>NC_090937.1:612975258-613600258 GCF_040938575.1 Ambystoma mexicanum
GCTCCGTTAGCCTGCAGCCATCTTGCACCGCACCCCCTAGCGGTCCCTGATCAAATATATGTTTATTGAAAATAATTGCAGGTAAGCTGCTGTTAGGTGATACTATATGCGTCCATGATAATGTCGCATGACAGAAAGTCAATATATATTCACATAGGATTCTAGAATAGAATTTCTCACCAGTCGTCCAGAACGTCCGGAATTGATAGGAAGTGGTTGGTTGGAATATATTCATCAAAATTGATTTGCACAGAATACAGTACCCCAATTTAATGAAGATTCTGTGAAGGTAATAGTACTAGTCAGTTATGTCCAATTGGAAGTCTATTTTTATTTGTGTGGTTAGGAGTGAAACAAAAGCCTCCAAAGACTCACCATAATTCTTCCTTTATGTCCCAATAGGTGCTACAAGTTGAATATTTGGTAATGTGTCTTTGTATAATCCAGAGATGAAAGTAAGATCCATATAGTAAGAACCTGTTGGGCAGAAACTATATATTAGGATAGCTAGTATTATTTAGTCCAAGATTAATAATAATGCAAGTTAAATCATCTGGTGGCTTCCCCACTAATTTATCTCACTTGATGGTTTCAAATGGTTGTCTCGGGCCCAATCCCATTCCCGCATGTGGAGGTCCAACGTGCAAGTAAATTGGAGTCTGTATTATACATTCTTGGGAAACTGCGTGTGTCATGAAGCGCAGCATACTTAGCTGTTACGTGCGTAGGCCGTAACGCGCGCATGTCTGGAGTGCCCACATGTCTCCGCATGTGCTAGCAATCGCGCAATGTTGTTTATCGACGTGCGAAAGTGAAATCAAGTGTGGTATGCGGACGTAGACGTCGAAAATCATGCCGATACAGTGAAGACCCCGTGCAAAGTTAGTTGCCATGAATTTAATAAAATGTGAGCATTTCCAGTATTTTTGCATATCAGCCTCCTGTATAGATAGAAGGGATACGTAGATTGCATGTGTTGCTAACCTCTGAGTAACTTGCTGTTACATGCATAGGTCACAACACGTGCATGCCTGGAGTGCCCGCATGTCTCCGCACGCGCGAGTGATTGTGTTTATCAACATGCAAAAGTGAAAGCAAGTGCGGTATGCGGACCTAATTGATACAAAAGTGTACTGGGCATGAAATTGCATGGTCCGTTATGGAAATAAGAGTGTTGAGATGTTAATCATAAAAAATAGAATACTAAAGGGGCCATAGGTTAGCCGCAGTTAGTGGGTGTCACAAATGCGCAATTGAGAGCACACTTGGAGTTATTAATGTTGCATATATGGATTTAGAATTAATACTTGTGTACACGTGTTGCCATTCTCACAAAATTATTTGGCAAAACAAAGAAAAACCAGTTGCACAGTGCAATGTTAAAGGTGCCGTAGGATGCCCGCAGTAGTTGGGCGTCACAAATATAAAGGCCAAAGCACACTGTTCAATTAGTATTTGATACATGGTTTTGCAATTGGTATTGTTGAAAACATAAATCAGTGGAACAACACAGCAGGTGAAATTATAATAATCATAGTAACAAGCAAAATGGTTGCAAAAGTCGAGGTCGTATCATCCAATAATTGGAAATGTTCATCGAAAGAGACCAATTAGATAGCAGGAAGACATACATCTCTTGATCAGTATTTAAACTGAGGAGAGTGCATCGCAAAAGACTTGGCCTCCATTTGTCTCAATTTGATTTGTAAGTCACCTCCTCTTTTGCCCTTCTTAGCTCTCATCAGACCAGTGAAACAGAGATTAGCTCTATTGCTAGTTTGGTGTGTAGTTTGCCAATGAACTGCAAGCGGCAGTTTAGGGTCTTGGCTGTTGAGACTTGCCATGTGCTCCTTGATTCTAACACGTAGTTGCCTGATGGTGGAACCTAAATAAATCTTACCACATACACAAAGCAAGGCATACACAACATGCGTGGTGCAGTAATTGATAACGTCTCTAATCAGGAGTTTGTGACCATTTTGGTTGATAAATTCTGTGGTATCTTTGTGTGCATACCTGCAAATGGAGCAACTGCCAGAGGGAGTCGGTCTCTTTTCTATTTACTATGGCAGTGGCCATCTTATTTACTTTTTTTCTGCTGGAGATTGGGCTCACACAATATTCACAGAACACATCTCCAGTAAAAAATTAAAATACATTTAAAGATTCACACCTGGGATAAAAATAGATATGATCTCCTTGTCGTTGGTTCGTACCTAGCCAGCGACGGCCCTGATCCCGCACAGAGCCAGCGCCTTGACATGCATAGGCCTTCCGGCAGACAACTCTCACTTCACATATACGAAAATAACTCTTTGTACTGTGTGAGTCCATCCTCCATTTCTAGGATTCCCACACATCACATGGTGATCTATTTCTGGGGCAAGAAGACCGGTTTTTACAATGTCTGGTCCTTCTCAGGCAAGGGGCATATGCCCTCCACCCCCCTGAGGCAGTTTCTGTCCCCGATGTGGAGCTTATTGTCTCTACCAGTTGTAACCGGTTTAATGCAAAAAATGCCCACCCAGTGGCCTTCATTCACCCAGTCTCCTTATAAGCACTAGAAAATCCACACTCCACGCTTTCCTGAGGAATGCATGTCCACTTCATTGTCATTCACAGGTATTGCCTTTTACCGGCAGGACAAGGGGAACCCTCAACCAAGACTACTGTGATTTAAAGAAAAATAAACACTAGGGCAGATTGTATGTGAATGTGGCAAGGGCGTCCGAAAGGGGAGAAAAGCCTTCATGCTTGAGAGGGAAAAAACATCAATACTACCAATCATCTTCATCCTCCTACCCACACCTAGTCATTTCTTGCAAGGACAACATTCTACTGCATTAATGTTTATAAGATGTGGTCCGCCCGTTCACAAGTCCATTATCTTGGTGAACAGTTATTCAGTCCAAAAGGGGGAACCTTGTATTGATAATGGGCAGGAATTTTCTGTGGGCTACCAAATTGGGACGTGCATTTATACATCCTGGAGATCCAGTGCACTTTTTGCCTGGACTGGACTAGGACTTCCTGATACCTGTGTCGTGAGTGTGCTCAGTCAGCTCTCGAGAGACTGCCACAAACCCCTGAGCAACCAAGACATGCCTTGTATGCGGTTGTTGCCTAATGCTGCATTGCTACACAATTTAGATTGCCACTCTAAACTCTCGTTTAGCTGTCAAACACTCCTCTGACATCTGCCGCCTCCTGGAGGGACTTGACCTCAATGTCCTCGGTCTCACCAAGACATGGTTCATGGCCAGCTCTGTCATAAGCTTTGACACTATCCTCCCTGTTGGCTACAAGATCCTCTCCTCGCCCAGATCCAACCGTTCCGGAGGGGGTGCAGCCCTGATCTTCCCAGAGTGGATCCCTGCCTCTGTCATTCCTACACAGGCCTACTCATCTTTCGAATGCCTTGTCTGAAGGCTCTCTCTCTTGGCCATTCCCTTACTGTGGGCTACCACCCATCGGCGTCCTGGTCAGATCTCCTCCTTCCTCTTTGAGTGGATGGACCACTCCTCTTCCCTCCTGGTCTCAACCACTCAACTCCTCCTTATTGGAGACTTTACATCCACCTGGGTGCTTCCTGTCCTTCCTCTGGACTCTTTCGCAACATCTGCGACTCTCTCTCACTCTCTAGTCTCCCCTCTGGCCCGAATCACTCTGCAGGGCACACTCTGGATGTTCTGATCTCTTCAGACCTTCTCCTTTTGATCCTTCTCACCACTCCTCTCTCCTGGAGTGATCACATTCTCCTTTCCTCCCAGCTCATCCTCTCTACTCCACAGGCCAAGCCAACTCCAGCACTGCCACCTACCTTCTTGGTTATCCGACCCATGAAGCGTGTGTCAGTTGAGGCTTTTGCCACCACTTTCTCACCCCCCCGGTTCCCTTCCCCTCTTGGCGACCCACACTTGGAAACAGCCCTTTCCATGCTCCACTCTGCTATATCTGATACTCTCGATGTTCTTGCCCCCGTCATGAGGATCCGCTTGAAGCCCAAAGACAAGTGCAACTCTTGGTATGACTCAGACCTCGTCACCCTTAAACGCAAGTGCAGGGTGGCTTTGCGGAATTGGTGTGCTTCCGGTGCACCCTCTGACATCCTGGCCTGCCGCCTGCTCCAAAGGCAATACCGGCTCTCTGTCCACACCAAGAAGAGAGCGAACATCCAAGTCCGCGTCTCTGCGGCATCTAACAACTTGGCCAAACTCTTTAAAATCTGCAAGGAGCTGGCCAATCCTGCTGCAGTCTCTACCTTTCCTGTCCCCTCCCAGGCCCTCTGCACGGCCCTGGCTTCTGATTTCATCTCTAAAACTCCAGATATTCTCTCTCTCTCTCTCTCTCTCTCTCTCTCTCTCTCTTTCTCTTTCTCTTTCTCTTTCTCTTTCTCTCTTTCTCTCTTTCTCTTTCTCTCTTTCTCTCTTTCTCTCTTTCTCTTTCTCTCTCTCTCTCTCGCTCTACCTCCTCCTTAATCTTCCTCTGGCCCTTCTTCAGCCACCTTTCCTCCCTCCTTCTCCTCCTTTCCACTGACAAGGTTTCTAGACAAGTCACATCTATGAAAGTCTCCTCAAAACAGGTTCACCCCTGTTCCTCCAAAACCGTCAAGGACCACATGGACACCCTGGCTTCTCCTCTGGCTGACTTCTGCAACTACTCCTTCACCAGTGGAGTCTTCCCTTCCCCCCTGAAGCACTCCTTTGTGCACCCTCTTCTTAAGTAACCCTCTGCTGACCCTTCCTGCCCGGCTAACTATTGCCGAATCTCCATCACTCCCTTCCTGGGAAAACTTCTGGAAAAGCTGGGCATCTGCCAGCTTAATCTTCACACTGAATCTGTTGGTTGTCTCCATGACCATCACTCTGACTTCAGAGCTGCCAGAAGCACGGAAACTGCTCTCCTGAACATCCGTGAAGACCTGCCCTTCAACCTCGATTCCAATACCCCCTGTGTCCTCATCTTACTTGATCTCTCTTCGGCCTTTGACACGGTCAACCATGCTGCATCCTGCTCAACCGTCTCTGTGATAACCTGGGTATCACCAATCAGGCCCTGGCTTCGTGGACTTCTTTCCTCTCCGATCAACCCTCCCAGGTCCAACTTGGGTCCTTCCTCCCCTCTGTCTCCATCTCTATCTGTGGTGTTCCCCAGGGGTCTAACCTCTCTCCCTGGCTGTTCAACCAATACCTGGCACTTCTTGCCCACTGCATTGCCACTCTGTGCCCCAACTTTCAGTGCTATGCGGATGACAACTCATTTTCAGGCTCCCTTCCGCCACCTCTTCTTCTTCTCTCATCTCGGACTGTCTGCTATCCAGCAGTGGTGTGCCGCCAATTATCTCTGCCTTAATGCCAGCAAGACCGAGATCCTCCTCATCGGCACATCTGCTCCCTACTTTCCTGTCTCTCTCTGGCCTACCTCTCTTGGCCCTCTTTCTTCTCCCACATGTGAGGCTAAAAACCTTGGGGTCATCTTCGACTCCACACTCTCCTTCTCTCCTCACATCTCTGATGCCTCTAAGAAGTCACACTGCCAGCTGCACCTCCTCAGAGGTATTCTTCCTTTCCTCTCCTTCCCCCAGAAGCTCACTGTCTCCAGAGCTCTGGTTCTCTCTAGTCTGGACTACTGCAACAGCCTCTTTCTAAATCTGGCTGCCTCTACTCTCCGCCCTCTGCAACTCGTCCAAAACAGGACTGCAAGACTTGTCCTTGGACTCAAGTCCAGGGATCGTATCTCTCCAGGACTGAAATCTCTGCACTGGCTCCCAGTGTCAGCTAGGGTTAAGTTAAAAACCCTCTGCATTGTCCACAAGGCCTTCTGGGGCCTGGGGCCTCAATACCTTCAACTCTTCCTAAATATCTTCCTTCTCGAGCTCTTTGCTCATCCGCCTCCAACTCTCTCAGGGTCAGTTGCTTCTCCAAGCAACAAGTTGGTGGTAGATCCCTTTCTTCTGCTGCGGCCGCCCTCTGGAACAGCCTCCCTGCCTCTCTGAAACTTGAGGAGAACCATCTCCGGTTCCGGAAGCACCTCAAGACCTTCCTCTTTGCTTCTGCTTTCTCTCCTCTCCTCCCCTGCTGATCTCCTGGTTAAAACTGAAACTGTACTGGTTACCTGGCTACCCTTTGATCTCGGGCCCAGGTCCCCTTCCCGCCAGTTGCACACCTGCACTGTCCCCCCTGACACTCAGGGACTGTTTCTGTATCCCTACAGCCCCCACCAGCACCTGACGTCTGCACTTACCCTTGCACAACCCCATCAACACGAGAGCATCTTGCCCTACCATTGACTACAATACCTCTACATTAGCTAACCCTACCAACTCCCGTAACACTACCCTCATCCCCTCCGATCGGAATTCTAGACTTGGCGCCAGAACCCACCACAGACCTAGCAAAGGCCCTACCAAATCACTCAATAAGATCAACCCTCACACTGTAACACCCATCAACACTATCCATCCCAGTCTTAAAGGAGCTCTCCTAAATGTCAGATCATTAGTCGCCCATGCCACAGAAGTCGCTGACATTATTCTAACAAACAACCTGGACTTCCTTGCGGTAACCGAAACATGGCTGCACGATGCTGCAGGTCCATCTCTTACCCTAGCCATACCTGATAACTACACCATCCTTAGAGCAGATAGACCGAACGCTCGAGGTGGCGGTGTAGCTATCATCTTTAAGTCCACGCTTGACATCAGACTATCCTCTGCTCCCCCACTCAAATCCTGTGAACACATTACAGTCAAATTTCAAACCTCCCCGGGCCCTCCTGGCTCATTTGAGGAAGACATCACTTCACTAGTTGCTGAAAGCTCCAAACCATCAGCACAATTGATTATACTCGGAGACTTTAACCTTGGGTTTAACGACCCCCTAGACACCCCAGCCACTGCCCTGGCCATGGCATTAGAGGAGCATGGCCTCCAACAACTTTGCTCCAAACCCACCCACTCGAAAGGCAGAATCCTTGACTGGATAACTACCCTTAACTGCAACATTACTACGAAAGATCCCACACAACTTATCTGGACTGACCACCACCTCCTCCCGTTTGACATTCTTACCAGCAACTCAGCACATAAAAGCACATAAAAGGCCTATCATGGCACCTGCCTGCCCTACTAGGAAAAAGAGCAATATCACAGCGGAAGCCCTAATACCTCTGGTGATCCCTACTTTAAACGCACTACCCGCCACAACGGACTTGAACCAACTGGTCAACGCCTACAATGAGTCCATGGCCAAAGCCATTGACATCATTGCCCCACTGAAACTGCGCAAAGGAATACCCAAAGCGCACCTGAATACATGGTTCACCCCGGAGCTCAAAACCCTGCGTCAACAAAAAAACAAACTTGAAGCACTCTGGAAATCAGTGCCTTCTATAAATAACAGAACCAATCTCACCAACATCTCCACCCTCTACAAAAATGAGATTATACGGGCCAAGAAAGAATCTCTCAATACTAGGATCTCCCAGGCAAGCTCCAGTACTAAGGAGCTCTTTAACATACTAAAGGAATTAGAAAACCCCATTACCCCCACTGACTCTTGCACTAAGGATAAACCCTGGTGCACAGGGATCCAGAATGCCCTAGCTAACAAAATCTCAGGGCTCCAAACTAAAATCAACAACAAACGACAACAACTCACTCTCGATCCCACCTCCTTCCCCACGCCCCCTCCACCTACTGCCACTAGTTCAGGCTTCACCTTCAAAAAGGTATCCATATTGGAGGTTCAGAAAATTATAGCATCCCTTAAACCATCGAATTGCAAGGGGGACAGCTGCCCCGCACAGATCATAAAAGATGCAGCTAGGGATCTCTCCCCATTTATCACCAAATTAATAAACCTGTCCTTCGCCAACAACATGGTCCCCAGCAATCTGAAACAGTCCTGGGTCCTACCGCTACTAAAAAAAACTACTCTCAACCCTGACATCCCCACGAATTACAGACCCATTACCACCGTCCCATTCCTACTAAAAATCTTGGATAGAGTGGCTTATTTACAAATCCAGGACTACCTTGAGGCCAATCACCTACTAGGAACTCGCCAATCTGGCTTTCGACCACAACACGGGACAGAAACGGCCCTTGTTGATCTCAAATGCCAGATAGACGAACTCAAAGACAAAAACAAGGCTGCCATCCTTCTACTCCTTGACCTCTCCGCTGCCTTTGACCTGGTCGACCATAAAATCCTGTGCAACCATTTGTCTCTGGCAGCACACTTCTCCCACTCTGCAGTCACATGGATCCAATCTTTCCTGGACAACAGAACCATGCGGGTCTTCTCCCCCCTAGCAGCGGCTGACCCCATCCCCATCACCTGCGGTGTCCCACAAGGATCCTGTGTCTCACCTACCCTTTACAATATTTTCACCAAGCCCTTATTCGACAAGCTGGACAATCTGGGTGTCACCTATACTAACTACGCAGATGACACCCAGATACTCCTCACCCTATCAGGCAACTACAACAAGGACGCCAAATGGATCAATGAAGTCTTTTCCATCATTCAGGCATGGATGGCCACACATGGCCTATGCCTGAATGATGACAAGACTGAATTGCTTCTTGTCGGCTCACCGAACACTATCAGTAAACTCTGTCCCGGCTACACTAGCTTCACTATTGACGGTAACACCATACCCATTGCCAAGAGCGTAAAAACCCTCGGTTTCTACCTAGACACGAACATCAACCTAGCTAAACAAATCAATATGACCGCCTCAGCCACTGCCTACACCGGTAAACTAATCAGGGCCTGCAGACCACTGATCTCCCCTAGCAACTGTCTCATCCTAGCCAGAGCACTCATTCAATCTAAACTGGATTACTGTAATAGCCTCTATGTAGGTGCCAACAAAACAGTAATCAATAAATTGCAAGTTTTACAAAATAACGCACTCCGTGCCGCCCTCAATATTCCTAGAAGGGAACACATCTCCGCCACCAGAACTGCCTGCAAATGGTTGTCCATCCAACAGAAAATTGACTTGAAAACCTTATGCCTTACTTACAAAGCCCTCAATCATCTTGCCCCACCCTACCTCTCGAACAAATTTACACTAAGACAGAACACTAGAACCACCAGATCGTCCAACTCATTACAACTAACAGTTCCCAAATACTCCCTCAAAAGAGCTGGAGGATCCAGCTTCCCAACTTTGGCATCACAACTCTGGAATTCCATCCCACTGGATATTAAATCTACACCTACTTTCCAACCCTTCAGAACCAAGGTCATTTCCTGGTTAACCAACAAATAACTGTCCTACCACATATGTATGCACTCCGAATGTCCAATTTTATGTATATTGTTTGAATACTATTATCTATGCCCTATCAACACTGTACTATTGTCTTTTACCTGTAACCTGATGTTCAAAGCGCATATATACCCCTGGGTCAAGAGCGCTATATAAATAAATAAACAAACAAACAAACAAACAAACAAACTTCCCACCTGCTGGCCACACGTTTATTTATTATCTTCTTATGTATTTACTGTTTATCGTATGCACTGCACAGCCCCTCCCCCTTTCCCCTGCACTTTTCCCTCCCCTGCCCTTGCACGATCTCACTGTCACCTGGCCTAGTAAGATCAGTGTCGCTGTCTTCCCTCAGTTCCCCGTCCCTGGCCTTGTCGCGCCTTGAAACACTTGTGTAGGCGTGTTATAAATGGCATATCATATCATGTGTATAATTTGCATTACCCTCAAGGGGTCACATGGATATGTATGAGATTTCGTTGGGATGCAGTCTTTCCTGGGCTTTTTTAGGAGGGATTGTAAGGGAGAAAGTCTCTTGAGGTGGTGTATGCCCTCTGATCCCTCATGTTATGGGACTTCGGTAGGATTCTGGTAAACCAAGGCACATGCTAGGCCAGGCCTTGGAACTAGTGTGGGTTTCTGGAATGTGGTTCAGAGAGTTTCTCCCACCTACTGTACAGTTAGTACAGGTTACATTTCTTCCAAATATCCTAGTTTGGACCATCAGGCTGGTAGTTGAGGCACCTGAACAGGTTACAGTGAGTCTTGGATGGGATCTCCGACTATGCTATGGTGTTTTCATCCTGCGGCCCCCACACAGGGTTCATTTACATTAGTTTGTGATCCCACAAAGTCACATGAGTCCAGTGAAATTTAGAGGCGCGAGGGGGTGCGGCCCAGGGAGCATGCGCTGACCAGACTCTGACCTCTGGCGCCACACCTCAGTCCCCATTGACGCGTTGACAAGGAACAAGTTACTTACCTGTAATTGGTTATAAGTAGAAAGACAGTTCAGAAATGAAACTGAAACTGAATTTTTTTCTTTACAGAGGATTCCCAGCCTGACGAAGGGGAATATTCATGAGCATGTGAATCCATGCCAGACCCCATGCTGGAGAATAGATTTAACATTGCCTAATGACACCAATTTTATTAGGGGGAAGGATGGTGGGACGTATGGAGGAAAGGGGATTATGGACTAAGAGTACGTTAGTCACTACGTTGAGTAACTCTTACGTCCGGTCCCCTTTCCTCCATACTGCATGGGCGATTACAACTGAATGTAGGCCCAGGATGGAGAGGAGATCCTCCTTAAGCAAATAGATTCCTGAGAACCGTCTGTCTGAAAGCCACATCAGATCTAGAGCCAGCATCCAAACAGTAATGCTTGCAGAAAGCTGAAGGAGTGGCCCAAGTGGCCGCCCTGCTTATGACTTGCCAAGGGACATGGCGCTGTAATGCGATGGCCTTTGCCTTGGCCCCGACTGCCTGGGCGTGCATGTTGGCCGGAAGCGGCTTGTACTGGCCCTCGTACGCTTCCTTGATGGCTGAGACCATCCAGCGGGATATGGAGGCCTTGGAGGCCTGATAGCCTGGTCTTGCGCCTCCGAACGTGACAAACAGGGCGTCCGATTTGTGGAAGCCCTTGGTCCTGTCCAAGTAGAACTTCAGGGCACTCCCGAATCCAGGCAGTGCAGCACTCTCTGTGCTTCGTCCTTAGGATCAGCAAAGAATGTAGAAAGGACTATTTCCTCGTTTAAGTGGAAAGCAGACGGCACCTTGGGCAGAAATGCTGGGTGTGTCGGCAGGACTACTTGGTCCCTGTGAAAGGTAATATTTGGTTGAGGCGACCAGCGCCTGGATTTCGCTGACTCTACGTGCCGAGGTGAGGCCGACTAGTAAGGATGTCTTGATGGTGACCAGCCTGATGTCCGCGGAAGCCATTGGCTCAAACGGTTTGTTGTTGAGGTCCCACACGGGGTGCGGCCTCTTGATGGACGGGTAGAGCCTTGTGAGCCCCATCAAATGTTTCTTGATGATAGGATTGGAGGAGGAGAAGGTCCCCTCCTTGGAGTTCCTGTAAGCGCCGATGGCTGTGAGGTATATATGGCAGGTGTCCAACTGCACCCCAGAGTGGGCGAGGTGCACTAAGAAGGAGAGCACGTCGATCAAGATACATGCCAGGGGGTCGATTTCCTTGGAGTCTGCCCAGTGGCAGAATCTGGTCCATTTACTTTTATACTGGGCCCTAGGTACCTTGCTCGTTGCGCCCTGTATGGTTTCCAGATTAGCCCAGGAGAGGCTGAGGTGCCGCAGCATTACCTGCTCAGGTACCACGCTGTGAGGGCTAGTTTCTGTGGTGCAGGGTGGATGACCCTGCCCCCCCCCGCTGCTCCAGAAGATGTGCTGGGCCCATCGGGAGGTGAATCGGAGGCATCTCCGAGAGGCTGAGCAGCTCCGAAAACCATGGCCTGGCTGGCCACCATGGAGCTATTAGAATGATGTTGAGTTGGCGAGACTCCTTGATCTTGCAAATTGAATTAGCGGTGTGGGTGGAAAGGCGTAAGCCCCCATGCCATTCCACTGAAGTCAAAATGCATCGCCCAGGGAGCTGAGGCCATGTCCCCGCCAGGAGGCGAACTGAGGGCACTTCTTGTTGTGCCAGGTGGCAAAGAGATCCACCTGGGGATGACTCCACCTGTTGAAGATCTCCTGAATAACAAGGTTGTTTAGCTGCCACTCGTAATTGTCTGCTCCCAACCTGCTGAGCCTGTCCGCCTCCAGGTTAGATTCCTCTGGGAGGTGGACTGACGTGAGGTAGATGTCGTTTTCCAGGGCCCACTCCCACATCCTGATTGCCAGTCTGCACAGAGGAGGGGATCCGGTGCCTCCATGCTTGTTGACGTAGTACATGCTGGTCGAATTGTCTGTCTGGATGAGGACAACCTTGACCCTGAGAAGTGGTAGGAATGCTCTGAGTGCTAGCCAGATGGCGTACAGCTCTAACCAATTGATGTGATATTCCTGCTCCTGTCGGGTCCAGGTGTCGTGGACTGTGAGATCGTCCAGGGTGGCTCCCCAGCCCTCAAGCGAGGAGTCTCTGGTGATGGTGGTCTGCGGGGTGTGCGGCCGAAAAGGGCTTGCCCATCCGTAGGTTGCAGTCCCTGGACCACCATGTTAGGTCCGGGTGGAGAGATGGAGGAACGTTGATCATCTCGGATTGAGAGCCCCTCTCCTGGTTCCATGAGGCGGCAAAGTGCAGCTGAATTCTCCTCATCCTCATCTTGTGTGTGGGACAGCTAATAGAACTGCTGCCAAGAGACCCAGGAGATGCTGGTACCACCATGCCGAGGTCACCTCTCTGCTGAGGAAGTGGGTGGTGGCCCTCTTGATGGCCGAGATCTTGTCCTCCAACGGAAATACCTTCTCGGAGCACGTGTCCCAGATGAGGCCCAAGAATGTCAGAGTCTGCATGGGCTGCATCTGAGACTTCTTGAGATTGAGCGAGAAGCCCAGATTGTGCAGTGTGTTCATAAGGGCACGGGAAGAGTGGTGAACCGCTTCCAGAGATGTAGCTCTGACGAGCCTGTCGTCGAGGTATGGGTAGATGTGTGTGGAGGCCCTGCGCCCTGAGGAGGGCAGCCACCATATTCATGGTAAAGACCCTGGGGGCCGAATTGAGGCCAAAGGGAAGGACCTTGTATTGAAAATGGTAGCCCATGATCCTGAACTGTAGGAAAGAACGATGGGGGTGCCAAATCGGGACGTGTAGGTATGCGTCCTTCAGATCCAAGGAGCACATCCAGTCTCCCTTGCACAATGTCTCTGCTATAAAAGCTGGCGTAACCATCTGGAATTTCTGGAAGGATAAGGAGAGGTTGAGGGTGGAAAAGTCCAGCACAACTCTCAGGCCCGCCTGGTTCTTCTTCTGAATGGCAAAAATCCTGGAGTAAAAGCCCAAGCCTCGCTGAGAGGCTGAGACTTCCTCCACTGCCTGGCTCTCTACGAGCGACCAGATCTCCACCAGAAGAGTTGCTGTCCCAACCTGAGGGAGGAGAGGGTGGGATAGGTAGGCAGTACCCCGTGGATACTACCGAGAGGATCCAGGGGTCCGTGAAATTCTGGCATAGAGAGCAAGCCTGTCCCCCACTGGAGACACGTGGACCCGAAGGGGCGTGTCATGCCTTCTTTCCCTCAGAGGCTGTCACAAAGGAGGGGGACAGGAAAAAGCCTTTATCCCCCAACCCCCTTTTTGTTGCATGCGCCGGTTCTGAGACGGCGAGCGATCCGGCTGCCTGGATCTCCGTTCCTGGAAGCTGCAGAACCCTCCATACATACGCCCCCTGTTGGAGCACTGCTGTGACTGGGTGTACGACTTGGGTGTGGTCTTTGTCAAGATGGATAAAGACTTGGCCGTTTGTGAGCTGTTTTTCTTCTTGTGCAGCACGGCCAGAGGTGTCGATATGGGCCACGGTGGATTCCTTGAGGTCATGCGCCACCAGCTTCACCTCTGCCAGCCCCGCCTTAAAACGCGATTGGCTCTGCATAGGGAATTCCAAGAGGAAGTCTGCAATTTCCCGCCATAACCTCTGGTTAGCGGCATCCAGCATGGCATCGGCATTGACTTGACCAAGGTGCAGGGATGTGTTGGAATAGAGTTTCTTTCTGTACGCCTCCAAGATCTTCTCCTCCTTGCCTAGTAGAGCCGCAGAGGAGGAGGCTGAGTACGACTGAGGCTTGGAGTATAGTGATGCCGCAGCGATCACTGAGGAGTGTGGTTGAGGATGGGGCGAGAGGAAGAGTGTATCCCCCTCCATCTGCCTGGGCTTTGCGTCCAGGCATCGATTGACCGGCTGGGCCAAGTGGGGCTTAAGCCAACTCTTCTTGGCCAGGGAGACTACATCGGTCTGCAGAGGAATCCCTGTTTTGGCAGAGGGGCGTCGCGTGAGGACTTCAGCCAGAACCCCCTCTACCGGCTGCTCGGCCTCTGCCAGGTATTCCGCCAGAGCAGCAAGATGTTTGTGGAAGGCCCTGGCTGAGGATGGCGTGTCTGGATCCTCCTCGTCACCCGTGTCCTGCGGATCAGATCAGGAGGATCCTGCGGAGGTGGAGGAGTAGCTGGACCCGGATGCTGGGGCGCAGGGACCGCAGCCGGGGACTGAGGCTGGTACAGAACCGCCTGAGGAGTCAGCTGGGGAGCCGGGACCAGCGCCTGTACCGGGACTGGGGGCACCAGCGGAGGCGATTGTGTAGCATAGTCGGGAGGACTTCCCTGATGGCGTCCTTGAGGATAAACCCATCCGAGGTGACTTCATGAGCCTGATGAACCTCTCGAAGAACCCCTCTTCACTGGTATGAGGGTGTGTAGGGGGTACTGACGGGTTCGCCGGGGGCTGCTGGAGCCACTGCATACCCTGCCGGTATGGACACAGTGGGAAGCTGCCCTGCGCATAAGAAGGATAGACTGTCGGCCACTTACCTGTTTGAGGCCAGTCCTACCTCAGCACTCATTCTTCGCCGAACTCCTGGAATGGCATCGGACGGGTGCCTCGGTCTGGTGTGGCAGCCATCTTGTCGATCTGCCTGCCACATGCCTGCATGTTACGCTCACCTGGTATCCATGGGGGCGCCACACGATACTGGATGGATGTCTAAGCGCTATCCCGGACCCCTCTCTGCTTGGTTATGTGCCAGACGTTGGGTAGCGCCTATAACAGGAGAATGGAGGGTTAAAATACTGGTTCTGTGATGGGTGGACTCCCTCCCTTGGGGTTATTGCTCACCTTAGGTTTTTGTGCATTGAACTCTCCGTCCTGCGTCTCTGTGCAGGGACGCGTGGTTGGTGCAGGCGTTCTGTGGACCTAGTTGCTTCATTGGTCCATGTGCCCTTATGTCGGGTCCAGACCGGCTGTGAGTCTGACTATGCTTGCTGTCTTCCAGGTGAGTTATAACGTCTTTTCCGTTTTTATTCTGTCCCTTTCTTTCCCTCTGTTTTCTCTGTCTTCTTGGCGTCTTGGCTCCACTACGCTGTTCCCTAACAATGTCCCTTTTTGTTTTCACAGGGATGGTTACGATCTCGGAGCAGCCGCACCGATGGTGAAGACCACAGTGATTTATTGATGCGCGGAGCGCTGCGCTGCACTGTTTAATGGTGTTAATTGCTAACCTGTGTTCTCTTCTCTTCTTTGTACATGTTGCAGTGATGTTCCGGAGTGATGAGCGATCGAAGCGCTGCTTGCGCAGGTAAGTGCTTTGTTAATGCTGACCTTGTTCCTTCTCCCTTGCAGGTTGTATTGGTGTTAATTGCTAACCTGTGTTCTCTTCTCTTCTTTGTACATGTTGCAGTGATGTTCTGGAGTGATGAGCGATCGAAGCGCTGCTTCGCAGGTAAGTGCTTTGTTAATGCTGACCTTGTTCCTTCTCCCTTGCAGGTTTTGGTGAAACCCGGAGATGGGCGAGGTAAGAGAAGTGCAGAGTGCTGCCAGGACTCGCTGCTTGCCCAGGTAAGAATTGTTATTAATGCTGTCATGGTTTCTTTACCTTTGCAGGTTGTGGCGAACTCCGGAGATGGGCGAGGTAAGCGAAACGCAGGATAGATTCAAGGCCGGTTACTTCACAGGTAAGCGTTCTTGCTTGCTAATGCTGTTCTTGTTCTTCCAGGTTATTAATGGAATCTGGATCTAGGGCTTCAGGATAGGGCCGCCGGAGAAGCAGATGAGCAGGAGCTGGACACGGTGAGCATTACGTTGCAGGAGAGCAGAATAACGCGAAGCGTGTTCTGATGTTTGGGTGTGGTTTAAATAGCCCAGGAAAAGTAGTTCCAGGCCCAGCCACACCCAACACACTAGACCGCATGGCTTGGTTCTAAAGAACTGAGCTGTGTAATAGGCCTCCATGTTGGATTAAGGTCCACAACTGGTATTGCTTTATTCCTGATAATGAGCCTGGCGCCAAAGGCGCCAGGACTGACTCCATGTATGTTTCTGATGGAGTTTTAAGGCCCTTGGGGCCAATGTGAAGGGCTTTAGCCCCATTGTTGCCAGTGGACTGTTATACCTGTGGGGGTCAGGGGCATGGATTGTGACAGCACCCCCCCTAAGGCCCCTCTCAAGGTATTTCCTCCGCCTGGCCCTGGTTTGCTCAGATGGTTCTGATGAAATCGTCTTACCAGGCGTGCCGCATGGACGTGCTCGCTAGGGTCCCATGTCCTGTCCTGAGGGCCGTATCCCTTCCAGTCCACTAAGTAATATAACTTGGACCTGGTGAGTTTAGAATCTAGGATGTCCTTGACGTCAAATTCGTGTTCTCCGTTAACCAGTACCGGATTTGGTGGTGTTTTGACCCGAGTTCCAGGCTGAACAGGTTTTAAGAGTGACACATGGAATTCGGGATGGATCAGCATATTTGGTGGTAAAGCTAGTTTTACTACCACTGGATTTATAATACCCTTGATGTTATAGGGCCATAGACATCTGGGACGAAATGTTCAAGTTCCTCTTATGGACAGGTGCCGAGATGCCAACCAGACTTCATTTCCGACTTGGTAGTCTGGGGCTTTTCTTCGGTGTTGATCAGAGAATCTTTTCCGTCTTTCTTTGGCTTGAATCAAGTGTTCTGCTGCCTTTTTGAAGGCTTGACTGATGGTTGTATGTAAAGCCTTCACCACGGGCATTTCCAAGGCCATGGGGGTATCTAATTCGGAAGTATGTGGGTGCCTTCCATATACGGTATAGAATGGACTCTGTCCGGTACTGTTGTGTAGCGAATTGTTGTAGGCATATTCGGCTATCCACAGCACATTCTTCCAGCTTTCTTTCACTTGATGTAACATGCACAGTAGGTATTGCTCTAGTGTCTGACTTGTCCGTTCCATTTGGCCATCAGTTTGGGGATGGTGACTAATGGACAGCCGAATATAGATTTGGGCAATTGCACAACTCCTCCTCCAGAAGTTAGACAGAAACTGACTCCCTCGGTCAGAAATCAGGACTGAGGGGAAACCATGTAATCGTACGATTTGCTCTAAAAACACCTTTGCCAGACTGGACGCATTTGGTAGACCCTTAAGCGGAATGAAATGGGCCATTTTCGAGAATAGGTCAACAACCACTAGGATAGTGTTGAACCCTTTACAGAGAGGCATATCTGTGATGAAATCGAGGGAGAGTGTGTGCCAAGGTGCAGGTGGAATTTCCAGGGGTTGAAGAAGGCCCGGAGGTCTTTGTTTCTGGGATTTATTCTGTGCACAAATGCCACATGACAGGATAAACTGCGTAATGTCCTTTCGCCAGGTCGGCCACCAATAATTTCTTTTCACCTTGGCTAGGGTCTTGGCAATTTGTGGATGTCCTTCTATCAGGGGGTCGCAATAACCAGAAATTACTTGTTCTTGTAGTGCCTTATTCGGTAGATATAAACGCCCTCTGAAATACGGGAGTTTCTTCTTTGTTGTGTAATGTTCACCTTGAGTGGTTCAGTCTTGTAGAGACTCTGTGTTCATTAGGAGCCGAATTTCCTTTTGGAGTTCGTCCAGTGATAACATTGTTGTAAGTCCTAGTAGTTTGTCACCTGGCATAATGGCCACCGGGTCTGGGGTTGAATATGCATTCTCATCAATACCCATGCGGGATAGGGTGTCAGCTTTTCCGTTCTGGACTCCAGGTCGGTACGTGATTATGTAATCATATTATGCGAAGAATAAAGCCCATCGGAGTTGACGGAATGATTGAGCCTTTGCCGTTTTGAGGGATTGTAGGTTGCGATGGTCAGGGATTACTGTGATGGTATGTCTGGCGCCTAGGAGGTAATGCCGCCAAGCCTTAAAGGCTGCCTTGATTGCTAGGAGTTCCTTGTCTGTTATTGCATAGTTAACTTCAGGTGTAGTACATTTTCGTGACCAAAAGGCCACGGGATGTAACTGGCCTGTTTCGGGATCCCTTTGGGAAAGAATAGCCCCCATTGCCATGCTGGAGGCATCTGTTTCCACTACATATGGGAGATCTGGGCGGGGGTGTCGCAGCACCGGGCTGAGGTAAATCTTTTCTTGAGTTCCTGGAAGGCCTTCTCCACCTCTTCTCTCCATTGGAACAGTTTGTTGTTTTTTCGTAATAAAGAAGTGATCGGGTGCACAATCTGGGAGAAACCCGGGATGAATCGGCAATAAAAGTTTGCAAAGTTGAGCATACTTTGGACACCTTTGACTGAAGACGGTGATGCCCAGCTAAGGATGGTGTCTACTTTGTGCATATCCATCCAGATGCCTTTGGGAGTAAGGACAAAACCAAGGAACTCGACTTTGGTGTCATGGAAGGAGCATTTTTCAAGTTTGGCGTATAGCTGTTGCTGTTAGAGTTTTGCAAGGACGGAGCGAACGTGCCTGACATGGTCCTGTTTAGAAGAGGAGTGCACCAAGGTGTCCTCGATATAAACTAGGGCACATACGTCGATCAGTTCCCGTAGTACATCGTTCATGAAGTACTGGAATGCGGCTGGCGCATTGCAAAGCCCAAATGGCATCACCTGATATTCGAACAGCCCATACTTAGTATGAAAGGCGGTCTTCCATTCGTCTCCTTTCTTTACACGCACAAGATGGTATGCCCCCCTGAGTTCCAATTTGGTGTAAATTTGGGCATCCTTGACTTGGTCCAGCAGTTCTGGGATAAGGGGTAGGGGATAAAAAAATGTAACTGTTACCTGGTTTAGTGCACGGTAGTCGATGCACATTCTCAAGTCTCCCTCCGTCTTGTGTACGAAGAATAGGGGCGAGGCTGCTGGGGATTTGGACGGGCGGATAAAACCGTTTGCCAGGTATTGGTCCAGATATGATTTCAAGTGGAGATTTTCAGGTTCGGTGAGTGCATAAATTCGACTACACAGGATTTGTGCACCAGGTACGAGGTCGATCTGACAGTCATATGGCCTGTGAGGGGGTAAGTATTAGGGAGAATTCTCCTTCTAGGGCTAATTTCCCTCACCTAGTGAGTCCCCCATCAGCTTTGCTGGATTTCTGGAGTTTATTTTTTCCACCTGGTAAGAGTGTACATCTTTTTCCACTCTTACATGTATTTTGGCCTATGTGTTTTTACTCATTGTGTGATCTTGGGCACTGGAGCACACCACTCCAGGTGCCCCTGTTCTTGTATGGGTTACACCGCACCCTCAGTGTAGTAACCCAGGGTTGTCTTTTGGACTTCCCTCTGACTCCATTTAGCTGGGGCTGACTACTGTCCCCCAGAGAAAGGTAAAGTTGCCATTTACTTTACAAAGTCATTTTTACCACAGACCCAGTACACCCCATCTTACATGGAGTACTGGAAAGGGCTAATCGGTACCCCTTTTCTGTCTGTACCTCCCTGAGCATTGTTTTGCTCTTTTAACATTTAGACTTGGCTGGTGGCAGTGGTATCTACCCCAACTTTTCTACCGCGATTATATTACATAAACGTGGTACTGTTCTTGGCTATTATATTAGCCTCAAACATAAACCCGCTTGACCAAATCGTCTTTCTTTTGGCTACGGTTGGGTTTATTCGCCATTTCTTTTTGTTAAAGTCCTTCTTGTGTTTTACTTTGCGCGGCAAACTAGATTTGCCTTCTTTGTTCATGGTCGTTTTGGCGGGCTTCTGCAGAGAAGCCCTCCTCAAGGCGCCTGGGTGTCTAGGTGGGCTGAATGTGAGGGAGGGGTGTAGTCACCCCCTGCACAGGGTATCCTAGGAAACCAAAGTCGCACTTTGCCATGATTGGCTGAGGTGGTTGTCCCGGCTGGACAACCCCCCTGCTGCATGATTGGCAGCCATGCTGTGTGAATGGGGTTTTTTGCGCATAAAAGGCAGGTCTCTTGAGCCAGAAGTCAGAGTCGCCTCTGGAACTACAAGGAACCGAAGAGAAGCGGAGAGAACGATGGCTGCTGCAACTACCCCGTCCTGGTGAAGCCCTGCTGCAGTCCTGAGCTATCTACCCTTCGACGACTAAGAGAAGATCCAGTCCGGAGTCTTCTTCCCTTGAGCCTGGTGGGGATAACCAGCTCATCTTCTTCAGCCAGAGATCTCCACCGTGGTCGAAATTGCTGCACACTGCTGTAGTGGTCCGGATAGCCACCTGCTGAGCCTCTCCTGTTTTTAAGGAGCACACCTTTTCGTTGTCGCTGCTGCCGGCTTCATTCCTGTGTGGTGCAGACCCCCTTCATAGGTCCTCCTTCACAACGAAGCCCCAGGAATCGTGGGTCTGCGGGAAACCAACAGGAACAACTGCCAGGGCTACAGCTGCATCGTGGAAATGAGGTACTGTGTTCTACTCGAGGAAACTGGGTGAACCCCTTTTCTTCATCTCCAAGGCTCGTCCTTGTCTTCCCTCCTTCTTATAACTTTTGCTTCCGAGCATTGACAATATTCAAGTACTCTTGGGCTACACGGAATCGTGAACTGTCTAACGGTGTGATCTTCGGCACAGGCCTCCGGTGTCATCTAAACCTGGCTCCGACCCTTTGACTTTTGAACTCCTGTTTCTGAGTGTTTCTCGATACTGTATGCCTAACCTAAATATTAGCTGTGATTTTTGCCTCCAACTCCATCTGGGTATCTCAGTGTGTTTTTGCCCCTGTAGCATTTCATGTCACGGATACGCATTTATTTAGTAGACCAAACTGTCAGAAAGTGATCGCAACCGTATCCGCGGTATCGTGTTTTGTTCATAACACTGGTTCATTCAAACACAGGGTAGTTGTAGTATATTTAACATGTGGTTTTATTTAAAGTTTAATAGAGGTGTTGTGTTTATAACTGATGGTTTAAGAATAAATTAACTTATATTTTTTACGTGAAACCTTGAGTCAATGTTTGCTTGAGTCACAGTAATTGTGGTCCCTTTTTGTAATCTCTGCTACTGCTCATATACTCTTGAGATAAGCCTGGCTGCTCTGCTCTTGCTACCACTATAACATAGTAGTGCAGGCTTGTACCAAAGGTAAAACTTGTATTGCCAAATGTAGTCTTAATTGTGTGTAGTGGTCCCTAGGGGCACTGCACAGGAGTCTGCCTAACACTGGTGTACAGCGGTGAGCATTTGGAAGTAGAGTGATTACACTTAGAGTGCTGCTATTGCTTGGGTTCAATTTACCACAAGGCTAACACCACTAAATCTATTTAACTGAGAAATCATGTCAAATATGGAAAACTACACTGAACAGTCTTTTACTCTGTACTGCTGAGGTTCTTAGAACCATGTGTAGAGATAAGAATCTCTCTGGTTACGGAAAAAAGTCTGAACTGGTTGCAAAGTTAATGGGAAAAAGTCTGGAGAGTGGGTCAGAAGGGCCTACCACTCTAGCCAATGTGGATTTTGATGTTTCTGATTCTGAGAGTGTTAATTTAGAAGAAGTAGATGAGTCCTTGCTAGGAAACCCTACAACTCCTTTACCTGCTCAGAAAGCACAACCTCTGTCCACAGGGACCCCCACAGGTCCTACACTTACTCCTGAATTTATTGCACTTGAGAAAATGAGACTTGAATTAGAAGTGAAACTTATTGATGCACAAACTGCCTTGAAACATCATGAGTTAAGGCTCAGAGAAATGGAGCTAGCTGAATCATGAACTAGAAATGAAGAAACTGTCTCTAGAAAATGCTTCTCTCCCAGAGTCTTCTAGGTCTTCCAGCCCTAAGAGACCATGTATGCCAAAGGAAATGATTGGTATGTATGAGACTAAACTTGATGTTTTGGATTGGTTAGCACTGTTTAAGTACAATCATGGGATTCAAGATATCTCAGGGAATCAGTTGATTCCTTGGCATTTCTCTAGGCTTCCCCCTGTTGCAAGTGATGCTGTAATGGAGTTGGGGGAGGAGGATAAGCAGGGTTATGAATGTTTGAAACTAGCATTAATAGCTAGGTTTGGGAAGACCCCTTCCCAGTATCTTAAGAGGTTTAAAACCCTCAAAAAGCATGATGGTACCCCTTGGCCTACCTGGGTGTGTGACTATTTCAAAAACATAGATGGTTGGGTTAGGGGTTACAAAGTGAACACTTATGAAGGTTTGAGGAATGTTGTAATGTTGGAGTCTATTTTTGATGCCTGCTCTCCTGAGCTAAGACAGCACTTGGCTGATTCAAAGGAGATAGATCCTAAGAGGTTAGCTAAGGCTGCTGACTTGTGGGTTGCCAACAGGGCTACTCACAAGGATTCTGGGCCAACTCAGAAGAAGGAAGAGGGAAAGCAGTCCAAGAAAGACAACAAGGAGAATTCCAATAATTCCAATCCAAAAGAGGGCCACACACATAACCAGGGTAAGCCACAAGGTAAACCGAATCAGGCTAATGTACCACCTGGTTCCACACTAGATGGAGGTCAGAGCAAGCCCCCATTCCAGAGAGCATTTGGGAAATGCTTTATTTGTGGATTGCCTGGCCATGTGAAAGGAGATCCCAAGTGTAAGGGTAAACCTTCAGGGATCAACACTGTCTCCTTAGCATTCTCCCAGGTGGATGCAGTACCTATGACAAGTGGAAACTTTCAGCTACTAGCTGATGAGCCCATGAGAGTCTCAGCTAGTGTTTCTTTAGTGTCCTTGGGTCTTTGGGAACAACAGAACTTAGATGTCTATAACTCAATCTCAGATAATACTAAAGAGTATTACAAAGATAGTGTTCTTGTGAATGGTCAGGAGACCCCTGCCATGAGAGACACTGGAGCCAGCATAACTCTGGTTGATGAATGTTTTTCAAGGTGGAGGATGTTGCTAAAGCACCCAAACACTTAACCAAGTTATCTGGAGGCCCTGTGAAAATGGATCCCAAGTTACCAGCTCTCATCCAGTGTTATGACATGACTGTCAGAATACCTGTTAGTGTGCAAAATAACGTACCTGGGAGGGTCCTTTTGGGTAATGACCTTAAAACTCTTGGAGTTTAGTCTAGTACCCCCAGTCCCCCCAGCAGAAGGAAGCAGGAGCTCACAAGGTCTGCAAAGGAGAGAACCTTAAGAGGCTCTCCTGGGGACATGATAGAGGAAGATATCACCCCAAGTCCACAGGACTTACTTACTGCCATTGCAGGGCAAGAAAAAACAAAAGGGAAACCTAAGTCTGCCAGAAAGAAACCAGCAAGCACTCCTGTGCCCAGAAGGACATCTCCGAGACTGTCCAAAGTCACACCTGTGACTCCCATACCAGCTGAGGCTGAGTGTGAGGTTCAACCCTGTATGGTCAAACTAGATACTGAGGAATCAGATCTAGAAGAGGATCTTACCTTGGTAGGAGATCTTGACCCTGTTGACCATCCTGAGCTGCAGTCTTTACTGGCAGAAGGTGGACCCAACAGGGAAGATTTCAGCAAGGGACAACGAGAGTGTCCTACCTTGGAAGGTCTTCGTCAACAGGCCACTTCTCAGCTCAATGGGACTGAGCCTGGGAAGTATAGGTTGCACTGGGAAGATGGCCTCTTCTACAGTGAACCAACTGAGTCAACCCCTGGAGACTACAAAAGACTTATAGTACCTCTAGTGAGCCGACTCCAGTTTCTGCAGTTAGCCCATGAGGTACCTTTGGCTGGTCACTTAAGTTTTAAGAAGACCAAAGAAAGGCTATCTCTGCACTTCTACTGGCCTAAAATGGGTACAGAAGTAGACAAATTCTGCAGAAGCTGTCACACTTGCCAAACCTCTGGCAAGAGTGGGTCCAAGAATGTGGCACCCTTAGTGCCTCTCCCAGTGGTGGGAATTCCTTTTGAGAGGGTGGGGATTGACATTGTTGGTCCTCTTGACCCTCCAACATCTTTAGGCAACAGGTTTATCCTTGTTGTAGTGGACCATGCCACTAGATATCCTGAAGCCATACCTATGAGGACTGTTACGGCTCCGGCTGTGGCTAAGGCCCTACTTAGTATTTTTACCAGAGTAGGTTTTCCTAAGGAGGTGATAGCTGACAGGGGATCAAAGTTTATGTCCCACTACATGCAAATCATGTGGAAAACCTGTGGAGTTACCTACAAGTTCTCAACTGCCTACCACCCTCAAACCAATGGGCTGGTAGAGAGGTTTAACAGAACTATGAAGAGCATGATAGGTGCTTTAGAAGAATCCCTTAGAAGAAAGTGGGACCTTCTACTGCAATGGCTTCTCTTTGCTTATATTTATTTATTTATTTATATTTATATGGGGCGCAAGTAGCCCATGGGCATTGAGGCGCTGTTACTTGCAAGAGCTTAGTTACAGGAATAGAGGCATTCAGTGGCACATTATGAATTCCACAAGGCATAGAGCTGATATTTTGGTTGGTACAGTTAATCATTACAATACAGTTTATGCATTAGGAACATATGATATGTATTCAACTGGTGTGAGGCATCTTATGTGAATAAGATGGTTTTCATGGTTTTGCGGAAGGCGCTGAGGGAGGCCTCACCTCGGATTGTGGGAGGTAGGGCGTTCCAGTGAGTGGGTGCGAGATATGGGAAGCTGGATCCGCCTGCTCTGGCTTTTTTTTACTAATGGCACAGAGAACATGTTAGTATGTGGTGATCTGGTTGGCCTCGTAGAGGAGACGGGGTGGATCCTTTGGGAGAGGTAGTCGGGGGCAATAAGGTTGATGCACTTGTGGGCCTGTGTCAGAGTCTTGAAGATGATCCTTTCTTTTATTGGGTGCCAGTGGGCTAGTTTTCTGGCCTCCGAAATGTGTTCTCTTTTGGCAATGCCTTGGGCTGCCCGGAGAGCACTATTCTGTATGATTTGTAACCTCTCTAGGTTTTTGTTGGAGGTGCCTAGAAAGAGTACATTACAATAGTTAAGCCTAGATCCAGTGATGGCTCTGGCTATGTTTGTGCAGTTCTCTTTGGAGAGAAAGGGCCTGACTGCGTTGATTAGTTTGGCATGATATGCAGCTGCAGAGGCTATAGCGCTGACTTGTTTATCCATGGATAGGTTGGAATCCAAGTAGACTCCAAGGGTTTTGACTGATTCTGAGACAGGTATTTTGATGGAGTCTATGGTGAAATGACTGAATTGGGAGTCTAGATTTTTCAGCGTGTCGGGTGAGCCTACCAGGAGGAGTTCAGTCTTGTCGGAGTTGAGGCATAGTCCATTGTCTGCCATCCAGGCTTGGATGGTGTTGTAGAGGTTGTTGAGGGTCATGGAGTCAGTGTCATAGTTGCCAGTGAGGGTGAGGAGGATCTGTGTGTCGTCAGTGTAGTTTGTGTATGAAACGCCCATGGCGTTAAGGATGAGAAAGAGGGTTTGTGTGAAGATGTTGTAGAGGGTGGGTGAGAGGCAGGAGCCTTGGGGCACACCGCAGAGTATGATAGTTGGTGAGGCAGATGCTAGGTCGGAAAATACTTGCATCGTTCTGTCTTGTAGGAAGGAGTTGATCCATGCTGTGGCTTCAGGGGAGAATTTGGCAGTAGAGGAGAGGTGGTGGCATAGGACGTCATGATCCACGAGGTCGAAAGCCGCGGATAGGTCAAGAGGTAAGAGAAGTGCTGGTTTGCCCATGTCTCTGGCATCGTCCATTTGGTTTTTCAGGTCAAGTAGGGCGGTTTCAGTCCCGTGTCTGGGGCGGAAGCCAGATTGGTGGAGTCCTAGGAGTTTGTTCTCTTCAATGAAGTGTTGGACCTGCAGGTAGGCTGCTTTGTCCAGTATTTTGAGGAGGAACGGGACAGTGGTAATGGGTCTATAGTTGTTGGGAAGTCCCTCAGGAGGGAGTAGGATCTAGTCCCTTCAAACCGCTCTATGGCCATCCAGTCAGAGGTCCATTGGCCCTAATTAAGGAGGGGCTGGAGAGTGCTCCTTCCCCCAAGCCAGTCAGAGTGACTGACTATGTGATAGGTCACCGGAGGAGATTGTCACACATGATGGCAGAAGCAAGTGATAACTTGAGGACTGGTCAAGCTCTGGTCAAGCATTGGCATGACCAGAAGGATAACATGGTTGAGTTCACTCAAGACCAGCTTGTTCTTGTTATGGTCCCCACAAGGCAGAGGGCCTTGCAGGACAAATGGATAGGACCCTTCAAAGTTGTGGGTAAACTTGGAGAGGTGAACTATCTGGTGGACTTAGGCAACCCTAAGGAGGATCCCAGAGTCTTTCACACCAACCGTTTAAAGGCTTATGTCTTTAGACCTGACATAGGAGCTTTGCTTCTAGCTTCAGCTCAGGAAGAGGAGGAGAGTGAACCTCTTCCTGACCTCCTCGGAGGCTTACCTTTAGATGAGCAAGTGGAAGGAGTTAATCTATCTTCCAGTCTCACATCTGACCAGCAGGATGAGTGCAAGTTACTGTTAAATCAGTGTGCCTCCCTGTTCTCACTTTCACCAGGCTTGACTCCTTGGGGCCAGCATCACATACACACTGGTGACTGTTTGCCTGTCAAAAGCAGGGGGTACAGAATGTCTGACAATATTAGATCCCACATAAGGAATGAGGTCAACAAGATGCTTGAACTCGGGGTTATAGAGCCCTCTACTAGCCCATGGTCTAGCCCAGTTGTGCTTCTACCAAATGCAGGATCCAAGGAGTTGAGATTCTGCGTGGACTATAGAGCTCTAAATGCAGTCACCACGACTGATGCCCATCCTTTGCCTAGGACAGATGAGCTGGTGGACAAACTTGGTGCAGCCAAGTACCTCAGAACATTTGACCTAACGTCAGGCTATTGGCAAATAGCCCTGACAGACCATGCCAAGGAGAAAACTGCATTTTCCACTCCAGCTGGCCTCTACCAATTCAAGGTGATGCCTTTTGGGTTAAATAATGCACCTGCTACATTTCAGAGGATGGTCAATCAAGTTCTGAATGGGATGGAGGACGTCTGCATGGCATACTTGGATGACATTGCAGTGTTCATCCCTACATGGAAAGAACATGTTGAACACCTAGGTTATGTATTGCAGGCTCTGGAACAGGCCCATCTGACCATAAAGGCAAGCAAATGTCAAATTGGTCAGAGTGCGGTGGTCTACCTTGGGCATGAGGTAGGAGGAAGTGAAATAAGGCCATTGCCTAGCAAAGTACAAGCTGTACAAAACTGGGCCAACCCTACTACTCAGACCCAAGTAAGAGCCTTCCTAGGTCTTACTGGGTACTATAGGAACTTTATAGACCATAGCTTCTCCCTTGAATTTCATCTCCTCTCCCAAATTTCCTAAAAAGGTCAAATGGAATGAGGAGTGCAATCAAGCCTTTGAATGTTTTAAGAAAGCCCTTTGTCAAGCTCCAGTCCTAAGAGCTCCTGCCTATCACCAACCCTTAATTGTACAAACGGATGCTTCTAATGTAGGTATAGGTGCAGTCCTTAGTCAACTGGATGAGAAAGGTAGGGAACACCCCATTTGTTTCATCAGCAGGAAGTTAAAGGATCCTGAGACAAGGTGGGCAACAATAGAAAGAGAATGCTTTGCTATTGTGTGGGCACTGAAGAGGTTTAGACCATACTTGTGTGGATCTACCTTCATCATTCAGACTGACCACCAACCCTTGAGATGGCTGATGCAAATGAAAGGAGAAAACCCAATGTTACTCAGATGGTCAATCTGCCTGCAAGGATTTGATTTTTCCATTGAGCACAGAGCAGGAAGTCACCACCAAAATGCTGATGGTCTCTCTAGGATGTTTATAACCGACTAGAGGTATGAGATCCATCCAGGAGTGGATTAAATCCTCCTGTCCCTTAGTCTGGGGGGGGGGGGTGAGTGTTAGGGAGAATTCTCCTTCTAGGGCTAATTTCCCTCACCTAGTGAGTCCCCAGCAGCTTTGCTGGATTTCTGGAGTTTATTTTTTCCACCTGGTAAGAGTGTACATCTTTTTCCACTGTGTTTTGGCCTATGTGTTTCTACTCATTGTGTGATCTTGGGCACTGGAGCACACCACTCCAGCTGCCCCTGTTCTTGTGTGGGTTACACCGCACCCTCAGTGTAGTAACCCAGGGTTGTCTTTTGGACTTCCCTCTGACTCCATTTCGCTGGGGCTGACTACTGTCCCCCAGAGAAAGGTAAAGTTGCCATTCACTTTACGTAGTCATTTTTACCACAGACCCAGTACACCCCATCTTACATGGAGTACTGGAAAGGGCTAATTGGTACCCCTTTTCTGTCTGTACCTCCCTGAGCATTGTTTTGCTCTTTTAACATTTAGACTTGGCTTGTGGCAGTGGTATCTACCCTAACTTTTCTACCGCGATTATATTACATAAACGTGGTACTGTTCCTGGCTATTATATTAGCCTCGAACATAAACCCGCTTGACCAAATCGTCTTTCTTTTGGCTCCGGTTGGGTTTATTCGCCATTTCTTTTTGTTAAAGTACTTCTTGTGTTTTACTTTGCGCTGCAAACTAGGTTTGCCTTCTTTGTTCACTGTCTTTTTGGCGGGCTTCTGCAGAGAAGCCCTCCTCAAGGCGCCTGGGTATCTAGGTGGGCTGAATGTGAGGGAGGGGTGTAGTCACCCCCTGCACAGGTTATCCTAGGAAACCCAAGTGGCACTTTGCCATGATTGGCTGAGGTGGTTGTCCCGGCTGGACAACCCCCCTGCTGTGTGATTGACAGCCAGGCTGTGTGAATGGGGGTTTTTGCACATAAAAGGCAGGTCTCGGGCCAGAAGTCAGAGTCGCCTCTGGAATTACAAGGAACCGAAGAGAAGCGGGGAGAACGACGGCTGCTGCAACTACCTTGTCCCGGTGAAGCCCTGCTGCAGTCCTGAGCTATCTACCCTTCGACGACTAAGAGAAGATCCAGTCCGGAGTCTTCTTCCCTTGAGTCTGGTGGGGATAACCAGCTCATCTTCTTCAGCCAGAGATCTCCGCCGTGGTCGAAAACACTGCACACTGCTGTAGTGGTCCGGATAGCCACCTGCTGAGCCTCTCCTGTTTTTAAGGCGCACACTTCTTCGTTGTCGCTGCTGCTGGCTTCATCCCTGTGTGGTGCAGACCCCTTTCAGACATCCTCCTTCACAACGAAGCCCCAGGAATCGTGGGTCTGCGGGAAACCAACAGGAACAACTGCCAGGGCTCCAGCTGCATCGTGGAAATAAGGTACTGTGTTCTACTCGAGGAAACTGGGTGAATCCCTTTTCTTCATCTCCAAGGCTCGTCCTTGTCTTCCCTCCTTCTTATAACTTTTGCTTCTGAACATTGACAATATTCAAGTACTCTTGGGCTATACGGAATCGTGAACTGTCTAACGGTGTGATCTTTGGCACAGGCCTCCGGTGTCATCTAAACCTGGCTCTGACCCTTTGATTTTTCAACTCCTGTTTCTGAGTGTTTCTCGATACTGTCTGCCTAACCTAAATATTGCCTGTGATTTTTGCCTCCAACTCCCTCTTGGTATCTAAGGTGCTAAGTGTGTTTTTGCCGGGTAGCATTTCATGTCACGGATACGCGTTTATTTAGTAGACCGAACTGTCAAAAAGTGATCGCAACCGTATCCGCGGTATCATGTTTTGTTCATAACACCGGTTCATTCAAACACAGGGTACTTACCTTGAGACTTACTGTACAAAGTGAATTGGTTAGTTGTAGTATATTTAATGTGTGGTTTTGTTTAAAGTTTAATAGAGGTGTTTTGTTTATAACTTATTATGATTTTTGAATAAATGTACTTATATGTTTTACCTGAAACCCTGAGTCAGTGTTTGCTTGAGTCACAGTAATTGTGGTCCCTTTGTTTAATCTCTGCTACTGCTCATATACTCTTGAGATAAGCCTGGCTGCTCTGCTACTGCTACCACTATCACTTAGTAGTACAGGCTTGTGCCAAAGGTAAAACTTGTATTGCCACCTGTAGTCTTAATTGTGTGCAGTGGTCCCTAAGGGCACTGCACAGGATTCTGCCTAACAGTAAGGTGTTAGCCTGTTCTTTTTGGAAAACATCTTGTAAATCGTGGTATTTGCTTGGTAGTGTACTTGTTACACCTAGTACCAACGCCTCTCAATCTTGGACAGGTGTATCTGGGTCAGACGATGGCATTTCTACTTGGTAGCACGGATGAGCACACTCATTGGAGAAGGCTAATTTCTTGGCTCGCCAGTCGATGTTAGGATTGTGAGCCACCAACCACGGCATCTAGAATCACCCGGAACTGAGGGGCCTTGATAAGGTCGAAGGCAATGGCTTCCCGATGTCCGTCTTGGCACAGAAGGGTCAATTCTGCTGTGCGTTGAGTAACAGGACCAGAAGCTATCTCCGTGCCTTCGACAGTGGTGAGCTTCTCAGTTGTCATTTTCCGACAGAGGGGAAGCCCCATCCTTGTTGCCAGGCCTTGGTCTAAGTAATTACCAACGGCTCCACTGTCTATGTATGCCTCCACAGCATGCATCCAAGACGGTTGTTGGTGACTGATCAAAATCACAGGCAGGGCAAGGTGTGAGGTCTGTGACTCTTTTCCTTCACTCGACAAATAGACCCCTATGCTTGCCGGGCCTGGAAGTTTTCCGACTCTTGTTCTCCTCCTTTTTTCTCTGTTGCTCCAACTGTTCTCCTAGGGGGTTCTACGGGACATTCTCTGAGGAAGTGACCTGATTTCCCGCAGTACAGGCATAACTGTTGTTGTCTCCTTTTGTCTCTTTCGGCCTTGGTTAATGGGCTCCATACCCCTGCAATTTGCATGGGTTCCGAAGTGTTTTCCGATGAACGCGGACTGTTCTCCTTTGAGCGTACATACACAGTCCGATTCTCCATTCTGATTTGATCTGTCCTTCGATCTTGCAGCCTGTGGTCTAGCTGCACCATTAGGTTGATGAACTCTGCACAGTCTTTTGGTGGGTTTACCACCTGAGCTAGGACGTCTTTCAATCCTCGATGGAATAACTTTGTTCGTTTCTCCTCAGGCCACCCAGTTTCAACGACAAGTCTGTTAAAAGTGGCGATATATGTTAACAAATCTTGGCTGCCTTGGCGGAGGGACAGAAGTTCGTTATCCAGAGCTTGGCCCTGGGTATGTCGGGCGAACAGCTTCTCCATCTCCTGTTGAAACCCCCTGAAATCCGGCAGGAGTGGGTCATCCTGGCTTACTAACGGTATGGACCAATCCGCGGCACTGCCACTGAGATATGACAGAATGAAGGCAGCCCGCGACTGATCGTTAGGAAAGGCTCCGGGTCTACAAAGAAAATGGAGGCGGCACTGGTTCATGATCTGATGCCCACTGTGACACTACTGATTTTGCTTCCACCTAGAAATTCAAATCTAGGCCTTATGATTTGTGTATTGCTGCCCCTGTGCGCCACCACCTTTCAGCTTCTGCATGCCACAACATAGATACTTGAATCTAGGTGTTCTGATTTTGTTGAACTGCACTGCTGCCCAGTGGGACTCTATTGACTTTGCCCCCATCTTGGAATTTGAATCTAGGCGTTGTGATTTGCGCTGAACTGCTGCCCACTGTGATATTACTGATTTTGCTTCCACCTAGAAATTCGAATCTAGGCACTATATCCTATTGAAGTTCTGATCTAGTGATACCTGCCTTGCCCTTGACCGGCGGCACACACACTCTCAGCAACCTTCCCCTACCATGCCACCCAAGAGCTCACCTCCTGTCTTAACACAGACTCACCATCCCGCACTCTCCCTGCCACACTCCACTGAACCAGCCTAATAGGATTCCTTATAGCCCTCACTATAATGACCGCTACACCGCCCCATACATACCCAGCTCTCCACACCCAGCGCCTGGCACCATATTCACTTGCCGTAGCACCAGACACCAACACTATACAATCTCTGCCACCTAGCCTAGCTACCAGACTCTGTAACCTCAGGATACGATCAAGTCCTAGGTATTTACCCGGTTCACCCACACCCATCACAACTAGAAACACCAGACTAGACTCCCGCACTGCACCATTACCCCACTCTAAGTTAAGCAAATACACTACCCCTCACCCCCCTCCTCCCCAACCTGCCTCTACTCTACCTCGCACTAAGCCCCCCGCTACCACTCAAGATAAAAATATCAAAGGCACACTACACCCACCTCTCAAATGTGCACTACTGAACGTCCGATCCCTACCTGCACATGCCCTAGAGATAAAGTACCTCCTATCCACACTCAATCTTGACCTACTAAGCATCACCGAAACCTGGCTCCATGATGCCTCCTGCCCAGCCTCGCACTAGCCCTACCCACAGGCTACTCCATCCTCAGGCAAGATAGATGTGACAAGATTGGAGGGGGAGTCGGCCTTATCCATAAAGACTCTATGTCCATTAGATTAGCAGACCCTACCACTTGAGATGGAAAAGCTGATATCCTATCAGCCAAGCTCTCGCTCTCCCCCAACAATCTAATCAATAAACACATTCTATATAGACCTCCCGGACTCCCAGCAGACTTCCAAGAACACCTCTACCACCGGCTTAGCAATAACATCAAAAAGTCCTCCAAAATCCTCCTATTAGGAGACCTTAACTTAGGATTTAAGGATCCTAATGATAAATCCACCACAACCCTAGCAAAAGAACTCTCAGATCTAGGATTTGTTCAAGGAGTCCTCACCTCCACTCATTCCAAAGTCCGCACCCTTGACTGGGTCATGGACCATAACTGTGCATCCCACATTACTGCTAATACCCCCCTCCCTTGGACGGACCACACTTTTGTATATAATTCCTTATCCCCACCAACCCCAAACCTAAAAATCTCACCTATGCACCACCTGCCACAACAAGAAGTTCAAAAAAACTCAAAGCAGACAACCTGTATCCGCACCTCAAAAATCCCTGCCTAGCACCACCTTTCTCTCAGGACCCAAACATACTATCAGCTATCTTTAATGAAACTCTCACCAATGCCATGAACTCTACAGCCCCTCTTGAAAATAAGAAAGAAAAAAAATAATTCCACTGCAACTCATGGTTCTCGGATGAACTCCAAACCCTCCGAACTCAAAAGCGTCAGGTGCTAAAAAACTGGCAAACGGATCCCAGTGACATAAATAAGAGCCTTTTCAAACAAATAGCCCTCCAATATAAAAAAAAGCCATCTTAGCAGCCAAATCAAACTCCTTCAATGACAGGATCTCAAAGGCCAACTCCTAAGCTAAAGAATTATTTGCAATCTTTAACGAACTAGTCACTCTCCCAGGTAGCACTGAAGAGATAACTAAAGACAAAGCCTGGTGCGCTAGCATTCAGTTCGCCATGCTCAACAAAATAAAACTCCTACAGAACAAAATCCAAAACCACTGCAAAGCCCTCCCTAATCAAAAAAACAACCGCTCTTCTCAAGAAAAGTGTTGTAATCCCAATCACGCTCAATTCACTTTCAGAGACGTCACTGAACTGGAGGTCCTCAATCTCATCAAAAACCTCAAACCATCCCTCTGCAAAGCTGACATCTGCCCGCCCAAACTCATCAAAGAATGCGCTAATGACCTAGCACCCCTGATTACTGCCTTCATTAACGCATCCTTCCAAACAGGAACCGTCCCAGACAATCTCAAGGAATCCTGGGTACGGCCACTCCTAAAAAAGGCCACGCTTGACCCAACAAATCCCAACAACTACAGACCTATAACGACAGTCCGATTCCTCATAAAAATCCTAGGCAAACAGCTCACAACCAGATACAATCATACATGGAAGCTAACTACATACTAGGCAAAAGACAATCCAGATTCCGTGTTGGGCACGGGACAGAATCCGCCTTATTGGACCTAAAAAATCAAATCTGTCAGATCATGGATAAAGGCAAACCTGCACTGTTCCTCCTACTCGATCTATCAGCTGCATTTGACTTGGTAGATCACCAAACTCTTACCACTCACCTCACCCATGCAGCTCATTTCTCTAAACAAGCAGCATCCTGGATCACATCCTTCCTTGAAGGTAGAGCCATGAAGGTCTACTCGGACACAGCAAGCGCAGACCTCACTACCATCAACTGCGGTGTCCCCCAAGGATCTTGTACAGCCCCCATCCTCTATAACCTCTTTACAAAACCCCTCTTCGACCTACTGGACTCTATGGGTATAGCATATACCAACTGTGCAGACGTTACCCAAGTACTTATTCCCCTATCTGAACTCTCTCACCAAGGCACCATGACCCTTCACAACATCTGTGCCACTATCCAAGCCTGGATGGCAATCAATGGCCTGTGTCTTAACGGGGAGAAGACTGAAATCCTTATCCTTGGCCTAACAAACACTATAACAAAGCTAAGCCCCCAATACGCCAACTTCAATATAGACAACACTACCATCCCTGTATCATCTACCGTCAACACTCTAGGTGTTCACATTGACGCAAATCTATCAATGAACAAACAAGTCAGTGCCATAGCCTCTGCATCTGCATTCACTACCAAACTCATCAATGCCATTAAACCATACCTATCCACCCCCAACCGCCTGGCCATAGCCAGAGCTACTATAGGTGCCAAACTCGACTACTGTAACGCCCTCTTAGCTGGCACCTCCGCCAAGTACATTCAAAGACTACAAACCACACAAAACAATGCACTCAGAGCCACGTTGAGCATCCCTAGACGAGACCACATATCTCACGCCAGACGTGAAGCACGTTGGCTCCGGGTCAAAGACCGTATCACTCCGAAATTCCTCACCATCACACACAGATGTATCTACAAAACCACCCCAACATACCTATCTGGAGCATTATCCAGGACCACATCCACTCGCCCCACCAGAGCCCAGTACCCCAACCAGCTACACTTCCCACACATAGAGAGAGCTACAGCTGGAGGTCTAGGCTTCTCCTACATTGCACCAAAACTTTGGAACTCTCTCCCGGCCACCATTAGATCCGAAACTTCCATCACTGTCTTCCGCAACAACCTCAAGGCCACTTTCCTCAACTAGCCTTGCCCGGGCACCCTTGATTGTAATATAATACAAATGTATATCTATATTATAACCTGTACATATATTGCTAATGACTATGTAACTAAGCTTTGTACTGTAACAAGTGCCACAATGTCCTCGGACTGTTGTGCGCTATATAAATACGAATAAAACAAACAAAACAAACAAAGCTTTTTATTGATGTTAATTGCTAACCTGTGTTGTCGTCTCTGCTTTGTACATGTTGCAGTGATGTTCCGGAGTGATGAGCGATCGAAACGCTGCTTGCCCAGGTAAGTGCTTTGTTAATGCGGACCTTGTTCCTTCTCCCTTGCAGGTTGTGGTGAAACCCGGAGATGGGCGGGGTAAGAGAAGTGCAGGATGCTGCCAGGACGCGCTGCTTGACCAGTTAAGAATTGTTATTAATGCTGTCTGTTAGGCAGAATTCTATGCACTGCCCTTAGGGACCACTGCACAGAGTTAAGATTACAAGTGGTAATACAAGTTCACCTTTGGTACAAGCCTGTACTACACAGAAAGAGTGGTAGCAGTGACTGAGCAGCCAGACTTATCTCAAGAGCAAATGAGCAGTAGTAGAGATTACACAAAGGACTACAATTACTGTGACTCAAGGAAACACTGACTCAAGGTTTCTGGTTAAAAAATATAAGTACATTTATTTTTAAACCATCTGTTCACAAAACACTTCACTTCTAGAAAAATAAAACCACACTTCAAATACACTACACACAACCAATTCCCCTTGTGCAGAACAACTCAAAGTAAGTACCTTAGGATTTGACAGACTGGTGTTATGAAACAAAAGACGTTACCGGGAATACATATGCAATCACTTATTGACATTAATGACAGTTTGGTCTTACAAAAGATACGCGTACCCGCGGGAAGAAATGTAACCGTAGTCAAACACACTTAGCACATGAATTAACACAAGAGAGTTGGGGATAAAAATCATAGGCAATACTTTTGTCAAGGCAGAGAGAATCAGAGGGCACCTTCTAACATGAAGATAAAAGTCAATAGGCCTGCCCCAGTGTCAAGTGGAACAGGTTCCCTCTTGCCGAGGATCACACAGTTAGAACAGTTCACGATTCAAGGTTGCCAGGAGTACTTAGATATTGTCAGAAGAGGTGGCAAAAGTTATAAGAGGGAAGGAAGAAAAGGACAAGCCTTTGGTGAGGAAGAAGGGTTCACCCCAATTCCTCAAAGTCTGACACAGTACCTTATTTGTTGCAGAATGCTGGTGCCACAGCAGTTGTTCCTAGTAGTTTCCTGCAGACTCCCGGTTCCTGGAGCTTCAGTCGTTGAGACAAGAAGGAGGACGTCTGGAGTGATCTGCACTACCCAGGGATGAGGCCAGTAGCAGCGACGGTGAATAAAAGGTGCGCTCCTTTAAAACAGGAGAGGCTCTTCAGATGGCTATCCGGACCACTTCAGCAGGGTGCAGCGATTTCGACCACGAAAGGATCCTCTTGCTGTGGAAGATGTGCTGGTTGACCCCACCAGGCTCAAGGGAAGAAGACTCGGGACTGGATCTTCTCTGGTTGTTGAAGGGTAGATAGCTCAGGACTGCAGCAGGGCTTCACCGGGACTCGGGGTTGCAGCAGCTGTCTTCTTCTCCGCTTCTCTTCGGTTCCTTGCTGTTCCAGTGGCAACTCTGACTTCCAGCCCAAGATCCCCCATTCACACAGCCTGGCTGTCAATCACTCAGCAGGGGGGTTGTCCGGCCCGGACAACCACCTCAGCCAATCATCACAAAATGTGACTTGGGTCTCCAAGGAGACCCTGTGCAGGGGGCGACTACACCCCTCCCTCACATTCAGCCCACCTAAACACCCAGGTGCCAAAGTAGGGCTTCTTCGTAGAAGCCCGCCAAAAGACGGTGAACAAAGAAGGCAAACCTGGTTTGCCGCGCAAAGTAAGACACAAGAAGTACTTTAACAAAAAGAAATGGCGACTAAACTCGACCGGAGCCAAAATAAAAAGTATTTGGGCAAGCGGGTTTAAGTTCGAGGCTACCACAATAGCCTGGAAAAGTACCACGTTTATATAGTATAATCGCGGTAGAAAAGTTAGGGTAGATACCACTGCCACCAGCCAAGTCTAAATGTTAAAAGAGCAAAACAACGCTCAGAGAGACACAGACAAAAAAGGGGTAGGAATTAACCCTTTCCAATACTCTGTAGTTTTAAAGTGGCTATATAAAGTTAATGGCAACTTTAAATGTTTCTGCGGGACAGTAGTCAGCCCCAGAAAAATGGAGTATGTGGAAGTCTAAAAGACAACCCTGTGTCACTGCACTGAAGGAGCTGTGTAACACACACAAAAAGTGGGGCTCATACTCTTACCAGGTGGAAAAAAAATAAACCCCAGAAATCCAGCAAAGGTGCTGAGGGACTCACTATGTGAGGGAAATTAGCCATAAATGAGAATTCTCCCCAACACTGTCCTTGTTTCTTTACCTTTGCAGGTTGCGGCGAACTCCGGAGATGGGCGAGGTAAGCGAAGCGCAGGATGGATTCAAGGCCGGTTACTTCACAGGGAAGTGTTGTTGCTTGCTCATGCTGTTCTTGTTCTTCCAGGTTATTAATGGAATCCGGATCATAGTTTTATGGCCCTTGGGGCCGGTGTGAAGGGCTTTAGCCCCATTGCTGCTAGGGGGCTGTTATACCTGAGGGGGGTCAGGGGCATGGATCATGACACTGCGACGTGGTGCTCGGCTCGCTGGGCCCAGCCTCCTCCAGGACTCTTGTATGTGGATCTCAAAGTCTACACTGCTCCTCGGGCCTAGGCCCAGTGGGTGTGACACCCTCGACCCGGGGGTTGGTAGAGCTGCGTTTAGATGCCCCCTCGGACATGTTGCAGGTGCTAGGGCGTAGCCCCTCTGCCATATTGCCGGTACAAGGGTGGAGCTCCTCAGATGACAATCCGGTATAAGAACCTTCCGGTCCCTCAACACTGCCACCGGGAGGATCCAAGGATCGCTCGGCCAGAGGGCCGGTAGCTGAAGCAGTCTCGGTGCACGTGGTGGTACAAGGACCTGAACGGTTCCTCCCACGTCGGAGAGTCCTTGGGAAGGAGTCTCCTTTGCGGGGTGCGATGGAAAATAGTGGCCATTCCTTGGGCCTGGCTCAGTGTTTGACAAAGTTCTTGAGGTCCTCTGGAGGTGACATCTGGAAGAGCTCCCTCCACCTGGCTAGTCTGTTCTTCAGCGCTTTCGATGACAGTGAGCCACACTCTGAACAAGCTTGCCAACTGTGGTCTGGGCCAAGGCAAGGTAGGCAGAGGGCATGGGGGTCTGAAGTTGGGAAGAGCCGTTGCAGGATGGACACCTGCTGGACCCTGTGGAAGTCAACATGCGCCGGGGAGGAGCGTGGCGCCTGAGGACTGAGTACCTGAATGATAAAAAAGACAAAGAGAAGAAGTATCCGCACGTGGAATTACATGGCCGAAGCCGAACCCAGGAGTGCTGGTGAATTCGGCCTGTTTGAGTCGGCACGGAAAAGGTGACTGAGGTGTGTCACCAGAGGGCGGAGTCAGGGCAGCGCATGCTGCCTGGCCCCCCTCTAAATTTAAAGGGGAAGGAGGTTTTTTCTGGTGAAAAAGGTTACGCCTCCCGTCCCTTGGAAGGGGCGCCCATGCAGTATGGAGGAAAGAGGATGGGACGTAAGAGTACAGTCTGGTGCAACCAGTAAACACAACCTTGAACCCTTCTGGACATCGGCACAGTGGATATGGAGATTTTTGGCTAAATATAGTGATCCAGCTTCTCAGGTGGATAGAAAGGGTCCAGAGTTTGGTGGGCCGCATGGTAAGGACCCAAATGGGTATCATCATGCATGTGTAAGGGGAATTCAAGAATATCAGATTCTCTGATGCTTTGCAACATGTTGGCTTTGATTCCATCTCATAGTTATGTCGGAAAGGTGACGGGTTGTAATACCTCTACTAATTAGGATTCTGGTGTTGGTATTTTTTAGAGACAAATTTCCTTTTGTAGCTTTCTTCCAATGATTTCAATGGAACCCCTAGCATATCGATTTTTGTATCCTGGCTAACTTCAGTGAGTGAAGCTACATGCTCAACTCATTTATGGGGTTTGGGGGGCACTGGTCAGTCAATAAGGCTGCCATTGCAAGAAGGCTTGCAACACCACTTTTTTTATTTATTTATTTTTATTTTTTCAATAACAATACAAACTTAATATTGTTTTCGAAGCAGTAGCGTATTAGTAATAACTCCCCATTTCCCTCCCTCCCAAATAGACCAAGTCCGTGAAGATATGCTGCAGTCTATATGCGCCGGGGTTTAGCGTGGACTGTCTGGGTCCCCACTGGAGAAGCTGTCTTCTCTTGTGCAGAACAGGGTCACCGTGAGGGCCACCCTCTGCAATAGATCATCGGAGGTATCCATATTTAGCTGTCATTGTGCCAGCTCCCGAGCCCCTGTTTCGGCTGTAGACCATCTACGTATGTCCTCCCACCACGTTGCGACACTGGGGGCCCTGGGGCTTTTCCAGGCCAAAGCGATTTGTCTTTTTGCCAGAATGTACATTAGGTCCTTAAGTCTATTTAGGGGCTTGTTCTTTTTACTTTTAGGGTATGAGCCCAGGATGCACGTCCAATGTAATGTCAGCCTCGGCCACCTTTGCTTTGATTTGTGTCCAGAAGGCATGTATCGCCGGGCATCCCCAGAACATGTGGGACATTCCACCGGAGGGTTCTTGGCATTTGGGGCACGTCGCGGCGCCCGTACTGCTGAATTTGAAGATGTCTGGAGTGAGGTATGCCCTATGAATGATGTAGAATTGCATGAGCTGAAATCGGGCATTTCTGGATACCTTTTTGTGGTAGTGTGTTATAACCTCCCATTTTGCCTTGCTCTTGAGTTCGTGTTGTGTGGCACAGCCGAGTAGGGTCTCGTAGAGCCTCGAAGTTTCATGTCCTCCCTCTGGAGCACTCAACAAGTTCTCAATGGCCTCATGCCCGGTGTTGGGGGTTTCCTGAGTCTGTTCACTACCGCTCCATGTAGGAGGAATTGACCTGGCGGTATCCCCGTGGTCTCCTGCAATTCGGTGAACGTGAGAATGCCCTGATCCTCCGCTAGATCTTCCAGGGTGGCGATTCCAAAGGGTTCCCATATGTTCCTAATCACCTTCTGGCCCTCTGGTCTGGTTGACATAATCGCAACTATCGGAATCTGTGGGGAGTAAGGGTCGACCAATGTGGCAGTTTTGCAGGCCCGCCTCCAAATCCGAGTGCCCAGGCTGATTAAATATGAGTCTTGTTGTCTCACATCCGGCTCGATCCAGAGTAGGTCTCTAAGCAGCTTCAGGGGGTCTATGGGCTGTAGCAGGCGAGCGTCCGTAGTAGTGTCGTCGGCCATCCACTGGATCACGTGCTTCAGTTGGCCTGCTAAATAATAGAGTTCAAAATTGGGGATTTTGATGACACCTTTGTCATACGGTCTCATGCTTTGCGTCTAGGGCAACCCTGTGCCTTCCTACGTGCCAAAGAAACTTCCTGCAGAGCTTGTTTATCTCTTTGAAGAATTGCTGCGGGATGTTGGTGAAGAAGTACAGAAGTCGTGGTAATGCTACCACTTTGAGAAGCCCTGCTCTGCCGGCCACCGAAACGGGCAACTTGCTCCAAAAGTCAATTGATTTAACAAAGCCTTCTTTCGCCTTCACAGTGTTCAGCTCATGTTCAGTTCTGGGGTCTTTTTGGATCCTAATGCCCAGGTATTTAAATGAGGTGGGGTCCCATTTAAGAGCTAGTGAGGGGAGGTGTTCCATCTTAGTCGTGCTTAGGGCTGCTAGGGGGTACCGGCAAGACTTATCATGGTTGATTTGGATCCCCGTGCATCTATGAAACCCCTCCAATGTCTCTAGTATGTAGGGTAGAATGTGTTCGGGGTTCTTTAGGTAAAGGAGCATGTCGTCCGCTTACATTGAGACTAGGTGGGTCACCCCGTTTATTGTTATGCCCCCGTCTCCGTACTCCTGCCTAAGATATGCCACTACTGGGTCGATAGCTAAAATGTAAAGTAAGGGGGATAGCCGGGTTCCTCTGGAGAGGTTCCATTTGTCAGAGAAAGTGTTATTGGTTCGCACTCTGGCAGTGGGGTTTGTGTAGGTAAGTTTGACCCAATTTAAGAAAGCTGGCCCTATCCCCATCTTGGCCAGAGTGGCATGGACCCATTTCCACCGGACCGAATCAAACGTTTTGGAGGCGTCCAAGGATGCCACCGCACATTTTCCCGTCTCACCATCCGTGCTGTATATGACATGGTGCAGCTTGCGTAGGTTTTCTGTGATGGAGTGGCCCTGCACATACCCCGTCTGGTCGTGGTGGATTAGGTGCGGGATGGCTACCTGTAGTCTCCTTGCCAGTAGTGCCGTTAGTACCTTATTATCCACGTTTAGCATGGACAAGGGCCTGTACAAGCCACATTCTGAACTGTCTTTATTTGGTTTTAACAAGGGGATGATGACAGCTTCGCACATGGTGTCGGGGAAGCGGCCCTCCTCGTACGCCTCATTGTACACCTGGGATAATAGTGGGGCTAGTATGTCCTCGTAGGTCTTATAAAACTCACCGGGGAGTCCGTCAGGCCCCGGCGTTTTCCCAGAGGCTAATGTTCTGATGGTGGCCATGACCTCATTTGGAGTAATGGGGCCATCCAAGGTCTCGGCCATGTGTTCATCTAGGTTTGGCAGCCTGATGATGTCAAGGACATCCTCAATTTCAGTGTCCGTGGGTGGTGTGGGGGCAGAGTATAGGGCCGGGTACTACTCTTTGAACGCAAGGTTTATCCCAACTTGTGTGTGGGTGTTCAGGCCGTCTTTACCCCGGATTAGGCAGATGGGTGTATTGGGGATTTCACCCTTATATAACCACGCAAGCAGTTTCCCGGGGTTTATGACCTAGTGCGTGGTTCCTTTCAGTATATTTTGCATAGCTTAGTTTCCCCAGTGTCTCCAAATGTGTTAGGCAAGCTTGTTTAAGTTCTATTATTTTATGCATATGGGCCTGGTCTGGGGATAGCGTTGATTGTAGGCCTTTCAGCTCTGCTTCAGTACGCGCTAGCAGGGACGTGCTGTGTCTTTGGGCCCCTCCGGCGGCGGCTATCATTTCTCCCCTTATCACTACCTTGTACGCCTCCCATGCCGTTCTTATGTGTTGGACACTGTTAATGTTGGTTTGCCAATAGTCTGTCGTGCCTTGTCTGATTTGTTCATTGAAGGCTTTGTCTAGCAACGCCTCGCTTCTGAGTTTCCATGTTGGGACGGGGTCCTAGAGGCCGTTAATGTCCATGTGGTTATCAGGGGGGAGTGGTCTGACAGCACCCTGGCCAGGTACTGTGTATCTTCGAACAGGGCTATGTGTTCCTCACTGACGAATAGGCAATCAATTCTAGTGTGGACTTTGTGTGGAGGTGAGTAAAAGGAATAGGCTCTGGTTTCAGGATGCTGTTCTCTCCATAGGTCTTTCAGGGCAAATTGTTGCGTGAGGGCGTTTAATATTTTGGCAGGTGGGGAAGGGCAGACATGCTTGCTGTCCAATCTATCCATACGAGGATCCAGGGTGCAATTCTGGTCGCCTCCCCATATTATTATGCCCTCTTTACTTGGGCTCAGGCGGGCGTAAAATGAGCGAAAGAAGACGGTAGCGTCATGGTTAGGAGCGTAGGTGCTAATCAGGCAAAGGTCTCTCCCCTCGATGGTGCCTTGTATCAGGGCCATTCTGCCCTCATTATCCATTTTTGTGTGAGACAGGGTAATGGGAATAGAAGGTGCGATCCATATCAGGACTCCTCTTGCGTACGTGGAATTCGCAGAGCCTATTAAGGTTCCCCTCCAGACTTTGGCCAGAGCTGCTAGTTTGGGTGTGTTTAGGTTTGTCTTTTGCAGCAGGGCGACTCCAACTTTGTGGCGTTTCATGAAGGAGTGGATACGATGCTGTTTGACGTAGCTGTTTAAGCCCCAGACGTTCCAGGACATCATTCTGATTTTGTCAGCCATGGTCTACGTGTGGTTGTGGACTTGTGGGCAGTCCATGGTCGAGGTCCCGGGTGGGCCCGGTCAGTCCCAACACAATTCTGCAGCAGATGGTCTTGGTCTGTTTCATATACAACTTTAACTGGGTTCCCATCTTGGGGTTCCCTTCCCGATGAACATTAACCTTTAACTTTTCCTTAAACATAACACGTCTAGCAAGGCTTCCCCCATTCTGACTAACCCGTTTCCGCTCCATAGACCTAGGTCTCTTGGTGCCCTACGGGCGGGTGAACTACCCAAACTATTATTGGGGGCATGAGTAGCTCTACTTCTGGTGGTGCACTATGAAGTATTTTGTGTCTGGTGTGGCGCCGGTTACATCGGGGTTGCCCCATTTCATAGTGTAGAGCTGTGTGTCTGGTTAGTGCTGCCTGGGGATGGTGTGGGTGGGCTCTCTTGTTGCTGATAGTTATGGTTTGCGCTGTTGCGGTTCTAGGTCGGGGAGCTGCTCCCTGTCCATCCATTCGCCGACTTCCGCAGGGGTGTCGAATAAGTGGGCTCTGTTGTTATGCAGGACTTTCAATCTAGCCGGGTAAAGGAGCATGTAACGCAGGCCTGCGTTTTTCAGTCTGTCTTTGGTGTGAGTGAATTGGGCCCTGCTCCTTTGGACCTGTAGGGTGTAGTCGGGATAGATGGCGACCTTCGCGGAGTCTCTTTGTAGGTGCCGCCCAGCCTTGAGAAGGCTTAAATTGTTTCTCTGTCCTTATAATTGAGCACTTTGGCTATGATAGGTCTGGGCTGGTTTCCCGGGGCGGCTGCCTGGCAAGGGATCGGTGGGCTTTCTCTATGGTGAAGCCCTGTGAAAGCTTCCCTGCTCCGATTTCTTGTATGAGGAGGTCTTCGACATAGTTCTTGGGGTCGTTGCCTTCGATTCCCTCGGGCAGGCCAATGATTCTGATGTTATTTCTACGGGCCCGCCCTTCGGCCTCGTCGGCTCTATCTTCCAGGTTCTTCACCTTCTGTGCTAGGGCGTCTACTTCTTTCAGAAGTTGTGTTTTTGATTCAGTGTTGTCTCGCACTTGGGTCTCCAGAGCGTCCGTTCTACTGGCAATGGAACGCACATATTGCCGCAGTGGGTTCAAGTCAATAACCACAGCGTCTATTTTGTTTTCCATGGTTTTCTGGAGTGTCTTATAGCCTCCAAGAGCTGCAGGTTTGCCAGTTCGGGTGCCTCCGTGTTTGGTGCCTCTCCGTTGGTGTGACCGGCGTCAGGTCTGAGCGCCCCGGAGGCTGCAAAGGTCTCCATGGTAGTTTGTTTGTGTTTGCTTCGTGCACCTTTAACAGACATAGCTTCGGGAGCGTGGGCTTTTCGGTGGCAGTTGGAGCAGCCTGCCCTGTAGCGATGCAGAGTTAGGGCTGGCCAGGGCCGATTCAGCCTAGTTGCGTTGCGCACTCTCTCCTATGGCAAGCCTGGGGCGAGTTGAAAGGATCCGAGGGGTGCTTGAGGTGGGTGAGTCCTTGTGGTGTGTTGGCCTTGCGGGACAGGCCCCTTTAGACTTGGTTAAGGGGAGGCTCTGCCATTGGTCTCGCCCGTGCACTAGGAGTGGAGGGGGTAGTGCACTGTTTCAGGGTTCTGGCCTTGCTGCAGTCTTAGTAAGTTGTTGGCTTGCCTCCAGGCTGCAAGGTGTCACAGCGCCCCGTTATGCTTGGGGTGCGGGAAGAGGCCGCAGTTTGAATGTGTCTATAAGCAGGGCTCTCGAGGGGGTGTCGCCTCTTGTGCATTGCGTGGGAGCTGCTATGGTCGCCTGGCCCTTCACCACCAGCTACCCCTGTCCCGGCTTCAGGCCGCACCCGGAGTCCTGTCGGGATGTGGGCCGGGGGTCGGTGGCTCGCTGGATCGACTTGGTGGGGCGCTGATGTCTTCAAGGGGCCTCTATGGAGGCCCCTGTGAGTGCCTTGGGCCTCGTAGTCCTGCCTTGCACTTCCCGACGCCGGGTGCGGCGTGCCGCCACTGGGCGTGAGCGAGTTAGGGCTGGAGGGTCCGGGGGGTCAGGGCACTATATTTGTTATGCTGGGACAGTGGTGACCCCGGAGCCCCCTCCCCCTGACTCCTTACCGCCTGTCTTTGGGCCGACCCGCTGGTTCTTCCAATGCACTCGATCAGAGTTTGGGCCTCCCTGGTGCTTGACACGCCAGTTGTGGGAATCCCTTCAGGGCCGGCTCCGGTAGCCGCGACGATTCACTGCAGGTCTCGTGGAGCTGCACGCACAGCCCAGCGTTTGTGCGGCCCACGGCCACAGGGTGTGCACGTCTGCCTGTCGTGGGGTCCACAAGGGCAACGCCGCTCTTTTGTCTTGCGGTGGGGTCATGGCCGCAGGGCCTCTGTAGCACCACCCGTCCCCTCGCCCCTCGGTCACACTGCAGGGTTTACTGGCGCTCCAGCCCGGGGCTGCCGCCTCAGCAGTCGCACTGTGCAGTCGAGGTGAGCCGGGTAGGCTCCGGGCTCCTCTCTTCTCACTCCCAGCTTGTCTAGCGCGGGCTCTGCACCGCGGCCGTCGCTCATGGTCCGAGGCCACTCCAGGCCCTCCCACCTTCGCTGGCTCGGGGCGCCTGGGCGCAGGTCCGAGCCCCCGTCAGCACGGGTTGCTTTTTCCAGCTCGGATCACTTGGCACCCGACTTCCTCAGCAGTCGCAGGGTGCTTCGGGTCTTGGCAGGCTTGCGTTGTCTCTGTTTAGGGCGCAGACTTCAGTGAAGAGACGGGTCTCGAGGCGGCCCCCGTTTTCTGGTTGCAGTGTTTTCTTTCCCACGTCGCAGTGGCTGAGCGGAGGGACGAAGCCCTTCCAAACTTCAGCTTCGAGTGCCCCAGGCGTTCATTGACGGTTAAGGCGACTTTCAGTTGTTTGTGTTTTAAGGCTAAAGTTAGCGGTGGATCATTGAGCGTATCACACAGAGCTGCTTGAGACACGACTTTCCTACATGGTGGTTGGCCACACCCTTGCCACACCACTTTATGTGGAATTTTACAGGGACACTGTCAGTTTTCCTTTTTGTCTGGCAACATATTTTATGCTTTTGTGATGTGCCTAGGTCAGGCTGGTGGCAGTGAACCGTGTTTTACCAATTTTTGGTGTGAATCATCTTTTTATTAAAATAATGCCATTTTGCATACCATATACCGAAAATGGCTGCAGCACATGTTTTAGGACTTGTCCTTTGACCACCTTCCTTTTTGACAGTCTTGCTGCCCTCTGAGAGCAAAAGCTTCCAAATAAGGCAATGCACTTTCATAATGTCCAGCAGTGGACCGCTGATAGTGCTGTCTGAGAACGGAACTGGTTGAAAATGGTAATGGGACTGTCTGATCCCAATCCACACTTCTCTGAGTTAATGTCTGTTAGGCAGAATTGGGGTAGCTGTCGGACCATGATTGGACAGCCAGTCCCAGATTCTTCCCATTGGGGGGTTTGGGGCAGCTCCAGTCCAGATTTCGGATGAGGGTCTGGAACCATTCTAGCAGTCTTCCACTGGAATCATGAGTCTGAAGAGAGAGGACAGAGCTGAGAAGACCTAGAACACGACAGCAAAAGCATCCAGCATTGCCAAATCCAATCCTCTGCTTTATTTCCAGCGACCAGGTAAGACCTCAGTTGGTTAGCCATCGGTGTGGGCCGCACACCTATAATTACCACGTGTGGTTAAATGTTTTGTATTATACTTTGTCAAAAAATAAATAATAAGTGCCAATAAAGTTCAAATAGTATTAAAGTAATCTTCTTTAATCCACTAAATTGTGAATTAATAAATGCTTATCATTGGTTAAAAAGCACCAATATGCAATATGCTGTTTTTTAGGCAAACGAAAACCCTATGGCTAATGCATTTCAGAAATACTGATTTCCTTCTTCAGAGCCGGGTAAATCTACACAGGATTACTCAAAATTGTTCTTCCATTAATCAAAAAAATCAAAAATTACACATTCATGTTACAATAGACAAATTGCAAAAACATTTGGAAAGACATATTGCAGAAACATTTGGAAAAACACGGTACCCACAGGGGACAAAAACGATTAACAACAACACATAAAGAGAAAAAAGCATATGACTTGTGTTAAAATACCTATAAGTTTTTGCAAGGGCCTTATTTAGCTAATTCTTTACACTCATAATGCAATAGTAAAACATGTTCCACGTATTACAACAACTTCGAGAACTATATATCTCATCTTCTCCGTAATCATAGAATTACTTATGCATTTTATCTGGTCAATCCATATTATTTGGCGCTGCTAATTGAACTAAACATTGTTAGTTCTCACCGAATGTTGTGCTTATTTATACTTTCATTTAGCGTATGCGGGCACTAACCTGCAAGTGCTTCTACGACCCGGGCGCTATCCGCGCTGGTCAGCGTTGTCGGTTGCGTTCATATAACGCTGTAAGAGGAAATTAAAATAAGTTAAACACGTGCTGTAGCGTGTTTGTAATGATAAAGTGCACTGCTGCTCTTGGTTAAGTGGCTGCTTATTGTTTCTTAGTGCTTACCTTAAATGCTTTGCTATCTGTGAACGTGGTTCTTACGAGTCTTCCCTTCCGAGCTACTGCCTGGCTCAGTGGTCACAGAAAAGTGAGACGTTGTCTAGGCAACGTATATATCCAAAATGGCCACTCGCAGTAGAGCAAGTCGGCCATGTTGGTGTGGGCATGTCAATGGTACCTAATGTGTGTTACTGTGCTCCATCTCCGTGTTCAGCGAATTCTCTGACTGATGGATGTTTGATGGCATAAGGAAATTCGTAACTGTAAATAGTATGTTAACAGATTATACTACAAAATATATCGGTAATTGAGTAGCGAGGTACGTGTGTAAAGCGTGTGTGCTACTTTGTGCACATTAAAATTATGATGTCACGTAATTGGCTGGTTGGTGCCAATGCAAGTAAGTGAAGCCCATAGATGATGTTTCTATCAGGTTTATGTTACGTATAAAAAGTGAGCAACTATGCACTTATGAAGATGTAAATATGTGGTACACTTTTAAATGTTTAGATACCGAGCGCGTATGATTGACATAATGTAATACCAGTCTATCTATGTGAATACATGGTACAGCGCTTGCAAAAACTTAAATAATTAAGAGTGACAATACATAATGTTGTTATATGCAATTTGCAAAGTAATTAAAGAAAACAATTAAGATCAAATTCATCATTAATTCCTCTAGGTGATAATGCATCTAGTCGATCAATCCAATATGCTTCTCTCTTCTTTTTAGTGTCTCTGGAGGTCTTGTCAATTAGTTCTAGTACTTGGAATCTGAGTTGTGAGATATTGTGATTTTTCTCGTTGAAATGTTTTGCCACTGCTGAGTTGGTATTTTTATTGCGATACAGGATTTGTGTTCATTGATACGTATGCGTAGTTTTCGTCCTGTTTCTCCAACATAGTATATACCACAAGGGCAACGTATACAATATACACAATTTTCTGTGTTGCAAGTTGCTTGGCATTTTAATTTAATCTGTTCTCCTGTGTAGGGATGTACCACTATTCCTCCTTTTATTATGCTTTTGCAATTCCCGCAATTTAAACACGGGTAAGTTCCAGTTCTTTTTGTCACTATGCTTTTTCTGGGTTTGTCTTCTCGTGTGTTAACAAGTAAGTCTCTCAGGTTGTTTGATCTCTGGTACGCTAATGTTGGGGGAGCAGAAAAAAGATCTTTGGTTCTATCATCTTTCTTCAGTATTTGCCAATGTTTATTTATGCATTTCTTGCTCTGGGTAGAAAATCTTGATACATAGACTAGTGATGGTGATGATGGTTTGATTTTCGGCATGAGGGTACTGTCTCTTGTTTTTGTTGCAACCTTCTCTGTTGCTGCTAATATATCCTCCTCATGGTATCCCCGGTCTTCAAGCTTTTTGCTCAATCTGATTAGCTCTTGTTCAAATTCACTTTGATCACTGATTATTCTTTTAAGACGCAACATTTGCCCATATGGCAAGTTACGTAGTGTGTTTTGTGGATGAAAGCTCATCTGATGTAGTAAATTGTTTCTATCTGTTGGTTTGGTGAATAATGATGTTGTTATCTGTTGATTATGTACATTAACTCGAATTCCAGATAATGAATTCCAGGTTCCCTATCTCGAAGGTAAATTGTATTCGATAGTCTATGCAATTAATGTACTGGAGCAATTCATTTAACGATTCCCTCGTATCTTGCCATATGCAGAAAATATCGGCGATGTAGCTGATCCACAATTTTATTTCGTCTTTCCACTGTGTTTTTTGTAGGATGTGTGTCATTTCAAATTGGTACATAAAGGAATTTGTGTAAAACGGTGCCATCGTTGCACCCATAACTGTTCCTGATGTTTGTATGTAGTACTCATTATTATATTTGAAATACGAATTAGTTGAAATGAACATCAATAAAGACATTATGAATTCTTTGACTGCTCCTATGTTGTCTTCACGAAACAAGAGCCACTCCACCGCTTCTTGCCCCAAATCATGAGGGATGCTGGTATAAAGACTTGTCACGTCTATTGTGAAAAGAATGTCATTCCCAGTTAGTTGTATGTTTTCGAGTATGTTAAGGAAATGTGTACCGTCTTTCACATAAGTTTCTGTTTTCTGTATGATAGGGTTAAAAAAAATAATCAATGTAGGTTCCAGTGGCTGTAATATACCTCCTGTGGCAGCTATGATTGGTCTTCCCGGTGGGTTTGTTAATCCTTTATGTATTTTTGGTAGAAGATAAAAATGTGGAATGGTTGGTTTCTGTGTAAATAGGAATGCTTTGTTCTTACTTGTAATCATACCATCTTCTTCTGCTTTGGTTAAGAGAATCTCTAAATTTTCGCAAATATCATTGGTGGGATCTTGTTCCATCTTTGCATAAACTGTATGGTCGTCCAATTGTCTCCTGCATTCCAGTTCATAATCGCAAGTGTTTTGGATCACTAAGGCCCCTCCTTTGTCTGCTGCTAATCGAAGGCACTACAAATGTTTGGTCCATTATCTATGCATGTTTCCACTGTTTGCATTCACTGTTTTTAACTTACCTTGAATTGCTACCTCTATATAATTCGTGCCTGTACACCTGTTCTGATCCATCTACATCTCTCCCCCCCTTTTTTGCCCTTTTGCCTCTTTCCCTCTTCCCTCTGGTCGTCTGCCACCCTTCTTCTCATCTCAATCCTTAAGTTTGTAAGCGTGCCCGCCTCTGCCGAGACTTGGTCCTGCTACTGCCTGGCAATACCAATTACATTTCCACGTCTGCCCCTGCCACCACACCTTATGTGACCCTCCGCCCCCTGCTCCGCGCTGACCCTACTCACGCTTCTTGAGGTGCTTACCCTGAGGTGCTTCCCCTGTTCTATGTGCTGGGTACCTCAAACCCACCCTCTTCTACTTCCCACTCTACTTCCTACTCTCTCTTGCCTGCATCTCCCCCCTCCTCTGGGGACCTAGACACTCCCTTGAGGTCTTTCCCCTCCTAGCACTTACTCCTATCATCTGTTCCTTGACCGTTGATAGTAGCTTGTCTGTCTCCCCTCCTACCCTTTTGTTCTCCATTCCCCCTCCCCTGCTTTTAAATTTATCTCTGATAAAATGTGCTCAGCAGCGTGTCCTGTTCCTCCTCTCCCCTCTATCCCTCCCAACCCTCCTCTTGTCTTCCTCCTGCACTGCGTAAATTGTCGTCAGACATAGTAATGTTGCTGCTTGCTTTGTTCTCCTTTTCCATTACCTCCTGCCTTACTTGTTTTTTGCACTTGCACTATCAGAAATGTTGACAGGCCTATTACGATATTTTTTTTCACATTCTGTATTGCTTCAAGGACTTTAACTGGATGTACTGTATTTTCCTATGTTCCCTCCCTCCTTGAAGCGCTTTGAAACACTTTTGTGTATAGGCACTATATAAATAAACAATCATATCAATAGTAATAGTCTCATCAGAGTAAAGGTTGCGTATTATGGCAATTCATTTCTGTTAAGATTTTTATTTTTAGGAGCTCCATATTTGATTTTCTTCAGATCAGAGATAACCATTCTTTCAAAGATATCTATGGCAGGTGCGCTGATAGGCGGTGTAAAAGTACTTTTTGGTTTGAACTCAACTAATTCTGATGTCTCTTTATTGGGAGACTCATGTTCCATTTCTGCATTCAATTTTCTTGTTAGTTTATGAAGTTCAACTTTGGTATTAAACAGATTAGTGCCAAACGTGGGTACAAATTTCAAACCCTTCTGTAGTACTCGTTCTTCTTCTTGATTCAGAATACGATTTGAGATGTTAAACACTAAGTTGTGCGAGCTTGGAATCTCGTCTGTACTCCTGGTCCTTTTGCTCTTCCCCCTCCTCGTTCGCTTACGTTTGGGTGTCTGTCTAAAAATGAAGTTCACACTCGGTATCTAAACATTTAAAAGTCTACCACATATTTACATCTTCATAAGTGCATAGTTGCTCACTTTTTATACGTAACATAAACCTGATAGAAACATCATCTATGGGCTTCACTTACTTGCATTGGCACCAACCAGCCAATTACGTAACATCATAATTTTAATGTGCACAAAGTAGCACACACGCTTTACACACGTACCTCGCTACTCAATTACCGATATATTTTGTAGTATAATCTGTTAACATGCAATTTACAGTTACGAATTTCCTTATGCCATCAAACATCCATCAGTCAGACAATTAGCTGAACACGGAGATGGAGCACAGTAACACACATTAGGTACCATTGACATGCCCACACCAACATGGCCGACTTGCTCTACTGCGAGTGGCCATTTTGGATATATACATTGCCTAGACGACGTCTCACTTTTCTGTGACCACCGAGCCAGACAGTAGCTCGGAAGGGAAGACTCGTAAGAACCACGATCACAGATAGCAAAGCATTTAAGGTAAGCACTAAGAAACAATAAGCAGCCACTTAACCAAGAGCAGCAGTGCACTTTATCATTACAAACACGCTACAGCATGCGTTCAACTTATTTTAATTTCCTCTCACAGCGTTATATGAACGCAACCGACAACGCTAACCAGCGCGGATAGTGCCCGGTCGTAGAAGCACTTGCAGGTTAGTGCCCGCATATGCTAAATGAAAGTATAAATAAGCACAACATTCGGTGAGAACTAACAATGTTTAGTTCAATTAGCAGCGCCAAATAATATGGATTGACCAGATAAAATGCATAAGTAATTCTATGATTACGGAGAAGATGAGATATATAGTTCTCTAAGTTGTTGTAATATGTGGAACATGTTTTACCATTGCATTATGAGTGTGTAAAGAATTAGCTAAATAAGGCCCTTGCAAAAACTTATAGGTATTTTAACACAAGTCATATGCTTTTTTCTCTTTATGTGTTGTTGTTAATCGTTTTTGTCCCCTGTGGGTACCCTGTTTTTCCAAATGTTTCTGCAATATGTCTTTCCAAATGTTTTTGCAATTTGTCTATTGTAACATGAATGTGTAATTTTTGATTTTTTTTGATTAATGGAAGAACAATTTTGAGGAATCCTGTGTAGATTTACCCGGCTCTGAAGAAGGAAATCAGTATTTCCGAAATGCATTAGCCATAGGGTTTTCGTTTGCCTAAAAAACAGCATATTGCAAATTGGTGCTTTTTAACCAATGATAAGCATTTATTAATTCACAACTTAGTGGGTTAAAGAAGATTACCTTAATGCTATTTGAACTTCGTTGGCACTTATTACTTAATTTTTGACAAAGTATAATACAAAACATTTAACCACACGTGGTAATTATAGGTGTGCGGCCCACACCAATGGCTAAACAGCCTAGTTCCTTTTTCTACAGTCCAATACGAGAGTCCAGCACAGAGACACTTTTTAGTGGGCTGCTCCCTACCGAAGCAACTATTAACTAATTAGAAGTTAGCACGAAGAAAGTTACAAAATCATTGAATACATAGCTGTGCACCCTCTCCCTTCACAAAACAAGACCTCAGTTGGTGCCTCAAACCCGCCACACCCCAAAACCCTCCCCTAGACTGGTGGGCCTAACCAGTCTTGTGTTTTGCAATGCAGTGCTGCCTTTGTTAGACTTCAGAAGTGTCCCTGAATCCTATTAGGTGCTGACTATCCGGAGAAAAGACACCTGTGCTTCAGCAGTCACTGTCCGAAGTTAAAGCTTACTATGTGGCAGTTCTTCAGTTTGTGGCCCACCAACTTCAGTCTCCTGCTGTAGCTGCTCTCTACATTGCAGATAGGAGCAGGTTTTCTACCACCATTAGCCAATCATGCTAACCCTTAACCAGAATTTTGCATTAACTCGTCCGATGTGTCCCGTGGTCAACCTGTTCTGGGAAGGAAGCAGTGGTTGTTGTCCAAGGTTGGGGTCTCCTGCCCAGCTCAGTCCCCTGGAACTGCATCAGCGATTGACATGGTAACCTAATCTGGGCCCAAACCTGACACCTACTTAGACTACTGCCCCTGCAACTGGACCAATTGTGTGGGTGAGAGACCCCAGCAATTCCAACTTAACTGGGTGTGTTGCTTGCAAAATCAGAGTATGCGGCCCGAGTGTACATACCACTCAGTGCCCCTCACCCCACAGGGATAACAGAGTACACTCCCCCAAACACTACCATTACCTGGCCGTCCACGGTGGAGCTATGGCCCAAGATGCCTCCCTAGGTAACCCTTAGAGAGTAGGATTTGGGAGTACACACTTCTCTCTTTCCTAAACCTATTTGTAACATTGGCACATTTAACATTTAAAGCGTACCTGTTGGCTGGTGTCACGTCTTACATAGGGGGGGCTTTTATGATTTCCTAAACCCCTTACAAGGTACTTAATTCCGAACAGCCGAAAAGTTCAAACAGATCATGCATTCGTGATATTGTGAGCGGTGGTGTCCCCTGGAGCCTTCCCAAAAAAAAGAAAAAGTAAAAGGACCCTGTGGCACCAGTTCCCAATCACAGAAGTGAAAGGGAACAGGCGTTGCAGGGACACTGCGAGTCAGCAGCTGCAAGGTAAGTATGGGGGGTGTCAGTGGGGGGTGTGGATCAAGTTGGAAATGTTCTGGGGAGAAAAGACTGAAGGTTATTTCGGAAAAATTATTTTCAGTCTTTTCTCCCTCAAACATTTGGATCTCGGGCTTTCAATCCCGACCCAATGTACTTACCTGCTCAGGGAAGGACTGCCCAATGCAAGAGTATTGTCTTAGATTTGTAAACTTTGTTTCTCCCCACTTTACTTGCAAATGTTTTTAATATCACTCTGTTTTTTGTGTGTAGCTTTTCTAGTGTCAAATGTTTCATAGCCCTCCTTTGCGATTATTATATGAAAATAATTACAATCTGTTAGGGCAATTTGCCTAAAGGCTGTGGACTTTGTATACCAAGGGGAAAGTTGTATAGAGCCCCAACTTCTAATATAGGCCTGTACCACTCAAAGGATTGTTATGTGAGCATATACATAAACCCAAAGATACACTTGTAGTTATTTCAAAATAGTTATTAGATGTATACACAAGGCAAAGATAAATCTTCAGACAGTTAAATACTATTTCAAAGCTAATAAACACAATGGAAAACCAATGTAATAATTCAGGTAAGTATACAGTGTAAAGCCTTATAAGGTTGTTAAGGCAATCAATGGTAAGTAAAACCACTGTTCTAGCAAATCAGAATGTTTTGTTGTATGAACAATAGCAGGCCAGTACTTTTCAAGAATTGTAATCACTTTTCAGAGGCCTTATTGCTTTAGAAGTCCATCCCGATCTAGGTACGAGTTCTTCAAAGTCAGATTGGAAGAAAAGCAGGTACGGCACAGCTGTAGAAAAATCAAAGTTCCAGATGATTCTTTAGTTACAAAGAAGTAGCAAGCTTTTGTTAATAGATTGTTTTAAGGGAAGCCACCTGGCTGTTCCTGCAGGCGCACAAGCGTTAGGCTTGGGCGAACGTGCATCGGCGAACATCCAAACACTGGAATCAGCACTCCAGCAACAAAGGAGCGACAGAATGGCTGAAGGTAAGTAATACCACGAGTCCCACAGTACCTGAGGAGTTATGAAGAAGCTGGACGCCTTCACGATGCAGCAGCTGTAAACCCTGTCTCCTGTTCCTTGGTCATGGTGACGAAAGCAGGGACTCTGTAAGGGATTTAGTGGCAGCAGTCAGGGGCAACAGAGGGGGGCCTCCCAGCAAAGGATTCTTTCGTGCTCCAACGCCGATCTGTGGTTTTGGCACCTTTTCACAAACACCAATGCAGAACTCTGGTGAGGGGAGTCTGGCAGTCCGGAAGGGGTCTACCAGAGTTTCAGGAGGATTCATTTGTGGAAGGATGATGCACTGCAGTGGTCTCAGGTCCCCTGGTATTGGCAGTTTGCAGCCTAGGGAGATCGCAGCAAGTAGAGGGAGGGTCCAAATTGAAGGTTGCCTTGGGACTGACTAGGCCTGCCAGTTCAAGGGAGGAAGTCGTCCTCTTTGGAGCTTCCCTGTTGATTTGAAAATGGGTCAGGCAAGGAGCAGTACTTAGCAGGCTTCTCCGGTCGATGGAAGGTGCTGCAGGTGTCTATGGTTATCTTGTTCAGTTCCAGTGGTTGACTTGCCTTTTATCCAGGGACCCAGCCAATCTACAGTCATGCAACATTCAAAATTTGGGGGGTGGCTGTCCTTCCAGGGCACCCAGCCTCCCAGTTGGAACTGGTTGCAGGCAGGCATGCCAGAAGACAAAAAACAGCAGAGTTTTGGACTCCTCCCCTGCTTCCAGTCCTCACTGACACACTGGATCCTCAGCGGGCTTCACAAAGGATTCCTGCTGAAGACAAAAGTCAAACCAGTACCTCCACCCACCCGGGATGGTAGAAGAAAGACCAAGAAAGGACATCCATACAAGAAATGGTGGAAAAGAATATAGCCGCCATTTTGGGTCGCTGTTGACCCTTCTGTGCACTACCGTAACTATAAAGACAGCCTGTAAGTAAAAGTTATACAAAAGTCGGTAGAACACATCCACTGCCATCAGCCACTCGGGTATGCTTGTCAATGTTACAGGAGCAGTGAGAAAGGGGGTACTATGTAACCCCTCAGCACTCCACATAAGGTGGTGTGTGCTAATCCCACAAAAGAAAAAGCAAGAAGGATAAAAGGTATTCCCCTATCCTTCGGAACAGTTGTTCTCACAATGAATCTAAAAGTATAAAAGGGAAAGCCTAGAGGGCTTCCAGCAACACTGCACAAATGGTGCTGTGAGCTGTGAAAGTGAATCACAGATGCCCAAGAAAATATGGAGGAACAAGGGATCCCATAGTCAGATCAAAATAATGAATGAGGGGGGAAAGGGCCCCTGCATTCAGGAGAACAGACCAAAGATCCAAGAGTCCAGCAAAAGGTGCTGGGGGTCTCACAGGTGGAGGGGATGGGGATTTTGCATAAAAAAAAGAAAACATCTCCCCAACACTGTCATGGTGATTCATGTTGTCCTTGTTCTACCTCCTTCAGAACTTGTTGGGACAGCCTACATACACAGGTGAGTTGGAAAAGCTAGCTGCTGAAGATATGTCACTTTATGAAAAACTTTAGACTGTTTTGGAAGTGTTCCTATGCACAGAGGCCCCTACCCTCACATCACCAACCGCCACATTCAGTTCCTCGTTTTCTTTCCCACCTACTAGATCAGTTGGGATTTGCTGAACTCTGCAACACCCTCCTTTTTTGTGTGTTGCCTCTAGCAGTTCATTCCTTTTTTTTTGTTTGGTAAGGTTACTTCTGTTTTGTGAGGTGCCTCCCTCACATAGGCCATATACTACGGGCTTCTAGGAATACATCCGGTGTAGAAAGCAGTCTCCTCATGCTTGTGTCCTCTGTCTGGTGATCAACCAGTGAATTACTGTGTGTTCTGCTATAGAATATCACACATGATTTCTGCAAAGCAGACTTCTTTCCCTGTCAGATCTGAGATTGGTACAGTGAGGGAGGACTTTGCCAGGTCCAGGAAGGATGTGGCTATCGTTAAGAGGGCCGTGCCTTCAGTTTGGGGTAGGTTTTTCCGCACCCCCAGTTTCCGGCTCTTCAAATGTCAGTTTAGGGGAAAGCCCCTGGATAATTACATCTGAGTTACCCCCTGGTAAGAAACCGTCAGGCCAATCCATGTGGGAAAGCACAAATACCCCTTAGAGGGAGAGTAGCCAGAGAGTATTTGTGTGTCTAGTTACCTCAATATATGTTGTAGCCTGACAAGGCCCTTATGGGACTGAGGAAAAGCTCTGTATCCTCTGACCTTTCCTGAACAGGCAAGCACAGCTCGGGAGTTTGTGGATCGAGCAGGATTGATTTGGTTAAATTCCTGCTACTTTAGAGTCCTTGGTAAGAAGAAAAATGGACATTGTCTCATGTCAAAGAAAGACAAGTCTTGCTTATGATCAGCATTGGGATCAGAACTGGTGTCTCCCAAAAGGCTTTAATAAAAATATGGAAGAGTTGGATCCCAGCAAGTTCTTCACGGTTACTCTGGTGTATTTTTATACATCTGCGTGGAACTCCATTACTTGAATGCCTCCAAGTATTATTAATTGTACCTAGATACCAAACCCTTGATCTCCGAAGTCAGCCTTACCGCTAAGCCGATGCTACCCAGAGAGAGTTTGGTAAAAACCAAGTCTGAAAAGACTTTGCACACCCACTATGTTGGCATCTCAAGGATTTTCAGAGTTACCACTGGGGGGTTCTAACAGCATTGTTGGTGGAAATGCTGATGTTGGCCGTAAAACTGACCCCTGTTGAAAGTACTTTTTGGAGGAGTATCTGGACAAGTACTTGCAATCTTTCTACTTGGATGCAACCCCATTTACTTTAGAGTAGCCAATTAGCTTGTCATTCTTGCAACCTCTTAATTCACATTGGAGCCAAAAAGAAATTCTCCTGAGAAGGGAAGACCAGTGATCTTTTGCTGAGAGTCCACTTTCTAATGGATTCCTTCCTCCCACAGATTCCTCATCGATGGTCATCACATCCACAGCTTAGCTGCTCTTTGGAAATATTTCTGCCACACGGGGGCGAAGCGTGAATCCGTCCGACACCTGTACGTGAAGCGGGATAATTTCAACAAAGCACTTTGGGCACAGGTCCCTTTTAGGCACGCCCTGTTGGCTACGGCCAGTAGGGTACAGGGACCTGGGTGATGAGATATTTATGCTTTGCTTAAATATACTGTTAAGCAAAGCACAGGATAATGCAGTGCTTTGGTTGACATTATATTTAAGCAAACACTAGCCGCTAGGTACATGAGCAGCTGTGCAAGTGCACGCTCCATTCACAAATAGGTTGCTGTGTCCTGCCTTTTATGTTTGCAGGACAGAGCAAGCTATTTTTGAAGGGAGCGTGCACTCACAGGTCAGCTCCATGTACTGAGAGGTACAGTATTTGCTTAAATATACGGTAAACCAAAACACTGCATTTTCCTTTGCTTCGGTTGACAATATATTTAAGCAAAACAAATATCTCAGCGCGCAGGTCCCTGTGCCCTGCTGGCCGTGGCCAACAGTGCATGCCTAAAAGCGACCTTTGCCGAAAGTGCTGCATCAAAACAGCTAGCACCAAAAGCGCTGCACCAAAACACTACATAATAACCTCTATGCACCCCAGAACTGCCATGACAGCAGGGCCATTCAGTATCGAGGCACCATGCCCAGTGACCTCTATTCCTTTTTTCTGAGCACTCTGTTCACTTCGGAAACATGCTCGAACCTTTTTGAATTTTCTTCTACACCAAAGGCCTCGAGATTCAAGCTGTGCGCAGTTTGCGGCCAACAGATGTCTATCGGATCAGCATCGGATTTGCCTCTACTGCTTGTGCGAGGAGTAGGACGAGTAAGATTGCTGGTCTTGTCAGTCCACGCACCCAAAGGCCCTTTGGGAACAGGCAGCAAACATTGTTACCTACATCCATAAGACAAAGGGTGAAGTCACACGGTCTCATTTGAGGTCACACAGAACATCGATTCAAGGAGGAGATGCCTGTGCAATGAAAAGGATAAGAAGCAGCATCGTAAGAGATTCTGCGTTCCGAGTGGACTCTCGCACTGGCACTTCCTCCTCTTCAAAGAAGAGCCACCACTCCAGAGTAGGCGGCTCAGGTACCTTTTACGATCCAATCTTCTACCCTGGATGAATGGAAACAGTCTTGTCTTAAGGTGCTAGTATCTTCGCCGAGGCACCAACAGGACCCACTGCATCTTCTGGTACCAGCTGGGTACCCACTGGAATAATTCCCGCATGCCTAAGGCCTCCAGCCTGGAACCTAAGAGAGATCACAATCACAAACGCCACCAGACTCCCCCTTTGGGCGTCAAGGTCTCAGTGAGGGTTCAGACTTAGTCTTTGGCCTCATCAGTGCCAGGGGCTGTCTGGAATATGCTCGCTCCTCTCCCCTGGAAACCCTTCATGTCCAAGGTGTTTAACATCTACGACAAAGAGGGCGACCAGGTGCCCTTTGGGTTGGAACCTTTTGTCTGCAGAGCAGAGAGAGACTTCCTAGAGGAGTTCTATGAGGAAGGCGAGGACATCCATGTACTGGCCTCACATCTCCAGGATGCAAGTGGTCTAGATACCTCCCGTGTAATCACAAAGTTACTTACCCCTGGTAAAGTTCCTCCGACTGGATGTTCCTCCACCGTATTCCTCATATCTTTGTTTCCAGCTTCAGCTACTTTGGAAAAAATGTTCTCTCGGCAGAGGACGCTGTGCGTCGAGATCGCTCACTTGATGTCCCTCGAGGGCTTCCATCTCGGCAGACGTCATTGTCAAGTACATACACCACGCGCAGCTCCAGTTGGCTTCAGTTCTGTTTTTTCACCACCCATTTGCAGAATTACCAACCTTGATAAGTGCCTTTAATTTATCAGACCTTAAACGAGTACAAGTTGTAAAGCTCGGAAATTCTACAGTGGGGAAGGTTGGGAGGGTGGTGAGGAATATGTGGGAGGAACATCCAGTCGAAAGAATGTTACTATGGGTAAGTAATTTGGTCTTCGAATGGATTGTGTCCTCCCACGTATTCCTCAACTTATGATAGACTCCCAAAGCAGCATTAGGTTCTTTTGGAGGAGGGAGTTATACTTTGAGAGTTAATGATTGTCAAAAATGGAGCATGGAACTGCCTTCCCAAATCTTCAATCCTTGTTAGAGGTGTCTAAACAGTACTGTTTTGTAAACGTGTGGATGGTGGACCAGGTAGCTGCCTTGAAGATATCCTTTATCGGAACTCCCCTCTGAAGGGCAGAGGAAGTTGTCATGCCCCTAATGGAATGGGCCCTTAATCCTTCTGGGGGATGATCTTTCCCAGCTAGCCTGTAACATTCTGAAATAGCCAGTATTATCCATCTGGATAGGGTTTGCTTGGTGTCTTGACAGACCTAGTTTGTGTCCTGTATATCCAATGAAAAGTTGGTTGTGTTGTCACAACTTTGCCATTCTTGAAACAGAAAAGCTTAGAGCTCTTCTCGAATTAAGTCTATGAAATCTTTCCTATTCCTTGCTAGGATGAGGTGGAGGATAGAGGGCCAGAAGCACAATTGTCTGTGCTAAATGGTAATCCGATACAATCTTAGGTAGAAAAGAGGGTTTGATCTTAAGGACAACCTGATCCTTGTAAAAGGTGGTAAACAGAGGTTTACAGGATAATGCCTGCAACTCACTCATCCTGCGGGCTGATGTTATTGCTACTAACAAAATACAGTTTTATAAGTTAGCAACCTTGAAGGGCAGGAATGGAGCTTCTCGAAAGGAGAGCACATCAAAAACTTTAAAACTGATTTAAGGTCCCAAGTTGGGATTTGGAACAGTGTAGGAGGAAACACATTTATGATTCCTTTAAGAAATGGAGTTATTAAGGATATTTTGAAGTAGGATGCTTCTTCCGAGGTGCGCTTGAATATGGAAAGCGCTGTTAGATAACCCTTGATTGTTCCAATCTGGAGCCCCAGATGTAGTAGAAACGATAACACAATAGGTTTATCACATTGAAAAGGGTCCACATCTTTCTCCCTAAACCAGCTGCCGAATTTGTTCCAACGGCAGCGGTATAAGGATTTTGTTGCTGGCATTCTGGCCAAAAGAAAAATCTCCATTACGTCATCGAGGAAGTCCCAATCCTTGTATCTCAGCATCTCAGAAATCATGCGTGAAGGCTGTGTCTCTTGACCTCTGGATGGAGAACCCGACCCTCCTCTCGCAAGAGAAGGGCCTCTCTTTGTGGAAGACGTATTGGAGGGCAGATGGACATATCCTGATGGTCCGGGTACCACGTCCTCCTGGCCCATTCGGGGCAATTCAGATCATGGATTTCCCAAACTTCCTCAACCTCCTGATCACGTGAGGAATCACAGTGACTGGAGGAAACGCGCACAGGAGTGGACATTTCCAGTCCACTATGAATGCATCTCCTAGAGCTCCTCTTGGAGGAAATTCCCTGGAGCAGAACAGTTTGCACTTTCAGTTGACACTGGTTGCGAACAGATCCACTTGAGGGGTTCCCCAAAGGGTAAAGATCTTGTGAAGGGCTTCCTGAGCTAGTTCCCACTCATGGGAGACTGTGCTCTGCCTGCTCAGAGCATCCGTTGCCGTGTTCTCCTCTCCGGCTAGGTGAACTTTTGATAGGGAGATTCGTTCTTGAATTGCCCAGAACCAGAGCTGCATTGCTTCTCTGCACAGTGGTAGTGACCCTACGCCTCCTCTCTTGTTGAAGTAGTACATGGCCTCTGTGTTGTCCATTATCAGGACATTCTTTCCCCGTACAGAGGGCAGAAAGCCCTTCAGTGCTTGTCTGATTGCCCTCAGCTCCAAAAGGTTGATGTGTAGTTTGGACTCCGATGGATTGTCAGATCGTTGGCATGTGCTCCCCACCCCGTGAGTGAGGCATCCGTCCCAACTGTTATCTTCGGCTATGGCTGCCAAAAAGGTTCTCCTTTCAGAATGTTGTCCTCGCAGGCCCACCACAGAAGGTCCTGTGTGACTCTGCTCAGAACCTGAAGGAGGTCTGACATCCTGCCTGAGCATTGGGACCATTGAGTTCTGAGTGCCTATTGAACGGATCTCATTCTCAGGCAGGCCTCTGGCATCAGAGAAATGCAGGATGTCATGAGGCCGAGCAACCTCATAAAGTCACAGGCCGGAAGACGCTGGGCACTCTGAAACTTGATGACCAGCTGCAAAATGTGTTAAGCCCTCACCTCGGGTGGTGAGGCTTTTCCCAAGGATGCATCCAGGACCTCACCAATGAACTGGAGTCTTTCAGATGGTATCATGTGGGACTTCTTGTAATTGAGGGAGAAGCCCAGTCTGTTGAGGGAGTGGCAGGTGATGCCGAGATGTTTCAGGGCCTGTTCGGGTGAACGTGTCCTAATCAGCCAATCATCCAGGTAGGGGTAGACGTGTATCCCCCTCTCCTGAGATTCGCTGCCACTACCGCCATCAACTTGGTGAAAACCCTCAGAGCAGAGGTCAGCCTAAATGGCAGAACTCGAAACGTATCATGAAAACCGCCAACCGCAAACTTCAGGTACTTTCTGTGCTTGAGATGAATTGGCACATGAAAGTAAACATCCTGAAGGCCCAATAATACCATCCAGTCTTGGAGTTGGAGAGCCTGAAGGATCTGGGAAAGTGTGACCACCTTGAACTTGTCCTTCCTGAAGAACTTGTTCAATTTTCTTAAGTCCAAGATGGGTCTCAATCCTCTGTCCTTCTTGGGAATCAGAAAATAAGGGGAATACCAACCCTTGTTCCTCTCCACTACAGGTACATGTTCTATTGCACCTTTCTCTAGCAGGGTTAAAATTTCCTGCACAAGGAGCGGATCCAGAATTTTGACATAGTTGTATCCCAGTGGATGATCCTGAGGCCTTTTTTGAAAAGGAAGGCAGTAACCTTGGGCTACCGTCTCCAGTGCCCATGCATCTGAAGTAATGCCCCGCCATTCGTTCAGATACTGAGAAATCCTGCCTCCCACCAGGGGCTTGTGGGTCAAGGCCTCAGAGTGGCTTAGAGGCAGCTGCAGCAGCATCAGAGGGCAAGGATGCCGCTGCTGGGGCTGATTTAGCACCTTTTCCTCATCTACCACAAGAGAATTTTCTGTGGTCCCTTTGTCAAGCCTGTCCTCTTCCTCTTCCAATTGAGGAATAGAAACAAAAGGACCTACCCCTCTAGGAAGATGAGCCCGAGTAGGGGTGTTGCGGTTGTCTAATGGCGGCGCTAAGGGATTTAGCCGCCACCTTCCAGGTCTGCAGCTTCTCCAATCTCTCATTCACCTTGCTGCCAAACAACCTTGAGCGGTCAAAGGGCATATTGAACAGTCTAGCCTACACATCCGGTGCAAAGCCCGACTTCCTCAACCACGCAAATCTAGTAGTACTGTACTAGTAGCCATGGACCTGCTGATGCTGTCAGCAGTAGCCAGCCCTTACAGGAGACATTCTCCCATTGCCTCCTTACAATTGTTAATGATCACCAGGAAGCCATCCCTTTCTTCGCCTTCCGGGATGTGATCAGCCGCCATGGCAACACAGCTCCACAGGGTAAAAGTGAATCTGCACAGATTACAAGTCACATTGATGGACTTTAAGGCCATACTGCCCGCCGTGAAAACTTTACGTGCCCAGGCATCTACCCTCCTGTCATCCCTATCATGGGGGATAGAGGGATAAGCAGATTGCCTGGTTGACGTAGCTGCCTGAAATATCAAGCTTTCAGGAGTGGGATGCTTGGACAGGTATTCTGGATCTGTGCTGGAGGGCCTGTACTTCCTTACAAGGTTTTTGTTAACTGCAGGTCCAGCTTCTGGGGTCTCCCAGTTGGGAACAACCTTTCCCTGCAGTGCCACATGAAAAGGCAAAATTGGGTCCTTCTGTGGACCCTGACCCAATATGTCGGTCATATCATTTTGTTCATATGCAGGGGAAGGCCTACTCTACCCCATAAACTCAGTGACTTTACTCATGAGCCTTCTGTAGGACGAATCTGCATGCTCGCAGGGGTCAGGCCTGCCAAATTCCAGTTCAGGCGAGGTACCCAAACTACTTGCCATCTGGAGATTATCATGGAAGTCTCTCATTTCCGACTCACCCGAAATGAGCTCTTCTGGCACACTGGGGGTGCCAAATTTCAAGCCAAAAGGAGGGGAATCCTCTTCAGAGGGTTGTTCTTCCCCATAAATCAAAGACCAACTTAATAAAGTATTTTTTAGGGAAAGGCCTGTAAACCTTGTTCTGCATGCCAAGAGACTTCCACAAAGTCAGAATAATCATTGATGGTGTCGAAGACAGCTTACAAAATGGTACCCATTTACTCTACGCTGTCTTCGACTTTGGCGTCAGCGGGTCTGACTCTGACGGAGTCGTCAAAATCGTTGAGGTCTTCAATGTTTTATGTTTCTTCGGAGGTACCAAAGAGGGACTGCCTTCCCGAGGCATCAAATCTCTCGACGACTTCTCATCGGGTCAAGAACCTTCCTGACGTATTAGCGGCTTTGTGCTCGGCTTCAAAGTTGTACCCTTCAACTTCCCTTTGCCGTCCCTGGGAGTGACCGGGGCATGGCTCTTGTGCGTTTCTTTTGAGGGGGTCGAGGCGCATTCTTGAAAATACGCAACATCTCCGACCGAAATGCGGCCCACTTTGCTGGCAAATCGGACTTCATGGGGCATCTGATCCCCTCTGTAGAGGTATCGCTCGAAGATGGAGACCTATGGCGTCTCTTCTTTGCCTTCTTTGTAGAAGACGAAAATTGCCACGATTGACTCCTCGATCGGGATCTCTTCGATTTCTTACGCCGAGAAGAGTCTCTAGACTCGCCAGACTTTTTCTCTCCCTTCAAAGAAAACTCCCCACCGCCAGTTTACCACTATGCTCCCTGAGAGCTTTGTGTGTCATGGCTTGACAAGACCCACAGTCGGTACGATGTCCGGCGCTGAGACACCACAGACAGACGCATTGAGGATCTGTGATAGATGTTTTCGATCCGCAGTCGTGGCATTTTTTTAAAACCCGACTTTGGTGTCGAAGGGGTTGATGAAGAAGCAATTTTTTCTTGACGAAAAAACTGAAGCGTGCCGTTAATTACTCAAAGCTGTAAGCTTGAAAAACGGAATTGAAGTGAATGGGTTCTGTATGTGCTATTTATGCTGATGATGATGATGTCGACGATCGACGGAGGCCCTCGAGGAACATCAACACGACACCGCCTACAGGGCCCTCTGTCAAGATTTGTTTTTTTTTACGAAGCAGCAAAGCTGGAGAGATATATATCAAAGATGAATACGTGGGAGGACATAATCCATTAAAAAAAGCAGTTTGCGTAATCTTGACGAGAGAGGATGATGGTGAGGATGGCAGATATGTATGAGGATGCATAGGTGGAAGAAACAGGTTCTGGATACGTAGTTAATGTTTTGGGAGAGTGAAAGCTATATGCCCAGCATGCATCTGAGGTTTTTCAACATAGTGGAGGTTGCCAGGGCAGGGAGGCTGGCCTAGAGAGTGAAGCCAATGGATAGGATGGGGAAGGAATGTGTGGTTTTTCCACAAATTAGGATTTCTGTTTCCAGGGTTGAGGATGAGGTGGTTCGTTGTCATCCAGTAGTCAATATCTGAGTGGCTTAATTACATCTATTGATGGGTGGAGCCCAGTGATTTGGGGATTTTAAGGATGATCTGGGTATTGTCTGCGTAGTTGTAGCAGGTGATATTGTGGGAGCGGATGAGTGCGGGAAATGGGCTCAGATAGATACTGAAGAGGAGGTGTGATCGGAAAGCTCCCTGTGGGACCATTTTCGGCACTGGGCAGGGTGCAGAGTGTAGTAATATGGCTTACAGAGCAGCAGTGTGTGTGAGGTCATCTGATAGTGGAATGTTTGGGTGGAAGTGTTCTGCTGGGTGACAGTTGGTCAGAGAGAGAAAGCTGTGAGCAGAAGATGGGTGTGGGGGTGAGCCCGGTGTTTCCCTTGTGATCTTGAGCCCCCTACCATCCCCGTGTCTTGTTGCGGAGTACAGGACAAGGACAATAAAGACTCTAAGAACTTACCTGGAGTACCGGAGGTCTTCATTACTACACTGGCGACGAGGATGGGATGGTAGGTGGACTGCCCATTCAGTGGCGCTGCTGGGGAGGGTGCAGCATTCCTGGAACACTGCCCCCGTGAGGTCCCCCCACACCCAGGCAGGTCCGTGGCTGGATGGCCTGCCGTATGCAGTTCGTAGTTCCTTTTGGCTCTTCTGGTGTGACCCGTGTCTGGAGCACCTCACATCGTGCAAGGAGCGGCGTTGGCTGTTGCTGCCAGCTTGGGGCCATTCCGCTGTATGGGTGGCGGCATTGGGAAGATAGCCCTCAACCTGGCTGCGCTCCCCTGATCGTTTGAGCGCCGTTTCTGTTTTTACCAAACTCTTCTGTTTTTTTTCTTCGGATCAGTGCACCGCAAGAGGATATCTGACCTGCGCCACCCATGCTTTACCCCACCAGCCAGGGGGTCGAGCACTGCGGGTTTGAAGCGGTGCAAGTTTGCTGCAGTGACCTTGGGAGGACTCGTGCCTCGTACTCCCGTGCCCCTCTGGATGAGCAGCGGGCCCCCCTGTTGCGGCGGCCGGGAAGAGGGGGCATCTAAAAGGCATCCACATCTGTGGTCTGGAGGATGGCGGCGAGGGCAGGACGGCAGCGCTGTGTCCTAGGTAAACTGCAGTGCCCATGCCCCTCTTTCCGGCGCCCCATTGAGAGGGACAGCGGCGAGGGCAGGACGACGGCGCTGTTTCCTTGTAAACTGCAGTGCCCATGCCCCTCTTTCCGGCACCCCGTTGAGAGGTGTCTTGTTTGAGAAGAATTGGAGTTTCCATGGTGCAGGGAAGGATGTCTGAGTGATAGTGGTGACGTCATCCCTGCTGAGAGGGTTCCTGGCAGGTCACGTGAACGTGGCCGTTGGATTGCCATGGATGTACCTATCGCAACCAGTAAGTGGTCATTTTTCGAGGGGCACGTTTTCTCGATGGCGTGATGCACGTGGTCGTGTCATGGCATGAGGAAGTCCGACTGCTCTGGAGCCGATGATAGCAAGCACGTGTTACACGTTCCGGGCGATCAAGACTGCTGGTTTTATGATGTGAAGTCGGAATTAGTTACGGTTATGCATTGATTAAGGGGATGCTCAGGTTAGTGTTTGGGCCATATGTGCGGTTGAGTCAGCGTGTGAGTTTATGTTGTGGGCCATTTTTACAGAGAAATGTGCACAGTGTTCCCATTTTGGGTCCCCGGGAGTAGAATAGGGGTGTGTCACTGAAGGCCGTTGTTAGTCCCCTGTGGCGTCCTTTGTTGCGGCCTTTCGTGGGAGATAGAACCTTTGGTATATGGGTTTAGGTTTTCTTTTGCAACTCCCGGGTGAGGGTGGGGGTTGTAATGTAATTAATGCTGCAAATGTTTCTGCCAGTGCTGTATTCATCTGAAGGGTGGAACCTTGTTCCAGGTTAACGCAAACCCCATGGAGTTTTGACTTGGATTTTGGACTGAGCTATGGTGTTAAATGCATTAGAGTGACCCCTGTCACTTGGAACACTGGTTTTCATGCTACATTGACATTGTTTGTGCCCAGGAGTTCTGCCGGATTGCATATGCGGGCCGTATTTTAAAAGCTGGGGGACTGTACCTAATTTCTTCCCATGTATTATGCAATGTTTTCAGTTATGAACATCTAGTTTTCATGATGCCTGCATTCAACTTCCAAGTTACTATGCAATGTTATCTGATGTCATATTGTGCATGCTTAATGTTATCAGTGTTTAGGGTGTGAGTGGTGTATAGGTGCATACATGTAGTTGGTGCACGTGTTGTCATGTTTATTACTACATTGAGTTCTTAGTGCCTGGCACTAGTTGTGTTAGGGTAGGTCACTATGTCTGTGTGTGAGAGAGTGGGTGTTGAATTGTAGGGCATAGTTGTGTCTTTCCATAGTGCCGGTTCTTATACTGGGGTAGGTCACTATGGCGTTTTGGTCATGGGTTGGATTCATTCCCATGTGTGTGTGTGTAGAGTGTTGATATAATGGATATGGTGTCGTGTTGTGGTCATTAGTGCCTGATGTGTCGTCAGGGTGGGTGGGTCACTATTGGCGTGGAAGTTGTGGTCATTAGTGCCTGATGGGTCATCAGGGTAGGTCACTTTTGGCGTGGGTGTTGTTCTCAGGGTAGCTATTTTGCTGCAGTGTGTTTCATAGCGGGTGTTTTAACTTCAGTTTGGTCGCTATGCCCGAGTTGTGTTGAATTTTCATGTCTTCCGTAGTGATTGGTTTAAGGGCCGAGGAAGGTCACTATGGTTTGGGGTTTTTAACTTTGCCAGTTTACCTCCTGATCCTGAGTTTGGTAAATCAGTTTGTCTTACTGGTGTGTTCAGTAATGGTGTATTGTTGACAGAGGAAATGGCCAACGGTTTTGTGGTAGTGGAGCAGTATTGTCGATGCGGTTCCTCTTTTACTGCGATCAGGGTTGTGCTGCGTGGGTCCCTCGGTTGCTGTTGGGCATTTGTTGGTGCTCCGTTTAGGGGGCGGTTGGTTTGTGCTCAAAGGGGGAGCTCTGATGCTCTGGGGTGGCAGACCGGAGTGGATGGTGTTAAGTGCATAGGAGGGCAAGTTTGTTATGTAGTTGTGTTAGTGTTAGCTAACAATAGTTTGGCTAGGGGTGGCAGCCCTAGGTCCTGAGGGGCAGCTCAGGACAGGCGTAAGTGCACTGTTTATTGTTTTTAGGCCTCAAGGGTGAACCGAGGGCTTTTGATGGGTGTTGTGCAGTTAGTGTGCCGTTGGCATTTTCTATTTGGTCCAGTCGCCCTGAGAATGGTTCCCATTAATTGGAGTTGCCAGGGGTTTTGTGCATAGGTGGCCGCTGTGTTGCGGAATTTCTGTTACTGTGTTGGTTTGGATGTAAGGTTTGGTGCTGGTCACATTACCTTAGTCATTCTTTTGTGTTTCCCTAGGGAGTGAGAGGTGCAGTAATCTGGCTTACAGATTAGCAGTGTGTGTGAGGTCATCTGCTAGTGGAATGTTTGGGTGGAAGTGTTCTGCTGGGTGACGGTTGGTCAGAGAGAGAAAGCTGTGAGCAGAAGATGGGTGTGGGGGTGACCCCAGTGTTTCCCTTGTGATCTTGTGTCCCCGTGTCTTGTTGAGGAGTACAGGACAAGGACAATAAAGACTCTAAGAACTTACCTGGAGTACCGCAGGTCTTCATTACTACACAGAGGTGAAAGGGTGAAGAATAATTACAGATACAATTGAGGGCAGTGTCTTTGATTCCCAGAGTGTAGTCTGTCTAGGAGAATGGTGTGGTCGATGGTATTGAAGGCGGCAGAAAGGTCAAGGAGAACTAGTACAGCGCATCCTTCCACATCCGCCGTTTTAAAAAAATGTTTTAGATCGTCCCAATTGGACACTAAGGAGGACTCTGTTCCTCTGAGGGGTCTGAAGCCAGATTGTGCAGGGTCAATAAGGTGGTTGGCTTCAGTGAGATGAGTTGCTGGTTTGCTGTGTGGTCGATGAGTCTGGCTATGAAGCGGGTGTTGGAAATGGGCCTGTAGTTCTGAGGGAGGAGAGGGGCGAGCACAGGTCTTTTTTTCTTTTTATATCGGAGGGTTTTGAAGTAGGTGGTTTTAAAGGATTCCAGGAAGATTCCTGATGTAAGGGATTGGTTAAGGATTGAGCGTGCAATACTGCCTGCACAGGTTGAGGTTAGGATGTTTTTGAGGAGGGCGAGCGGGTAAGGGTCCTCACAGGATCCTGATCGGCGGCTATGTGCTAGGAGCAAGAGGAACTCCTGGTGTGAGGTCGAGGAGAAGGACATGAATGTTTGCATCAGGAGGGATTTGGGACAGGGAATGGGAGCTCGGCAGGCAACATACAGGGGCATTATTTGTATATTAGAGAGGATGGCAGAAAGTCTGTTGATAGCAAGGTTATGAAAATGTTCCGTTAAGACATTGCATAGGGATTGGGAGTTGGGTGGAGGGGTTGAGCAACCTGGCAATTTGAATTCAGAGATGGTTCTATGCAGTTCCTTGCTTGGGTTGCTAGAGTTCAAGATTCTGTTCCCATAGAAGGTTTTATTGATTTTTATTAATTTTGATCTGTAGGCCCTTGTAAGTCTTACCAGGGGGGGATTTGTTTTGGAGGGTTGGGTCTCCAGGTCTGTTGCAGACATTGCTTGTGGGTTTTCAGCTATTGGAGGTGGGTGATGTACCACCTAGGTGTGGGGCCTGATCTCTGAGAGTTCCATTTAATTGGGGTGAGGGCGTTGGAGAGCCAGTGGTCAAAGAGTTTGATGGGGGAAGGGAGGCCTTCCAGGAGAGAGAGTGAGAGTTGGCTAGATCAGGAGTGATGACGACTTTGTTCCAGAGTGGGCTGAGATGTGCAGATGTTGGTGGTGGCCGGGCGTGGTTTTGGGAGAGCGTTGTTGGTGAATATGGTAAGGAGAAGAATATTGCTGCGTGATGCGTCCATGTTAGGTGGTGAGGGAGGCAGAGTGGATATGGCATTTGTGGTGCTGAATACCGCATTGAGGGTGTAGCCTGCAGTGTGGGTGGTGTAGGGGAGGCATGGTATCACAAGTATGACACTGACACAATAGGTACAGTTTGTAAAACCTTTATTGAAGTTTCTGGAGTTGGAAAAACACCTACTTTGCCCTAGAACTATGATGGGAGTAGTCTCAACCATCAAACTATAAAACAGTCTGAATGGAGTCCGTCAAATCAAAATTGCCTATGCTGACAAAACCTAATGCCTGCCCTATCTCTTGTACAAAAAGTGTTTAAAGGAGAAATGTATGTAAAAGGAAAAATCAGTGTTCAAAAGGATGAATGTGGCTGAATCAACTCTTCTCCCCACGTTAGACCACACAGAGTACGGCAGTACCTGTAGGCAGGATGATCCACTCTGGCTCGGGTTTTTAACACAAACGGTTCCGGAAGGTGGATTCAGGCCCACCTGGCTTTCCACATTAAAGTCTCTCTTTCCAGACTTCCAAATAATGTTTCAACGAAAGGTTCATGTAGGCATGCCTCTGTCGGGCTCAGACCTTTCAAAACACAGTTCACTTGGGTCCCCCTCTGTCGGGCTCAGACCTCTTCAGAACAAAGCTCAACAAGACTTGCAAGGGTACTCCCTCACTTAAGCTTATTACACTTCGGGTCTCCCTCAGTTAGGCTCAGACCGCTTTTGTATGTCGAAGACTTTCGAATGTGCGCGGCTTTCTTTACAGACCTCTGCAGAACCACTTCAACTAAAAGTTCAAGATTCACCTTTCACTCTCCCCTTCTCTAGGAGTTAATTTTGCTTACTTCGCTTTTGCAGTTCATTCGCTTTATCGTTACAAACAATGCACCTTCCACTGAGACTTTAGAGTGGGCTACTTCCTTTCGTCGGACCACTCCATTACTCAGTATAGCCAATTTCACAGCTGTCCTTACTTCCAAGTTCATTCACAGGTCTGCCTTTCTTCGCGTCTCATTCACACATGTGCAGCATTCACTTGCGATATAATGTTGCCATTTCAAACTTTTTTTTAAACACACACACTGCTCTCTCAGGTCGCTTGCCAACTCACCAGCTGTGTGCGATTCTTCCTTGGTTTTACAATTTCTAATTCACGAGTCAAGGTTAATACCACAGGCTTGGCCTTGCCGCCCCAACTCTGCTATATAAGCCAGCCCCACCCGGATGCTGGTGCTTCGTGTTAGTCTGATAGTGCAGCATAACGCTTACTGCAGTTCAGAAGACCTTACCTGTTTCACAGGTATCCTCGGTCTCAGAACCCTCCAGCATCTTACCTTGATGTCAGCCACACCACCGCTTCACTTCTGCAGCTAGGCACGCATTTTACCTGAGTCAGCCGCACCTTTGCTGGAAGCACTGCTATCGCTTCACTTCGGCAACTATGCGCGCATCTTACCTGGGTCAGCCGCACCATCGCTGGAAGAACTGCCATCACTTCCCCTTCTGCAGCCACGCGCATATCTTACCTGGATCTGCAAATCCTTGCGGGTGCCGCCTGGCATCCTTACCAGTCCCAAAACTACCATCAACACGGGATCTTCTTCTGACGCACCATTCTCAAAGATCTTCATCTCCAGCAGCCTGTCTGAGTTCGGAAACCGCCCATCAAGCACCGTTCAGCTGCCCTTGCAAAGGGAAAGGAAACACAAGGTTAGCACTTGCATAGCCTTTCATACTCTAAGCAGCAAGCTTCAGGTAGAGACCATTTACCTCTGGTAGCTCCTCCGGAGTAGACTGTCATCACACGTTCCTGGGTCATCTTCATACCTACAGGAGAGAGAAAGTACAATATAGGGTTACGGACAATAATCATGGAGGTAGATTAACACTATCAAGATGAACAATAATCATAGTTACAAAACTAACCTTCAAGACGGAATGGTCGAAGCCGGACTGGACCTTCACGCCAAGGACCAGTGATGCAACTAGGTCCAACTACAGCACCCCTGCTGGAAGAAAGCAGGACGGAGAGCTCATCTTTCAATCAAAACAAGTAAGACTGCATGGGCAAACTCTTGCTCACAACCTTCTGGCACGTAAGGGTTGAAGGGAATCCCGATGTCACCACGCCATTTTCACTGTCTTCCATCTTCTCTCAGGAGCAGAACCAGTGTCCTGGGTTCTTGACAAAGCAATGGCTGAGGGAGAGCGCTGATCCACGGGAGCCAGGTCTAGGGACCCAGGTCAACCGCGCCCCCACACCCCCGCAGAGACCATGTGAGCGTAACAGAACACGAAGCCGCTCTGAATCTCTGCCTGGGCGTTATGTATGCTTCAGAGACTGACCAGTTGGCTCAATTGTTGGGGGAATTAAGAGCTGACGTACATGCCTCCAGACAAGAGACTAATTAGTTAAGAAGGGATCTTATTGTTGCACGAGAAAGAACCGACGAACTGGCAAAGCAGGTACTTGAAACATATGCGGGGCAAGTTGCGCTACCTGGGATCGCCCCAACTCCTTTTCCACCATCGCCACCAGTGCAAGTGGTGCTCCCAGGGGCTGTACCATTGGCTCCACCTGAATGATTTACTGGCGACCCCAACAAATATGCAATATTTATGAATCAGTGTCGCCTGCATTTTATATGCCATCCAGGGGCTTTTCTGAATGACAGTTCCAGAGTGGCCTTTGTACTTTCATATTTAGGAGGCAGTGCTGCAGACTGGTGAATACCATTGGTCGATCAGGTCGACCCAGTACTCCGCAACTTTGGGGGGTTCCAGCAGGAAATGGAAAAGTTGTTTGCGAGACACTCCCAAGGACAAGCTCTGGATAACAAACTATTGTCTCTAAGACAGGGAAATCAGGAATTATTGACATATATAGCCACCTTTAATCGCCTCATTGCACAAACCAACTGGCCCGAAGAAAAAAGGACCCCGTTATTCCATTGAGGATTGCGTGTGGAATTAAAGGATGTGCTAGCCCAAGTGGTCAATCTTCCCGAAGATTGTACAGAGTACATTAATCTGACGCTGCAACTGGACCGTAGATTACAAGACCGTAAATTAGATTGCACAGGAACTGAAGGGAGAACAGTCTACATGCAAACCAGGGATAACCACATCAAGGCCCATGAAACGGCCGAGCCCATGCAAATCGGGGGATTACGGGCCCCCATATCTAAGGCAGAGAGGGAAAAAAGGAGGCAACAACAGCTTTGTTTATATTGTGGCAAGGCTGGACACTTTCTGCGAGATTGCCCAATGAAACCTCCCAGGAAAACTGTAGGTGCAACAGATAATGATAATGAGCAGGACCAGGCTTCTGAAAACTCCAACACTCGACAAGGGTAGGGGTCCCCTTGTCAAGCAAGATAAAGAAAGCAGTTTAGACCTCACACCTAGTCATTCCGATACTTATAGTCCACACTCAGCATCCATCAAGGGTACATGCCTTGGAGGCGTACATCGACAGTGGAGCAGTTGGTAACTATATTGATCAGGATCTAGCTGCACAAATAGGCCTTCCTCTTCAGCATAAACCGGAGGCAGAAAACGTAATTGCAGTGGATGGCTCAACACTATCCTCAGGACCAGTAATGCATCACACCAAAAAAGTTATGCTGATATGTCAGGACGGTCATCGAGAAGACACCTCTTTTGATCTTATTGGAGCACCACAGTTCCAGATGATCCTAGGAATGCCGTGGCTGGAGACCCATAATCCCAGAATAGACTGGAAAACACGAGTGCTGACCTTTCCTCAAGAATGCTCCAAAACCTGTTATCCTAAGAACTTGCAGAAACCCAAAACCAAAGCAAAGGCACTTCTGGCTCTTGCGGGCACCTTACCTCTGGAATATTTGGACTTTCAGGACGTATTCCAAAAGGAACAAGCAAATACGTTGCCCCCGCATAGACCCTATGACTGCCAGATCGACCTGATACCCGGGGCTCAAATCCCGTGCAGTCGAATATATGCCTTGACTCGAGCAAGAAAATCATCACCTACGAACCTACCTAGATCAATACCTTTTGAAAGGATTTATTCGTCCATCTAAGTCCCCTGCATCCTCAGCGCTCTTCTTCGTACCCAAGAAGGAAGGAGACCTCAGAACGTGCATCGATTACAGGACCTGGAACCAAATTACGGTAAAAAATAGGTATCCTCTACCACTCATCCCAGAACTACTTGACCAGGTAAAGAGCGCTCAGAACTACACGAAGCTAGACCTCCGGGGGACTTATCACCTCGTACGAGTTAAAAGTGGTGACGAGTGGAAAACAGCATTACGGACCAAATATTGGCTTTTTGAGTATCAGATGATGCCCTTCGGATTATGCAATGCACCAGTGGCATTTCAGTTCTTTATGAACAATGTACTCCACAAACTATTGGATGTCTGTGTTCTTGTTTACATCGACAATATCCTCATCTATTCGCAGTCCATGGAAGATCATGTGGGCCATGTAAGAGCTGTGCTGGAAAAGCTCTGTCAGCACAGATTGTTTGCCAAACTGAATAAAATGTTCCTTCCACGTCACAGAGGTCAAATTTTTGGGATTTATCCTTACTCCACAGGGTGTTCGAATGGACACACGCAAGGTTCTGTTACGCTCACCTGGCTCCCACAGAGGCGTCGATCTGAACTGGACAGCTGGGGTCTCCACCAATGTGACGCGTAGGGCCGAGATTTCAGACTGGACTGGCCCACCTAGCTTCGTTTGGTTGGCCCGTAGGAATATTCTTCTGCAAATGGAGAAAGGGAATTAACCACCCGTGGAGTTGAGTGTAAATCCCCCCCCACCCCTGCTGTTCTCCCCACGGATCACCTTTGATGTCCCCTCTTATAGCCTCATCTGATGGTTTGAAAAGATGATCTCTCCATCCTGCATTGAGCGCAGGGGCGCGTTGATAACCAGTTGCTTCACTGGCTCGAAGGAATTGGTGAGTTCCAGAACAATATTGACTCCGAAAAGTATGTGGTTCGTAAGAGTCCAAATGCCTGACTTTCACTCTTGTCCGATTCCTTGCAGATTGCAGCTTGACCCTAGTGAAGAGTTCCTCGTGGCAACCGGTAATATTCTGGTAAGAATTTGTATTTCCAACACAGTTCGATAAATAATGTCAATATGTAACCTGTTGCTTTCTCCCTTATTCAGGCACTGAGAGAACGTATGAAGTCTTGGGGAATAATACCTCCGGCGGTAAAATCAGGTAAGTCTAATGTGGTGAGGAGGGTTCCCCTTGATAGTCCCTTTGTTTCCCCTTGCTGTCCTTTTGTTTCCCCCTTAGGGGCCGGGGTTCGGCGAAGATGCAGTGGAAGCTGCGCCGACCCGTGAAGAAGAATAGTACCCCCGGTGGTAAAATCAGGTAAGTCTATGAGGGGGGGTTACTAATATTGCTCTGTGTACTCCCTTGGGTCACCTTGCTGTTCTGGTCTACTCCTTAGGTGCCGGAATGCGGCGGGAACATGCAGGAGGATGCGGTGGAATGTGAAGATGCTGCGAAGGCCGGTGAGTTCAGCGCGGGGCTGCAGCAGGCGAGGCGACGCCCATAGAATAACTTCTTTCTTCCAGCTCGAAGGCGCGATGGATCGGGAATTCAGGTAAGGATCAAAGGTATTTGCTCTTGTTCTAACCCTTTCTCCCTTTTTCTAGGAGCTCCAAATTCGAGGCGGGCGTGGCAGAAGACTGGATGCAGACTTGCAGGCACGGTGAGCGTTACACTGCTGGATGCAGAATAACATGAAGTGTGTGCTGCTCTTCGGGCGTGGTTTAAATAGCCTCCAAAGTAGTCCGAGGTAAGTATTCCTCCCCAGCCCCGCCCGAGTAAAAAAATAGTCCCTAGGTAAAATAGTCCCTTCCAAGCCTCATTTGGCTTGGAGCTCTTGCAGCATGGTCTGCATCAGGTAAGCTTGCAGCATGGTCTGCATCAGGTAAATTCTACTCTATGAGCCTGGTGCCTATGGCGCCAGGACCGCACCCAAACAGCCCCTAGCAGGGGTTTTTGGGCTTGCCCAAAATAACTTGATGCCTGCTTCCGGGGTTGCTGGACCTGGTCTGGGTCCCCGGGGGTAGGCATCATGACAGTTGAGGCTATCCCCAAATGGCCTTCCCCGACCTCTACAAGGGGTACAAAGCGTGTTGGGATTTGCTCATTTTTACAGACGGTTTATACCACAATTCTCTCCGATCGTCCGTCCCATCACATCCCTTGTAAAGAATAAGAAATTCTTATGGTCTGCCGAAGCAGAGAGTGATTCAGGACTTGAAACAAGCCTTCACCTCAGCGCCTGTACTTCGACCGGATCTATGTGGTTGAAACGGACGCTTCCAGCATTGCCATGGGAGCCGTGCTATCGCAAAAGGACCCTGAGACGGGGCAACTCCATCCCATAGCATTTTGGTCTCGCAAATTTTCAGCCCCCGAGAAGATCTATGCAATTACTGGCAAAGAACTCTTGGCAATTAAAGGAGCCTTCAAGACCTGGAGACACTACCAGTTAGGGGCCAAATACACAGTCACTGTCATTACTGATCAACGTAATTTACAATATTTAAAAGCAGCTAAAGCTCAGTCCTCACGTCAACTCCGCAGGGCTTTATTCTTTGCTGTGTACGATTTTATAATAACCTATCGACCAGGAGTGCATAATGGAAAGGCAGACGCCCTATCGAGAATGGGAGAGGACCAAGATGCCTTCAATCCAGTCGACCCCATTGCCATTATCTCCGAAGAACGGATTCGACACCAGATTGCCTTAACTACCTGCTGGGAAGACTTAAAAGATTGATCCCCAAAGTCAGATGGACCAAACTACCCAGAAGGAATGGTTGAGTAAGGGGGATCAATATTCTGCCAAAGACAATCTGCCATTCTTCCAGGGAAGACCATGTTCAGGACAAGGAAACACGCACCAAAATAATAGCGAACTATCATGAGTCACTGGTGGAAGGACACCCTCGAATTGCCAAGACTAGAGCCAAAATTCATGCCAATTATTCGTGGTCCTCTTGGAGGAAGGATGTAACCCAGTTTGTTACCACTTGCGGTGTCTGCACACAAAACAAAGCCCAAAATCGAAACCCTGCACGGCTACTGAGAGCATTAGGAGTACCACCGACACCATGGCATACTTTGTCACTGGACTTCATTACCAACCTGCCACCCTGTGATGGGTTTAATACGATATTAGTAGTGGTATACCTATTCTCCAAGATAAGATAGTGCATTGTATCCCACTGAAGCGACTTCCCACCGCTGCTACTCTGGCCACAGTATTTCTGGAACAAATCGTTCGACTACATGGTTTCCCATCTGTACTGGTTTCTGACCTGGGAACTCAGTTTTTTTTGGCCTTTTGTAAAAGATGTTGTAAGATAGCCCAAATTGACCTCAGGCTTTCCACGAGTCATCACCCCCAAACTGATGGTCAAACGGTAAGGACGAACCAGATGCTGGAACAATACCTGATGGGTGTTGCAACAAACAGGAGAGTCGTGGAAAAACATTCTCTGGCTAAGCGAATTCGCATACAACAACTCTATTCACACCAGCACCGGGCAGACCCCATTTTACACAATGAATGGTCGACACCCAAGAACATCCTCTTTTGATGAGTTGGAGATGCCGGCTGTTACATCATTGCATAGGATAATCCCTTAAAGAAGCCACCGAAAACTTGAACCGTGCTAAGGAGCAACAAAAGTAATTTGCCGACCGACATAGGAGAGAGGCTCCACATTATCACGTCAGGGGTAAAGTGTGCTTGGCACCCAAAACATTCCATTAAAAGGACCCCATGCATTTCGGCCACGATACCTGGGACCATATTTGATTAAGGCCATCATAAACTCTGCGGCCATGAAATTGGATTTACCAGCCAACATGCAAATCCACCCAGTTTTTCATGTCTCTTCTAAAGCCAGTGAAACCAGACACACAAAATTCAACACCACCTGAACCGGAGGTTATCGCAGGGGAACTGGAGTATGAGGTAAAAAACATCCTGGATTTCAAGAAAGTACGCTCAAAACTTTATCTTATTGACTGGGATGGCTACGGGCCCCAGGATCGTACTTGGGAACCAGCCGAATTTGTCCATGCTCCACGACTCAAACAATTTCTACGGAACAACCCCGCCAAGCCGGGACCTGAGAGACGAACAATCCTGAGAGGGGCGTTGAGGTGGGAGTGCTGTCATTGCCACTGGTCATTGCCCAGTCACTTCACATCCTGCAGGGTCCCAATGGACCCAGTCTTGGTTCCTTTGGCGCCAAGCTCATGATAAAGTGTGCTTTGCACACAGACTGGTGAAGGCACGTGCATCTTGGCAGGGCAGGGCCCTAGCAATGCATGGAAGGCACGTGCAGGAGGAGTGGCAAGGTGGGGCCTCAGGGCGGGGCCTAAAGGGAGTGGCTGGGGCCAGGCTATATAAGCCAGCCCCACCCTCATGCTGGCGTTTCACGTTAGTCTGCTAGTGCAGCGTAACGCTTACCGCCATTCAGAAGACCTTACCTGTTTCAGCACGTGTATCCTCGGTCTACGGAACCCTCCAGCATCTTACCTTGAGGTCAGCCACACCACTGCTTCACTTCTGCAGCTATGCGCGCATCTTACCTGAGTCAGCCGCACTATCGCTGGAAGCACTGCTATCGCTTCCCCTTCTACAGCCACGCGCATCTCTTACCTGGATCTGCAGATCCTCGCGGGTGCCTCCTGGCATCCTTACCAGTCCCGAAACTACCATCAACACAGGATCTTCTTCCGATGCACCATTCTCGAGGATCTTCATCTCTGGCCACCTGTCGGAGTTCGGAAACCGCCCATCAAGCACCGTTCAGCTGCCCTTGCAAAGGGAAAGGAAATGCAAGGTTAGCACTTGCATAGACTTTCATACTCTAAGCAGCGAGCTTCAGGTAGAGGCCATTTACCTCTGGTAGCTCCTCCGGAGTAGACTTTGTCATCACACGTTCCTGGGTCATCTTCATACCTACGGGATAGAGAAAGGACAATATAGGGTTACAGACAATAATCATGGAGGAATATTAACACTATCAATACGAACAATAATCATAGTTACAAAACTTACCTTCAAGACGGAATGGTCGCAGCCGGTCTGGACCTTCACGCCAAGGACCAGTGACGCAACTAGGTCCAACTACAGCGCCGCTGCTGGAAGAAAGCAGGACGGAGAGCACATCTTTCAATCAAAACAGGTAAGGCTGCATTGGCAAACCCTTGCTCACAACCTTCTGGCAAGTGAAAGGAAGCGCCCCCAATTCAGCACGATCCTCCCCGCAATGAGAGACAATAAGGGACTCTCCCGTAGTGGGAATAAGACCAGGACAGAGTGCGGGTGAGCGTAAGTGGGAGTTTATCCAAGGATAAGGCATGCAAAGAACTCTGCAACCTACGAGAGCGCTCTGCCTGACAATAGCAAAGACAGGCGTATTTCTAATACAAAAAACGTCATCAACACCTAAACACTATAGGGGGCACAAGTGAATTGGGATTGGGTGGTGTCGACTAACTATAGGTGTTGCTGCCGCGGGGTTGGTCTTGGCGGGACGACGTCACTGGTCAGCCTCGTGGGTTGGGTTGGGCCTGGCAGGCCGGCTCGAGGTCATCCGTACGGTGTTGATGTGCTGGGGCAGCCTGTGACAATGACGAATACCTTTCCTGTCTCATTTGCCCTAGGCCATGCACACTACAGTTATTCAGAAAATGACATTTACGTTCATTAATAAATCGCTTCACCAGCTTATCTTATAAAATAAACACAACACATGAGGAATGCACCTCGTGAGAGGTCTGGTGGTTGTCGGTTGGGGTGAGATTTACCTGTGTCCTATTGACCGGTATTTTAGGTCACGGGACGGGGCTCTGGGACCTAGGCCGAGTGATACAGGTCTGTCTGCTGCGTTAGGAGTTATTATATGGATGGGTCTCTGTGTCTTGTCCCAATGATGGGGGTCGTCCTTACACGGGGTCAGGGTTCTTGGGGGGTTCGTGGGATTTATGAGGGGTGCTGGTAGATCAGTGGGTTCATCGGTGGGTTTATTACCGTGCTGTAAATAACACAGGTGGCGGGCTGTGGCCTTGGTTGCGGCGCCGGGGCCTCTGACTCTCTGAAGTAACGCCAGCTTGGTTGGGGGAGGTGAGGGAGCGCGGCACAAGTCTTAGCTTTTTTATCTGGCAGGCTTGGTGGGGTGGGAGAGGGAATGGCCTTGCATATACTCACAAAGGTATTTTCCTCGTGCGTTGCTGATCAGTGAAGGCAGGAGTTTTGTACTGTTCTGCCTTATTTTAACGTTATTCAGACACATATATATAGATACACATTTCAATTTCGTTACACATTTCTTTAATATAGTCGGTTCCAGTACCTTTTCATTACCTAACATTATGTTCACTACATTGTGTGCGTATTGTATGTACATTAGACGTTATACGAGGGATATCTAGGTTATGGCCTACAGAGATTGATGCTCGCCGCTTTGGGTGATTCAAAACATATATGAGTTCAAGTTTCTACATACTATTGAAAAACACTTTTACAAATAGAGGTTACACGTTTGGTCAACATCTTTCTCCGTGGTTATAGCAGCATTAGTCCAGACCTGGAGGGATATCATATAACGTTACATTTTTATGGTTCATTCACATTTTAAACAGAGGTAGTTCCTTAATACCAATACTTGAATTATTTTCTACCTTCTTCAGATAGTGATGCTTCAGCTTTTTTTTTCCGTTGCCCCGGCCTTGCGGTCCGGGTCATACGGGGTGCAATATCACATTGTTACTAATATAATGTTGCCGGGTTGGCATCTCGGGTTTAGCTCATCTCCGACTTTCTCATGGGAACGCGCTCGCAGCGGATCTGCCAGGGCTGCTGAGGCGGCAGAGATGCATGAAAGGCCCTCCAAAGGTGGGGGCCTCGTTACAGTGTGCTGAACTCACACCATGTTTGCTGTGCAAGATGGCGTCTAGGCCTGACTTAATTTTTCGGTAAATGCAAAGACAGGGTGCGTGTGGGCAATGTCGTCGGCGGGTGAACCCTCCTCCACCTGGGCCCGGGTGGCATGAGGGTGCGCCCATCGATCCATGGTCCTCACCTGGGGAGGGAGCTGTAGGTGAGGAGGGCCTCGTGGCCATTCCTCCCCTACATTTCCCCCCTTTCGTTACTTAAAGTAACGAATTTCTTTAGCTCTTCTAATCTTCTACATTCTTGTTCCTCTAACACTGCACCATCCCATGCAGGGGTTCCTTTTATAGGCATCCATGCTCTGCACACCCCCCTTAAGCTCTCACCTCTCCTAGCATACTCGTCTGGTGTACATGTCAAATATATACAGTCGCCAGTTTCTTCCAGATCTACCCAGACCTCCTCATACCATTCCAGTTCTACGTCTCGTGGTTCTTTAATCGTGGTGTGCCATAGCTTATCTACTATGTACTTGTCACGGCACATAGGCACTAACTGGTACCTGGGGGTGTTGTCTGTTCCTGTCTGCACATGTACTTCTTGTGTTGCTTTAATTGTACCACCGGAGTTGCCCATTGTCACCATCATCATTGCACCGTTAGGAACTGCATTAGCACAACATCGGAGGCCCACCTGGCACAGGCAGAACATCACAAGGACGACCACCACTATTGGTATCAGGAACTTCATTGTCACTCCAAGCCATGAGGGAACCCAAGAGAAGATATTGTCGAACCACGAGCTATCCTCAGCTCCACCTTCCATTTTCATCTTCTCGCCCAGGTTATGTACTGCTTCAATAACGTGGGACAGGGACCCATTTTCTGCGTCTTCGGAAGGTACGAACGTGCAGCACGCGCTTCCTATTTTTCGGCAAACACCTCCATCGATTGCTGTTAACAGGTCTAGAACATACCTGTTCTGCATGGTCATTAATCGCAGAGCTCGTAGTTCCACCTTTATTATGTTAAACCCTTCTTCAGTGTCATTGGCCAACTGGATCAGTTCCCACCGTGTGATCTGGAGCCATTTTGCATTTGCTCTTGCTTGGACACTTGATACTAGCGAAGCAAAGAATGTTTCCACGGAGCTGAACAGGCGATACTTGTCTGGGATCTGTGCCAGTAAATCAGATGATGCTTGTGATATGTAGTTCGAGGCTCGCTTGTTCCTTGAGAGCTCTTCTCCTTTCCCTCCGGAGGACAGGACATAAAGGTGCGCTTGTGTAGTTGGAGACGCTGCATTCTGGTTCAAGCCTCCGTTCACCATGTTACTTCTGTCAATATGGCTTTCGGGAATCACCATTAGTGTTGAATGCAAAGTGGCCATTGAGCAGCTACCACTCCATGATTGGGGAAGGTGCAGGTACGCCTTGTTTCCGCATACCCAGTAGGTGTCCATTAGTGCTGCTGTTCCCTTTTTCATATCTGGGATGGTGAGAGTTTTGTTACAGTTCTTATTCGTTCCCATTGCCATTTTTCCTTCTCCCTTGAAACATAGTTCGTTTTGTATTTCACTTTGTAGCTTGAAGGGTTTCTCCATCGCTGTTACCCATGTTAGTTTAGGGATGTGTTCCTTCCATATTGGCAAGCACGTTCTTTCCATCCACCGCAACTTGTCCGGTTGGACACCTTTCAATGCTTCTGCCTTGCACAGCACTTCTTCGTCTTTCCATTTGTTTTCGGAAAACAGTGTCCCTTGTATTGCAAAGAAAGGTTCTTTAAGACAGATCACTCCAGACGCTTGCGAATAGCACGTTTTGTTGCTCTGTAACATTCTGAAAGAGACATCGTGTGCTTGGAAAGTGTTCTTTATTTTACACAGCGTGAGATGAAGGAGACATTGGGCATCCACAATGGGCAATTCTCGTGGCAACAATACTTTAGGTGTGCCTGATGCATGGGGGATAAGTGAGCAGACATAACAGCTCTCATTGGTTGTTTGTCTGGCTGTTGTGCTCATATCTGCATACCATTTATTTGCTTGGTGAGGGTGTCGTGGGTCTTCCATTCTGTCTAACCCCAGGCCATAATACTCATCATACCCTTTTCCACCAGTCTCTCTTCTCCGCCTGCTTTTCTCCCTTCTTCTGTACCTTCTCGTTATAGGAGGTGAAGAACCAGGCCCCCCTTCCTCCCTCCCACCCCCCTTTTCCAATTCTTCATATAGGGACTTGTGTTCTGTCATCATAATCACTTTTCCATCCTCTTTAATAAACAAGAGATCATTGTTTGAAATTGGGGCGGGAGGGATCGTGTGGTTGTTGTATGTTCCAGGTTGGGACATTGTGTCATTATTTACATTTTTAGTTCTTGATTGTGAGAGGACAGCAGTGGGTGGTGTAGTATAGTATCCCCACACAAAGTGTGATCCATCCCAGATCAAGAAATCACCTTCTTTGATACCTATAGTCGGAATTGTTTTCGTTCCAGGAGCAAGGGTGGTGTTGTTCCCCCCTCCCCCCTCGTTCATCTCGGTAGAGATGAACGCTATAATCCAGTGTAACACCAGACAAAACATTGAGATGAAGAACACAATAGCACACATTGATAAACCACATTCAAATGAATATGTTAATCTAGCCACTAACATTTCTCTAAATCTAATATATCTATTAGTTGCAGGCTGCCCGTTCGATGCCATGGTAAATCCTGTTTGAGACACAAAAGTTTATTAAATACAAACATGTGACCATTTCCATATTGCAACGTTTCGGTGATAAAATATAGGGTTGGGTTAGGAAGGGGGTTTGTTGACAGACAAGGTAGCTTTCAGTCATCATTATTCGTACCTCACTATATATATAAATAATAAAAAAACATGACATTTTAAACACGACAATAATAAAAATATCTTAAAGAGCACACGAAGGGAAAAAAGTACCCCACGCAAAACGTTCAAAATTGTAAAAAAGAAAATTTACATATACATGTGTACATGTTTTAGTCCAGGACATTTGCTGCGCGCTAATTGTGTTCACTGTTCATCTCATGAAGCACACAAAATTCCACTCATTCATTCCGCACAACTTCATCGTCCGCTGTTGCCTGTGCCTCATCCTGCACCTCACTCTCCGCAGCGCTGTAAGCTTTACGTACATCTGTCAAATGCACCCAATATCGCAGGCCCTTAACCTTTACTGCTGTAGGCGTGCAAAACACTACCTCATAGGGGCCATGGAAACGTGGTGCGTTCCACCTCCGCACAAAACTTCTAACATATATAAGGTCACCAGGCATTAGCTGTAGTGGTTTTTCAGGCAACCTGTTTGGTTCAGTCGCGTTCCCCTCCTCTCTTGTCGAGGGTGGGGCTAGTTGCTTTGCAATTACGCGCGCTGCCCGTGTCAGTTTTCGCAGGTATTCTGTGAACTCCTCCCCCAATATAGCTGCGCTTCTGTGTGCATCAGAACGCTCACGGAGAGGCGAATGCGCTGTGTGCATTCTTCTTCCCGTGACGATCTCGTGCGGGGACAAATGGTGATCCTTACTTGGCTGGTTTCGTAGTTCAAACAAGGCCAAAGGCAGGCAGTACATCCAAGTCTTTTTAAGGGAAAAACAAAGTTTTGATAATCTGCTTTTTAACAGGCCGTTTATCTTTTCTACGACACCATTACTTTGAGGATGATAAATCGAACATAATTTGTGCTTTATTCCCAATAATGTAGTCACTTCTTTAAAGAGTTCATTAACAAAATGCGTCCCGTTATCTGAGCGAATAACGTCGCAAATTCCCCAGCGCGGAAACACTTCCCGCACTAGGAACTTCGCGGCGCCCTTCGCGTCAGGGCGGGCACAAGGGCCTGCCTCCACCCACCTTGAAAATGGACATACAACCACAATCATGTATCGAGCTCCGTTACACCTCTCTCCCATGTCTACATAATCAATGTGGAGTTCTCTGAATGGGCCACTTGGTTTTGGTATCGTACCCCTTAGTGTACGCAAGGTCATACCTGAGTTGTAAATTTGACATGTCGTGCATTCTAGGGCTAACCTCGTGACGTGTTCCTGGAGGCACGGTGCAAACCAATCTTCTTGTATCTCTGCCATTATGTGTTTCTTTGTGTTGTGTGCAGGAAAATGTAGTTGTTGAAATGCTATTTCTACCAGCGTAATTGGCATTACCACTTTTCCTGAACTTTCTTGTCGCCACAATAAATCAGTCGGTGATTTGCTGCATCCTCTCTTAGTCCACAGCAATTTTTCTTCTGCACTAGCTCCCTCTTGCAGCTCTATTATCTCCTGTGTGGACATCATGTTGTATCCTGTGGGGACCTCTTGGCTTGCTGTGTGGTGCAACATGTACTCTCCTATTTCACCTTTTTGTAGATATGAAGCTGCTTTGGCAGCGGCGTCTGCTGCCGCGTTCCCCAAAGATATAAAATCTGTATTTGTGGTATGAGCTTGACATTTTACGATGGCCACTGCCGTGGGGTCTTGCAGGGCCTCAATCAGTTCTTTCAATAATTCTGCATGCTGGACTGGCGTTCCGTCTGCTCGCCGAAACCCTCTCCGCCCCCACCGGGCCAACCCACCGTGAACTGTTGTTGTCATGTATGCTGAGTCTGTATATATGGTCACTGCGCACCCCTTGGCGGCATGCAATGCTTCTATTAGCGCTATTAGTTCTGCTGCTTGCGCTGAATAGTGTGATGGGAGGCGGTGTTGTACTAGTATCTCATATTCATCTTCCTCTAATCGTACCACTGCCATACCCACATGCTTTTCTCCTGTCTCCATGTCTATTGATGCTGACCCGTCCACAAAATACACCTCACCCTCGGTCAGGGCATTTTCAAAAATCACTTGATCCTTACTGTCGTCACCTGTGTACGTGGCGCAGTTGTGGTTTTGTATGTCCTCTATGGTGCATGCCTCTGTGATGAATGTGGCTGGGTTCACTGTTTTACATCTTACTATATGGATGTTAGCGCTGGACAGTATTATCTCATATGCTGTGGCGCGTTGTGTTGTCAATGTGCTCTTTGTTCGCTCTAATATTGCAAAAAGTGAGTGTTCCACAAACAGTGTCACCGGGCAGCCCATCACTATCGTGGCACTTTTTTCAATTGCGAACGCGGCTGCAGCTAGGGATTGCTCGCACGCGAAATGACCTTGCATTACTGCGTCTAGGGTGCCGCTATAGTAAGCGAGTGGTTTGTGCCCTAAAGATGTTTTCTGTGTCAGTACTGCTGTCATCAGTGTTCCTTTGCAGTGTGAAAATAAGAAGAATTCGCGCCCATAATCTGGGTTTGCTAGTACTGGAGCGCTTGATATCAGCTCTTTTAGTGAGTTAAATGCTGTGTTCATCACCTCTGTCCATTCTATGTGTTTGTGTTCTTGTTGTGCTTCTTTCAGTGCCTGTAGCAGGGGCCTTGTGTACGCCGCATAGTCCAATATCCATGCTCGGCAATAGTTACACATACCCAGAAATTTCTGCATCTCTTTTACTGTTTTGGGCTCCCCAATTGTTCTAATCGCCTGTGCCCTGTCTGGTATAATTCGCTTTCCATCCTTTGATATCAACTGACCCAAATATAGGACCTCCGTCAGACAGTATTGTAACTTCCCCTTGTCCACCTTGTACCCCTTATTTGCCAATAATGTCAACAGTGTTATCGAGTCCTGTCTGCACTCTTCCTCAGCCTGGGCACAAACCAATAAATCATCAACGTACTGGATCACTGTGCTTTCTACAGACAAATTCCCCAGATCTTCATGTAGTACCCTGTTAAATATGCTTGGGCTCTCGCAATATCCTTGTGGTAATCTGCAGTGTTCGAACCTCCTTCCTCCCAATGTAAATGCTGTCAAGTACCTGCTCTCTTCTGCCAAGGGAATCGAAAAGAATGCATTTTTTAAGTCAATTACTGTGAAGTGTGATGCTTTTTTTGGAATGTTGCACAGTATTGTCGCCGGGTTCGGGACTAAAGGGAACTCCTTCATTACCACATCGTTCAATGGGCGTAAATCTTGTATCATCCTCCATGAACCCCCCTTCGCTTTTTTGATTGGGTAAATGCATGTGTTGCATGGGGAGTTTGAGGGCACTATTATACCCTGTGCTAGCAGTGCTTCAATTGTCTCTCTGATCCCTTCTTCTGCTTCTCGCGACAGTGGATATTGTTTCACCCGGGGTAGTATTGCTCCCTGTTTTATTTTTATCACCACAGGCTGAACTTCATGTAGCAACCCTACATCGTGGGGGCCATTAGTCCATAAGTTAGCGGGTACTGAACTCATGTCTTCATCAAAAAATGTATGCGGTGCTCCTACTACCGCCATTAGTTCAACTTTAGTTTGTCTGGCTGTAACTACAATGTCGCAGGGCATTGCCAGTTCCATCACTACTTCACCATCTCCCTCAGTGTCAGAAAATAGCTCCTCGTCCGAGAGCTCTCTCAGCGGGATATTTGCATTTGTACACAATACTGTCCGCCACTCACACCCTTCCATGTCAATACCAATCACACATATTCTGTTTGCCGATACATGTATTGCATGCAAATCCAACGATAGTATTTCCCCAAGAGCAGTGTCAGGGCTTGCTATGGGACGAAAAAGGAATTCTGCTGGGATTCTCCACTCCACCCTTTTTAGTTCTGGTACTATGAGAGCCAATGTTCTCATACCTTCAACAAACATCTCCTCATTTCTTGGTACCCCTCTGATCTCTTTTATTATTGTGTGGCCGTGTATTACTGCTAATATACGGAGGGGGCATATGCCTGGCGTTGAACATACGATGCCACTCCCTGTGAATGATATGGTCATGTTTAGTTTGCTCAAGAGATCTCTCCCCAGTAAGTTGATGGGAGAGTTTTCATAGTATAGTAAGGGTGCTTTCACTGTTTTACCCCCCACTGTCACATCCAATACCTCTGTGTAAGGAACTTCAATTACAGCCCCAGAGAACCCCTGCGTCTCTAATGTTCTATTAGATAACGGGAACCGGCCCTCTCTAATGCATGATTTCTCCGCTCCCGAATCCACCATGAAAATAAATTGCTTGTCTCCTATCTGCGCTCCTATCAATGGTTCCTCTGATGCATTGTGGGTCGTAGACAGTACTGGACACGCAAGTGCTCTCTGTGGGCTGTCCTATGCGGGGTGTCTCATTGCCCCCCCCTGATCGAAAATGTTCCCCGAAACCACTGACACTCCACTGTAAGGTGCGGGGGCTGGTGCCCCATTAGCTACTGTGGCGAAAGTGTTACCAGGCGTGTAGTGCACATTGTCATTATTCTGTGGGCTGGTTTGTGTTCGATATTGATGTCCGTGTAGTTGTGCGTTATTCCTTTGTACTGCATTGTCTGGTTGCTGGTATTGTCCCATGGGGAGGCCGTAGGGGCTTCCTGGATGGGGGTGTCCATACTGTTCTATCTCTTGGAAACCGTTGTTTTGTCTGCTCCTACATTCCCTTGAGTAATGCCCCCATCTCCCGCAATTCCAACAGCTCCCCTGTGGACCTCTGGGACCCTGCCACCCATTTCCTCCCATTCCTCCATACCCTTGTCCTCCTCTTCGACCCCTGTACCCACCTCTTCCTCCTCTTGGGGCCCACTCTTGCCACGTTGGACCTCCGTTCTGCTCCTGCTCTGTCCACTGTCGTTGCCCTTGTCCTGCCCAATTCGCTGCTATTCTTCCTTGTATTGCTATTTGCCCCTCCTCTCCTTCCTCTCCCTCCCGTATGAGTGGGAGTCCCGCTACCGCTGCTGCGACCTTCACCAATTTTGATTGCACCAACTTCGCCTCATCCGCCAACCTTTTCTGTGCTACTTCCCTCTCTCTTTCTTTGATCCGTTTACAATGGTGTACTATTATGCTTTGGATCTCCGGCCAGCCTTTCGCCTCAACACCTGCTATTTTATCTAGTGCCTTTTGCACTTCCTTTGGGAGCCCTCTCTTAATGATGAAGTAAAATAGAGACGTGGATTGGTGCCAGGGCGTACCCGTTTCCGCTCTCCACATCTCCTGCACCCGGAGAATGTAATCCATAGCGTCCTCCCCGTCATTCATGGTACATTGCATTACTGACTGCAAATCAGGGGTATCTGGGAAGGTTTCCCGCAGTGCGTCCCACACCCTTGCTCGCACGGTGTTAAAAGAAGCCCCATCATGGCGATCACACTCTAAAGTTACAGCTGGAAAACCCGCTTTAGCCCACACTCTGTCTGCCTGATCCCCTACTGCGGACACTAGTAGGCTTTTCACATCGCCTACCGCCAGCGGTATACCCGCGGTATGTTTCTCAAATGCATATATCCACTTGCTTGCCCCTCCTGACAGCTGTGGTAGTAATTTCATTAAGTTAGCCTTGTCCATCTGAGCCCACGGTATATAGTTCGGCCTCCCACCTCCCCTGTGGAGTAATGGGAGTTGTAATTTCCCTTTTGCCGTTGCAGCTTCCTTTTCCTTAGTCACTGCTGACTCTAATGACGCCATCTTCCCCACCCTATTTCTTAGTCGTCCTATCCATTCATCTTCTATAGTCCCCAGTGAACATGCCCCATCTAGCTCCTCGCCTTCTCCTCCTACTGCCATGCTCAATCTATCACTCTCATCCCCCCCTCCTCTGACATCACATAACAAATCCTCTCTGATCCCTCTCTCTCGCGAGACATCACCAATGCTTCCTTCTGCTGTCCCTACTTCTATTATCCTGGTCGGTTCTTCCTCAATTCTGAACAGTATTTCCCCCTTTTTCCATCCTTCCTCAATTTGTCTGCTTTCGCTCGACGCTCTAGACGTGCGTCCAGATTGTGTGGGGGCGCATGCTGTGCGTTCACATATGTCTTTTATTCTTGAGAGCTCATCTCGTGCCACTGTAAGCCTCGACTCTAAGTCACTCGTTAACTTCTCTATGTCCACTCTCTGTGTGCCTCCCTGGGTGCGCTCTCTGGTGTTTTCGTATGGTGGGGGTGCAGTTGGTCTTTGTGGCGTGCTGGTTGAAGGGGGAGGCACATAAATCGGGTCGCTATATCCTGCTGCAGGGGCTGGTTTAGGTAATATTGGGTACAACATAACCACTTCCGCAGGCTGTTCTGTACTTAACTGTTCCTTTTCCTCTCGCGGGATCATTAGTGGATTGTCTGTGGTGGAGGGTAAATCAATATTTGGAGCTGGAGCTTTGGGTGGGGGTACTTCCTCAAACAATCTCCAAAGATCTAATATCTCCTTCCTGTTCTGCCATTGTTTTCCCTTATACTTGAGGCGAATACATGTACATACCATATCAAGAACGCTTTTGTCAAAAGACCCTCCTTCTGGCCAAATCTGGGGCAACCCCTCCCCTTTCAATTCTGTTAACCATTGATCATGATATTTATTTATGCGTTCAGCATATCCCGGCAAGCTCTTGCAAATGTGTGACAAGGGAGTTTCAGCCCCCATCCTTTAAATCGCTAGCGCTACCACGTTCGCTTTCGTTGCTTTTTATCAGCTGTAAATATGCGTATGTATTCCTTTATGGCACAGACAAGAGCGGACCTCTTAAAATTATCACCCACCGATATTCACTGCACAAATCTCTTCTCACTCACCATATCTCATCTCCTTCCCATTCCCAGGCACTCTTATGTGAGCTCACTTGTAATTGATCAAGTACTGGTTATGGCCACACTCTCTGACACCACCTCGCGGCCACCCGTTCGTCTCTCACACTCGTACGGTGCGCGCACCCTTCACAATGCTTTCCACTCACTCTTTTGTCTTTCTCCTCCCTTTCCTCCCTAGCCAGCTGTCCCTGTTTTCCTGCTACGGTTACTGTGTTCACGTCTGCACGTGCCACTGCTGAGTCCCCACCTTTTAAGATGTTCTAACTTCTTTATACCCTTCTCATTTTCGCCCCCTACCCCGTGGAAATGGAAAAAGAAGAAATAGAGAGAGAGAGCACAATCACTAAAAATATTTCCGGTGTCTCCTTTTGCTAGACACCAATAACTTATTTCTCACTTCTTCATATATTCCCAGTACTAGTCTAGATAGCACTATGCGGCGCCGCCTTCCACCCCCTCTCGGAGCTAGGTTTCCGTCACTTCTACCACGTCACTTATTTCTTACTCCTAATGGCCATATGCAAAAGAAAGAATAAAGAAAGTTTCAAGACCCGTCTGTAGTAGACCCCCGATATTCTTCTCCTCTACCTGTCCCCGTTCTTTTATTCCCAATTCCCTTTCTTTTTCCCCTTGACGATCACTCGCACTCGGTACTCACGTGCCCGTCTTGAACCGATACTCTCCGAAACTGGGTCCGTCCAGGCGGCTTCACCGGTAACTCAACGGTCAGCCCCTGGCTCCGGCGAGCGGCACTCAAAGGGGATTTTTTTCCAATCGGGATCCCGTACCCTTTCTCATTGAGTGCGCACTTCTTATTGTGCCGGTCGCCGTTGGCGGGCGGCCTCCCGGAGACGGCTCACCGTGCGTATCCCTTCTCGACCGGAGATTCTCGTGCCACAAGGGGGTCGTTTAAGAAGGAGTTAGGAAAAATAGTTTGGAGATATCACGCTATCGGGGTCACCACTGAAAGGAAGCGCCCCCAATTCAGCACGATCCTCCCCGCAATGAGAGACAATAAGGGACTCTCCCGTAGTGGGAATAAGACCAGGACAGAGTGCGGGTGAGCGTAAGTGGGAGTTTATCCAAGGATAAGGCATGCAAAGAACTCTGCAACCTACGAGAGCGCTCTGCCTGACAATAGCAAAGACAGGCGTATTTCTAATACAAAAAACGTCATCAACACCTAAACACTATAGGGGGCACAAGTGAATTGGGATTGGGTGGTGTCGACTAACTATAGGTGTTGCTGCCGCGGGGTTGGTCTTGGCGGGACGACGTCACTGGTCAGCCTCGTGGGTTGGGTTGGGCCTGGCAGGCCGGCTCGAGGTCATCCGTACGGTGTTGATGTGCTGGGGCAGCCTGTGACAATGACGAATACCTTTCCTGTCTCATTTGCCCTAGGCCATGCACACTACAGTTATTCAGAAAATGACATTTACGTTCATTAATAAATCGCTTCACCAGCTTATCTTATAAAATAAACACAACACATGAGGAATGCACCTCGTGAGAGGTCTGGTGGTTGTCGGTTGGGGTGAGATTTACCTGTGTCCTATTGACCGGTATTTTAGGTCACGGGACGGGGCTCTGGGACCTAGGCCGAGTGATACAGGTCTGTCTGCTGCGTTAGGAGTTATTATATGGATGGGTCTCTGTGTCTTGTCCCAATGATGGGGGTCGTCCTTACACGGGGTCAGGGTTCTTGGGGGGTTCGTGGGATTTATGAGGGGTGCTGGTAGATCAGTGGGTTCATCGGTGGGTTTATTACCGTGCTGTAAATAACACAGGTGGCGGGCTGTGGCCTTGGTTGCGGCGCCGGGGCCTCTGACTCTCTGAAGTAACGCCAGCTTGGTTGGGGGAGGTGAGGGAGCGCGGCACAAGTCTTAGCTTTTTTATCTGGCAGGCTTGGTGGGGTGGGAGAGGGAATGGCCTTGCATATACTCACAAAGGTATTTTCCTCGTGCGTTGCTGATCAGTGAAGGCAGGAGTTTTGTACTGTTCTGCCTTATTTTAACGTTATTCAGACACATATATATAGATACACATTTCAATTTCGTTACACATTTCTTTAATATAGTCGGTTCCAGTACCTTTTCATTACCTAACATTATGTTCACTACATTGTGTGCGTATTGTATGTACATTAGACGTTATACGAGGGATATCTAGGTTATGGCCTACAGAGATTGATGCTCGCCGCTTTGGGTGATTCAAAACATATATGAGTTCAAGTTTCTACATACTATTGAAAAACACTTTTACAAATAGAGGTTACACGTTTGGTCAACATCTTTCTCCGTGGTTATAGCAGCATTAGTCCAGACCTGGAGGGATATCATATAACGTTACATTTTTATGGTTCATTCACATTTTAAACAGAGGTAGTTCCTTAATACCAATACTTGAATTATTTTCTACCTTCTTCAGATAGTGATGCTTCAGCTTTTTTTTTCCGTTGCCCCGGCCTTGCGGTCCGGGTCATACGGGGTGCAATATCACATTGTTACTAATATAATGTTGCCGGGTTGGCATCTCGGGTTTAGCTCATCTCCGACTTTCTCATGGGAACGCGCTCGCAGCGGATCTGCCAGGGCTGCTGAGGCGGCAGAGATGCATGAAAGGCCCTCCAAAGGTGGGGGCCTCGTTACAGTGTGCTGAACTCACACCATGTTTGCTGTGCAAGATGGCGTCTAGGCCTGACTTAATTTTTCGGTAAATGCAAAGACAGGGTGCGTGTGGGCAATGTCGTCGGCGGGTGAACCCTCCTCCACCTGGGCCCGGGTGGCATGAGGGTGCGCCCATCGATCCATGGTCCTCACCTGGGGAGGGAGCTGTAGGTGAGGAGGGCCTCGTGGCCATTCCTCCCCTACACAAGCAAGGGTTGAGGGGAATCCTGACATCACCACGCCATTTTTACCATCTTCTCTCAGGAGCAGAACCCGTGTTCTGGGTTCTCGAAAACGCAGTGGCTGGGGTAAGAGCGCTGATCCACGTGAGCCAGGTCCAGGGAGGGCTCCAACCGCACCCCAACACCCCCGTGGAGAACAAGTGAGCGTAACAGTCGGATACTCTTGGGATTTTAGACCCACTGCTCTCATTCCATGGTCCGTCACTCTGCTCCAGTAGGTTTGCCTTCGCCCCGAAAGTGCTGCTTGTACTCATGTTCTGCCTTGCTCAGAATGTGTCCCCTAGGTTGTGCCTTTTATCTGTGTGAGGAGAGATAATAGTTATCAGGTGTATGCACTTAAAGTCAGGTGCCTGACTTTGCCTAACCCAACGGGGCATGTCCAGTACGATGTATGCTAGTTAGTTGTGTCACTATGTGACCTTCTTCCTCGTCCCAGTGTTTGTGCAAATAATAAAGAAAAGGGGTGGGGGGCTTGTATCACAGAGAATCCTAAAAAATAGGATGAGTTTTTTGAACAAAAAAGGGGGGGCTACTGTGTCTCACCATCGGCTGCCTCACCCCCACTCCCTGAAGACGACTCACCTAGATGATCCTCCCGCACTGGTCCACCCCCAGGGTCTGGATCCAAAGGTGAAGGCCATGCCCTGGCCACCTGAGAGCGCGATCCCAGGGACTAGCGGGTGAGACACCCTCTGGTTTCTGACAGTGGGCAGTGAAATGTGGTGACAGGTTGAAGGCCCAGAGGATCACCCGCGGATCAGGCCCCACACCACCTGGAAGAGTTGGGCCTGCAACAACCGGTGCCAAGGTGGATTAAAGAGCTTCCAGACCCACGAGCCAGGGTGGGGGGCCCAATTAAAGACCTCACACCCTGGTTGGCCACAACCCAGGGTGGGGCGGGGACTAGTCTCCCATCCTGGGACGAAAGAGCTGAAAGCATCCCAGCAATAAGGGGGAAAGCCAGGCGAGTCAAGAGCAGTAAGGACTGGCAAGGTCTGGAACACCTCAGGTTGAGAGAGGAAAGCGCCCTCACTCAGGGAAACCCCAGCTATGGTGGTGGGGGGGATGTGCAGCCACCCCAGCGATCCAGAGTTCAAAACCAAGGGGCCCAGAGAAAATGTCAAAGGACAAGGATCCGCAGGCTGCCTTGAAGAGCCCAAAAAGAGCACAGGAGGGCCCCATCCAGAGAATCTGGAAAAAGGAGGGGGACGCCCAGATCGATGACGTAGGGCCTTCGGAGAGCCAGGATAGGGGCTTGGTAAAAGAAGGGGTGAGCCCGGGCCAACCTATAACAGAGGACACCCTCAGGAAACTCTTCCTGGACTTTGGCAAAACAAATCTCCAGCAAAATGGTGAGCCAGCTGGGCAGGATCAGAGAATACTGGGCCTCCTCCCTCCAAGAGATGAGGGCGACATCAGTAAACTGGAGGAAAGAGCTGACATAAATGAAACAGCTTTGCAGGAACTAGACGAGGACGCAAGAAAAACAGAGGTCCTTCTGGAGAAACTGGCCACGACCACCCACAACCTGGAAATTCAGTCTGAAGACTTCGAGAACAGGTCCAGAAGATCAAACATGAGGATAAAAGGCCTGACAGAGAAGGTACAAGATAAAGATCTAAAGGCGGCGGTCAGGCACATTTTCCTGGGCCTTCTGAAAATGGAGGCTGACTCTGAGCTAAAGCTGGATAGGGTCCACAGGGTGGGCCCCAAAAGAACAGAGCCGGTGCCAGACAGACACTCTGGCGGCCCTTCAAGACTACGGCCAGAAAGAGGAGATCCTCCGAACAGCGAGAAGAGCTAAACAGGTGACCTACAATGAATCTGAGATCCAACTCTACCAGGACTTGTCCCAGATAACGCTGATGAAAAGGAGGAGGATGGGCCCTGTGGTCCGCTTCCTATCCGAAAAGGACACCAGATATCGATGGATCTTCCCATTCGGTCTCGTGTTCGAATGGGACAGAAAACAACACTGCGTCTCAACCTGCGAGGAGGGAGCAAGCATACTGGGTCTAGAGGTGGAGCCAGCCAAGGCCCATGGGCCAGGACCAAGGAGCCAGGACACAAAGAAAGGTTGGGAATGGACAAAAGTAAAGCGCAAAAATAACAAGGAGCCGAAGGTCCAGACCCAATTTAATATTCCAGGGAGAAGCAGAGAGGTTCAGACGCAAAAGCCCGGGGAGGGTAAGCACTAAGTTACAAAGCAGAGGGAGTTGGGAAAGGTAGGATCTGGGGGTCAACCATAGGCAGGGATGTGCCCGCAGGGATCAGGCATGGGGAAAGGAAGGGGCTCAATACCCGAGGAGCCACATCAGGGGGTGGCCAGAGGCCGATTGAGCCCACCAATGTGGGGGTAGAAGGGAGGAAGTTGGGGGCTGGGGATATATCCAATCATCTAGGGGAAGAAAAGTCCATGCTAAGGACCCTCAAAGGGGTCGGCTAAAACCGGTATAATGAATATAAGGTCACTGAATGTCAGGGACTCAACCCCCCTTTGAAAAGGAAGAAACTTGAAAAGTTCCTCCAGAGGGAGAAACCTGACATCCTGACACTCCAAGAGATACACATACAATTGGGAGACGCTCAAATTTAAAATCCAGGGGTATGACAAAATCCTACAAACAAATGAGGGGGAGAAGAAGGGGGGGTTGTCACGCTCACCTGGTCTCCACGGGGGCATCACACAAAGCTGCACGAATGATGTCTGTACTGGCGTTACAGGAGACTGAGTGATGAGGCTTGCACGCAACTTCTACCTCACTGTCACTTCCCAGGAAGCGTTTGCCTTGGGTTTTTTAATGGTGGACTCTTTCTCCTGCGATCTCTAGCAGCGTTCAGAAAAAATCATGGTAGTTTGTTGTAAAACCACTGCCATCAGCCATTTCGAAAGGAAATTGTAGAATTGGACAGCTACATGTGTTTCTAGGCATAGGGGATACTAGGTAACCCCTCCAGCACTCTATTTTAAGATAGGGTGCACTGGGTCTAGGAATTTATAATGACTAGTAAAGTCAATTTAAGTTTGCTTTCTCTGGGAAACAGTAGTTTATCCCAGAGAAGGTATCTAAACCTTGGGACAGCCTAAAAGGCCTCCCTGTGTCACTACACTGAGGGTGCTGTGTAACACACATGAAAAGATGATGCCTTTGGAGTGGTCTAAAACTCCATAATCAAAGAACACAAGAGTAAAAACACACATCAAAATACATGAGTGGGGAAACAAGGCTCACATTCTCTCCAGGCAAAAAAAAAAAAATCAAGCCCTCAAAATTCAACAAAGTTGCTGGGGGTTTAGTTTAGTTTGTTTATTTGTATAGCGCAACCAAACCCTAGGGTAACTGGGCACTTTGTCTTTAGGATCAGCAATGGTTACAGAAGATTGCACATACAATTTCAGGCAAGTATGATACAGTACAATGAATGGGGCGAGGGACCAAGTTACAGAATGGTCCTAAAAAAAGGGGCACAGTAGGTTGAGGCGGGACCGGGTTACAGGTTGGTCTGCCGCAAATGTGGCATACATTTGAGTACAAGCATACAAGTGTTGGAGTGACGTACATAATGGCATGCATTTGAAAGTGGCACAGCTAAGTACAGCAGATAGTCTATTGTTGAGTTATGAGCAGTTCCTTGACTTTGGCTCTGAACGTGAAGGGAATTAGCACATTTATGAGAATTCTCCCCAACACTCGTCCTTCCCTCCCAGACTGAGGGACAGGAGGATTTAATTGACCCCTGGATGAATCTCCTTACTCCAGTCGGTCATATATTCTGGAGAGACAATCAGCATTTTGGTGATTACATCCTGACCCGTCTTCAATGGTAAAATCAAACCCCTGTAGGCTGATTGACCATCTTAACAATTTAGGATTTTCCCCTTTCATCTGCATTAACCATCTGAAGGGTTGGTGGTCTGCCTGAATTACAAAAGTAGATCCATACAAGTATGGTCTAAACTTCTTCAGAGACCACACAATGGCAAAACACTCACGTTCTACGGTTGCCCACCTTGTCTCAGGTTCCTTCAGCTTCCAGCTGATGAAGCAGATTGGGTGTTCCCCACCTTTCTCATCCAGCTGACTTAGAACTGCACCTATACCTGTATTGGAAGCATCTGTTTGCACAATGAAGGTTTGGCTGTAGTCAGGAGCTCTTAAGACTGGAGCTTGACAAGGAACAAGTTACTTACCTCTAACTGTTGTTCTCCAGCATGGGTCTGGCATGGATTCACATGCTCATGAATATTCCCCGTCAGGCTGGGAATCCTCGGTAAAGAAGAAAATCAGTATCAGTTTAGTTTCTGATCTGTCTTTCTTAGTAGTAACCAATCACTAGTCTCTGGGTCATACTGCCCCCAGCCAATGACTGCCCTCTCCCTAAGCCTCGCCCCTGGCAGCCCTCCTCAGATTTGGTAGCACGTAAAGTGGCAGTATGACCAAGTGAAGAGCCGCAGAGGGGAAGGAGGGAGGGTTCACATGTGAATCCATGCCAGACCCACGCTGGAGAACAACAGTTACAGGTAAGTAACTTGTTCCTTCTCCAGCATGGGGTCTGGCATGGATTCACATGCTCATGAATATAAGACTACATAGCAGTACACACATGCACAACCACGGGAGGTGGCAAGGCTCAACATTAAGCATCTCTTACCTCCTCACCAGGCTCACCTTAAGCGAAAAGGTTGCGCAGCACTGCCTGGCCGACTCTGGACTCCTCCCTGGAATCCCGGTCGACGCAGTAGAATCTCGTGAAGGTGTGCGTCGACCTCCACGTAGCAGCCCTGCAGATGTCCAGCAGGGGCACACCAGACAAGAACGCAAGGGTAGCAGCGATCGCTCTGTTCGAAAGGGCTATTGGACGGCCGGGCAACCGTCGGTTTGCCAACCGATGACAGTGCATGATGCAGCCGGAGAGCCATCTGGAAACGGAAGCCTTCGAGAGAGCCTTCCCTTGGTTAACAGGTCCAAAGTTCACAAACAGCTGTGATGTCTTCCGAAAACTCTTCGTTCGGTCCACGTAGAACTTCAGCGCTCTAGCTACATCCAGGGAGTGCAAAGTCCTCTCAGCTGGCGACGGGAAAAAAACTGGTAACACCAAGGGCTCGTTGAGATGGAAGTCCGATGGCACCTTGGGCATGAAGGAGGGGTGCGTCCTCAGCACCACCCTCGTCTCGTGCAAAGTCAAGTATGGAGGCTTGCAGGAAAGGGCGTGAATCTCTCCCACGCGTCATGCAGAGGTGATGGCCACCACGACAGGAACTTCAACGGAGCCGAATGCAAGGGCTGGAATGGCGGGCCCATGAGCCTGGTCAGCACCATGTTGAGCTCCCACGCCGGGGCTGGAGCCTTCACCGGCGGGAACGATCAGAACAGTCCTTTCATAAACTCCTTCACCAGGCGATGAGACCACAGGGACCGCCGTCTTGCAGTTCTGGTGTATTGTGAAATCGCTGCCAGATGTATCTTGATGGAAGCATGAGCTACTCCAGCTTTGGCCAGCGACAGTAAGTACAGTAGCACTTGAGGGGCTGTAATCCATAGAGGGTTCATATTCTGTGCACGGAACCAGACAGAGAACCTCTTCCACTTGTGTCCGTAGCACTTGAGAGTTGAGGATGCCCTGGCCTTTGCAAGACCCTCTCTGCAGTCAGTCAGGATATCGTACCCTCCAAACTCTAGTGCTGCAGGAGCCAGGCCTGCAAGTTCAGCGACTGCGGGTCGTGATGAGGATTGGCGCCTCCTTCTCTGGAGAGAAGATCTGCGTCCGTCGACAGTTTGACTGGTGGGGACGCTGACAAGTCCAGAAGGTCTGGGAATCATATCTGTCTCGGCCACGTCAGTGCGACGAGGATCATCCTGCACCGGGTCCTCTTGAGTCGGTTGATGAGCCTGAGCAGCAACGGCAACGGAGGGAATGCATACAGGAACAGGCCGTCGCATGCTCCTCGGCTGGGGGAACCTGCTGGCGAACCTCTGGCACTTGGAGTTCATCGCCGTCGCGAACAGGTCGATTTGGGGTTTGCCCCATCGCCGGAAGAGTTGATCCACTTGATCCTGGCGAAGTTCCCACTCGTGGCACTAGCGCAGCTCCCTGCTGAGTGAGTCGGCGATGGCGTTTTTTATCCCTGCTAGATGAAAAGGTACCAGAAACATCCCCTGGGCAACGGCCCAGTGCCACAGATCCTGGGCTTCCTTGGACGGGGCTGGGTATCTGGTTCCTCCCTGCTTCCGGATGTAGAACATCATGGTGGTGTTGTCGGTGAAGATCCTCACCACTTTGCCCTTGAGGGACGGTAGGAATGACTTGAGGGCCCAGAACACTGCTCGGAGCTCCAGTATGTTGATGTGGAGCCGCCTCTCCTCCGGGAGCCACTGGCCTCTCGCGTGAAGATCTCCGGTGTGCGCTCCCCACCCCTCCAGGGAGGCATCCGTCATCACCATCAGCTGGTATGCTGGGGTCAGAAAGTCTGTGCCTGCTGCGAGATGCACTCGGGTGCCCCCACCATCGAATTGCTTGGCGGAATACTTCGTTGAGCGAGATCTTGTCCTCGAAGCTGCCCGTCGCTTAAATCCAACGGGCGTCGAGGAACTCCTGCAGATGACGCATCCAAAGCCTGCACAGGCGCACCAGATAGATGCAAGAGGACATCATCCCGAGAAGGGACTTGATGGACTTCACTCTAGCTACGTCCGTGGCCAGCAGACGCTGTACCTTGCCCAGGATGGCCTGCATTCTTTCCTCTTGACAACGAGGCCAACTGCGCTACTGTATCGAGCTTGGCTCCCAGAAACAGCACGACCTGCGACGGAACCAAGTGGGATTTGGGGAAGTTGATGGAGAATCCCAGGTCCGTGAGCAGCCGGACGGTCTTTGCTGTGTGTTCAACGGCGAGTTCCCTTGTCCCTGCTCGGATGAGCCAGTCGTCCAGGTAGGGGTAGACGTGGATCCCCTGCAGGCGCAGCCGCGCCGCCACTGGTGCAGAAACACCCTGGGCGCCGACTTCAATCCGAATGGGAGGGCCTTTAACTGGTAGTGCCGCCCTTGGACTACGAACCTGAGAAACATTCGGTGTCCTTTTAGGATGGGGATGTGAAAGTACTCATCCTCCAAATCCAACGACGATAGGAAGTCGCCTTCCTCCAGCTGACCATCCAGAAACTTCTGTGCCTGGATGTATTTGTTTAGCCGATGCAAGTCCAGGATGGGGCGCCAACCTCCTGTCTTCTTTCTGACGAGGAAGTATCTTGAGTATACTCCGGAGCCTCTTTGGGACTGTTAGGACAGTTTTTCTGAAGTACTACCCACTTCTTCAAAACCATTCAACTGAGGCAGTACAAGACTCCACTCTTAGTATAAGACTGTAGCACCTGAGTACATGGTAGCGTAGGCAGAGCAGCCAGGCTTATTTTAGGAGGGAGAGAGGGCAGTAGATACAGTACAAATGAAATTGTCATACAAATGATACAAAGAAACACTGAAACACTATGTATTGTAAAAATAAAGGATTTATTTAAATGCAGGTAGGCCCGATAAATGTAGGGGTCAAGTATTAACACATTATATGAAATCACAATCTAAAACACAACACTATACTTGACAGTACACAGACCCAAGTATAAACCTTATTTGGAACACCTAACAGTAGTTCTAGGGAAGTCAAAACCTTGTTATACACATTTAGTATAAGTCAAGCCTATTCTTTTGGGAGTAAAAGACCAATTGTTATTTTCAGATTTTGGTAATACAAGGACAGTAGGCCCTTCCAGTTGTACAGTGACTCTTGGAACAAATCACAAACAGTCAACTGGTGAATATACTTTTGGTGAATAGTGAAATACTTATACCAGGTGAGTAAAAACCTATAACTACTTTCGTCATAACACACAGTTATTCCAGGTGGGTAAAACCTAAGGATGTAATATACAATTACAGATGCTTTGGAAATCAGGGAACCCCAGATTGAGGTAAGCAATAACTCTGGTAACTTGTTTTGGATGGCACACAGCTAACACAAGGTAAGTAAAACCCACTTACTTTAACTTTACAATGAAGGGGAAAGTAAAACCCAATGTCACACTTTACTGAATAGTTATTCTAGGTAGGCAACAACCTAATATTAAGGACAGGCTAGCAGCAAATCAGGGGAAGCAAGACCCAATTGGAGGACACTCATACAATTACCCTACAGGAATAATCTGGTGAAACCAACACATTACTTTTGTAAAGAGGCACAACCTAATCACAGGAGAGTAAAATACCTTTACATCTACTTTCTTTTAGACTGGTAAAACAGTGGCTAAGGAAGAAAAGATGTTAACCATACTTTTAAGAATAGAGCATCACACATTAAAAATCAGTAAGATTTTGGTAACTGGTCACTCTTAGAATTACAGTTACCCACCAACTCTTTACAAGTAAGTAAAACACTTGATTTCTTTTCTAGGCAGAAGTCCCAGTCCCTTCAAAGTTTTTCCCTTAGAGCATGAGTGTTCTCAGTGGCAAAAGGGGGGATCACTAGGACTAGTGACCAACAGGCAGTGTTAGAATAAGTTCTTTAGTAGCAAAAGTCAGAGTTCCTTAGGAAAACTGGGCAAACAGGCGAGCACTTTACTTCTAGGGTTAGAAGAGGGTCCAGGGGCTTCACAGAAGGCAATCCAGCAGGATTCTAGCAGTGGGACTGGGTGCACTGGATGAGGGACCTCCCAATCACAGAAGACACCCCAAAGCTACACAGAAATCCCAACAGTCTTAAGCTAAGTATATACCTAAGCCAACACAGTACCTCAGCAATGAAAAAGATTGCAGCAGGAGAACTTCAGGGACTGCAGCCAAATACCCGGTCAGTGGATTCCTTGTCCTGGAGACTGAACACAAGACCTCAGAAGGGACTTTGCAGCAGGGATCGATGAAGAAGGCTCTAGGCATTACAAAGGTCCAGCACTCTTGTGAGGGGATTTTTCAGACTCGATTCGTGTCTCTGGAGATACACCAGGATACCCACGAAGTTTCAGCGAGATTTGGAAGACTGTGCACCGCACAGTGGCTGGAGGTCCCAGGGTATTGCAAGAATGCAAGGTCGCAGCAACCCGTGGGATGGCTCAAAATGCAGGTCGTCTTGAGTCTAGTGGGTATCGTCAGGCTCTGGGTTCGGGTCATCGTTTTCAGAGACCCCAGGTCGATCAGAAGGAAGGGCTGCAGCAGGCTCCGATTACACAGCAGGCTCTCCGGTCGCTGGAAATCATTCCCGCCGCTTTTCCTTAGTCATCCTCTTCGGTTTTCTGTTCCAGTGGTCGACATGACTTCAGCTTCCAGGTTTCCAGTATTTATCAGAAACTATAGCACAACCTCTGCATTCTCTCCTCGCATTTTACAAGAAAGGGGCATCTGGCTGTCCAATCAGGACAGTCAACCCCCCACTGGGATTTGTCCCAGTTGAAGGAAGGCGTCAGACAAAGGAGGGGGAAGTTGTGGACTCCTCCCCCACTTCCTGTGCTTACAGACTGACTGGAGCCTGCGCAGGGTGTCCAGGGGACTCCCGCCAAAGACAAAACTCAAACAAAGGAATTTCCCACCCTGGATGTCTGGGGAAGGAACAAGAAACGATAACACTAAAATGGCAGAAAAAGAAGACGGGGGCTATTTTGGTAAAATGAGCACCCTTAGGTGCCTTTACTGCAGCTGTGATTACAGCCCGCGGTAAAGGTGCACCAAATTAGTAAAAGGTATCACTGCCACCAGCCATTAAAGGTAAGCTTGTCACTAACAGAATTGTTACAGTTTTTAATGTGAAAGGGGATACATTGTATCTCCCCAGCACTCCACATATGGTGGGGTGTGCTGGTTTCACAGAAGAAAATGTAAAAGGGATCCAAAGATCCTTTCTACCCATGGGAACTGTAGTTCACTCAAGGCTAGCACAAGAAAGTTAAATGGGGAGCCCCTAGGGCAACCCAGCAACAACAGGCACTTGTTGCCAATAAGTGGTTAGACATGATAACTTTAAAAAGACTCTATGGAGAGTCTTAAAAATGACACCCATAAAAAGAGTTCAAGATTAGGTGAGTGTGGAAAAAGGTTCCCACTCACTGAGGTATTAATGAAAAATATCCCACTAGAAAAGCAAAAAGTTCTGGAGTTGAACCAGGAAAGGAAGACTTACCAGCTCTGTGGGAATCTTACCTAACAGGGACGAGCTCAATGGCTCCTTTCTTGAGCATCGCCCTTACCTCTAACAGCAGTTGAGGGACGTGGTTTTCCTTCCTGGCCACGGGAGAAAATCGGGGGCACTTCTTTAGAAATTCCAGAGTGCGCCCGTGGGCCAGGGCATCCAGCACTCAACGGTCGGTGGAGAGGGACTCCCACACGGTGACGAACTTTGTCAGCCGGTCTCCCACCGGGGTGCTTCGGTGGGGGCCCGACAACGGCCGGTTCAGTCTTGCTTGGAAGCAGTCTTGCCTCCTTGGCCTCCTTGGCCTCCCTGGCGACGACGGCGAGATCCACCTGACTTGCCTCGTCCCCTGTAGGCTTCTTGCGACAAGGAGCGGGCCGCCTGACGGTAGGTCGAGGAGCCGCCGCCGAATACTTTGGAGGCACCTTGCTTGCCTCCGGAGTTCCGAAAGGACGGCCGCCATTGCTGCAGAGCTCCCAAGGCCCGAGCCGTCTATGTGTCGGTCTTTATGGCCTGCAGTGACTCATCCACTGTCTTTCCGAACAGATTGTTCCCATCAAAGGGCATGTCCAAAACCTTGGCTTGCACGTCCTGGCGGAAATCCGTCGCCTTGAGCCACCCCCGCCATCGAAGGCAAACGCTGTTGCTCAACTGGCGTAAACGGTGCAATGTCCGTGGCCACAGTTATGGCGTGGTCCGACGCCACTTCACCCTCCTGTAGGATCGCCAGGGCCTCTGCCCTCTTGTCGTCCGGGAGGAAGTCCAACAGGGGGGGGGCGATCTTGTACCACAACTCCCTGTCGTAGCGGGCCACAATCGCTAGGGCGTTGGCCGCCTTAATCGTCGTCGCCACCGACGAGATGACTCATCGTCCCATGGCATCTAGTTTCTTTCTCTTTCCGTCCGGTGGGGAAGTTGAAGCCGAAGCACCCCCCCCCACTTTCTTCTTGGCCGCTGCCGAGATGACCGAATCTGGGGTTGGTTGTGCCCTAAGGCACAAAGGGGCGCCGTCGGGGACCTGGTACTTCTTCTCGTACCAGTCCCTTTTGGCAGGCATCGTGGACGGGTTCGTCAGGAGGGCAAGACCCTCGTCCCAGATGTCATCCAGCAACGGCAATGCGAGGACCGTCTTCCTCTTGGCCTCGCACCGTTGGAAGAGGAAGCCTTCCTTCTTTTCTTTGGGGCAGAGCTGAAAAGGCTCAGATGCCCTGGCAATCATGGCGTGGAAGGAGCCAATTTCCTTGGGAGGAGACGCCCGAGGAATCGGAGACGGGAGGTCAGTCCCGTCATCGTCGCCGTCGTCATCCGTCGTGGCTGTGTCTGTTCCCGCGTCATCCCTCGGGGCCGGGAGGAGCGACTAAGGCTGAGAAGGCCGTGAGGGCTGAAGGGGAGCCGGATGAATTCTCCTCTTGTTTGGAGGACTTCCCGGTGGACCCGGTTCAGCTGGGTCGTCCGTCGGGGGTTGGGGCAGTCTCGACCTTATCGCCATGCATAAGGCTTGGATTGCTATCAAAATGGCCGCAGAGTTGTCTTGTGGCTCGGGTTGTGACAGGAGCGACGGTTGTTCCTGCTCCACGGGAACCTCGTCGTCCCCCTCGTCGGGATCCCTCCCGTGGGACCGGGCCTCTTCCAAATTCTCGGTCAGTTCCTCCTCGGAGGTTGTGTCCGTGTCTGTCATGGCTTTCACCCCCCCCCCCCCTCTTTTTCCACCGGCTTAAAAGAGGATTCCCTCCGCGGAGGCAGGGAAACTCTGGGCCCGAGGTCGCCTCCACTGGGATAGCATTCACAGGCTTCGCCAGTGCTGCAGCGACTCCCTCAATCGAGGCCTTGGCCGGGATCAAGGCCTTCACTACCTTTGGCTCGCTTGAGGCCTTCACCTTAGGGGGAGGGTCACTGCCTTGCTCCCCTTCGGCCTGATCCTTCGAGATCGAACGGGGCCTCTCCAGAAGCTTAGCCGGGTTTTGGATTTTGTCTTCCCCGAGCCAGAGCGTTGGCTCGCGGTTGATGACACCGGGGAAGGTGCGCCCTGCCTGGCAGCCGAGGAGCCTGACCGTTCCACGCTCCCGGTGCCCGCGGACTCGTGGTGCTTTGCCTTCTGTTGGGCCCCTGTCGCTGGGACGCCCTCACAGGACTTAGAAGACCGCTCGGACTACTACTTCTCACCTGCTGGGCTCTTGCCTTCCAGCCAGTTGGAAAGACGGGTCCGACGATCCCTCATAGTCCGATCCGACATGTTCATGCAAAACGCACAGCCCTTCTCCACGTGCGTTTTGTCCTCGTGGAGGCAGTAAAGGCATTTCGAATGCTCGTCCTCCTTGAACACATTTTGTAGGTTGCATCCAGGGCAGATCCTGAACAGTTTGCCAGGAGTCGAGCTTCCCTTCTCCTGGGCCATGTTCTTCTCGTCCGCGAGGTAGGCCTCAGAAACTTCTGGAATACTCCAAGAAGCGTAATCCGACAAAAACTTCACCCTTGAGGGGCGTAGATAAATCCGAAACGGGTCCCCGTTGATCGGAAGTAGAAACGGTGGAGCTTGAGGCTCGATTACACCGAAAAATGAGATAAATCTCTTTAAAAAAGCGCAAAACGCAGTAAAAGCTCGAGAGCTATAGCACGAGGACTCCCAAAACTTGAATGTGCGGTAAAAATCTGAGGATGGCTGCCAGGGGCGGGGCTTAGGGAGAGGGCAGTCATTGGCTGGGGGCAGTATGACCCAGAGACCAGTGATTGGTTACTACAAAGAAAGACAGATCAGAAACTGATTTTTTTCTTTACCGAGGATTCCCAGCCCGACGACGAGGAATATTCATGAGCATGTGAATCCATGCCAGACCCCATGCTGGAGAAAGGGCTTTCTTCGCTCCTTCCAATGCCTTAGTGCACTCCTCATTCCACATTACCTTCTTGGGGAATTTGGGTGAGGAGACCACATTCAAGGAAGAAGCTATGGACCCATAGTTCTCTATGAAGTTCCTATAATAACCAGTGAGACCTAATAAGGCAATTGTAACGCTCACCTGGCATCCTCAGGTACGCCACCCAATCTTGCTGGACTGCTTCTGACCTGGACCCACTCCCTCTGGTTCTTGTTCTACTGAGGACCTAGTCTGGAATACAGGAGTTCCGATTTTAGATTATAGTCCTTTTCCCTGAGCCCACCTCCCTTGTGGACCCAACGACACCTTAGTGTTTTCCTCACGTTGGTTTTTGATATGGTGCGCTCTCCGTCCTGCTGTTCTGTGCAGGGGTGCGTCGTGGATGGGTGCATCGCAACCGAGTTGCTAAACTGGTGCGGGCCCTGTGAGTCCAGTCCTGCTGCTGTTTTGACAGCTTGCCCTTAATTGCAATTGCCCCAGTTAATGTCTTTCCTTCTCTCTTAGGTGCGGAAGGAGTTCTGAAGATGCCGTACTGGCTGGGGCTGTGCTCGAGATGGTAAGTGACAGCGCGGAGCGCAGCGCTATTTGCTTTTCTTGCGGTGTGCTAACCTGTGTGGTCCCCCTCTTGCAGGCCGCCGTGATGTTCCGGATGATAAGTTGCTGAGGGGCTGCGGAGCGGTGAGTAGGTGTTTTTCGAATTGCCTCCGAGTGATTATGCAAGTTAATCAGTCTTGCCTTTTCTCTTGCAGGTTGTCAGAAGACCGGAATGGCCTTGAACCAGAAGCGTGAGACAGCCGATCATTGTTTGAATGTGAAGAATAAACGCTTACTAATGCTACCTTTCTATTTTTTCCCCCCAGGTTGTGGCTTCCATGAGAGAGAAAGCATTCGCCGAGATGCTGGATGTTCTGGACACTGGAGTGGATGAGAGGAGCTGGACTCGTTAACAGGCAAGAGTACTAATGGTGTTCTTCTGCTTCTTCTTGCAGGTGTCGGCCTGGAATGCTGAATAAGATCCGACAGGTCGTGGTGAACATCACATTGCGAGAGCAGAGCAGCGCGAACCATGTTCTCCAGTTTGGGCATGGCTTATATAGCCTGCAGGTATCTCAGGTGCCTTCAGGCCAGACCACACCCTAAATGCTAGATCGCATAGTTCAGTTTTGGAACTGAACCATGTGGGGCATCCATGTTGTGACACTGCCATTGCGAGCTCCAGCTCCCCCTTCTGCCACATGAGCCTGGCGCCAAAGGCGTCAGGACTGACTCCAAAATAGTCTTGAGGAACATGAGTGGACCCTTGGGGCCATGATGAGACACCGTGGTGCGGCCCAGGGGGCCCGACTGCCAGGGCGAGGGGTAGTGGTCATGACAGCAATGGCCTTATTTCACCTCCTCCTACCTCACATCCAAGGTAGGCCACTTTGCTGTGACCAATTTGACATTTACTTGCCTTTATGGTCAGATGGGCCTGCTCAAGAACCTGCAATACATATCCTAAGTGGTCAACATGTTCTTTCCAAGAAGGGCTGTACACTGCAATGTCATGCATGTATGCCCTGCAGAAGTCCTCCATCCCATTCAGAACTTGATTAACCATCCTCTAATGTAGCAGGTGCATTCTTTAATCCAATAGGCATTACCTTAAACTGGTTGAGGCCTGCTGGGGTTGTAAATGCAGTTCTCCTTGGCCTGGTCTGTCAGGGCTATTTGCCAATAGCCTGACGTTGGGTCAAATGTACTGAGGTACTTGGCTGAACCAAGTTTGTCCACCAGCTCATCTGTCCTAGGTAAATGATGGGCATCAGTCTTTGTGACTGCATTTAGAGCTTTATAGTTCACACAGAATCTCAACTCCTTGGATCCTGCCTTTGGCACTAGTACAACTGGACTAGACCATGGACTTGTAGATGGCTCTATTACCCCGAGATCAAGCATTGTGTTGACCTCCTTTATGTGGGTTCTTACATGGTCTGACATCCTGTAACCTCTTCTTTTAACAGGTAAACAGTCACCAGTGAGAATATCATGCTGGCCCCAAGGGGTCAAGCCTGGTGATAGTGAAAACATGGAGGCAAACTGATTTAACAGAAACTTGCACTCCTCCTGTTGTTCCAGTGTCAGATTAGAAGAGAGGTTCTTTCCATCTAAAGGTTGTCCCCTGGGGAAATCAGGTAGAGGTTCACTCTCCTCCTCCTCCTCCTGAGCTGAAGCTAGAAGCAAAGCTCCCACTTCTGGTCATGAGACATAGGCTTTTAGACGGTTGGTGTGAAAGACCCTGGGGGCCTCCTTATGATTGCCCAAGTCCACCAAATAATTGACCTCTCCAGGTTTTCCCACAACCTTGAAGGTTCCAATCCATTTGTACTTTAAGGCCCTCTGCCTTGTAGGTACCATAACTAGAACTTGCTGGCCCGGAGTAAACACAACCATGTTGGCCTTCTGGTCATGCCAATGCTTCACCAGAGCCTGACCTGCATTCATGTTATCAGATGCTTCTGTCATCATGTGTGTAATTCTCCTCCGGAGACCAAGTACATAGTCGGTGACTCCCACTGGCTTGGGTGAAGGAGCACTCTCCAACTCCCCCTTAATTAGGGCCAATGGACCTCTAACTGGATGACCATAGAGAAGCTCAAAGGGACTAAATCCAACTCCCTCCTGAGGGACTTCTCTATAAGCAAATAGAAGGCATGGCAGTAGAAGGTGCCACTTGCTTCTAAGGGGTTCCTCTAAGGCACCCATCAAGCTCTTCATAGTTCTATTAAACCTCTCTACCAATCCATTCGTCTGGGGATGGTAGGCAGATGAGCACTTGTAAGCCACTCCACAGTTTTTCCACATGGCCTGCATGTAGTGGGACAAAGTTTGATCCCTGTCAGAGATGACTTCCTTAGGAAAACCTACCCTGGCAAAAAAAAAAAAAAAAAACAAGTAGGGCCTTAGCAACAGCCGGAGCTATAACAGTCGTCATAGCTATGGCTTCAGGATACCTAGTTGCATGGTCTACTACAACCAATATAAATAGATTGCCTGAAGAGGTTGGAGGGTCTAAGGGACCAACAACCTTGATTCCTACCCTCTCAAAAAGGTACTCCCACCACTGGGAGCGGCACCAAGGGTGCCACATTCTTGACTCCACTCTTGCCAGATGTCTGACAAGTGTGACAGCTCCTACATAATTTATCTACATCAGACCCCAACTTAGGCCAGTAGAAATATAGAGAAAGCCTTTCCTTGGTCTTCTTATAGCTTAAGTGACCACCTAAAGGAATCGCATTGGCTAACTGTAGGAACTGTGGTCTTCTCTCTAGCGGCACTACAAGTCTTCTGTAGTCCCCTGGGATAGACTCAGTTGGTTGACTGTAAAAGAGGCCATCTTCCCAGTACAACCTGTGCTTCCCTGGCTCTTGCCCGTCCAGCTGGGAAGCTGCCTGTTGGCGAAGTTCTTCAAGATTAGGACACTCTTTGGCTCTGCTGAAGCCTGCCCTACAGGGGCCACTTTCTGCAAGTAAAGACTGCAGCTCAGGATGGTCTTTAGGATCCAGATCTCCAACAGGGAGGAAGGTCTTCTTCCAGCTCGGAATCTTCAGCAGCCGATTCAACCTTTCCTGGTTGTTCCTCACACTCAGCAACAGCTGTTGGAGCAGTCACAGGTGTGCCTTTGGACAGTCCTCTCGGTGATGTCCTTGTGGGCTGCACAGGAGTGCTCTCTTGCTTTTTCTTTGAGACCTTGGGTTTCCCCTTTGCCTCCTTCTTAGAAATAGCAGTTCGTAGTTCCTGTGGGCTGGGTGTTAACAGTTTCTTCTGTAACATCCTCTGGAGAGTCAGTTAAGGTACCCTCTCTGGCCTTCCTCGTCTGTTCCTGTTTCCTATTAATGGGAGGCCTGGGGGTGCTTAATACAACTCCAAGAGTTTTTCAGTCATTCCCCCACAGGACTCTCCCAGGCACCGCACTCTGCACACTAACAGTTATCTTGACAGTCATGTTGCACTGGATGAGAGCTGGTAATCTTGGAAGCATTTGAACAGGGCCTCCAGCAAGCTTAGTGAGGCCTTTGGGTGCCTTAGCAACATCGTCAGGTTTGAAAAAATATTCATCCACCACCGTAATGCTGCCCCCCCGCGTCTCTAATGGCAGGTGTCTCCTGACCATTTACAAGTACACTGTCCTTGTAATATTCTTTTGTTTTATCTAGAATTGAATTATATACATCTAACTTCTGCTGTTCCCACAGACCCAGGGACACTAAATCACTGGCAGAGACTCCAATGGGGTCTTCAGCCAGTAGTTTAAAGTTTCCACTTGCCATTTGTACTTCTCCCTCTGGGGAAAAGGCTAAGGAGGCAGTGTGGACCCCTGAAAGTTTACCCTTGCATCTGGGATCCCCTTTCACATGGTCAGTAGACTCACAAGCATAACATTTTACAAATGTTTTGACAAATGGGAGTTTCTGCTGACCTCCCTCTGGTTTAGCACCAGAGGTTTCACTAGCCCGATTGGGTTTCCCTTGTGGCTTACCCTTTTTCTGTTTGTGGCCCTCTTTTGGATTGGAGGTATTAGAATTCTCTTTGCCATCTTTCTTTTGCTGCTTCCCATCATCCTTTTGAGTTGCCCCAGAATCCTTGTGATTAGCCCTGTTGGCAACCCACAAGTCAGCAGCTTTAGCTAGTTTCTTTGGATCAATTTCCTTACAGTCAGACAAGTGCCGTCTCAGCTCAGGAGAGCAGGCATCAAAAATAGATTCTAACAAAAATAGATTTCTCATTCCTTCAAAAGTGTTAACTCTGTAACCCTTTACCCAACCATCTAAGTTCTTCAAACATTCACACACCCAGGTAGCCCAAGGGGTACCATCATGCTTTTTGAGGGTCCTAAACCTCTTAAGGTACTGGGAAGGAGATTTCCCAAATCTAGCTTCACATTTTCATACTATCTTTCCAGTTCCCCCACCTTCATTACAGCATAAGTTGCAACCTGGGGGAGCCTAGACAAAAGCCAAGGAATCAACCGATTCCCTGTAAAACCGCGAATCCCATAGTTATATTCAAAAGCAGCCAACCAATCCAAAATATCAAGTTTCACATCATACATTCTCACAGCTTCCTTAGGCATGTGAGGTCTCTAAGGACTGGAAGACCTAGAAGACTCTGGGATAGAACCATTTTCAAGAAACAATTTCTTCATTTCAAGAGATGATGCATTTCCATTTCTCTCAAGTTTGATTTCTTGAGGTTTACTTTCAGTTTTGATTTGCAGCCTTTTGAACTCTAACTCATCTCATTTTTTCAAGCGAGACAAATTCCTGACTCAGTACTGGACCCGGTAGGGTACCTGTGGCTAGAGGTTGAGGCCCAAGAGCTTGTTGAGGTGTAGAGGGGCTTACATACTGAGACTGCTCTAGCTCTTCTTGCTCATCAACAACATTAGAGTTAGACTCTGAATCATTATCATCCTCATCAACATTTCCCACATTTGCTGAAGGAGTAGGTGTACCAGACCCACTTCTCAGACTTTGAAATTCCAACAATCTTTCAATCAATTCATTTTTCCTTCCTTTAACAGGAAGTTCCTGACCTTGCACATTTCCTTCAGTTGATCTACTGTTAAAATGATCAGGGCCTCCTGTCTGTAGCTATCCATATTAGGTATGATAAAATAGCTTTTCTAGTGGTGTTTAGCCTTGTGAAGATTACTATTTCGACAGAAGTAAAGCAGAACTCTCAATGTATCAACTCTACAATTTATCCCACTGCTGCCACCAGTGTTGGGCAAAACGTGCATGTAGTACACTCTGGGACGACTAGTCACAACTAGGACTTCAGGTGTAAGCAAAACCAACCTTTGGTGTAAGTCTGTACCACACCGTTTTGGTAGTGAGCTGAGCAGCCAGGCTTATTTCAAGAGGGAATGTGAGCTGTAATGATGTTACACAGAGGTCTAAAATCACAAGTATTCAAATAGACTCTTATACTCAAGGTTTCTTGGTAAAACACTTATTAATTTATTACACATTCAGTTAGAAAACATTCACTAAAAAGGAGGAAATCAATATCACAAAAATATACTACAATACTTCACACTATCCGGTTCTGAGGCATTTGAATGCCATTTTGCTCCTCCTTCAAAGAGGTTTAGAGCTTTTGAAGTAGGAGCAAAAATGCATAAGTTAATAAAACAAAATAGGAGAATTATTCTTAAACAGTGCAAATAGTTTGAGTTCACCAGAGGCATTGTAATAGGTAGGCCAAAGTCAGGGGGCTCGAGTCTTGTATAAGTAAAAACGGTTCTGGTAGTTAAACGGAAAAGTCTTTGCCACTGTTCTCAGAAGTAATTCATAGAAGAAAGATTAATATGTCGGGTCACAAGCTGACTAGGCCTGCAAGTTGCCAAAGTTTAACGCACTTTCGCAGTGAGAGGTAAGTTCTCAGTCAGGTTTTCACAGTACCTTATTTTGAAGAAAAAGATGCAGCTGAGGACTTCTGTTCCTGGCAGTTCCTGCAGATCTCGCTGTTCCTGAGCCTCAGTCGTCGGGACAAGTGGTGGACGTCGGGGGACTCCTGCACTGCACGGGGACTGGTCACAAAGCTGGCAAATCTTCCATTCCAGTAGCTGTCGTCAAGCACACATACTGGTGTCCTTCCTGGCTATTCGGTTTCCTGCAGCAGTCTGAGGAAAACACAACCAGCTCCGAGAATGGTATCGAGGTGGCTTACGGGTTGATTGGTCCCACCAAATCAAAGGAAGAAGTCGTCCTTGAAGGGCTTCTCTGTCGAGATGAACGGACCTGCAGCAGGGCTTCACCGGGCAAAACCAATGTTCCAGGAGTTGCAGCAGCCGTCATCTTCCAGCTCGTCTTCAGTTCTTTTGTTCCAGTGGCCGACTCGGCCTTCCAAGCCAAGAGACTCGCCTTTTAAACAGTTTTCTCCCATTCTTTCCAGCCTAGCTGCCACTCACCCAGCAGGGTGGCTGTTCTTGCGGGACAGTAAGCCAATCATGCCAGAATGCATTTGGGTCTCCTAGGAGACTAAGCACAGGGAGTTTCGGGCACCTCCTTCACTTCCTGCCTACCCCAGATACTCAGGCTCCAGAGGCGGTCTTCAGTCCTGAAGCCCGCCAAAGGTGTAGGAACAAAGGGATCAAACCTAGTTTGGCGTGCAGAGACAAACTCTAGAAGGATCTTTTGAAAAAGAAATAGCAGAAAAAGAAGGCCGGTACCTGTTTAAACAAAGGAGGCTCAGGCGCCATATTGAAACATGGCTCCCGCGATTTATCGCTACCGGTGTTCACGGTCAGGAAAAAATCATGGTAGTTTGTTGTAAAACCACTGCCACCAGCCATTTCGAGAGGAAAGGGTAGCATTGGACTGCTACATGTGTTTCTAGACATAGGGGATACTAGGTTACCCTGCAGCACTCTATTGTAAGATAGAGTGTGCTGGGTCTAGGAATTTAAAGACTAGTAGAGTCAATTTAACTTAACTTTCTCTGGGAAACAGTAGGTTATCCCAGAGGTGGTTTCTAAACCCTGGGACAGCCTAAAAGGGCTCCCTGTGTCACTACACTGAGGGGGCTGTGTAACACATGAAAAGATGATGCCTATGGAGTTGTCTAAAACTCCATAATCAAAGAACACAAGAATAAACCACTTCATAATACATGAGTGGGGAAAAAAGGCTCACACTCTCCAGGTAGAAAGATCAAGTCCTCAAAATCCAGCAAAGTTGCTGAGGGTCTCTAAGGTGAAAGAAATTAGCACATTTATGAGAATTCTCCCTAATAAAAACTTGTGAAGAATAAATAAAAGAGTGCTAGGGGGAATACGCATGGAACTTCGGTCATGGCGCCTCGATATATATACTGGCCAAGACGGTCTTTGTGGGTTAGGCATGGCATAGAAGAACATTTAAAAATGCTTGATGAGCATGTTCCCGAAGCGAATAGAGGGCGCGGAAAAAGGGAACTGATGTTCCCCTTGGTGAAAGACCTAGTGTCAAAATCTCAGCCCCTCTCTCCATGTCCGATCAGGTCTCTCTTGCATGCCAAAAAGCATATTTCCAACTCTGGACTCTTCGGAAAGTCTTACCCTGTATTCCCTTGCACCCTATGCACCTGTGGTTTCCCTCAATGGTCATCAGCAATATGGATTATTTTAATGCCCTTCTCGCCTTCCCGAAACATCTGCTTCGGCGCTTCCAGCTGTTGCAAAATGCGGCATGTGCTCCATCCTCGCTGTGGTGTCCATTTGACCCCTTTGCTGCGTCACATCCATTGGCTCCTTGTTGAGCAGCGTATTAGATTTAAGGCTCTGTGCGTGGTGCATAAAGCTTTCTACAAATTGGGAGTGTAATTTCTTCAGGAAAGTTTTTGTATGTACCTACCAGGCCGCTCCGCTGACCAGATCTGAAGACCATACAGCCCCCGAGGGTTAGGCTTGCCCGGGTGGGTGGTTGCGCTTTCTCTGCGGCGGCGAAGGCCTGGAACCAACTTCCTTTCTTTCGGCGTAACATTGAGGCCCATTTGCCTTTTCGTCTGGCAGTAAAGACCTTTCCCTTCTAGTTCTCATCTCACTGGTCGGACTTACCTCTTTAGCGTAGCGCCAAGATGCCTTCGGGCTTATGTTGCGCTTTACAAGTGTTATGAAGATAAGGTGTCATTCTCTGTGACATCTTGCTATACATTGACCCCCTGACGTCATCATGTCAGGCGTTGAACGGAACAGACGCAGAGCCGCGCTGCACCCCCTGGTGGTGGATAGGTTTCTGAAAAGCTGCTTTGCTGTGGATGGGATTATCACAGATGAGGAATTAGTGTGAACATCCATCAGAAGAACAAGTTACTTCTTACCTTGTAACGTTCTTTTGATGGGATGTTCCTCCGACGTATTCCTTATCTTTGAGAATACGTTTCCAGCTTGCTGGCCTTGGAAATGTTTTCTGTAGAGGGCGCTGCGCGTCGACGTCCAGCAAGTCGATGTCCCTCGACGACCACCATATCGGCGCCGACGTCACCATGCCCATAAATAGCCATGTGCGGCGTCCGTTGCTCTGTTCCGTTTTGTAGCATAAGAAAAGTCATGCCTGAATTGGTTATTGACCTTGAAGGAGCGTAAGATGCAACCACAAGGGAAGTATTACTGCGGGGATGGATGGGAGGGGCGATAAGGAATACGTCGGAGGAACCTCCCATCGAAAGAACGTTACAAGGTAAGAAGTAACTTGTTCTTCGAAGGGATTGTGTCCTCCGACGTATTCCTTATCTTTGATAGACTCCCATAGCAGTGGCATGTAATTGGAGGTGGGAGTAAGAATGTCATGTATCCCTTTAAGGATGGACCGAATGTAAAACGGCTTTGCCAAATCTGGTCTCTTGACTAGTGGAGGAATCCAGGTTGTAAAATTGTGAATGTATGTGCGGACGATCATGTGGCAGCCGCACATATGTCTCTGACTGGTACCCCTCTTTGGAGGGCCGAAGAGGCTGTGATACCCCTGGTTGAATGAGCCCCAAGATTTTGGGGTGGCTCTTTCCCTGCCAGTTTGTAACATTCCAGAATGGCCAAAATAATCCAACTGGAAATGGTTTGTTTTGTTATGGGTAATCCCAACTTGTGACCTGAGTATCCTACAAACAGTTGGTCTGCTTGCCTGATCCTAGCCATTCTGCTGATGTAAAAGCTTAGAGCTCGCCTTGGGTCCAGCCTATGTAGCCTTTCTTCCTCTTTCCCCGGATGGGGAGGAGGGTAGAACGAAGGTAAGGTAATTTTCTGAGTAATATGAAATTCAGAAACCACCTTTGGGAGGAAATTAGGCTTCACCTGTAGGACAACTTTATCCTTGTGGAAAATAGTATGTGGGGGTTTACAGGAGAGAGCTCGTAGCTCGCTCACCCTCCTAGCAGATGTTAGTGCTACCAATGGGACAGTTTTAAGCGTGAGAAATCTCAGCGAACAAGAGTGAAGTGGTTCGAATGGGGAGCCCATTAGGAAGTTTAAGACTAAATTTAAGTCCCATAAGGGGACTTGGAATGGTTTTGGAGGATAAACATTAGTTAATCCCTTGAGAAATTGTATTACTAGAGGTAATTTGAAATACGATGGTTCCTCCGCAGTGCGCTTGAAGATTGAAAGCGCTGCGAGATAGCCTTTTACAGTGCCAACTTGAAGGCCTGAGTTTGCCAAGTAGAGTAGAAACGATAACACTGTTGGTGTACCGCATGAAAAAGGGTCGAAATTCCCTTCTCTACACCAGCTGCAAAATTTGTTCCAACGGCAGCGGTATAAAAGACTTTGTTGCTGGCCTTCTGGCCGAAAGCAACACCTCCATGACGTCATCAGGGAGATCCCAATCCTTGTACCTCACCCTTTCAGAAGCCAAGCGTGAAGGTTGAGGGTTCTGCTGTCTGGATGGAGAACCTGACCTCCCTTCTGCGAGAGAAGATTCTCTTTGAGTGGAAGATGGATTGGAGGGCAGATGGACATATCTAGAAGGTCCGGGTACCACGTTCTCCTGGCCCAGTCCGGGGCAATTAGGATCATGGTTTTCCGGAATCTTCTCAACCTCCTGATCATTTGAGGAATAACGGGGACTGGTGGAAACGCGTAAAGGAGTGGGAACTCCCAGTCCACAATGAACGCGTCTCCTAGAGCTCCTCTCGGGGGAAATTCCCTTGAACAGAACAGATCGCACTTCCTGTTGGTGCTTGTGGCGAACAGATCCACCTGAGGGGTTCCCCAAAGGGCGAAGATCTCTTGAAGGACTTCCTGAGCTAGCTCCCACTCGTGGGAGACTGTGCTCTGCCTGCTCAGAGCGTCCGCTGTCAAGTTCTTCTCTCCGGCTAGGTGGACTGCCGATAGAGAGATTCCTTCCTGAATTGCCCAAAACCAGAGCTGCATTGCCTCTCTGCACAGTGGCAGTGACCCTACGCCTCCTCTTTTGTTGAGGTAGTGCATGGTCACCGTGTTGCCCGTCATTAACAGGACATTTCTCCCCTGTACTGATGGCAGGAAAGCTTTCAGCGCTAGACTGATCGCTCTCAGCTCCAATAGGTTAATGTGTAGTCTGGACTCCGATGGAGACCAACGACCGCTGATGATCAAGTCGTTGGCATGGGCTCCCCACCCCGTGAGTGAGGCATCTGTGACTTGTGTTATCTCCGGCCATGGTTGCCAAAACCGTTCTTTCAAGATGTTCTCTGGATAGGTCCACCATTGAAGGTCGCGGGCTACATTGTCCGGAATCCGGAGGAGATCTGTCATTCTCCCTGAGAATTGCGACCACTGAGTTCTCAGTGCCCACTGAAGAGATCTCATTCTCAGGCGAGCCTCTGGCGCAAGGAAGATGCAGGATGCCATGAGGCCTAGCAACCTCAAAAAGTCGAAGGCAGGGAGACGTTGGGCATTTTGAAACTTGTTGACCATCTGCAGAATATCTTGAGCCCTCACCTCTGGTGGCGAGGCTTTTCCCAGGGAAGTGTCCAGGACCGCTCCAATGAACTGGAGTCTCTGTGAAGGTATCATCTGTGACTTCTTTAAATTGAGGGAGAAGCCCAGTTTGTGAAGGAAGTGGCAGACATAATCTAGCTGGATCTGAGCTTGTTCTGAAGATACAGCCCTGATTAGCCAATCGTCCAGGTAGAGGTAGACGTGGATCCCTTCCCTCCTTAGACTCGCAGCCACTACCGACATTAGCTTGGTGAAGACCCTCGGGCGGAGGTCAGCCCGAATGGCAGAACTCGAAATTGATAATGAGAGTCGCCAATTGCGAACCTCAGGTATTTCCTGTGCTTGAGATGGATTGGCACATGGAACTAAGCATCCTGAAGGTCCAGAGATACCAGCCAGTCCTGGAGCTGGAGGGCCGGAAGGATCTGGGAGAGAGTTAGCAACTTGAACTTGTCCTTCCTGAGGAACTTGTTAAATTCTCGTAAATCCAGGATGGGTCTCAGTCCTCCGTCCTTCTTTGGTATGAGAAAGTAGGGGGGAGTACCCGCCCTTGTTCCTGTCCCCTACAGGTACCGGTTCTATGGCACCTTTCTCTAGCAGGTCTATAATTTCCTGCAAGAGGAGTGGATCTGGAACTTTTAGAGAGCTGTGCCCCGGTGGAGGACTCTGAGGGATGTGTAGAAAGGGTAGGCAGTAACCCTGGGCAACTGTCTCCAATGCCCAAGCATCTAACGTAATAGCCTGCCATTCTGTCAGATGGTGAGTTAACCTGCCCCCTACAGGTGTTTTATGTGGAAAGACCTCAGAGTGGTTTGGGGGCGGCTGATGCAGATGCCGAGGGTAAAGAGGCACCTGCTGCGGCCTTAGTACTTTTGATCCGTCCACCTCGGGTGGATCTCCTTTGGCCTCTTTGAGCCAGCTGTCCTCTGCCTTTACCGAATGCGGAATAATAGCGAAAGGACTTTCCTCTCCCAGAGGTTCCTGAGGGGCGAAAAGGAGTTTGGCGGATAGCAGCTCCTAAAGATTTTGCTGCTGCTTTAGATGTCTGCAACTTTTCCAGACTGTCATCAGCCTTTTTTCCGAATAATGAAGAGCCGTCAAAGGGCATATTCAAAAGTCTGGCCTGTACATCTGGAGCAAAGCCAGACTTTCGCAACCACGCATGCCTGCGGATTGTTGTACTTGCTGCCATGGCCCTTCTGATACGGTCAGTGGAATTGATGCCAGTTTGAAGTGACTCGCACATGGCATCTTTGCCATCTTTAATAATGTTAAGGAAGGCTTAGTTTTCCTCTCCTTCGGGTATGCAGTCAGCCGCTGATGAAGCACACTCCCACAGTGTGTGACTAAACCTGGCAAGCGTACAGGTGGCGTTGATGGACTTCAACGCCATACTACAAGCAGAGAAGACTTTCTTTGCCATAGAATCGTACCTCTTGTCAGCTCTATCCTGTGGGACAGTAGGGTAAGTGGTCCTGCTGCTTGATGAAGTTGCCGCTTGGACCACCAGGCTCTCTGGAGTCGGGTGTTTTGATAAGTATTCAGGGTCAGCTGCAGCTACCCTAAACTTGGCTGATAATCTTTTATTGACAGCAGGGATAACTTCAGGAGTTTCCCAATTAGATGCAATCTTTCTTTGTAAGGCTGTATGGAAGGGGACCACAGGATCCTCCTGTGGACCTTTGTCTAATATGTCTGTCAGGTCATCCTGTTGAAAAACAGGCGAAGGCGCAGACCAACCCATAAATTCAATAATCCTTGCCATCAGGGTTCTATAGGGTGTTTCGGCATGTTCCCCCCTGGGTCTGGCTTAACAAATTCCACTTCTGGGGAAGTGTCCAGCCCACTTGCCTCATGTAATGGACTCCTGTAGGTCTTTCAACCTTCTTTCTTCAGAGGTGAAATCCTCTGAAACAGGTAGTGTGGGCCTCTGCAACCCGAAGTTTTCCTGGTCAGAGTCTTCCCTTTCTTCATGAATTGAAGATAATCCAGGGTACTCTGACCTCTGAAATGGTATAAAACCCATTTCTAAGGCAGAAGGAGCCAAACTCGTCGTTATTGGGCGAGTTAACGTTGATGTCATCGACACCGAAGTGACAGGCTTCGAAGGCGCCGAGAACGGCGTCGAGAACACTGGAAGAGGCCTCAAAGAACTCGAGAGGATTGGGTTCCTACTCGAGGATGTCGACGACTGTCTCGGCTTCGTGCCGGAGGCTCTTGAAATCACTGTTGGCTGTGGAGCAGTCGTGCTCTTCTCTTTCATCGGCGTCAATGTCGGCATTGACGATGGCGTCGAGTCGATCGACCGATGCGTCAAAGAACCCTTCGGAAACGGCGTTGATGGCGCCGATCCATGCGTCTTAGGGATCTTCGACGACGGCGAAGACGGTGCCTTCTTACCAGATGGCCCGTGGCACACTCGGGTGGAATGTTGGTGCAGCGACTCGCGGCGTTTTGATTTTTTGGGTTTTTTACCTGGGGTATCACCCTCAGCTGTCTTCGAGGAGGTCGAGGCCGCTTTCTCGAAGACGCTTAACATTTTCTTTCTGAATTCCTCCCACTCAGCCTGAGAGCTGGGTTTTGTGGGGCAGGAGACCCTTTCTGGTGAAACAGAAGACGAGGAAGGGGATCTTCGACGTCTCTTCTTTGAGTGTCTTGATCTCGACGAATGGTGGGAGCTACTTCGAGATCTAGAATGGGAATGTTTTCGACAGCGAGGAGACTAATGCCTCGACTCAGCCGAAGAAACTTTCGAGGAGGTTTTAACTGACTTACCTCTCTCGAGCTTCCCCTTGCGCTCCTTCGAGGCTTTCGCTGTCATGGACATGCAGTCTTCACACTCCGAACAATGGTGCTCGGCTCCCAAGCAGATCCTGTGTGGATCCGTTAGACATTTTTTTACTGCAGTCTCAACATTTTTTGAAGCCGGATTACGGCGTTGTCGGTTCCGATGAAGATGCCATCGAGAACGAGTTGGTATATTCGAGTAGATTGTAGAAGGTTTATCTGACTGAACTGAGCAACGATGTTTCGAGGCCCCACGAAGCGCGGAAAAACGGAACTCAGCAACGGACGCCGCGCGTGGCTATTTATGGGCATGGTGACGTCGGCGCCGATACGGTGGCCGTCGAGGGACATCGACTCGGTGGACGTCAACGCGCAGCGCCCTCTACAGAAAATATTTCCGAGGCCAGCAAGCTGGAAACGTATTATCAAAGATAAGCAATACATCGGAGGACACAATCCCTTCGAAAGAACATTATAAGTTAGTAGTTTGTTCTTCCGTTCTACAAGTCTCAAAGACTTCAAAGCAGTCAATATCATGAGGTCTATGGCAGCTGCATTTTAAGGGAGCCCCAATAAATGTCTGAACTAGCAACAGATGACCTGCAGAAGCATCCTTCTTTCACCTATTTGAAGGGAGCTCAGAGATGCCCTTTTGAACGAGCCCAGCATCACACTCAGCCTCATCAATGTTGACAATCATTTTAACCTCACTGAGAAACACTGCCAAAGCAGAAGAGTTAAAGGATCCCCTCACACATAACAGAAAAAAGAACAAACTGCACCTGCCATGTTAGTGCATGATTAGAGCTAGCTTAAAGGCACAGTGTTATTGTTACACGTTTCTGCTAAACCTGCCGATCCTAGATTGCTTTTGCTTCCTGCATGAAAAGGAGTTTAAGAATGCAGTATAAACACTTCACTTTATGAAGTGAAAATTGCTTGTTAACAAAATAACGTATGGTAGATCGGCTCTTCTCATTTAAATCTTCTTAATTTTTACAAGAATACTTTTATGAGTTCTCTGCCATGATAAAGATTTCCAGGATCCTGCATGTGTGCATAGATAGTTATAACCATGTATTATCAATAAAAATCCAAGGACGAAGACATTTTCAGTACATATGTAGTGAATTTCACTGTGTTTGTGTGGTCCTAACTGTACCTAGTTACCAGTCTGATCCCTTCCTATGAGTGAAGCCAGACTGCACAGTCACGTTTACCAAAGTAAGAGTTAGGACTAACTGGTTTAAAAACCCTACCCAATTATTGAAATCCCCCATGACGACACTTTGGAAAAACTCCCTAACAATTTGGAGACTGAAGATGTTATGCAATGACATACAGAAGTCACAGAACTTACCATATGGGAGCTTCCAAGTCAGTTGACATAAGCTCTGCCACCTAAAATGTCTCATTGCATCCTATTTTTTTCGTTAATCAGGCGTCACTGAAAAGGTTTGTCATTATTTATTGCTCACATCGAAATAAATAACCGGAGGGAGGGTAAACAAAGATAAAAACACCACTGTTAAGATGCATATCCAAAATCAACCCTGGGGTGTATTTTGGTAGGCCAGCCTGTTATGGTGAACAGGAAAACACTGAAGTTCAGTCAAACTCAATCAAGGCAGGTAGCAGAGCAGCACGGCTTAGACTCAGAAGGGGTGCGAGTGGTCTAAGGCTACAAGGAGTCCACACAGAACAACACAATAATTATTGTTCTTGGCAGTCTAACTGGTATTAACAAGGATTCATTAGGCCTTTAAGATACACAATAATCAAATGAAACTGCTGGGAAAATCTCACACCTACTATAAAATGCGTACATACACCACTGCTGAGGTTACAGATTTCATTGGGGACACACCATTCTATGCTTGGTCTGGATGAGGCAGGCCCAGGGATCACAGGTGAAGGGGTCACTTTCGGAAGCAGGATTTTATTTCGGTTGGTCCAGGAACCTTCCAGCTGAACACTTGCAAAGAAATGTTGAAAACCCCTGTAGAGCAGCTGACGTCAGGACACATCCAGGGAGCAAAGATTGTAGATTGCAACGGGAGTCACCACAATTTGGTAGTGACAGATCTTCAATGGACAAAGAAGCAGGTCTTGCACAGCTTCCATTGCTTCCATTGACACAATGCTGAACATACAGGAACAGTCATCTTGTAGTATAAGGTGAAGTTCCAAGGATGCACTTGGAACAGCTATGGTTGCAGCGAGATAACCCAAGAGAGCTGGTCAGTCCTTTTATTCAAGATCTATTCATGATCTGCACTGGACCATTCAAACTGACAGTGGTTATCCAATCATGGGTAGTCAAACTGGCACCAACATCTGTCCAGCAACAGACATTTAGGCACCTGAATGTGGACTAGGACGAGACTGTCCCAGTCCCCACATCCTGCCCCAGACAAACTGCCACTTTGTCAGGGAAAGCAGCAGCTTTCCGCAGGAAAGGGCTTCCCATTCATTCATTCATGGCAGTTCCAGACCCATGAGTGCAGATAGAAGGCCAAAGAATATAGCCAAAGGACACGTAAACATCTCCTGGCACTGCCACCTTAGAATGTTAGCCCCTCTTAGAAGCCAAGTAAATGCAAAGGTGCACAAGTAAAAGGTTTAAAACACTGTAGAAAAATATCAACTACTACCTGCCCATCTTGCCCACATTGTAAATGTAACCAAAAAGCCACAAAATAAAAAAAAAGTTATAAGGATACAAATTATCCTAACCATAATTCACTTTAGGGTGAGGTGTGCAGTTGTAAAAAAATAAATTCAAACAATCCATAAAGAGACAAAATCTCCAATTATATGGACTGATCAGTTTCGCCATAAGAATGAGCAAAAAGACTAGACAAATAAAGCAGAAGGTTTTACTTGCCTCCAAAAAGTCAGGTCAGGAGTCAAAACCAAGCATACATTCAAAGGGAGGAAAGCAGCAAAAAGAAAATCTTTCACATCAACCACCAAAAAATAGCAGATGTACATAGAAAGCTCTTCCACGTCCACCCAATAGGGCAGAAAACTGGCAGGTGAAGCATGGGTGCGGTGGCATGTCCATGGTAACTGAACGGATTCTAAATTTCTTGAAGTGACATCCCTTTTGTAGCTCCTCCCCCCACGTTCCTCACCAGGCAGCGAACCAGTTGGATAAGAGGCAGAGTAGAGACTGCAGAGTAACATGCTTTGAAAATAGAACATATGTCTTGATCTAGACATTCGTGAGGGGAAGCTGAATGGCTTCCCTGAGGAAGAGCATTCTGAGACCCCATCAAATATCCTCTGAAATGTAGATAGGCAGCAAGTGGTTTCTTTGATAACTCCTGAACACGGATTGTATGCCTGCATTTTGCTTTTCATGCCAACATAGCTGGGGTTTGCATAGTGCAATTTCTGACAATTTGGCACTAGGTTCTGAAGGAGGAGGCTGGGGGACTTAGCGTGAGCAAAGCAAGAGTCAAGGTGCAAATCTTGACATACTGTGTGCCGATTCTGTGATGTACCTGTTGTGTATGTGCCAATGTGCATGTAGGCAAGTTTAATACATGGACTTTCTGTTGCCGTATGGGCCTCAGACTCATGGAATTTTACATTTGAACAGCCACAAAATGCCATGTGCCTGGTACTTTCCATATTATAGTGAGCATTTTTCCTTTCAGTGTGTGCATTACATGTCACTTTTCAGCAGTATCCTGGTTTATTACATGGTTTATCCCTTGCCAGAAGATGCTTTATTGAGCACAACGCTGTTGCTTTATTCAGCATAGCACAAAGGGTTGGGCCACATGGTGTACTTCTGTCGCCAAGTGATCTGGAGTAGCCTGTAGATGTAATTAACAGTATTGAAGCATTTTAGCGGTTGCTGTGATGGCTAAACTGGGGTGTGATTCCGAGCATGCGGTGGCGTGACACCCAAGCATATGGTGTTGCGTCTTGTCACAGCAATAGGCAGGGTTATTACTCAAATTGTACTCCTAGACCTGGGAAAGGACATGTCGATTTAGCCCTTTTGGAATTGGAGCCTGTGACCTAGAGCAAAAGTTTTATTCACTGAACCATGGCATCTAATAATGGCAAATTAACAGACAGTGCTCTTAAACATACCCAGTCATGTCAAGTCTTTTCACTGCATTTATTGTTCATAATGCTTTTGCAGGAATATTTCATAAGAAACGTTTTCTACAAAAATATAAGTTAAGCCATATAAAACAAAAATATACATGTGCATATATTACTTGATAACATCATACAGTTATTTACAAATACACAGGTTCAAATGGTGCGCTCTATTTTTCTTTTTACATTAGGAGTGGGGTGAATCGGACAACTGTACGAGTCTCTTTCATAGTAGAACATCCTGCAACGTGAAAAGGTTTTCAGTGCAAAATTCACCAAAAAGGACACATTTAAAAACAGACAAATAAATAAGGCTGCTCTGCTCAAGAATGGCGCTCCACTGTTTGAGGTCACTTAATGCATCTGACAATAGCTTTTCAGACTGACATATGCCCTTTAGCAACCTCTCTTGGTCCCAAATAAAGCCATACAATATTGCCTCAACATTCAAATGTAAAACATTTTTCTGGTTCCAAGTGGACAGCAGGAAAGAGTGTTTAGCCCAGACACATCCCGCTTTCATTTGGTCAATGGTGAGCTGCTGGACTGGCAAACAACATCAGAATGGAGGAAAGACAATGCAGCTTGTTTTTGATGTATTCTGGTAGCTTGTCATTTTCACCATACCTGTAAAAAGAATAAGAAACAATGTTATTCTGTAAAGGCACATCCCTGCAGGTGTCCACATGTTGTATAGCATAGGGAACCCAGATTACATTAGGTATTCAATTATCCTTCAAATCATTTGGTTTTCAGAATTAAGACATCTTAATGGTTCCATGCGTTTAAAACGACACCACAAATAACGACATACATTTTAGGGACACCTATTTAACAAAAATAGGTCAACTTTCTTTAAATTGGGGGGCCTGTGTCCCCAAACCCCCGGTTTCTCCGCTTTACTAACCCCTCCAACCCCCACCCTTTGTTAACCCTTACCACACCGCCCCATATACGTTTATTAAAAATTGAAACATTTTTTTCGTCAATCAGGTGTCACTGAAAAGGTTTGCCGTTATTTATTTTTCGTTATTAACACTGTATAACTTACACAGATGAGGGTGCATTTCAAGTGTGTACTCAAAGGACAACAATGGAAGTAATGCTATACAAATATTTTAGTATCTCCCACTTTGTTCCAAATATTAATGATTCTCATTTTTATTACCTACTGGACAGCCATTATCGATATATTTGAGTCCTATGACATGAAATTTGGTCTGTTAAACTCTGAATCTGACACGGGTGGACCATTAATGGAGTGTCACTAGTTTGACAGTTGTTAGGGAGTTTTACACAAGTTGCTGTCAGTGACGGAACTTGGTAAAGCCCACCTTAGGTGAACAGGGTTACACTTCTTAGTTTAGGCCTTAACCAGAAAGGTTTGGTAGGATGTCGAGCAGCCAGGATTATTTCAAGGAGGGAGGTAGGCTGTAATGAGGTACAAAGAACTCCGAGCATACACTTAGTTCAAGAAAACACTAATACACTTAGAGTTGCATTAAAAAAATAGGTATTTATCATATACACCAAGGCTGAGGTGATAATTGTCAAGTACTTTAAAACAGTAAGAAAATACCACTTTGGAGTATTGTTTAGATCATAAACCTCAGTCGACGTAACTTTAGAATAGCATTGGTAGTAAAGAGTGCACCCCAATCTCATGCGGGTCTCTCAGTGTTCAGCTGGGTAAGTGGGCCGCCAGGGGTAGAGTAGGAAAGCAGGGTCAAAGGTTCAGAATGGCACAGTCCAGCAGCAGTCTTTCAGTATTGCAGGTAAGCAAGGTTACTTTTACAAAGCCAAGGGAATCGGGGTGTTGCCTTGTAAGGTTTGCCCCAAAGCCAATGTCCTAGTGCAGGGTTGGTTGGCGGGGTGGTCTGCCCCAATGCAACTTTAGGGGAGAACTGGAGCGGTGCGACATACAGCTATGTGCAGCCCCCAGGATCAAGCAAACAACCCACAGATAAGTTGGACCAGGGACAGATGCCCAGCAAAGGGTCTTCTCGGCTCTGGCTTGTTGGCGTCTTTTTCAGGCTTGGTGGAAGGACGGTTGGCATGGAGAGTGACTCTTCTCAGTCCTAGTCTCGGGTGAGGGGCCTTTCGGAGCTGGATCAAGTCACTGCAGACATAGGAGCATTCCCACAAAATCTCAGGCAAAACCGCACTTCAGGAGACTATGCACTGCGATGCAGCCAAGGTCCCAGGGTATTGGCGAATTGCAGGATGTGGAGGTCACAGCTCTGGAAGGGATGGTGCAAAATGCAGTCTTGGGACTGGATAGGCCCACCAGACCAAGTTGAGGTCGGGACAGCAGCGGTTACTCGGCAGGCGATGGCTGAAAGTTGCTGATGTCGTCCTTCGTTTACCTGCTTCAGTTTCTTGGGTTCCAGTGGTCAACTCTGGGTTTCAGCTGCAGGTCCTCTGGATTTATGCAGGAAACCTGGCTGAGTGTTAGTGAGATTTATAATTGTTATGCTTCACCCCTCTCCTAGAGACACGCAGCACTTTTTGCTGGACTTTTAGATCATTTTCTGACATGCTGACTGAGTGGAGCATTCATTCATTCATTCATTCATGTTCTGTCTTTTGGAACTATTTTTTGTATTTTACCTGTCCTATGGAGTCTATGTTCCTCCATAACACTTGAAGGCATCTGTATTTTCAGGGTTGCAGCACACAGCTCCTTATGGGCAGTGTTGCTGGGTACCCTTAGAGTCCTCCTTTTATATTCTTTTTCTTTATCCTAAATTAACTACAGTTATGTTATGTTAACAGTACTTATATAGCGCACCGTCACCAACAGAATTGGTCCCCAGGCGCTCTGGAGGGTCTGTAAATGAGAAGGTGGGATGGGTTAGTAAGGTGGAGAGGGAGTAGGATAGTGAGAGGAGTGGTGTACTGTTGGCAGCTTCTACTCGGTAGACACCGGGTGCTGAGCTTTGGTGCGAGTATTGGATCGGTGTCAGTCCGCGTGTGCTGTTGGTGCGACATGTGTTGTTGCAGTATGGTGAAGTGTGTGCAGCTTGTTGTGCGAGAGATGGTTGTGTGAGTTTTTTTTAAGTATGCAGAGAGTTTGAGTTTATATTGGTTAGTGGCTTATGTGACATTTAACATGCAAGCATTCACAGTTCTAAGTGTAGCACTTGCTGACCTACATAATTCAGTCCGAGTATGGCAGTCAATCTTCACAATATTATCTAGATACTGCACAGGCTAATGTTCATAATTCTATCTAAGTGTGGGACATGCCAACACCCATAACCCTGTCTAGATAGGGCGCAGGCTAATTTTCTCAATTCTAAGTGTGGCACATGCATTCAAGTTCCATCTAAGTGTGCCATATGCTAACATTCACAATTCTGTCTAGAAGCGACGCAGGCCCAAGTTAGGAATTACGTCCAAGTGTGGCACATGCATTCAAGTTCCATCTAAGTGTGGCATATGCTAACATTCACAATTCTGTTTAGATATGGCGCAGGCTAATTTTCTCAATTCGAAGTGTGGCACAATGCAACATTTACAGTTTCATCCGAGTATGCTGCTTGCTAATACTTGCAATCCCATCTAGATGTCAGGCAGAGCTAGTAATTCTAAGTGCGGCACATGTCAACATTCACATTTCTAACATTTTAATTTGAGTTATATCAAGTGTGGTGTATGCTGAGCCTTCCTAATTCTATCCAAGTAGGCAGGAGCCGATATTCACAACCCAATCTAGATGCGACGCAGGCCAGCGTCCACAATTCCCTCTAGGTGTGACATTTGTTAACATTGACTAGTATGTTAGGCTGCAGTGTAAGGCAACATTTCAAACACTGTCTTGGTTGATGTTCGATTGCTGGTCACACAACTTTCTAAGTATGCATGGGCTAAGTCTATGGCGGTCTATGTTATGGGAAGGTAATATCTAGTGGCGGGGGCTTTCTGGTGTAGAGTAATTGCTCTACACCCCACCCATGCCACAATTACAGTTTTTGATGTCCGTTAGCTGCTGGCTTCCTTGGCTTCCCCTGCTGACATCTGCCCGACACCTCTTGGAGCCACCAGTGTAGGAGCCGGCCTTTGCCTTGGGGCCCTTAGCGGAAGGGGCTGCCGGGCAGAGGGCTGCCCTGGGGATTTCAGATTTGTCTAACAGGTGGCCAATCATGGAGGGGTTGGGAGGCCCAAAGCGGTCCCAGGGTCTTCGACTCACCTGGCCATTGATTTTTCGAATGGCGAGGCGGCCGGTGGTTGGCCTGCACTCGCCGTAAGGCAGTAGGCAATCGGGGAGGGGTGTGGGGGGGGGGCTGTTGTAGGGTTGGGAGGCGGGAGAAAACATGGGAAGCTGGTCGGGAGAGGGGCCAATGCAGCATGCGGGCAGCTGGGGGTTGATAATTATTAAAAAAAGGGCCCAAAGCAGTCCCAGGGTCTTCCACTCACCTGGCCATTGATTTTTTTTAATGGTGAGGCAGCTGGTGGATCTTAAGGATAGCGAGATACTTAGTACCTTATGTGGAGTGCCTAGGTAGTATGTCCCATTTCTCTGCAGCTGTCACTTTTCAGTCACAGACAACCTCATAGTTATGGCTGGTGCCAGTGGACGTATTCTACCAACTATTGTGCGATTTCTCTACCGCAGGCTATGTACATAGCCCTGGTAATGCACCACAAGGGGCCCCCAAGTACCAACTTCGGGCCACACTTCTTTTTTTGCCATTACTAGTGTGGTTGTTCTTTGTTAGCCCTTCTTGTACCATTCTGGGGTGGGTGTGTGTGGGTGTGTATATGGCTGTCCTGATTGGATAGTCAAATACCCCTTTCTGTAAATGCAGAGAGAGATTGCAGAATGTGTGCTGGAACTGTATAAAAAGGTGAGGCTACTGGAGTGAAAAGCAAGTCGACCACTGGAAGCTTAAGTAACCGAAGACAACGACCAAAGACGCCTGCAGACCCAGCGACCACTGCCGCCTTGACCCTGTTGTCTGTCCGACAGAGGAACTCTGAAGAGGACGACTCCTTCCCTTTGACTGGTGGGAACAACCAGCCCCAAGACTAACTTTATTTTGAGCCAACTCCTGAGGTTCTGTGAGTTTCCAGAGCTGCAGAACCCTGATACGAGGAGACCTGCTGCCCATTTCGAGTGCATAGTCGTGGAAATGCCGAATCCGTCCAAATTTGTGATGAGCCCTCAAGGACACTTCAGATATCTGATCCAACTCGCACAGGCCCCTGCAGCAGACTGCAGGGCTACAAGAAGCAAATAAGATTGACTGGGCAAATTGAGTCCTTGTTGCTGCTGCAGAAAAGGCACCAAAACCACAGAGTGACCAAAGGAGTTGATGAAAGCTGTGCCAGAGGTTGTCCCAGAAAGTCGCTCCAGTGCATTGGAGTGCACGTAGCGGTGTCCAGGGCAACCCCCTCCTAGCTCTGACTCAAGCCGCTGCTTGTGTCTCTTTAGCAAGGCCTTTAACAGGGTCGCCAACGTTGGTTAAGTCTTCTTATATCTTCCTTCCTAGAGACTAAGTATCATCCGCAGGAACTTTTGACTTCTGCTGCTTTTCAAGACTTTAAGCCTCTTCAAACTGCTTTTACAGGGAAACCACCTCTAGAACCTGAAGCTCTACTAGGATAACACCAACCTTTTAACTTCCCCAAAAATCACTATCTTTTAGGAGTACGTTGACTAAATACAATTACTGTATTACTTTGCCGTTGCGCGTAATTACCGACAGTATGGTAGACCTGTCAAACTCATGTAACATTTGCGTGCATTCAGCAACTACCAACTAGGAAGTGGCCTTTTGAAAGTATTGTAAAGTATGTGTTGGTTTATTGTGCCAAGTATTTAACAGTGACTCTTGTGTAAATATAATATATATATATTTTTTTTAATTTGTTCATTTATAACTCAGCGTACAGGTGAACATATACAGTAAAATTTGCTTGTAACCTCTTAGAATGCATGTGGCATGACTTTTTCCTTTATCCCACCCCGACATCACCAACTGGGTCTTGTTCCCGGTTCTCACTGGGCCGGGCCAGGCGGCGAGTGTTCGCTGGTAAAGTGGAGGGCTCTCGGGATTAAGCGTGCCTTATTGGTCAGGGCCCGGTAGTTCTGGTCATAGTCTAGCAATGGTGCCCAAATGTTTGTAAAGCGGTGGAGCAGGCCCCGCTTTTGCTGCCATAACCTTTTCGGCTGTTAGAATGTCCCAAAGTTTAACACACCAGAGGGTCATCAGGGGGTCCTTCCACGGACTTCCAGGTGCGGGCCACCGTAATTTTGGCTGCCAACAAGAATTGAGATATTAACGCTGCCCTCCTTTCTGTTCTCGGGTAAGAGTCTGGGATCGGGATCCCCAGGAGGACTTGCTAGGGGGCCAGCGGTATTGGCACTTGGGTGATTGCCTTTATTGTGGCACGGCATTGGGACCAGAACTCCCTTACCTTAGGGCATGTCCACCACATGTGGAGAGAGGATCCTGGGAGGCTGCAGAGATGCCAGCAGAAAGGGTCCAATGCCTGCTGAAAGTGGTGAAAGTGTGTGGGGGGGGGGGGGGGGGTAGTACCAATAAATCTATATTCTGATATAAATGTATGTTTAAGTGTTTCTTTGATGTGCATTGCTAGCTAGATTCAGTGTACTTACCTACAGCTCACATCTTCCTCTTAAGATGAGCCTGACTGCTCTGCCACTCTACCCTTGAGTAATACATATTGATATTAAGAGTTGGGGGATCTACAAACCACTGGGATAGCTTACTAAAGTCTTCTCCAAGTGGGACTTTAGGAAACGCTTATAACAGTTCACCAATCGTATCCCATGCACCATTCAAACATGGAGATGGCTGTAGTTTCTCTCAGGCACACTGCAGAACAAAGGACAGGAGAGTTTTGGTTGACCTCCCCCACTTCTTGTCCTGCCAGTCAGTCAAAGGGTATCATAGGCTTCCCAAGATAAGCCCGGCGAAGACAAAGGAACGAGAGGACCCTCCCCCACTTAGTAGGGGAGAAGAAATGAGAAAGGACGGGCCATCTTGTTTAGGGCTTAAAGTACAGCCACCATTTTGGGCAAATGGTATCACCTATCGCAGCTGCGAAGACCGCCTGTAATGGAATTTTACAAAAAGTTGTGTAAAAGGAACACTGCCACCAGTCTAAACAGATGAACCGGTCACAGTAACCAAAGAGTTACTGGCGAGTTGAGAAAAGGGAGACACTGGATCCCCTCAGCACTCCACATAAGGTATGGTGTGCTGATCTCGCAAAAACAAAACAAAAAAACGCAACAAGAAACTACAGGTAGGATACAAAAGTATCCCCCCGCCTTGGTAGCTTTCAGAGATTGCCAAGTAAAGTAAATACAAACCAGAGGAGCCTCCAGCAACACTGCACTGAAAGTGTTGTGTACACCTTTAGTAAATTGTAGATGCCTTTAAAATTGGAGGAAAACAGGACTCCACAAAGAAATACCAAAAAGAGGAAAATAGGGTTCCCATGATCAGAGTAAAAGAATTAGTGAGTGTGGAAAAAGGTTCCCACTCACTCAGAAGAAGTCAAAACAAACCCAGGAGTCTAGCATAAAGGGCTGGGGGATTCACAGGTGGAGAGTATTTCACACAAAGATAGAAATCTACTCCATCAATGAATACTCAAGTGGGACCGGTATAACAATTTTGTTATAGACGCTAATGTAAAATGGTCCTCTCTCTAGATTGGTCAGTTGTAAAGTTTGATCATTAAGGTCAAATCGACAGAGGAGCTCCAAAGAGAACTCCTTCTCTTTGGCTGGTGGGACCAACTAGCCATAAGACGTCCTGTAGAACAAGCCATCATCTCCAGACGTGCTTTGACCTTCCAGGGCTGCAAACTGCTAATAACAGGGGACCTTCAACCCAATTGCAGTGCTTAGTTTTCCCGTGACCAAATCCTCCCAGAACTTTAGTGAGCTCCAGCTGGACCTCCGGGGACGCAATTCTCCCTACCCATGCCCCTCCTCCACGAAGTCCCCTCGCTAGAGTGCAGGACTGCATTATCGAGGCAGACCAGGCAGTGATCGTTCACTGTGAGCTTGTAAAATGGTGCCAAAACTGCAGACTGACGTGGGAGTCCTAAGAATTCCTTGCAGAGCGTCCTTTCTCGATACTGCTGCTACGACATCCCTTCCAGAGTCCCTCCTTTCGTCACCACGACCAAGGAACAGGAGACCAGGTCCACTGCTGCTGCACAGGAAAGAATCCAGCTGCATCTTCAATACTCCTAAGGTACTGTGGGGCTCAAGGTAGTACTTAACTCAAGCCAATCTGTCACTCCTGTGTCACTGGAGTGCAGAATCCAGAGTTTGGGTGTTCACCTATGCCCACTGCCCAGGTCTAACAGCATGTGCACCTAAAGGGCGTCCTTTCCAAGGTCCCTATTAACTTGTTTATTCCACGAAAGCATTCTACTTCAAAGTAATTAAAGTATCCTGTGGAACTGTGCCTTTTCTGCTGCTGCACATGACTTTGCGCCCCTCCTCAACAGACTTTGAAGAACTCTTGACTAGTTAGGTAATGGACTGCTAAAGTATTTGAATCATTGAAAAGTAGTAGATTGCTGTTGCCAGTGCTGAATAACCCATTTTCCTTACAACAGAACATTGTCTGAGTGACTAAGAAGTGAATTGATTTATCATTTAACTGTGTTCATGACTGGTACAAGCCACTACTGTTGAAGCATTCACCTGAAAGTGTTGCCTATGTTTTCTATCTGTATTGGTTAGTCTAAATAGTATTTTCTTACCTTTCCCTGGTGTATATAAAATATAAATTTTACTATAACTACAAGTATGTGAGAATTTCTTTGTGCCTATGTATTTACTGAGTCCATTTTACTTCCCTACAGCTCACATCCTCCACATAAGATAGGCCTGGCTGCTCTGCCATTCTACCAAAACTTTGGGTAGGCTTATAATAAGAGTTGGGGCCTGTATACCAAGGGATAGTTTTATAGCATCTCACCTGCTGGTAGACTTCAGGACAACTCTACTAACACTGAGCCCATGGTTAAAGGCTCCCCTGCCCATTCTTAATAAAATGACATAAGCTCTAGACTCTTTAAATCACAGATTAGTATAGAGTTTTTTCTACAGTCCTTTGTGGGGGATGTAAAACCATCTCACCTTATTATAACAAGGTTTTTCAACCAAAGATAGATCAAAGTTTCTAAAATAGTTAGCCTCAGAGGATACACCACACTACTACACTGACAAATACACACCGTTTCATAAAATTACCTACAGTAATAAATTGGTCACTGCATAGTAACAGTACTCTTAGTCCTCCACAACCCTCCCGCCCCCAACCCCCTTTCCTCCATGCTTTTGGGACTTCGTACAGAATGGGAACTGAGCATGTGTGGGCGTGCGTGCCATAGCCATGTCTGCATGCAGCACCTCCCTCACACGTTCCACCCAACCATCATTTCCTTTATCAAGTCCGACTTGGAAACTTATTAGCGGGGAAAGCGAGAGTGTGTATGGAGGAAAGGGCACCAAGAGTACCATTGTCACTATGGTGAGAGCATGTCCCATCCTCCATCCTTCATTCTCTTGGGAGACTAAAACACCCCTAAACGAGCCATGGGCGGCTGAAAAATGTTGCAAAAAGATTTCTCAAAACAGCTTGCCCAAATGCAGGAACGTTTGCTTGCCAAAGGAATGATGGCCCACGCATTGCATATATCCTGGAAGGGGCACATGCCTCTTAAAAAGGCAATTGAAAAAGACTTTCCCTCAAAAGAAGAGCATGCAGACCCTGAAGGAGGACTTCAGAGCATAGGCCTCATGAATAAAAGGTAACCCGCCAATGAGGAGGATTTTGTTGCCGCTCAGCCTGGCGTCACACACCCTAAGGTCACAAACAATTGTGCTCCTTTGGATATTCGTCCTTTCAAGATTTTTAGGACCCCAGCTGTATTCAAGCTGTGGAAGGCCCTTTCTGCCAGAGAGCTCGTGAACGGGGCGAAAACTGGTAGCGAGATTTCCTTGTTGATATCAAAAGTAGAAACCGCTTTCAGCAAAACATTGGGATGCATTGGGTTTTAACAGCCATCATTGTCAAACATAAAACACAGCTCCTCGCTGCATAAGGCATGCAATTCATTCATTATGTGGGCATAATTAATGGCGACCAAGTAGGCTATCTTCAGAGTTGGCTCCCCAGTTCCCATATCTTTGCCAAAGCCCTGGGCTCGGTAGATCTTTGCATGAGTGCCAATAAAACCACGTTAAGATCTCATGGGCTATTAGTGCTTCCTAGGTGGGTAAAGTCTCAATAGGCCAGTGAAATGCCTTTTCACAATTGTGTTTGCCAGTTTTCAGTTTTGTTTTTAACTAGGCCATGGTAAGTCCTGTAGGAATCCACAGACACTGGTCTCTGCCAGGTAGCTGATGAAGTAGAATGTTGTCATCTAAAACCGCCTGTTAGGGAGATTTGTGCACAACCCTCTGAGGGCTGTGTAATCTAACCTTATGGTGAAGCAGCATGTCAGCCGAAAGGAAAGACCAGACTCTCCAATGGTAGCTGTAGCAGAGCAGTCAGGCTTAACTTTGGGGGGCAAAGCAGGGTGGCGGGGAGGTTCAATCAGTCGCAACAGACGTTACACACAAACACCCAGTCAATGGTATATGTATATATATTTGTGAAAGTTTGTTTATATGTTCCGGTTTAGCTCCAGCCCCATAACTGTTGGTGGGCTGACATTTAGGCCCCAAGGTCGGCATACCAGTCTGGGGTACGCTGGCGATAGTGTAATTTGACCAACCCCACCCATTTGCTCCGCACAGGGCAGGCCTTTGCTATCAGTATGGGCGATTTTGCGATTGTTGGCTCCAGCCCCGCAACAGTTGGTGGGCTGAAGTTATGACCTGAGGTCGGCATACCATTCTGGGGTATACTGGTGATAGGGAAATCTGACGATCCCCACCCATTCGTTCTGCACAGGGTGGGATCCGGGCCCTGTGTTATCAGTATAGGTGATTTTGGGAGATTGATGATTTTGCGACTTTCAAAAATAGGACGTTCGGACACAATATAACATACTAAAGGCTATAGCAGACCCCCACGTGCATGTGAGCTACAGACACGGGCAACGCCGGGTGGGTACGGCTAGTACTGTATAAATGCACTTTATTATGAAGTCTCACATACAATATTTATAATAGGAGAACATAAGTACTCCGGTTACACAGAACACATAGCATGGCATAGTATAGCTAAAAAAAAAAAAACAGTAAATGGCCAGTAAAGGCCTAAATCAATCCTCAAATAAAATATAGGCCCTATACATATAAGCTTTCAGATGTAAGTTAAGAAAATAGCCCAAGACTATATTACACACAGTAATGATTATATGGTTCTGAGTCCAAAGGTACCAAAACAGAACTTGGTGCAGGCTTCCCATTACCTTCTACATTAAGTATTATACTTAACACACATGCATAGAACACAGTATAGCACTACGATATTGAGCACAGGGGAACACAAGGTCCTACACAGCCAGGAGGGCCATCAAAGTCCAGGATATCTTGAAGACACAGTCCCTAGTTCCAGATGGGCATATTAAACATCAAGGAGGGAAACCGTATCAACAAGGATACAATGTATAGCCAATGAATGAGTATTATTCAGATTTAACAGTCCCTAGTAAATTAGGGGATGTCTCTAAAGATCCAGGGCTTGGTGAGGAACACCAGGGACCTTAGGAGTACCGTAGGGAAATGTCACTGGCTAGGTGAGTACCTTCCAGTGTCACACTTAAGAGTTGCAGTGTTGCGAACAGTGCCCCATAAGTAAGAAACAATGGGAAAAAGCCAGGTAAGACTCGTTTCTTTCCGAAAGTACCAAGAAGACCGAAATCGACCCCAGGGGACCAGTGGAGACGCAGAAGAGATCCAGTGGTGCGTTCTAGACCCAGCAGCCCCAGGAGCAGAGCAGAAAAGCAGGATTCAAGCCCAGTGTTATTCAATGGAGAAATGCAGTAGAAGGGGACCTACAGAACCCAACAACCACAGACCACGGGGGACCACGGAGAGGGAGTATCTGGAATAACACACCAACCCAGGGCCTAGCAGTAAGTACTTGCAGCAGTTGCCTCCAAAAATTTGGTTCTCAGAAAGGGAAACAATGCAGTAACAGCTTTTTTTATTTTCATTTTTTTTTTTAATATTGATTTGCCTCGTCCATCTTTGGAGTAATATCGCCGTGATCTCTAAAGGTGTTAAACAAAAGAGGTCAATTTAGGTACCAGTGTTGCCCTGAATGTTTTATAGAAGACTGCTGAGACTGGGGCCTTATTTAGAGGTACAGGCTTTATTGCTTGGGACACTTCCTCAGTTGCGATTTACGCTTCTAGCCCTTTTCCATCTAAGAGTAATTTTCTTAAGAGGAATTGATCGTAAGTATGTGGATTGTGCTTTGTGGTCGGGGGAATCAGGAGGCATATAGTGCAGAGTAGAATTAAATACACATTGTTCTAGAATCTCTTTCGGTCATGATTACCACTTTTCCCCGTTGGTTTTTAATTTTAAGATTGGTGAAAGATGACATTTTACTCCTTATTTGTCTCGTGAGGAGACTGTTTGCTTTGGCGTAATATCTCCGTTTTGGGACCAGTAGTGCTTTTTTGGCTTTTTACATGTGAAAGAGTTCCAAACTTCTACATTCTCTCCTCAAGGTTGTACTTGTATCAGTTTCCATTTTATGAAGGACCCCTTTCCTTTCCAGTTTTAATTGCTGGTCTCTCGCAGCTTTAATCGTCACAATTTCCTCTGTGAGAACCACCTTAAATGCGTCCCAGACTGAGCCCATAACTATGTCAGAGGTTTTGTTAGTCGTCAAATAATCCATGATTGTATCCCCAATCTCACTTCAGGACGTTGTCACAGAGGATGCCTGCTGGAAATGCCCACTTCGAGGCCCGTTATAGGATCCGAAATGTGATACGTATAATGGAGCATGGCATGGTCTGAGAGGTAAATGATGCCCAGCTCCTGTTTCTCTATCCTCCCTACTAATGCTGTCGAAGCCCAGACATAATCTATTCTCGAGACAGTCAGATGTACTGGGGAATAATACGTCTACCCCTTTGCCTCATCCTTTAATAACTCATGTAAAATCCTTTTCTGTCTTTCTATCATATGTTTATCTTGTTGCTGCCTTGCAGTTCATAAACAGAAAACTATGAAGTTCAAACAAATATAAGTCTTTTGCAAGGTTGAGTATCTTCTCATTTGTTTGTTCAAGACAAGGAAACCCACTGTGGATTTAGTCAGTGAGTAAACTTGGCGAGTTCAGGAATTGCCATGTTGCAGCCCTGTAAATAAACTCATGCGTAGATCATTTTTTCCTCAGAATGATTTCCTGCTTTGGATGCTGCGCGCGCAAGCTATTGCATCCTTTCCTCGAAAGGCTGAATGAAAACTTTTCTGTGCTGCCAGGAGCTGCGATGCTCCTTTCAATAATCTCTTGCGCATTAAATAAAAACTCAACGTGAGAACATTTTTTTAGTACCGCCGGCACTTCGCACTAAAGTTAGTAAATATTACTTGCATAAGACTCCACTGTTTTCTTCCCAACGCGCATAAAGAAATGAAAATATGGCGGTATCACGCGCAGAGGTGAATGAATCTTACTGGCATCAGACTCCACTGCAAAGTCCTTTCATCGCAAGCAATTATTAACACGCCGGTCACGCGCAATGGTTTAATAGGTTAACACGTGCCTAGTAACTGACACGAAAAAATGCTTCCTTTCAACTTTAGACATGTAGCTATATTAAGATAACTTCTTCTGCAAACATTGAAAACTGCATTTTCCTTTGAACTTAAAACAGCTTCTTCTCAAACTAAGCATTTAACAACTGATCTTCAGATTAGTCAATTGGCAGACAATTCTCTTCCTTTTTCACAGAATCTTTAGTTAAAAGTTCACTTATCTCAATCTTCTGCTAAGAGCTCTTGTCTCCTATTGGTCTCCAAGATTCTCTGGTTATCAAACTGGTTTCACTGTTAAATCTTTAATATTTGCTGGAGCTTTGATTGCTGTGACTTGCTCTGGCTGTAGTCTGAATTAAAGGCAGTTTAGAATCTTTCGCAAGATTCCAAACTGCATCACAGCAACTTCCCAGCCAATCAATGCAACATACTGCTTTCTCCATCTTGGACTGGGGAGACTCAACTTCCTGGAATTAGGTTAAGGAACAATACCAACCCAGAAAGCTCACACTAACCACACAGACTCAAATGGCAAAACAACCCCTATATCTTGAGCCTGCCTTGAATCTGTTGACCCTTCTCTTACTTATAATGGATTGTGAAAACCTGAGACCCCATTTCTGGATATTCTCCTTGCCCTCTTTTGGAGACCTTTTGGAACTGAAATATACCTTCTTCCTCCTGACCCCTAGTAGGGCTTTTGCTCCAACACTTCCCTCCATCCCCTAGGCCCCTGCCCCCACTCCTTAAACACAACAAATTGAAGATATTTCCTGGGGTGAATCAAAGTCTCCAAGGATCCCAGGAGATAATTCCCTGGAATTGACCAGCTTCAAACACCCAGAAATAACTTATGTGGACATCCTGTCTCCCTCAGATGGATTCCAAGTCGGTACCTGAACTCCATACAAGCTTGCCCAGTCTCATTGCTTACCAGTTGGGATCATGACTGCCCACATCTGGAGCTTCAAATTAGTCACCTTAAAGAAATAGTATTCCTGCAGTATTGACAGAAGAAATAAACGATAAGAAACAGGGATTACCTACCATATTCTTTTTCAAGTTTTCAGGTATTGTCCTCAGTCAGGATGAAGCTGCCACCGCACTACCCGGCTCAGATCTCAATCCAAGTCTCCTGATGGGACTTCCTCCTTTTTTTTTCCTCCCCACGTTCGACCACTCCCAGGTCTTATTGGGGCTGGGGAGATCTTGGTATTCCCAGGTCTGAAGCGGGATGGATTATCTTTGCCTATTTGCAGGATGGTAGTGCCTTCATATGTAGAATGCAGTGTTGCCTCACTTCCCATGTGAATAGGAGGCCAAAGGAGAAAGTCAACCAATATTTGATCTGTGTCTATGCTAGGACCCTAACTGCTGGTCCAATCTCTCTCCTTTGGATGAGTGACCAAGTCCTGGAACAGGTTCACCTCCACTCCATTAACCCTCGTTGGACCTGTGCTGCACCAAGAATATGATTCTTTTGGCTATATTTTGTGAGACCCTCTAAAACATCTCTGGGCTGTGCACCAGACTCCCCTCTCTTGGGACCCCGTCGATTTATGCGGTCAAAGGGAATTTCAACCTCCTGTTCCTCGCTTAATAGGTCTCCAAACATGTGCTGTACCATCTCCTTCAGATCCCTCAAGGTTTTCAAGGAGATTCTTAATGATGTTAAACCTCCATGACCTATTTTACAGATCCTCGTTTTGTAATTCCAGATTGAGCAACACATGATAGATGTTTCAGTGTCTTATCACTTCAGTAGTTCCCTTAATATTGGCAAATTGTGATTGAAAGCATTTAGTCAGTTTTGTCAAGCATTGCACAGGTGTTCCTTGCTCATTGCCATAGCTACCTGGTCCTGTAAAGGTGGATATTCTCCGGTAGTGTATAAGATTCTGACCGGCTTTCTGCTTTTTTTTTTGTCCAGGCACCAGCACTTCTCTAGGCGCCTCCTTGTGTGTTGCAGGGCGGTTTACTCACTGATGTTGCATCCTTATTCTTCGCTCTGGCCATTGGATAATGGGACTAATTACCTTTACCTGCATAAGTGTTCTCAGTAACTTCTGCCGTTTCCCGTGTTGAGATTGTGCAAATTGGAGCAGAGTCCCGAATCAGGCGCGATGTTCGCCCATTATACGGCCATCCTTCCCATCATCGGTATAGTCTGCTTATTCCTCCTTGGCAGGGCAGTATTCCTCATTAGGCCCTGGGATGGGTCACGTTCCGTTGTACCTGGCTGCCCATATCAATGAGCCGGGCCTTCCACTTTCCGCACCAGCACATGAAACCGGGTGCTTGACCACAGTCGTGCCGACAGCTCCCCAGCCTTGCTTTGTCTACGCCAGCCTTTCCCATACCACCAGGAGTCACTTAAACTGGGGAAATAACCACTGTTGTCTGCAGGAAACACTTCACTTCTCCGGCAGCCTGGGTGATGCATTTCCTCCCGTCTTCGTGCTCCTCTTCAGCGAGGTAAGCTCCGGCACATTCCAGCCTGGGCCGCAGAGATCTTTCACTACAGCAGACAATCTGAGGCCACCCAATTCACTTACGCTGATCTTTGCTTCTTCCCCGACCTTCCGCCTGTCGGTAGTCTGCTTTCCATGGCTCTTTGTCCTTCCTAAAACTGTGTCCGGGACGGGGCAAGCGGAGCTCCAACGGCTCACACCCTTTTCGATCTGGCAGAAATCTTGGAATAGTAAAATGAAGGTTCCAGTCACCCAGGGGATTGGCACCCTGAGCCAACGATAACCCCAATGGCCTAAAAGATGAAAAATCGTCCTTTAGTGGCATGGATTCCCACCACCCAGAAGTGAAATACACAACTGAGATGGCTCCAGCACGACGGAGGAAACTGCACACGGCACACCCCGGCAGCACAGCAGGCAAATGTGGTCCGCACACACACACAAACAGTCTCTGCACCAGGACAAGAGTGATGGCGACCAGAGACGACCCCGGCAAGCAAATATGGTGGGAGTCCCAACACTTTTCCATGTGTTGGCAGCCTCCAATATCAAGGCAGTATGCCAGAGCAGGAAATTCTGGTAAAATGGCCCAGGAAAGAGCCCTAGGATGGAGGGCTTGGCCCCAGCAGATGAGGACCAAAAGCAGGATCTGGAAATCTCAAGAAGGGCACCAAGCAGTAAAGGATACAAACCGTAGGTAGGCCTAGGCCACCGCATCCAGCCAGTATGGGCAGAAGAGGGCCTAAAAATTCAGCAACGGTGGGAAACGTTTGAAAATCCTTGAGCAGGTAAGCAGACCTGCATATCCTCCCAAAATCCAGCAGCTATGAGCTCAGGAACAGTGTTTTCCATATATATATATATATATATATTCCTTTACTCACAGGGGCTGACTTCTGCCAGCCCACCAATCCCATTAGGGTATTTAAAACAAAGTTTTGGGTTGGCCACAAAAACGGCTAAACACTCAGACCCACCCCCCACAGGAAGTGTGGTGGCCAGCCTAGGGCCAGGAACTGGTCAAAAACCAGTCCAAACCACCATGGAGGCTGCCATCTTGGGCTAACAGAGTCCATGTGGCAACATTGCCATTTTAAGCCCTGCTTAGTGATTTCCCTGAACAAAGGAAGCTCCCTAAACAAAATGGTGTAGGAGTAGGACTCGAGACCCATTAGTACCCCAATGGCTACAATAAAGACATATCTGGCTAGTAATGCAGTCATTCAGCTTGCATCACCCCCAAACCTCCGGTGAAGCCAAAACTAAATATTAGCTGCCTCCAGCCTACCCCCTAAAACCAATGTAGCGTGAAAATCACCATAGGGCAGAAATGGGCTACCCTTTACCATATACCTTAAGTATAGAAAAAAGGAAGTAGTGGCAGGGGGACTTCAACAGAAGCCCCTCTGACCACCAAAGTAAATTAAACCCCTCCCCCCAAACAGAGGGAAAAGCAAAATGAGTAGGGGTCCAATAAAATGAGACTGCAGAACCCCAACAAGGGAATTCTGCCCCACCAATGCCTCTAGGGGATTTGTATTGTTCATTAGACTTGAATAGCAGCAGCACATCCCTTTGCTGATGTATTGTGATCTGGTTGACCCTTCCATGGCTGCTCCGATTTCCATATTTCAGCCCCACAGCACCATAAAATAGTACCTCAAGGACTAGGCTGTCTGGAAAAGCAACTATGGGTTAGGATGCAGCACCAGTACCTCTTAATGATGTAATACGTCCACAGCGATTCAGCAACAACTGGGGTGTGGATTTAGGGTGTGGATTTAGGGATGAGGGCGTGGTTTGGGAGATCCCGAACCAGATCCTCTTCGGCCAGTTGGGCGCTATAAGACCAAGGTGCATATTGCTTAAATGCTTCATTTTGTAGAGCACCTTTGTATACATTTTCACTGCTCCCACTAATGCCAGAGTCAGGCCGTACAGGGGAAGAAGGAAGGCATCTCCCTGCTGATTCAGGCATTTTCCGTTCCAGGAAGCATACACCAGTCATTTGTTTTGTGCTGTGTTGCAATAAAAACAAAAAGGGACATTGGCTTGCTCCAAGCATTTAAACACTGCCCCCCCACCCAACAATAAAAAACTTGCAGCATCCGTCCTGCTATTGTCTCACCTGAGACTATTGGCCAAATGGAATGTTCTAGGCACCAGCCTTAAATGTACATGGGAAGGAGATACAGAAGGGCATCTCTCAGGGCTTTGTTTAGGCAAAACAACAATGGTGGTGTCCGTTTAGATCAACACTTGGCAGCCCCGCAGAGAAGGTAGAAAAGCTTTAATTGCTGAGAAAATGGCTTTTAATCCCAAATGATTAATGGCCTGAGGTTTCTCTTGCTGATCCAAGAGTGTGGACTTCCCAGTGGTCCGAGGGTGCTCCCCTAACCACAAAGGACGAATATGTGAAGAGGGTCCTGGGAGGGGGAGAGAAAGATAACCCGATCTTAAAGTTCGTCACATCCAACCACTAATGGAGATAAGACTCCTGGATAACGTGATTGGTATCATTTCAGTCCGACTCAGTCTCTTGGGACCATTAAAATGCTAGATTAAGCTGTAATTCACATGTACGCCCTGGCATGTGGGACCACCAGGATGCACAATGCGATCAGGAGACATTGAAACTTCAACTGCTGGTAGGCACAAGTTTCTTAGGAACCTCTGGGCTAAGAGACACTTTGCACCTCTTGTTCCCCTGATGTAGCTTGTGCCCATAGTTCCGTGTATAGGCACCGTGAGAGAGCAGGCCAGAGAGGACCAGCATAAAGGGTTATTTTCCAACTGTACAAATCACAGAAAGGAAACATGTAGGTCTATTTCCCCAAACCAAACTTTTAATAAGAAAGAAAACCGAATCTTGGAGAATAAGTGGTGCCAATTTGCTTTTCCAAGTGTAGGAGTGGTGTAAAGGACATTACTGACTCATTGGTTTTGGGTGTAGGGGGGTCAAATGAATTTCAGAAACATGGAAAGGTGGTGCTTCCAATGAACGAGGGCGAGCATGGGCACCACTATAGACAGAGTGCCACTGCAGGCTTGAGGCCATAGTAGCAAGAGCTTCTCAATCAAAGTCTTTCCTGCCTTCTGCTCCTTTTGCTCAACATGTTTATATAATGATATGTATTGTGTCGGGTTGGTTAATTTTGAGATTTCTGTACTTTTTAAAGGTCGTCTAAGAAATCAAATGCTATTTTAGCCCTAGGAATTGAATTATGAACACTTTATCAGTACAAACTAGAGTGGTTTAGATATGTAGTCAAGTGCCAACATTTCAGACTGGGATCTAATCCCGGCTTCACAACTTCACCAAAGTGTGTAATCCAGATCAATTATTTAATCTCACTATGCTTTATTTGGGAGTCCATAGAAGCGGATGCAATATACACCATTAAAAAAAAAAAAACTCACTTATGGTTTACTAGACTATAATCTAGCATTGGCGAACCTTAAAATGATGGCTTGAGAACAGTGAAAAATGTTTCTTTGTTGGAACTTCTAACACAAAGAAATATTTGTTGATTCCAAATGTTTGGATCACCCAGAGGATAGGAAGTGGGGGAGCGATGGAAGAATCGGAGCAAAGGCCGAAAATGGGTCCCAGAGATGAGGCACTTGCCAGAAGCTTCAAATCAACGCATCTGTGAATAAAGTCTCTCTCTGTTCATGCTAAATTGATTGGCTGGATAAGAATCCCTGGCAGACTATATAATACATGAAGTTTCCCTGCACTTTTAGGGAGAATTCTCAATTCCCTTCACATTAGAGACCCCCAGCTCCTTTGATGGATTCCGAGGACTTGAATTTTTTACCTGAAAAGAGTGCGAGCCTTTTGTCCCACTCGTGTATTTTGATGTGTGTTTTACTCACATTTGTACCGCGCACTATCGCCACCGGAGTGGTCGCCTGGCGCTCTGGCAGCTCTGAAAGAGGGAGGGAGGGAGGGAGGGCGAGTTAGTGGGAGGAAGCTGGAAAAGTGCAAGAGAGCAGTGATGTGCTGTTAGCGGCCTCAGCCCGGTGGGTCCGTTGGCTGGGCCTGGGATGTTTGCAACCGGTAAATGTTGTTGTGTACTGTTGTGCTAGTCTATGTGTGTTTTTGTTTTGTTGTTGCAGTGTAGTGAAGTTTGTGTGGTTTGTTGTGCTGTAGGTTTGTGGTTGTGTTTGGTCAGGAGTTTGAGAGGTGTATGCAGAGGTGGAAATCTAGCATAGTCTCTCTAGATGGGGCAGGGGCACCCTGCGCCTTTGTCGTGATCTGGGCCTGTCTGGCATTCAGTGTCCCTTTCTCATCTCTCTCCCACCTCCACCAGCCTCCCTCACAACCCCACCTGTCCTCCCTACCCACTCAAATGGCCAGTGCACCTGCCAGGGTCCACAACTCAGTTAGAATGGTGATTGGAAATATCCTGGTAATTCCACAACATTGTGGTACCTAGTAGCAACTAAGGGGCGAGTGAAGATGTTGGATGGGATTGGCTGGGGTTGTTAACTCCGTCTCTATGGGTGTCACCTGTGTTTCATTCTGCCCGACGTCACCCGTCCAGGTTCCGTGAGTGCTTCTCAGTCGGTTCTGGGGGGCTGGTCAGTGTTCTTTCCGGTTTAGTCATTCTTTCCTTTCTGTTTCGGTTTTCAGTTTTAGTCAGTGGTGTTGAAGAGCCAGGTTTTCATCAATTTTTAGAATTTTAGGTGATTTTGGCGTTTTATTTTTTTTGGGATGTTGTCCCAGGTTTTTGCGGCTAAGTGGTAGAAGGAGGTGCCTCCAAGTTTTTCCTCAAGGTACGGTTTTAGTTCCAGGCGGATTTCGTTGCTTGACTTGAGGAGTCTCGTTGGCTTGTAGATATTTTCTTTTGTAGGAATTCTGCTTCTTGTCCACAGTTTGTCCTGTGTGTTATGCACATTGTTTTGAAAGTGATGCAATGTTTTACTGGGAGCCAATGTAGTGTTTTTACGGCAGGAGTGATGTGGCCTCTTCTGGATAGCTTGAGTAGTAGTCTGGCTGCTGCATTTTGGATGCGTTGTAGTTTCTTCAGGTGGTATTCCGAGGTAGAGGCTGTTTGCATAGTCGATTCTTGACATGAGGGCAATGATAGCGAGTGTTTTGTGCGTGAAGGAGAGGAAAGGTAGGATTTTTCTTGCTGTGTGGAGGAGGAAGAAACATTTGACCATTGCATTTATTTGTGGTTCTAAGGTTACGGTGTTGTCCATCAGGACGCCCAGGTTTTTTACTACCTTAGATGGTGATGGTGCGGTTCCCATTTCTGTTGGCCACGGGATGGCGGTTTCATTCTCTTGGTCATTGGATAGGATCATGATTTCTGTTTTTCCCGGGTTGATTTTTCAGGTTGTTGGCATTCAGTTGAAGACTTCTTTTAGGCAGTCGCTTAGGGTTGATCGGGTTGTTGCATTTTTTAAAGATTCTGATAACTGGGGTATGGTAGATGTTAAAGTACAGTGGTGATAGTGAGGATTCTTGTAGTACACCACAGTCTTTAACTCGTGGGCTGGATTTGAAGGGTTTAATCCATACGGTTTCTGTTCTGTCTGCTAGGAATGATTTAGTCCAACATAGTGCTGTGTCTGTTATGCCTATGCCTTGTAGTATTTTGGTTAGAGTGTCATGGCTAACTATGTCAAAGGATGCAGAGAGGTCGATCAGAATCAGGGCCGAGGTTGGGTTTGAGTCTGCGTTAGTTCTTAGGTCATCCCAGATGAATAGTAGCGCCGTTTCCGTTCCTCTTGCGGGTCTGAAACGGACTTGAGCTTGGTCTAGCAGGTGGTATTTTTCTACATGTTCTTGTGTTAGTTTGTATACATATGTTTCCAGTAGTTTTGCCGGGTAAGGGATGTTTGAGATTGGTCTGTAGTTGGGAGAAGTCTTCTACGTCACCACTTCTGTTTTTTAGAAGTGGTTTGATGTATGCTGATTTGAAGGACCTCAGTACAGTTCCTGTTGCTAGCGATAGATTTAGAAGGTTTCTGTAATATTCTGCTGGGGTTCCTTGTACGAGGATGGATTTGTAGATGTCCGGGGGAAAGAATCCATGGGTGAACCAGCTTTCTTGCTGTGTTTTACCAGCATTGCGAATGCCTCTGCTGATATTTCAGGAAACTTTGAATTTGTGCTGTGGTCCTGAGTTAGGTTTGTTTGGTTGTATGTTGTGGTTGGTTGGCCTCTGTTGAATCATTTGACGGATGTCATCGCTTTTTTTTTTTAAGTTGTCTGCCAGGTCATTGCATGGTTTCTCCGAGGGGGCTGGTGTGTTATCACAGCCTGGTGGGTTTCTCATTTCTTTTAAAATGCTAAACATTTCTTTTTGTGTGTTGGTGGCATTGGCGATTCTGTCGTCATAATGCCTTCTCTTCGCCTTTTGAATTTTCTTTTTGTATGCGCGGATTTGTTTCTGGAACAGTGTTTTTATGTCTGGGTTGTATTCTTTCCTCCATTTCAGTTCCATCTTTTTGTTTTCCTTTTTCATGGTGCTTAATAGTGGGGTGAACCATTTTGCAGTTGCTCCTTTTTTTGATGGGGTGAATGGTTTTCCTGGGGAAAATCTGTCAATTGTATCTGCAATCCATTTGTGTAATGGCTCCGCTTTCCCGTCCTGGTCAGATAGCTCTAGTTCTGTAGTTGAGGGTTTGGTTAACTCCAGTTGTTCGAATAGGTTGCTTTCTTTGACGTCTTTCCACTTTCTTTTTGTAGTAGTTGTGCGAGTTTGGATGCAGACTTGAGTAGGCAGTGATCACGAATGGGATGATGAGATGGACACTCCACAGTATCTGTATCGGCGGTGCCGTGGTGACATATTTTTCCTTGGCGAAAATTGCGTCCAGTGAGTGCCCTGCCAAGCATGTTGCCCCTTTTACTAGTTGTCGTAGTTTCATGGTAGCGAGTTGTTCAATCAGTGAGTTTTGGGAGTTGGCATTTACTGTCTTCAAACCAGATGTTGAAGTCCCCCAGGATGATTAGGTGTTCGTGATTAATGGCTATGTTGGTGATGGCTTCTAAGAAGTTGTCGACAAAGGCTGCATCATATGTCGGAGGTCTGTACACCAAGATGAATGTGATGTTGGTTTTTTGGCTCGCTGTTAGGTGTATAACCCTGGTTTTGCAGTTGAGGCTGTTGAGTGGTTCATCTGTTTTTATTTTCAGGTGTTCTTTGAATGCTATTGCAATGCCTTCTTTTTTGTTTTTCCTGTTTATTTGAAGGCATTTGAAGTTGGTTGGAAGGCAGCTTGAGTGTGGTTTTGTAGTTGTCGTCCAGCCATGTTTCTCTGATGAATAAAACATCAATGCTGTTGTCATCGAGTAAGTCGAAGATCTCTGTAGAGTGTTGTGACATGGATCTTGCGTTTATTAGATTGCAGTGGAGTTTGAAGGTGTGGTTTGGTTTTTCTTGTTATGCTCTTCTGATTTTGTTGAGGGGTAGGTTTTGGGGCGTCGGCGTCTTCGAATAGTTCTTCTAGGTTTTGTCTTGGGTTTTTGTTTTCATCGGGTTCGTCTTCCAGGAACTATGGTTGTTGATTGGATGTTCTTCTTGCTTTGGTGATGTAAGGTGTTATCGCATTGGTCATGTGTTTGTTTCTGGTGTTGCTCATCTTTCTGCGTGCTTTTGTTAGGTTGTTTAATGTTGCCGCTTCTAGCGTTGGGTTGGTTTGGTCTGGTGACCAGTTGTCTGCGAAATATGGAGTTAAGTAGAGGGATTTGTCTCTTCTCTCAGTGTTGGTTTGATTTTTGTTCCTGTCTGTGGGGGTGTGTTCCGTAGTTGTGGTTCTTTGTTGCAGTTCTTCTCTTTTTCTTTCCATCAGGATGGGACGTTTGTGCGGTATTGTAAGATTCAGAGTTGTTTAGTCTTAGTTTGTTTGCTGATGTCCAGAAGGTTCTGCTTTAGTCTGGTTGTCTTGTGGTGTAGTACTGGGTGTGGAGGGCTGTCCGCTACTGGTTTAGGGCTCTGCCTGTAGGTGGTATTTTCCAGATGATGATGCCTACTCGTTCAGTCGCTGTCTTGGTAAGGTTATTGGAGGTGGCTAAGGGTTATATAGTTGGGTGTTATCGGTGGCTCTCTTTAGTCTGTTTCCCTGAACGAGGTTGACTGCGGTGAGCTAGCCATGTCAGTTTAAGAAGGATGTGTACTAATTGGAGTTACTTTTGAGGGGCACAGCTAGCACTTGTACCTTATGATGCGCGAGGCCCTAATCTGTGTGCCACTCCACCGTATTTCACTGGCTGGTTCTGTCACCAGTGAGTTGGCTAGGTGAGTTAGCGGGACCTGTATAGTGGAGGAGAGACCTATCAATGCAATCTAAATATCACACAATACGATCTGGACACAGAATCCCTCCTAAACTTGGGAGACCTGTATAGTGAGTTATTAAGATAACTCCATAGGCATCTTTTCATGTGTGTTATACAGCACCCTCAGTGCAGTGACACAGGGATGTCTTTTTAGACCTCCCAAAGGTTTAAATACCTTCTCTGGGATAAACTACTGTTTCCCAGAGAATGTAAGGTTAAATTGACTTTACTAGTCTTTTTAAATTCCTAGAACTAGCACACATCTTCCTATAGAGTGCTGGAGGGGTTACCTACTATCCCCTGTGTCTAGAAACTCATGTAGCAGTCGAATGCTATCCTTTTCTATCGAATTGGCTGGTGGCGGTGGTTTTACAACGAACTGCCATGATTTTTCCCAACCGTGAACACCGGTAGCTAAAAATCGCGGGAGCCATGTTTTTCAAGATGGCGCCTTAAGCCCCTTGGTTTAAACAGGTCCTGGTCTTTTTTCGCCATTTCTTTTGGGAAAAGTCCTTCTAGAGTTTGTCGCTGCGTGCCAAACTAGGTTTGGTCCCTTCGTTTCTATGCCTTTGGGGGGCTTCAGGACTGAAGACCGCCTCTGGCGCCTGAGTGTCTGGGGTGGACAGGAAGTGAGGGAGATGCCTGAAACTCCCTGTGCTAACGTCTCCTAGGAGACCCAAATGCACTCTGGTGTGATTGGATGGCTGACTGTCCGGCAAGGACAGCCATCCTGCTGGGTGAGTGGCAGCTAGGCTGGAATGAAAGGGAGAAAACTGTTTAAAAGACGAGTCTCTTGGACTGGAAAGCAGAGTCGACCACTGGAACGAAAGAACCGAAGACGAGCTGGAAGAGGACAGCTGCTGCAACTCCTGGACCGTTGGTTTGCCCGGTGAAGCCCTGCTGCATGTCTGAATTGCCAAGTTCATCTCGACAGAGAAGCCCCATCAAGGAGGACTTCTTCCTTTGAGTTGGTTGGATCAATCAACTCGTAAACCACCTGGATACCATTCTCGGAGCTGGTTAGGTTTAACCAGGGGGAAGCACACCAGCTTGTGTGCTTGATGACAGATACTCGAACTGAAATTACTCCATTTTGTCAGCTTTTTTCGACAATCCCGTGCAGTGCAGGAGTCCCCCGACATCCATCTTGTCCCCACGACTGAGGCTCAGGAACAGCGAGATCTGCAGGAACAGCCAGGAACCAACATCTTCTGCTGCTGCATCTTGTTCTTCATATTAAGATACTGTGCCAACCCGATTGAGAGAACTTACCTCTCGCTGTGAACGTTCGTGGAACTTTCCCAACTTGCAGGCCTAATAAGCTTGTGACCCAACATATAATTCTTTTTCGTACAAACTACTTCTGAGAACATTGGCAAAGACTTTACCGTTTACAACAAGAACTGATCTTTCCTATCCAAGACACTAGTCCATTGACTTTGACCTAGGCCTATTGAACTGAATCAAGTCCAATTTGCACTGCCTAAGAAAGTATTTGTGATCTATTCTATCAACTTGTGCCTTTTTACTTCCATTCAAAGTAACTGAAATGCTTTTTGCTCCTATTTCAGGGGAGCCTAATTTACTCAGAAACGTATTGGTTTGGTATTGAAGTGTATCTGTGTATAATATTAAGTTGCCTCCTTCTAGTGAATGTTTTCTAAATGATTGTGTAATCAATTAATAAGTGTTTTACCAAGAAACCTTGAGTGTGTAAGTGTCCACTTAAACCACTGTGATTGTAAGACCTCTGTGTAACCTCTTGTGCTGCTCACATTCCCTCTTGAGATAAGCCTGGCTTCTCAGCTCGCTACCACAATCTGTGTAGTACAGACTTATACCAAAGGTTGGCTTTTGCTTACGCCTGTAGTCCTAATTGTATGTGGTGGTCCCAGAGGGTACTGCATGCAATTCTGCCTAACAGGCACTCCCAGCTAGTTAAGTGATTTCATGTAAATTTCCTGAGCGCCACCAATACATTTGTGGATTTAGCAACAACATTTGGTGTCTGCATGTGCACTGCATAAATAAATACTGCTCAACTGGTCTCAGGGCAGTGGACATCTAGGATAGTGCCTTCTGGCTGTGTGAGATCTTTATCAGTGCAAGTTTAGTGAGGATATTCATTCCATCTCATCAAAATCTGAATAAGCCAAACTCAAGGTGGTTGCAAGGTCTGGCGTTGCCCATGTTGAACACTCATGCCTCTGCAGTTCCCACTTAACTGCTTCTTGCTACATCATTATGCTGAGTGTTCTGATGAATCCCTCACCGTACCCCTGCCTAAAGTCTCCTCACAGGTGGCCAGGGGAAGAGACTCGTCCTAATCCTGACCTTGGGGGTGGTCTACTGCGGGAGGATCAACTGGGAGGAGATAGGGCCCAGGCTGGTGAAGGGAGCCCATGGGGTGAGAAGCAGTCTTCTCCTTTGAAAGGGAGTAACCTTTCTTGTATATCAAAACATATAATGGCCTATTCCCATTATAATGTATCTGAACAACATGTTAAGCTTAGAAATATGGGCAAAGTGGGTGCAACATCTTTAACCACCCCACTTAAGGAGGAACCCGTTGTACTTTGTATGGATTAAAAAATAAATAATCGCCCTTGCTCACAAAGGTACAGAGAAAAGAAACCTGTAAATGGTAGCATAAACAAACTGCCTTCAACACAACAAAATTGGGCTTAAGTTAAAAGTAGTAAATTACCAGTAAGAACTAATTTTGTTACCTGGGACTCCAAGTCGCATATTCCCAAGAGTACTGGGACGAAGAGGGCTGAAGAGTAATGCAGGCCTGAAGGTCAGGCAATTAAGCCTAGCATTTCACACATAAGGGAGCTTTTTAAGCCTCTCAGCCTCCCTTAGGTGCAGGCCATTAGATGTAGTTGGAGAAGCAGAAGCAGTTGTAAGAAGTAGTTGCTGGGGCAGGAGAAAGTGGCAGAGGAAAGCACGTTGCTGGAAGAATCCACAGAAGAGGGAGGAAAGAAAGGATGCCAGGATTTTCCATCATCTTATTCCAGTTCCAAGTCGTGAGTGATCCCCTCTCCCCCCACCAAGTCTGGATTGCAGAGGTTGCACAGCGGGAAGCGTACGGTTTGAAGGCCCCCCCACCCCCCCAATGTGAATTTGATTGCAGAGCTTTTTCAGCAGGAAGTGTCCAGCAGACCGTGCCTGGAGGCTGGTGTGCTCCAGGGGGGGGGGGTCATGGTGAGCAAAACTCTGTGCCTGTGTGTTGGGACCGGAGGCAGCTTGCTGAGAGAAGTGTGCCTGGGCGAGAAAACACACGTAGTAGAAGTCCTGCAGCCTATGACAGAAACCGAGGAGTCGGTGAGTGTCTGTGCATTAAGCTATCATGGCATTGCAGACGGGCAATTGTAACGAGTTGCTTTTCACTCGAGAAGGAGTGAAACTGAATTAAGCTGACCAGAGTGCGTCAGACAATGGAGTGCAACAGTTGTAGCACTTGCATATAGATACATACACTGTGGAAGAAGGTCTTGAACATACATTATAAAAACAGCTTTAACAATGTGAGTAATGATCGTGTGTACTTAAACGTGATTTTGACGCGAAGACAAAGCCTAAGTAAATCCACAATAACATTGTATCCTGTGCAACCAAGTGTTAAACCTCAATATTTTGAACCGAAGAGAACAAGCATTACCTTAAGCCCAGAGTTGAACAAGCATTGCCCTCAGTCAAAAGAGACTAAAGTAAAGGTTTCTTTGGAAATAATTGCTGCTTGAGGAAAGGGGATTGGTATAACACCACTAAAGGTAGAGCTTGTAAATGAATGACTAAGGTTTAGAAGGAACAGTAATTAGTCATGAACTCACATTGCCAAGTGAGGGCAGTGTCTTTGATTTCTAAAGAGTGTAGCCTGTCTTGGAGCATGATCAATGGTATTGAGGCGGCAGAGGTCAAGGAGAAGGAGTACAGCGCATCCATTAATGCGTCGGCTGTTCTTTTTAGGTTGTCCCAAATGGACACTAGGGAGGACTCGGTTCCTTGCAGGGGTCTTAAACCAGATTGGGTAGCGTCAAAGAGGTTGTTGGCTTCAGTGAAATGGCTGAGTTGCTTGTATGCAGTGCGGTCCACAAGCGTGGCCATGAAGCGGGTGTTGGAAATGGGCTGGTTGTTCTGGGAAAGCAGTGGGTTGAGCGTAGGTTTTTTGAGGAGGGGGTTTGATGTTGGAGGCTTTTAAGACTTCCGGGAAGATTCCCGATGCTAGGGTGTGGCTAACGATTGATTGTGCGATACTGCTTGCACAGGGTGAGGCTAGGATGGTTTTGAGGAGGGTTGGCGGGCAAGGGTCTTCAGGGGAACCGGACGTGTGGCTTTGTGCTAGGCGTGAGAGGAATTCCTGGTGCAAGGTCGAAGAGAAAGAGGCAAAGGTTTGCATCAGGACAGAGTGGACAGGGACTGGGCGGTGGGTGGATGGGACTTTATTTCTATTTTAGAGATGTTGGAAGAATGTCTGTCGATAGCGATGTAATGGAAATTTCTTACACAAATGAATGCAGTCAAAAGAGTTATGCCGCCTATCGCCTGAAAATTTGTAAGACGTAAGGCAATGAAATGCTGTTAAAAAACACGTTCCATTAAAAATCTTACAACCTGCACAACAGACGCAGAAGACAATTCATAATCATCAAATAGCAACTCTCACCTTGTTGTTTGACCATTTGGCGAGGTGTAAACAATGGAGGAAACACCTGCTTGAACCAATAACTGTGTCCCATCGTTGAACTGAACCCATACTGCTCCACTGCTCAACTGTAAAAACAAATCCAGAATTATATTTGTTCCCTGGTGCCATCTGCTCAAGTAGGAATGTACCAAAACTGAAATCAATTACTTTTAGGCACTGGAATTTACAGGACTTCAGTTTGAAAACTCAAGATTAGGAAAGTAGAACCACCAATGAATAAAGGGAAGGATTGTTTAATGTAAAAACGATTGTAGCCCCTCCATATTCATGAGCAACCCACCCTCCCCACCTGAATTGAACATGGTACTACAATTTTGGTTGATAAAATATGTGTGTTATTGCTCCACAGTAACAGAAATGTTACTGGAGCAGTGCAAAAGGGGGATACCAAGGGCCTCAGTACGGGTTAGGTGGAAATTCAGATTTAAATCCTCCCAAAAATAGCCCTGAGGACTTACTGTTACCACCACTTGGTCAAGTGGAATTTCCATCTGATTACAAGTGGTGTTGGCGGTGTAATTCCCCATTTCTTTTGGGTCCATTGGACCCAATGGGGCTTGTTTTGGCGGAATTACCGCTGCGGTTATTCCATCAATTCTGCTGATTTTTCGGCATTTTTGGCTGCAAATCCTGAAGTCTCCCCGGCTGCAACTCTTATGTGCTGAGGCACTGGGTTGTCTGAGAAACCAAAGGGTCACTATATTCCAGTCCATGTCGAGCACCAGGCTCGGGTTGTGCTCAAAGTTCAGCCAGTTACAATTTCTCTGTACAATCAGGATCCTCCTCCCACTCACCCTCACAATGTCCGTATTACAAAATCTTCATTCGATATGCTCCTGCCGATCATGATCCGCTTCTTGTTCTGGGCAACCCTGCAGGTCCAGCCATGTGACAACATCCTCCGGGGTATCAAAAAATAGCGTTTTGTTCTTATGTAGCACCTTCAATCGTGCCAGATACAGCAGCATATATTTGACTCCCGCCGCCCTCAGCCTTCTTTTGACGGCGACATAACTATACCTCTGCCTTTGCACCAGCATCGTATAGTCCGGGTATGCTGTGATGTTGGTAGATGCTCTCTCTATCGTACCGCCCTTACGAAAATATTCGAGGATCTTTTCTCTATCCCTGTAATTCAGGATCTTCGCGATGATCGGCCTTGGCGGGGCCCCCGGCCGGGGTTTCCTCATTAGGGCGCGATGGGCCCGCTCCACTGTGAATCCTTGCGAAAGATTCCCTGCTCCGATCCCTTGTAGGATCATGTTTTCCACATCGTTTGTGGGGTCTTGGCCTTCTTCCCCCTCCGGCAGACCAACCACACGGATGTTGTTCCTCCTCGCCCTTCCTTCCACCTCTTCCACACGATTTTCCAGGTTGGCAACCTGTTGTTTTAAGACATGAATCTCCTTTGCATTGTTCGTGCTAACGTCGGTATTAATCTTCACCCCACTTTCCAGACCACTGGTTCTTTCTGCAAGTGCCCTGACATCTTGACATAACAGGGCGAGTTCCGTACGCACACCATCAATCTTATTCTCCAGAGCTGTGCGTAGGTCCGCCATTGCCAAGTCCCATTTAGCACTCAGTCCCGTTATAGCCTCCAGGATCTGGTGCTTAGCCCCTTCGGGGGCGTCTTCCGCGGGAGTCACGACCATGCTCTGCCCCGATGTTGAGGGGGTCTGCTGCGTTTCGTAAAAACCTCCATCGTGTGTTGCTTGGACTTGACTCTCAACCCTTTCGCCGACATGGCGCTGCCCTCCACTCCTGTACGGCTCCATCTTGGTGCGGCTGCTGCACTGTCCTTGTTCCGACAATAGTCGAATTGTGTTACGGGTGGGCTATGGCCTCGCAAGAATACTATAGTTATACCAAAACTATTACAAGTCAACCTAGCCACTGTATACATTATTCGGTTTCAGGAATAATACACTTGCACCCAACCAGGTGTACACTTTGCAACATATTTAACTTCTTCTCTAAGGAATGGATACAGTTAGAACACCATTACCTTTCAGAACACAGCTCAAAGGTAACTAAATAACTTGTATACTATTCAGTGGGGCAGTCAGCTACTCATGTAGAAGTAAGAACTCTGCATCCATGTTGGGTAAGATTTTCATATAAATTATCAATCTTCCTGACCTGTGTCAACTTCAGAACGTTTTTGCCTGAACTTGGCAATTATTTTTCCTTGTCCCTAGGTGAGTGGGATTCTTTTCCCCCTCTCACCTAGTCTTTTATTCTTTTTATGGGCGACCTTTTTATGTCTCTCCATAGTTTGTTTGGAGTTATAGTCTGCTATAGCTTTTAGGCCAGGACTGGTTTGCCCGTTTTGGCTTTCTGTGTTTAATTTCTTATTACCTCTTGCGTGAACTTCTGTTCCCAAGAAGTAAACTGGGATTTCTATCCTTTACATTTTCTATAGTGAGCCAGCAAACTCCACCTTATGTGGCATGTTGGGGAGATGCAGTGTATCCCCTTTCTCCCTTACCTGCTAAGATTTTTGTTACAATTGCAAGTTTACTTGAATGGCTGATGGCAGTGGTTTTACCTTGATGTCTTTTCAGTCCTATTACTCGCAGGCTGTCAAATCAGCCGCAGAAATGCATAGGAGGGTGACCATTACGCTAGAATGGTGGGCTCCTTCTTTTCCGCCATTTTTAAATATTCTTGTTGTTTCTTAGGTCTTCTGCCGTCCTAGGTGGGAAAGCGCTTGGTTGTAATTTTCTCTTAAACTTGAGTCTTTTGTGAGTGTCTGTGAAGGCAGGAAGCGAGGGAGGAGTCCAAAACTCTGCAGCCTTTTTTCACCTTGCCTGAAAGGGACCAGGTCCTACTGAGGAGCTGGCTGTCCCGATTAGACAGCCAGCCACCCCTTTTCTGTAAACTGCAGGGAGAGTTTGCAGAAGTTGTGGTTCCTGATAGACTCCGATTCTGGGAGCTGCTGACAAGTCGACCACTGGAGCTGGAACCGAAGATGAAATGACGGCTGTAGCAATTTCTAGTGAATATTAGGGAGAATTCTAAAAAAAAAGTGCTAATTCCCTTCACCTTTGTGGACATGATTTTTTTTTACCTTGAGTGTGTGACTTTCTTTTCCCACTCATGTATTTTGATGTGTTTTTTACTCTTGTGTTCTTTGATTATGGAGTTTTAGACAACTCCATAGGTATCATCGTTTCATGTGTGTCACAGCACCCTCAGTGCAGTGGCACAGGGAAGCCTGGGATAAACTACTGTTTCCCAGAGAAAGGAAAGTAAAGTGAAATCGACTTTACTGGTCTTTTATAATTCCTAGACCCAGCACACCCCATCTTACAATAGAGTGCTGGAGGGGTTACCTAGTATCCCCTGTGTCTAGATACTCATGTAGCAGTCAAATGCTACCCTTTCCTCTCGAAATGGCTGGTGGCAGTGGTTTTACAATGAACTAACATGATTTTTCCCGACCGTGAAAACCGGTAGCGTTTAATCGCGGGAGCCATGTTTTTCAAGATGGCGTCTGAGCCTCCTTTGTTTAAACGGGTCCCGGTCATCTTTTTTCACCATTTCTTTGTTGAAAGGTCCTTTTAGAGTTTTGCTCTGCGCGCCAAACCAGGTTTGGTCCCTTTGTTTCATCGCCTGTGGCGGGCTTCAGGACTGAAGACTGCCTCTGGTGCCAGAGTGGGGTGGGCAGGAAGTGACTGAGGTGCCCGAACTCCCTGTTCTTAGTCTCCTACAAGACCCGAATGCACTCTGGCGTGATTGGCTGGCTGACTGTCCGGCAAGGACAGCCACCCTGCTGGGTGAGTGGCAGATAGGCTGGAATGAATGGGAGGAAAATGGATAAAAGGCAATTCTCTTGGATGGCAAAGTCGACCACTGGAACGAAAGAACTGAAGACGAGCTTGAAGAGGACGGCTGCTGCAACTCCTGGACCGTTGGTTTGTCCGGTGAAGCCCTACTGCAGGTCTGAATCGCCAAGTTCATCTCGACAGAGAAGACCTGCAAGGGCGACTTCACCCTTTGAGTTGGTGGGACCAATCCACTCGTAAGCCACCTGGATACCATTCTCGGAGCTGGTTGTATTTTCCTCAGAGTGCTGCAGGAAACCAAATAACCAGGGAGAGGGAAACCAGTTTGTGTGCTTGACTACAACTATCGGAATTGAAGATTTGCCAAGTGCCAGTTTTGACCAGTCCCAGTGCAGTGCAGGAGTCCCCCGACGTCCTCCCTCTTGTCCCCACAACTGAGGCTCAGGAACGGCGAAATTTGCAGGAACTGCCAGGAACGTCTTCAGCTGCATCTTTTGTTTCATTGTAAGGTACTGTGAAAGCACGACCGAAAGAACTTACCTCTCACTGAGAAAGTGCTTGGAACTTTGGCAACTTGCAGGCCTAGTCAGCTTGTGACCCAACATATGAATCTTTCTTTTTACGAACTACTTCTGAGAACTTTGGCAAAGACTTTTCCGTTTAACTAACCAAACTGCTTTATCCTATACAAGACTTTAGCCCATTGACTTTGGCATAACCTATTGCATTGAATTGGCTCCTCTGGTATACTAAAACTATTTGCACTGTCTAAAAGTAACTGTAATATTCGTTTTATTAATCTATGCCTTTTTGCTCCTACTTCAAAGTACTCTGAATGCCATTTTGCTCCTCCTTCAAAGTAGTTTAAATTCCTCAAACCCGTACCATGTAAAGAACTGAAGTTTATTTTTGTTGTGATATAGATTGCCTCCTTTTAGTGAATGTTTTATAACTGACTGTTGAATAAATTAATAAGTGTTTAACCAAGAAACCTTGAGTGTAAGAGTTTATTTGAATACTTGGGATTGTAGACCTCTGTGTAACATCCTTACAGCTCACATTCCCTCTTGCGATAAGCCTGGCTGCTCAGCTCCACTACCAAAAACTGTGTAGTATAGACTTGTAATCATACTTATCTGTAGTGGTCCCAAAGGGTACCCCTTTTTTTTTAGAATTCTCCTAATATTCACTAGAAATTGCTACAGCCGTCATTTCATCTTCGGTTCCAGCTCCAGTGGTCGACTTGTCAGCAGCTCCCAGAATCGGAGTCTATCAGGAACCACAACTTCTGCAAACTCTCCCCGCAGTTTACAAAAAAGGGGTGGCTGGCTGTCTAATCAGGACAGCCAGCTCCTCAGTAGGAACTGGTCCCTTTCAGGCAAGGTGAAAAAAGGCTGCAGAGTTTTGGACTCCTCCCTCGCTTCCTGCCTTCACAGACACTCACAAAAGACTCAAGTTTAAGAGAAAATTACAACCAAGCGCTTTCCCACCTAGGATGGCAGAAGACCTAAGAAACAACAAGAATATTTAAAAATGGCGGAAAAGAAGGAGCCCACCATTCTAGCGTAATGGTCACCCTCCTATGCATTTCTGCGGCTGATTTGACAGCCTGCGAGTAATAGGACTGAAAAGACATCAAGGTAAAACCACTGCCATCAGCCATTCAAGTAAACTTGCAATTTTAACAAAAATCTTAGCAGGTAAGGGAGAAAGGGGATACACTGCATCTCTCCAACATGCCACATAAGGTGGAGTTTGCTGGCTCACTATAGAAAATGTAAAGGGGATAGAAATCCCAGTTTACTTCTTGGGAACAGAAGTTCACGCAAGAGGTAATAAGAAATTAAACACAGAAAGCCAAAACGGGCAAACCAGTCCTGGCCTAAAAGCTATAGCAGACTATAACTCCAAACAAACTATGGAGAGACATAAAAAGGTCGCCCATAAAAAGAATAAAAGACTAGGTGAGAGGGGGAAAAGAATCCCACTCACCTAGGGACAAGGAAAAATAATTGCCAAGTTCAGGCAAAAACGTTCTGAAGTTGACACAGGTCAGGAAGATTGATAATTTATATGAAAATCTTACCCAACATGGATGCAGAGTTCTTACTTCTACATGAGTAGCTGACTGCCCCACTGAATAGTATACAAGTTATTTAGTTACCTTTGAGCTGTGTTCTGAAAGGTAATGGTGTTCTAACTGTATCCATTCCTTAGAGAAGAAGTTAAATATGTTGCAAAGTGTACACCTGGTTGGGTGCAAGTGTATTATTCCTGAAACCGAATAATGTATACAGTGGCTAGGTTCACTTGTAATAGTTTTGGTATAACTATAGTATTCTTGCGAGGCCATAGCCCACCCGTAACACAATTCGACTATTGTCGGAACAAGGACAGTGCAGCAGCCGCACCAAGATGGAGCCGTACAGGAGTGGAGGGCAGCGCCATGTCGGCGAAAGGGTTGAGAGTCAAGTCCAAGCAACACACGATGGAGGTTTTTACGAAACGCAGCAGACCCCCTCAACATCGGGGCAGAGCATGGTCGTGACTCCCGCGGAAGACGCCCCCGAAGGGGCTAAGCACCAGATCCTGGAGGCTATAAAGGGACTGAGTGCTAAATGGGACTTGGCAATGGCGGACCTACGCACAGCTCTGGAGAATAAGATTGATGCTGTGGGTACGGAACTCACCCTGTTACGTCAAGATGTCAGGGCACTTGCAGAAAGAACCAGTGGTCTGGAAAGTGGGGTGAAGATTAATACCGACGTTAGCACGAACAATGCAAAGGAGATTCATGTCTTAAAACAACAGGTTGCCAACCTGGAAAATCGTGTGGAAGAGGTGGAAGGAAGGGCGAGGAGGAACAACATCCGTGTGGTTGGTCTGCCGGAGGGGGAAGAAGGCCAAGACCCCACAAACTATGTGGAAAACATGATCCTACAAGGGATCGGAGCAGGGAATCTTTCGCAAAGATTCACAGTGGAGCGGGCCCATCGCGCCCTAATGAGGAAACCCCGGCCGGGGGCCCCGCCAAGGCCGATCATCGCGAAGATCCTGAATTACAGGGATAGAGAAAAGATCCTCGAATATTTTCGTAAGGGCGGTACGATAGAGAGAGCATCTACCAACATCACAGCATACCCGGACTATACGATGCTGGTGCAAAGGCAGAGGTATAGTTATGTCGCCGTCAAAAGAAGGCTGAGGGCGGCGGGAGTCAAATATATGCTGCTGTATCTGGCACGATTGAAGGTGCTAACATAAGAACAAAACGCTATTTTTTGATACCCCGGAGATTGTTGTCACATGGCTGGACCTGCAGGGTTGCCCAGAACAAGAAGCGGATCGTGATCGGCAGGAGCATATCGAATGAAGATTTTGTAATACGGACATTGTGAGGGTGAGTGGGAGGAGGATCCTGATTGTACAGAGAAATTTTAACTGGCTGAACTTTGAGCACAACCCGAACCTGGTGCTCGACATGGACTGGAATATAGTGAGTGTAACTGCAATTGGTAACTGTCTATCATCTGTATGCGTAATATTTCTTAAAAGGAGCAACAGAACATGGACGACCTACCCCGATAGATTAGTTTTAGCGGCCATTAGGGCGGCTTTACCCTACTGAGCCCTGAGTAGAAGCTTGTGGTAGGCAGGGCTAGATGTGGGGGTGCCCGAGATCCAGGAATGGAGCTGGGCAACAGTTGGGGAGGGTGTTGTTGGGGAAGGGATGGGTGGGAAGAAGGTGGGGGGATGGGAAGTTGAGTGTGTATGTGGTTATGGGAAGTTTAAGTTTTGTTTCAAGCCTATTTGGAGGAATCAGCATGTTGCACTTGCTGTGCATGAAGGGGCGGAATCGGCGGAAGATCGGGGGGGTGCTTACCAACGACTTATGGGAGACCTCAGGATAATAACGTGGAACGTCAGGGGCCTTAACAGTTATTTGAAAAGAAATAAAATCATGATGTATCTGAAAAGGCAGAAAATAGATATTGCACTACTACAGGAGACGTACTTGACGCGAGAGAAGTTGGACCTGGTTAAGAGAAAGTGGAGAGGGACTGTGGTGGGCTCGCCATACTCTGCATACGCCCGGGGTGTGTTAATCTGGGTGGCACCGCATGTCCCGTTCCAATCGATACAAGAGGTAGTTGAAACTGATGGGATGGCTATATTGCGAGGGCCGGTGGAGAGCAGGGAGGTATGCATAGTAAACATGTATGCCCCCAACCAAAACACAGCAGCATATTTCAGAGCCCTGTGTACCAACCTTAGTATGTGTATAGGGAGCGCGGTGATCTGGGGTGGGGACTTTAATTGTGTGTTGAATCCTGTGGTGGACAGATTTGATGGCGGGGTGGGTAAACCTAGCCCGGCGGCGAGAGCGTTGCAGACACTTAACTGATTTTGGCTTCACAGATGCGTGGAGGATAAAAAATCCCACTGAGAGGCAATACTCGCACTATTCAGCCCTGCATCAACTGCACACTAGGCTTGATTATGTCTTTGCTACAGCAGATGTGATGTCTGAGATTACTCAAATCGAATATAAGGCTAGGGTCCTCTCGGATCACTCGCCCCTGATCCTCGGATGGCAATATTGCCCCCCGAGGGCGAGGATCCCTACATGGCGCCTCCGAGCAGAGGGGCTTAAAGATCTGGTCTTTAGGGAAGATATAAGGGAAGAGATTACTAATTTCTTTGAGGAGAATACTGGGAGTGTTGATTCCGCGGGCACATTATGGGAAGCTTTTAAGGTGGTGATGCGGGGGGCGGCCATTGCTAAGTCAAGAGGGTTACAGGGTGGGGTCTTGGCTGACCTACAGAGGACAGAAACGGAGCTAGAAACAGCATTGAAGAGCGGTGACGTAGACACGGAGCTAGTACTCCAACTACAGCAACAATGTGCAGGGCATTGGGAAAGACACTGCAATCTCAATTATAGGAAATATGTTGAGAGGCAGCACGCGGGGGGAGATAAGACAGGCTGCCTTTTGGCCTGGCTATACAAAAGCGAGACCCCTCGGCCTCCGATTAGGACCATTATTAGGGAGGACGGGGATGAGGTGGCCACGCAAGAGGGGGTTAACAAAGAATTTGCGGATTATTACAGAGTGCTGTACGGAGATGATGAGACGGGTGACCAACGCAAGGTAATTGAAACGTTAGAAGACATAGGGCTGCCCAAGATAAGTGAAGAGGAGAGGGAGGAGCTAGATGAGCCAATCACGTTAGAGGAGTTAGAGGCGGTTGTGAAGCAGTTGCCTACCTGTAAGACCCCGGGAGCAGATGGGTTTCCCAGCAAATTCTATAAAGTATACAGAGAGGAAATTCTCCCCCCAATGCTGGACATGCTTAATGAAGCATTTGAGATAGGACGGTTGCCTGAGTCGCTCAGAGAGGCGATCATAATACCGCTGCCCAAGCCCAATAAAACGGAGCATAGATGTGGCTCTTACAGGCCTTTGTCGATGCTAAATAAGGACAGCAAGATTCTAACGGCTGTCCTGGCAAATCGATTGCAGAAAGTGATTGGTAGACTGATACATCCTGATCAAACGGGTTATGTCCCGAATAGGAATATAACACACAACCATAGGCGACTTCACCGGGTGGTCGAATGGGGTAGCAGGAATGAAGGCGAGATGGCGATAGTGTCTCTAGATGCAGTTAAAGCTTTTGATTCGGTCAAGTGGTCATGGCTATTGGCTGCCTTGGATGGGTATGGAATAGGGCCGGGCTATATCAGGTGGGCTAAGATGTTGTATAGTGAGCCGCTTGCCAGGGTCCGAACTGGAGCGGTGATATCCGAGAGATGGCAACTTGGTAGAGGCACCAGACAAGGGTGCCCCTGGTCCCCGATGCTTTACATTTTAGCCCTGGAGCCTCTGGCAATATGCCTTAGGGCACAGTATGATGCGATAGACATCGAGGTAGGAGGGGAACGACACTTGATATCCTTGTACGCAGATGATTTGTTACTGTACTTGCAATACCCAGAAGAAAATCGCCTATACATACTTGAAGTGATGGAAAGGTATGCAGAGTTGTCGGGCATATCGGTGAACCCCCCAAAAGTCTGTCATATTCCCGCTAGGTAACTATAAAGGGACCCCTGTAGATAGACTACCGGTGCTACAGGTACCATGGGCAACTAGCTCTTTTCGTTACCTGGGCGTAGATGTATATCACACGGTGGAAGAACAACAGACATAATACAGAGGTAGCCGTCGGGAAAATTAGGAACAGCATGCAGTTCTGGGCAAAGCTGCCCTTGGCGATGATGGGGCGGGGGGCTATGCTCAAGATGGTAGTTCTGCCCAGGCTCCTGCATTACTTTAGTAATATCCCATACATGATACCCAAGAGGTTTTTCAGTAAATTGAACAGCATGTGTAGGGACTTCCTGTGGCATGGTACCCCGAAATAGAGTGGCGTTTTGGAAACTGCAGAACTTTTATGAAAACAGAGGTATCAGACGGCCTCATTGAGGTTTACTATTTGGCGGGACAGCTACAGTATGTGGCTAAGTGGCTCTCCGATGAAGTAAACCCTGAGCACAGTGTGCTTGGACAGGACTGCGCCCCGTTTTATTTGAAAGAAATGATTTGGCTGCCTGAAACCGAAATGAGGCGGCGTCCTGCGATGTTGAGGTTTAGATGGAAAATTTGGCGTAGGGCTTGTCGTTTGATGGAAGTCGCATGCCCATGCCTCTCGCAGATACCGCTGGTTGCTTTGACAGGAGGGGATAATCAGCTCAGGGTGATTATTAGGACCTACTGGGAATGGGTGGGGCTGGTAACGCTAGGCGATGTTTGGCAAGAGGGGTCCATTAAGGAGTTTATAGAACTCAACGAAGAGGCGGGCTACATACGGGCCAATATGTCACGTACAATAGGTTAGTGCGGATGATTATGAACACCTGGCCAGACACAGTTTTGATAGAAGAACCAGATGCAGTTTTGGGAGCAATATATGATATATCCGAAGGAGGGTACGAGATCTCGAGACTGTACGAGATGGTGATGGCTAAGGTGGGGAAAGAATTGACACATCTGAGACTGGACTGCGAGGCGGAAGTGGGGGCCCCAATGGAGGATGGGGTGTGGGAGCGTGCCCTGGGCTATCACAAAAAAGTGTCTAGAAATGCCAGATTAAAACAAATACAGCTGTATGTAACGCATAGGGCATACATGACCCCCTTGAGGATATCTAAGTTCCGAAACACTGGAAGACAAGCGTGTCCTAAATGTAACCTAGAAAACGCTGACATGGTACATATGTTTTGGTCGTGCTCGACCATTGGGTGTTTTTGGGGAGAAGTGGCGCAGAAACTGGCTGATAAAGGGGTTACTCTTGTTATAGACACGGCCTGGGCCTGTTTACTGGGCGGGTTCCCTAGGCCACGGAAACGCAAGCATATTGAGAAACTGAGAAATTTAGCATATGTTCTTGCAAAACGTAGGATTGCCATGGGGTGGAAGAAATGCCACAAGCCTAAGGTGGATGTATGGTGGAAGGACTTGCAGAAATGGGCGTAAGCTGAAACGGTGGCATGGCAAGAAGCGAGTAGCCTGGCTGGAGAAGGGGAGGCGGGCACCTTGTTGGCTTGGAAATCGCTAATAGCAGAATTGTTTGGAGTAATATCAGATCCAACAGACTCCGAAGAGAACGAAACCCGGCATCATGTGCCAGACATTGAATGAGATTGACAAATAGGCTCATGAGGGGGAGGGAGGGGTTGTGGGAGCAGCGATTAAGAAATTGATGTGTTGTTTTGTTTGCATAAAATCAATAAAAGAAAAAAAAAACAAGTTGAGCTCATGGAGTGGTGTGCTCCAGAGCCCAAGATCACACAACAAGTAGAAATACCCATGACAAAACAGAGGTAAGAGTGGGAAAGAGAGGCACACTCTTACCAAGTGGAAAAATAAACTTCAGAAATCCAGCAAAGCTGTTGGGGGACTCACTAGGTGAGGGAAATTAGCCATAGAATGAGAATTCTCCCCAACAGTAGGCAGTACTACTTTTTCACACCAATGATTTTATGTATTAGGTAGGTGGACATGTTTAAAGAGGGCTGCTTTCTTGGATCATACATTGGGACATTCTGTGCCTCCACTGAATACATGGTCTTCTATTTGGTGTTTTGTTGAATTTTTTCTTGCTGTTTGACAGTGACTGGTAGCAGAGCTTGACCTACTCAGTATCTTATTGTAGAAGTATTGTGGGCTAAAGGCAAAGTAGGGGGACCGTAACTCACCAGGACCAGACTATACAAATGTTACTCTTGTCATGTTGAATTTTAACTGTTAACATGTATTTAATCACTGTATATTCGCGAAATGTGTGCTGTCTTCTTGATTGAGAGCAAATAGTAAAATGTGTGTGCCCTTTCCAAGTCTCTTGTCCAAATAAAACAGCAGTAGGGTTATCTTTCTAACAAAAAAAAAATAATAAAAAAATAAAAACTATAGTATTCTTGAAACTGAATCACACGGAGGTTATTGCCAATAGTGTTGGTTTACCTTGAATTACCTTCTGTCATTTTAAAAGGGTAACTAATGTGGTTTTACTCTCCATAATTAGCATCCTGCCATTCCAAATGTGCATCACCAGGTTTTACTCACCTTGAACTGCATTCTGCTATTCTAAATGAGGTTTATACTTTGGTTCGCATTTCATAAGTATTGTGTTGGTTTTTAGAATTGTGCTTATGATATAGTTCTTAGATTCAAAAAGATTTATCATTGCCTAGGTGTATATAAAATAACCATTTATGTATATAAAATGTGTATATAAAATAAACCATGTCAACTGGGCCTGCAACCGCCTCTATGGCAACAACTGCAGTGCCCACCCCCTCCACCGTCGCCCAAAGACACCAACACTGCTGCTTGTGGTGACGCTGCTAGTCCAACCTCTGCCAAGTATCCCACAGTACCCAGCTCAGAGTCAGATAAAGTAACTTTGCTAAATACAGCCACACCAACCACAACCGAGACTAGCCCATCCTCAACCACTCGCCACTCCTCAACTAAGGTTGTCAACTTCAACTTCAACCCAGGCTGCAGCATTACCAGCTCGGCGCTCATCTCCTCTGCTCCCGTCCGCAAGGTCCTTCCGAGAACAGAAGTAGGCTCCCACTTAACCCCCAATTCCATGCTCTATGTAGTCTTAATAAATGCCAGATCACTGCACACATATGTCCTTGATATCCATGACCTCCTGACAACAGGCAATCTTGATGCCCTGGCCATCACTGAAACCTGCCTTCATGCAGCATCAGGCCCAGCGTTATCCTTCGACATCCCTCCAGGCTACACTATCTTCAGAAGCGACGGGCAGAACTCAAGAGGATGTTGAGTCTCCCTCATAGCCAAGGAACACCCACACATTAGACTACACAACACATTTCTCAATGAAAACTGCAACATCCTCTCGCTTAAAGTGACTCTCTCCCACTAACACCATAACACACCATCTTGTCTACCGCAAGATGTCTACCGCCCTCCCATCCCTAACCTGACATTTGAAAAAGACCTACTCCACATCTTGAAAGACAACCTAAAGCCACCCTGCAAGTGATCCTCTTGGGGGACCTAAACGTGGGCCTCAACAACCTCACTGACCTACCAGCAGCCTCTCTAGTTAACTCCCCAAAAGACTAGCCGAAATCAGCTGGGAAAACAATACAAACTAGCTATTAACCAAGCCAAAGCCTCCACCTTCAACAGGAGAATAAACTAATGCCAAATCAGACACCAGAAAGTTATTTGCCTCGCAGATCCGCCTGAGCATCTGGGGGACCAACTGCGCGCGATACAAATACCTTTAACATTAATATCGTTGGGGAACTGGAAGCCCATGTCCCCCTTCCGCCCTGCTGCATCCCCCCCCCCCTGTCCCCTCACCCCGTATAGTCCCTGATCAGAGACCTAGCCTGGTGCACTAGCATGCAACATGCCATGCTACTAAAGATCGACATGTTTCAGAAGAAAATACTCGCCAAACAAGCTAGCCTTAAACACACTTAGAAGAGAAATGCTGCCATGCTTTTGCCCACGTCCAAGGCCCCAGGATGCCCCCTGTTTAGCTTCAGCAAAATTAACAATCAGGATACCTTATTGTTAGGTAAGAATTGATGTAGTAAACTGAGACTACACAACACTTATCTGCTTGGTATTAGTTAACCCATCTTTTGGTATAGCCCTGTACTACACAAGTTGGTAGTGTGACTGAGCAGCCAGGCCTATCTCAAGAGGGGTAAATGTGAGTTGTAGCAATGAAATTCACAAATACAAGTAACCCTTACACTCAAGTTTTCAGTTATAAATAGTTATTTAACATCAATCTTTAAAAAATGGCAAGATATGTAATAATCAAATGTACTTTAAAGTACTTCTCCAGAATCAGCACAAGTTAGTGGATACTCTTTGGACATGCTTTTTACACGCTTCCTACACCCGGACGCGACTTCATTCACAAAGACAATAATAGCATTTATATATCACTATGCAGATTCTGAGGTTGCAGAAAGGAAAGGTTAAAGGAAGGAAACAGGTTAAACAGGTTCTCAGGGCATGTGAGTGTACTTAAATCTTCCAATGAAGTCTAGACAAGCCTTTCCCAGCAATAACAGTCTAAAAACAAGTTACCACATATGAGGGAAAGACATATCAAAGTCAATGGACTAAAAGAGGCTGCAGGGAGCCAGGACAGCCAAAGTCAATTGGAGCACAGTCTATGGATCTGAGGCACTAAAGTCGTGCACAAAGTTAGAGAGAGATGTAGAAATCACCTGTAGGGTCACATGTTGTCACACTTGTTTGTGAAAAGCAGAGTTGGAATTAACTCCAACAAAAGTAGCCAATGCAAGTCTCAACTGAGAAGAGCACAGTGAAAGACATGGAGGTAAGTACCCCTAGTCTAAACAGTACCTCAGGTTTGAAGAGGAGTGGTCCAGCTGGATTCTGTCTGTTGCAGCAATGCATATCCTGGGTTCTTGAGCCTCAGTCGTGGGGACCAGAGGGAGGACGTCTGGAGGACTTCTGCAGCAGCAATTTGAAGGTCGTCGGAAGCTACAGGCTCTTTTCGGATCAGCAGCACTTCGCAGTTTAAGCATGCGGTAAACAGCACCACTGCGCATCTCAGATGCCAGATGGTCTTCCTTCACTACTCGAGTCCTGCACTCTGGGGAGGGGACTCAAGCTCTGGTCAGCCTTCTGGAGGGTCCTTGGGAGACTCCTGGAACTTGTCGGATTTCAGACGTTTCACTAGACTATGGATTTCTCGACCCCTGGCACTCGGTTCCTGCAGCAGCGAAGAAATACAGCCAGTTGGGGCAGGCAGTCGAAGTGGAGTTTGTCTTGGGGTTAGTTGGTCTCACTAACTAAAGGGAAAAAGACGTCCCTTCTGGAGGTTCTCTTGTCGATCAGAAAAAGGAGTTTAGGCACAGCAGCAGGGCTTCACCGGGCAATTTAAAGGCCCAGGAGGACTCTGCAAGCTTCATTCACGGTTTCTTCATCTGTGTTTCTCCCAGTGGTCGACTGCCTGCAGTCCCAAAACCCTCACCTTTTAAGCAGGTTTCTGCCATTCATACATGTTAAGGAGAATTCTCAGAAATGTGCTCACTTACCTTCATCTTCGAGACCCCCAGCAACTTTGCTGGATTTTGAGGACTTGTTTTTTTTCTCTGGAGAGAGTGTGAGCCACCCCCCCACTCTCAGGCATTTTGATGTGTGTTTTACTCTTGTGTTCTTTGGTTATGGAGTTTTAGATAACCCCATAGGCATCATCTTTTATTGTTGTGTCACACAGCACATTTAGTGAAGTGGCACAGGGGTGTCCTTTGGACTCAGACAACCAATTTTTATAATAAATGATTCAAAATGCCCAAGAGTAGGCAATTTCAATAATTAGCTTATACAAATTCAATGACTCCTTTTCATTAAAAGAAATATGTTTTTCTTTTTTGTTTCTGGTTGGCCCAAGGCGTTTTTTGAGTTTGATACACTCTTCAGCAGGGGCAGCATATTCAACAAATTTGATCTACAAAAAAGGAAATTTAATTCTAAATGTTGAATCAAATTTCCTTTAACTTTTTTTAAACAATAAAATAGGTACTTGAATATCAAAGATTTAATCAACGCAAATAATCAAAGAATCTTGATGACATCCTGTCATTAATGCAAATTAGACCATATCCCAAACAGTTTTAAGCTACTTAATGTTCTATTTACAGAAAATATGATAGTTTGTTATGGATTCATCTAATCTGACAATGACCCGTTACCAAAGAGCATCCTAATATTCAATCCATTAAGTATAGACATAGGGGTCATTACGACCCAGGCGTTAACCTGTTGACGCCGGTATTTTAACGATTGCGCCATGGTGGATGGCGGAATTACCGCCCCATTCCAAGGTTGGCGGGCCGGTAATTCCCCATTCCCATTTTTGCCCCCATAGGGCTCAATGGGAATGGGGAAGGCGGTAATTACGTTACCGCAAATTGCGGTACCGTAATTACCTCCAAGGTCCCTTTGCGGGTCCAATCCTTAACGGCTGGGACCAGCCGTTAAGGATTGGACCCGCAAAGGGACCTCGTAATTAGGCGGTAAGAGGTTAACGGCGCCGCAACCTTTTACGGCGCCGTTAACCCCTTACCGCCTGGGTCGTAATGAGGCCCATACTGTCTAAAAAAAGCAATGAGCAGTGCACTTCTATTGATGAATGTAAAAAGATGGAAATCTACATGCTAATAGTTCATACTGTGTCAGAAATCTTACCTAAAAAAAAGTAGATGAGGTAGTACAAGGTATTCTTAGGTTTGTATAGTTGTGGGCGTCAATAAATGGAAGATAGTTCCATAGCAAAGTAAACCTGGAATTGAACAATGATCAGAACAATTCTTGTATCAAAGAATGTACTAGAAGAGGAAACTATGGCATTTAAATACTAAAAAATATAGTCTAGTCTTAAATTCAGAAGTCGGGACTCACCCTGCTTCAAGTGGAAAGAAGTCAGGAGCTGTGGGAAGTGGGATAAGTTCACTTTCAGACAGAGTTGCGAGGAAGCAACATGGGGGAACTCAGTCTCCTCGCGCTGCTGCTTTAGAGATGCCGGTACACACAAGGTGAAAATAGGGAGCGACCAGAGTTTTAGAGAAATGCTATCTTGGAAGCCTAACATGCAGCTCATACCCATATTGTATAAATCCAATATGGGTATATTTTTAGCTTGGGTGTACCGGCATCTCTAAAGCAGCAGCGCGAGAATATTAGGATGCTCTTTGGTAATTTCAGCTTGGGTGTACCGGCATCTCTAAAGCAGCAGCGCGAGAATATTAGGATGCTCTTTGGTAACAGGCTATTGTCAGATTAGATGAATCTATAATAAACTGCATCATATTTTCTGTAAATAGAACATTAGGTAGCTTAAAACTAACATCTATGATTTTGGGATATTAGGGTCTAATTTGCATTATTGACAGGATGTCATCAAAATTCTTTGATTATTTTGGTTGATAAGTCTTTGATATTCAAGTACCTATCTTATTGTTTAAAAAAAAAAAAGGTCAATTCTAAATGTTGAATCAAATTTCCTTTTTTGTAGATAAAATTTGTTGAATATGCTGCCCCTGATGAAGAGTGTATCAAACTCGAAACGCGCTGGGCCAACCAGAAACAAATAAAAAGAAAAAATAGCCTTTAATGAAAAGGACTAATTGAATTTATATAAGCTAATTATTGAAATTGCCTACTCTTGGGCATTTTGAATCATTTACTATAAAAAATTGGTTGTCTGAATCAGAAATATCTTTGAAAAAAGTTTTACATAACATTCATTAGGCTTTATTGCCTTCTTGAAAGTGTGCAAGGGACGTAGTTTTCCATAATCTGGATCTCATTTGTTCTCTGTAAATTTCCAGCCTAGATACCAAGGCTGTGTTTTTCCTCACCCGCACCTAAAATTTAGATATCATTCCTAACAATTTATCTATTTCAACTAAATTTGTTTGACCTTGGTGTGCAAGTGTGTTCACCTGTGTTTGTTTCCTTTGGACTCCAAGGTTTAAATACCTTCTCCGAGACAGACTACTGTCTTCCAGAGAAAGTGGAGTTAAATTGACTTTACTAGTCTTTTTAAATTCACAACCCCAGCACACCCTATCTTCCTATAGAGTGCTGGAGGGGTTGCCTAGCATCCCCTATGTCTAACACGCTTGTAACGGTCAAATGTTACCCTTTCCTATTGAAACGGCTGGTGGCAGTGGTTTTATAACGAACTACCATGATTTTTCTAGACCGCCAACATCGGTAGCTAAAAAATCGGGTCAGCCATGTTTTCCAATATGGCACCCAAGACCCCTCTGTAAAAACAGACTCTGGTCATCTTTTTTCGCCATTTTTGTGGAAAGGTCCTTCTTGGGTTGAACTCCGCGCGCCAAACCAGTTTTGGTCCCTTTGTTTGTGAGCCTTTGGCAGGCTTCAGGACTGAAGACTGCCTCTGGCGCCTGAGTGTCTGGGGTGGGCAGGAAGTGAGGGAGGTGCCCGTAACTCCATGTGCTTAGTCTCTTTGGAGACCCAAATGCACTCTGGTGTGATTGCCTGGCTGACTGTCCGGCAAGGACAGCCACCCTGCTGGGTGAGTGGCAGCGAGGCTGGAATGAATGGGGGAAAACTGTTTAAAAGGCGAGTCTCCAGGACTGGAAGGCAGAGTCGACCACTGGAACAAATGAACCGAAGACGAGCTGAAGGAAGACTACTGCTGCAACTCCTGGACCGTTGGTTTACCCAGTGAAGCCCTGCTGCAGGTCCGAATTGCCTGAAACACCCTCGACAGAGAAGCTCCTTCAAGGACGGCTTCTTCCTTTGGTCCCACCAACTCAACCAACTCAGCAAACGCCTGGATACCATTCTCTGAGCTGGTTAAGGTTAACCAGGGGGAAGGATACCAGTTTGTGTTTGGAAGACAAAGCTACTCGAGCTGAAGTGACGACATTTTTTTTGCTACGACGACGATCCCGTGCAGTGCAGGAGTCCCCCCCGACGTCCTCCCTCTTGTCCCCACGACTGAGGCTCAGGAACAGCAAGACCTGCAGGACCTGCCATGAACCAACGTCTTCAACTGCTCTTTTTGCTCCACTTTAAGGTACTGTGCCATTTGGTTGAGAGTACCCAACTACCACGGAGGAAGTTTGTGAAACTTTCCCAACTCACAAGTCTAATCAGCTTGTGACCCAGCACATCTTTCTAGATCGTCAAAACTACAAAGACTTCTCCATTTTGTACCAGCACCGTGTTGTCCTATCCAACACCACTAGACTATTGACTTTGGTCTTGCCTATTGAATCGAACTTACCCTCCTGGTACACTGAACCTTTGCATTATCTAAAAGAAGTGTCTTTCTAACCCTCTGTACAAACCTATGCTTTTTAGCCCTATTTAAAAGTATTGAAGTGCCATTTGGCTCCTTTTTCAGGGGGGCACAAACTGTTTTTTAGAACAGAGTTTGATAACGTAGAATATTGGTGTTTAATATTGAGTTGGTTTCTACTAGTGAAAGTTTTCTAAATGACTGTGTAAATAAATGTTGAAGTATTTTTTACCAAGAAACCTTGAGTGTAAGTGTTTACTTGAACCACTGCGATTGTGCTACTTCTATGTAACTTCTGCTCGCATTCCCCCTTGAGATAAACCTGGCTGCTCAGAATGCTACCAAAAGGTGTGTTTTTTGCTTACACCTGTAGTCCTAATTGTGTGTGGTGTTCCCAGAGGGGACTGCCTGCAATTCCGTCTAACAATACACAGCCTAGGCTGTCAATCACACAGCAGGGTGGCTGTCCTGAAAGGACACGCAGCCAATCAGGACTGGTTGCATTCATGCATTCCTATAGACAAAGGTAAGGGGAGTTTTGTGAACCACCCTCACATCCTGCCTTTCCAGACACACTGGAGCCAGAGGCGGGCTTCCGGGCTGAAGCCAGCTAAAGGCAAAACGAACAAAGGGCTCAATCCTGGCTCAGCGCGCAGAGACCCAAGAAAGACCTCACAAACAGAAAATGGCGAAAAAAAAGACTGGGGCTATTTTGACAAATGGTCACCCATGGGTGCTATACTGCAGCTGAGGATTCAGCCTGCAGTAGAAAAGCACAATGGTAGGAAAATTAAACCACTGCCACCAGCCATATAAAATACTGAGGGTAACAAATGTTACATGAGAATGTAGGAGAAGGGGCTAGGTAACATCCCCACAGCACTCCACATAAGATGGTGTGTGCTGGACCCACAAAGAGAAAAAAGGTAAGTAAAGTCAATTTCACTTTCGTATTCTTGTATTCTTCGGAATGGTAGTTCACACACCAAAAAGGTATTTAAACCTTGTGAGAAATAAAAAGGATTTCTCTGTGACACTGCACTGAAGGTGCTGTGCGTTACCATACAAAATGTAGATGCCCATGGATTTTGTCAGGCTCCAAAAACAGTGGTAACACAATCCAAATCATGTCAAAAACACATGAGCGGGAGAAAAAGGTCTCACTCACTCCAGGGTTAAAATAAAAAAAATCCCAAAGTCCAGCAAAAGAGCTGGGGGTCTCTAAGGTTGAAGGGAATTAGCACAGAAATGATAATTCTCCCCAACACTTACATCTCTTAAAAAGTTTGAAACCATCAAGTTGCAAAGGGGGATACGTGCCCTGCCCCCCTCATCAAAGACTCTGCAGAAATATTGGTGCAGTTTATCACAGCCTTCAACTCCTCTTCTCAACCAACTCATTACCTCCCAACCAAAGGGTTGTTTTATAACATACAACCGGTGTTGCAGTGTTTGCTGTTGGCTGCCTGTGATTACCATCTGCCATTTGGAACAGATGTGTGGAGTGCTGCTCGCCTGAACAGTGTGTATGTATACAGATTGTAATCACGGGAAGCCAACAGCTTCCACTGTACCCATGATCCCTCATGCGTCTAGGACCCTCAGATTGTATTTTTTCTGACATGAGGTAGCATGAGGAGTAGTGCGAGTACAGATTATCCAAGCAGATAGATGGAAAGATAAGACTACATGCATCCATGCGTCTTCTCTCAGAGGGTAGGAAGGGTGGGTCGCATGTGAATCTAAGCAGATACAAGCATCAGAAATACGATTACGGTGAGTAATGTATCCCTTCTGAGGCTTGTGGAATCTGCTTACATCACATGCTGTGCATAGATTAGCGAGCAGTGTTAGGAGGAGGTGGGATGTGAGAAGGGTCATGAGCAAATAAATGTCTTAGAACCGCTTGTCCCACTTGAGAATCTGTCTTGGAATGGGTGTCAATGCAGTAGTGCTGAGTAAAAGTGTGAATAGAGCTCCAGGTAGCTGCTTTGCAAATGGTGTCAAGGGGTACATTTGCAATAAAAGCCAGAGTGGCCCCAATGCCTCTTGTAGAGTGGGCTCTTGGCATGACAGGCAGAGTTTTTTCAGAAAGGGAGTAACACAGCTGGATACAGTTTATAATCCACTTAGAGATGGCACCTTTAGAGACGCAATCTCCCTCTTTGCCTGTAGCTACGGCGACAAACAGTTGGTCTGTTTTCCTTAGCGGTTTGGTTTTGTTTACATAGTATAGGACCGCCCTACGCACATCTATGGTGTGTAGCTTCACCTCAGCCGAGCTTTGTGGGTCCTGGAAGAAAGCCGGAAGCTCGATGGACTGGTTCACGTGGAACTTGGAAATAAACTTAGGTGAGAACCTAGGGTGTGTTCGTAAAACCAGTTTATCTTTATGGACAGTAAAGAAATGATCCTGCGCCGACAGAGCCTGAATTTCACTGACCCTTTTTATAGACGTAATGGTTACCAAGAAGGCAGTTTTATATGTCAGGTGTTTGAGACTGCTCTTATGCACGGGCTCGTAGGGAGGGCCCACGAGTTTAGCAAGCACCACATTAAGGTCCCACCCTGGTGGTGGGTTAGAAATTGGAGGGTGAAGTCGCTTTACTCCTTCCATGAAGGCTTTAACCACTGGTACTTTCCACCACGATACTTTGTTATGCGAGGTGGTTTAAGCTGACAGAGCTGCCAGGTGTACCTTCAATGAATTAAATACCAACCCTGCGTCCAGCAGGTGGAGCATGTAGGGGACTATAGTGGAAGGAGTGCAATCAACTGGGTTGATTTGCTTATTCTGACACCAGACAAATCTTTTCCATTTGTCAAAGTAGCAATACCTTGTGTTTGGCTTCCTAGATTCTTTTAGGATGTCCATTCATCTCTCAGGTAAATTGAGATGTCCAAACTCTATGACCCCAGGAGCCATGCTGCCAGGTTCACTGAGTTGGGTTGAGGATGTACTGTCTGACCTTGGTGCTGGGACAGTAGGTTGTACCAGCACGGGAGCTTGATGGGTTTGCACACCACTAGTCTGCGTAAGTGTGTGAACCATGGTTGCCTCGCCCACATGGGAGCAACTAGGACGAGCATCATCGATTCCTGTGCATCTTGTTGACCACCTTCCTGATGAGGGGGGTTGGTGGAAAAGCGCACGCAAACATCCCTGACCAGTTCATCCACAGGGCGTACCCCTGGGAGTCTGGTTGGGGGAACCTGGATGCGAATCCTGGGCACTGTCTGTTTTCACTTGTGGCGAATAGGTCTATAGCGGGGAAACCCCACTGAGAGAAGAGATCTTCTGCGACTTCTCTGTGTAGACACCATTCGTGTTCTTGTGGGAGGGGATCCATGCTCAAAGCGTCTGTCAGAGAAATGAGATCCCCTGGAACATGTTGAGATGACAGGTAGATGTTCCGTCTGAGTACCCATATCCAAATTTTCTGGGCAAGCTTGGACAGATTTGGCGAACGAGTCCCTCCTTGCTTGTTCAGGTAAAACATTGCAGTTGTGCTGTCTGTCAGGATCCCTTTTTTTTTTTTTTTTTTAGGAGGGGTATTACCTCTTGGAGAGCAGTCATGCGAAACTTTTGGGGCTTGACATACCCGTTTGCAGGCCGTAAGTCCAATACTGGGCGCATTGTCAAAATCATTTTTTGGCACAAGGAAGTAAGTTGAATAAATACCCTGGTTTACCTGGTGTCCCGGGACGAGTTCGATCGCGTCCTTTGCTAGAAGATTGGCAATCTCTTTGAGGAGGATCTTCTGGTGGTCTAATTAATGTACCTTTTGATGTGGAAGGTGGTTGCGGACACTGTGGACAGCACCCATCTGTCTGATGTGATCCCTTTCCAAGCTTGGGTGAAGTTGCGTGGGGATGGTGAGAAGGGACCCTGAACAGAACGTCACTGTTTTGCGGGAGGCGTGCCGCCGCCTCTATTGGGGCTGCCTCTACCCTTACCACATCCCCTCTTGTTACCCCTGCCATAACCTTGGGTAGACTGCTGGTTGTTGTGATTCCATGGTGTACCCTGCCCCTCGGAATAGTTGGAGCCTCTGAGTGTTGGCCGCGTGGGCAACGAAAATTGCCATTCCCCCTTTGATTGGGGGGTTTGTTAGTTAACTGGCCCAGGGATTTGAGAGTCTCGTATTCATCTTTCGCATTTTTTAAGGCGTCCTCTACCGCCTTACCAAACAGTAGATCGTGCTCCACCGGTTTGTCTATTAAAGACGCTTGCGTCTCGGGTTTAAACCCAGATTGTCTTAACCAAGCACGTCTTTTGATAACACTGCTCTCTGCCATCAGTCATCAGCGGTATCCGTGGCATCAAAGGTTGCCTTAAGGATGCAACCGGACACGGCTCTTCCCACCGACGCAACCGGCGCCAACTGGCTTTTTAAAGGTTCCGGGGCGGAGTCAATGAGCGCACTGATGGCAGTTGTAACTCGCCAGTAGGGTGGTGGAGTTGGCAATCCTTGCCTGGTAGGCGGAAGTGGAGGCTACCTTCCTTCCCACATCATAGATCTTCTTGCTCTCCTTGTTGGGGGGAGCTTCAAACGATAAGGGTGTTCCCGCCCTCTTTTGGGTATTAGTCACTACCAGGTAGTCTGGCTTCAATTGCCCCCTTATGTAGAGTGGGTCTGATTGGGCTGCCCTGAACAGTTTTTCAATCCTGGGGTTTACTGCCCTGGTGAGAATGGGATTGAGAAGGGAAGGGTCTATTCTCCTTTGTATTGACTTGAGAATAGGGATGGCCTGGGCAACAGGTCTCTTCTCTCCCACTAATACCCTCGGCAAAGTCCCTCTCCTCCTGTGCTCCCTGCGTATATATGCGGAAGTGTTCAGCCGCTCTAGATAAAACCTCATTTAGGAGAGGTTGGTTGTCGACAGGAGAGTCGGTAACCGGAGGTTCCTTGTCTACTGGGGAGTCTACTATGTAGACCTCTGTGTCATCTTCGTCCTCCTCTTGGCCCTCGTCACCCCCATAGTAATCCACTCCAGTATGGACGTCCAACGTGGCCAATTCTGGATCCTCGTTAAATGATGGATCCTCATCATATTGAGAGTATGGCTGAAAGTGGTAAAGGTCAGAAGACCTACTTTGCGTTGGCGCCTCAACTCAAGGTTTTTTTACCAGGGGGTTGCAGGTCCTTAGACCCCGAGGGGGTTGCCCCGTCAGGGGTATAGGCGAGGAAGTATTGTGGAGTTTTGGCATAGAAGTCTGCTAGGCAGGACATTCTAGAGATAAAGGTCTATATCCTTACTTGACCATTCTTTAGAGCTGGTGATTACCCTCTCCTGGGAGGGTTTCCCTGCTATATCCTGACTGGACCTATGGCCTAGTGCAGGGGTCTTGGATATGTTTTCAGAAGATTGTGACTTGTCCTTATGTGTGTAGTGCTGATGAAGGCTGAGAATGCTTTTCTGCTGTTTTCCCCCCTCCCCGTGACTGGAAGAGTGCCTCCTTTTTGGAGCTCTTCGACGTCTTGCGTCGGGATTCGGGGGTAGTGTCCCTTTCCTTAGCGAGTGGAGGTCGGGGCACGGGAGCCGCCGTTACGCGGTCTGACGACGCCGACTCCTGGAATGCGGCCTGTGGATGGTGGTCGTCTTCGTCTCCTGACGATCGAACCTCTGTTACTTTAGAGAGCGAGGCACTCTTGGCAACAGTGGATGGTTGCCTGGTGTCATGCGGCGATCTTGATCGAGAACGCCCAGAGGACACCGATTCGGTAGACCGTTCTCTGCGTGCCTCTCTCCGAGAACTCGACGTGCGCGCCGAGTCTCGGTTGGACTTTGAGTGCTTAGTGGATGTGTTGTGGGTAGTGGATGTGTTGTGGGTAGCGCTTGTGTCGCCGGGGGTGTTCCCCATAGCTGCCCTGCCGGACAACCTTCCGAGGTCAGGGACTTGCGCTTGGCTGTCTCTTGACACCACTTTGCCCTCACCGTCCGATAGGATGGCATCGCTGCCATCATTGAAGACGCCCTCTGTTTCCATGGCCTCTCGCTGCCTGGCGTGGTGGGCGCAACGTTTGATCGAACGGTCCTTTAGAGTCTTCGGTTTAAACCGACTACACGCTCTGCAGTTCGCCTCGGGCTGGTCCCTTGGCAAGCAGAGGTTACAGGTAGCGTGTCTGTCAACCCAAGGGTACTTGCGGTTGCACTTCTGGCAAAATTGGAAAGGGGTATCCTCCATACGCACCCTGTGGCAGCGGGCTAGTGTGTGTAGATATATATATGTGTTTTTGTAGGGGCCGAGGCCAGAGGCCTTCCTAGGTCCAAGTCCGTTGTGCAGCTCTCGACAGTGGTTTTCTTCTCCGGGCCGGCGTCGAGTGTCAAACTAGGGTGACTCGACGTTGGGATGGAGAAAACAGGGAAATATGATTTTTTTGCAAAATTATGGCTAAGGCCAGGGAACTCCGTGGGATGCTTCCGACCAGTATGGCGGAAAAAAACAATCTGAGGGTCCTAGACGCGTGAGGGATCATAGGTACAGTGGACGTCACACTAGGGATAGTATTACTGGCACGCCCTGTGTCGACGCCCATTTTCGAAAAACAAACTAATACTCCGCAGCTTCCACTAGATGTCGGCCTATGCACAGCATGTGATCCAAGCAGATTCCACAAGCCTCAGAAAAAAAAACACCCCCCCCCCCCCCTTCATCATTGATGGCACCCAGATACCAGTGTCGCCCGCAGTTAAGCCCCTAGGAGTCTACCTAGGCGAACAAGTTACTCTCTTACCTGGTAACATTCTTTCGATGGGATGGCCCGACGACATATTCCATATCTATGACAGGCAATCACCACAGCTGTTCTGCTTTGGAAAATTTACGGCGTCTGAGTCGATGACCTCGATACGCTGTCCTCGAGGGCCTCCGTCGAGCCGACGTCACTGTTTGTTATAAGTAGGACGCACGACGCCCGTAGCCTTAGTTGTAGTTTTTTCCCAGAACGGGTGGCACCAATCGTCTGCCATTATGACCACAGAAAGCCTTGCGGAAAACGTAAGCTGCAATTGCATAAGAAATTCTCTAGCGGGGCAGGTAGGGAGGGAGCGATATGGAATAAGTCGGACCATTCCATCGAAAGAACGTTACCAGGTAAGAGTGTAACTTGTTCTTCGAGGGGAATGGGTCCTCCGACGTATTCCATATCTATGACAGACTCCCAAAGCAGTACCAACGTAAGGCCAACATATGGAGGAGGGAAAGAATTTAGAAATTCAGAATGCCCAATTAAATTGCAGAGTAAAGGACCGCCTTGCCAAAGGCCAGATCCTGCCCATGCATAGAATCTAGGGGTAGTGTCATACAAAAGTATGGACCGAAGCCCAAGTGGCTGCTTCACAGATGTTACGAATAGGAACACCCCTCTCTGCAGGGCAGTAGAGGCAGCCATACCCCTAGTAGAATGGGCCCGTAAGCCTACCGGAGGGTCCTTACCTGCCAAGCGGTAACATTCAGAAATTGCCAAGATAATCCATCTAGACAACGTCTGCTTAGTAACAGCTTGTCCCAACTGCCTTCCAGCGTAACCTATAAAGAGCTGATCGTCCACTCGGATCCGGGACATGCGTGAAATGTAGAAACTTAAAGCTCTCCTAGGATCCAACCTATGGAGCCTCTCCTCTTCCTTACCAGGATGCGGAGTAGGATAAAATGCCGAAAGAATGACCTTCTGGCTTAAATGAAATTCCGACACCACTTACGGAAGAAAGGAACGACGAACCCTAAGGACAACCCTGTCCTTTGAAACACTGAAGGGTGGCTTAACAGAATGTGCCTGCAACTCACTCAGCGAGCGGAAGTAACCACAACTAAAAATACAGTTTTAAGGGTTAACAGTCTCAAAGGACAAAAATATAAAGGCTCAAATGGAGCACCCAATAGGAATTTTAGAACAAGGTTCAAATGCCAACCGACCACCTGGAAAGATGACGGTGGAAACACATTAGTGAGCCCTTTCAGAAACTGAAGAATTTTGAAATAAGAACACTCCTCAGACGAGCGCTTAAATATGGACAGCGCCGCCAGGTAACCTTTAATGGTACCCACTTGCAGGCCCTTGTGGGCTAACGAAAGCAAAAAAGACAGAACCACAGGAATGTGACATAAAAAAGGATCCACATTCTTAACCCTGCACCAGTCGCAGGCCGTCTGGCAACGGTACAGGGACTTTGTTGCAGGCCGTCTGGCCGAAAGCAACACCTCCATCACGTCTTCAGGGAGGTCCCAATCCTTATACCTCAACCTTTCAGAAGCCAAGCGTAAGGTTGAGGGATCTGACCTCTGGATAGAGAACCTGACCCCCCCCCCCTCCCGTGAGAGCAGATCGTCTCGGTAGGGAAGACGGCGTGGAGGGCAGATGGACAAGTCGAGAAGGTCCTGGTACCACGGTCTCCGGGCCCATGCCGGAGCAATGAGCATCATCCGGGAACCGAACCTCCGTAACCTCTGCAGCACTTGCGGGATGACGGGGACTGGAGGAAACGCGTACAGCAGTGGGAAGGACCACTCCACCACAAAAGTGTCCCCTATAGCTCCCCTTGGAGGAAATTCCCATAAGCAGAACCTTTCGCACTTCCGGTTGACACTGGAGGCGAAGAGATCCACTTGTGGGGTCCCCCTAAGGGCGAAGATCTCCAGGAGAATCTCCTGAGCCAGCTCCCACTCGTGAGAGATCGCACTCTGCCTGCTCAGAGCATCCGCCGTCTCGTTTTCGTCTCCGGCCAGTTGAACTGCCGAGATCAAAATTTCCTGCTGGATGGCCCAGAACCAGAGCTGCATCGCCACCCTGCACAGAGGAAGTGACCCTGTCCCGTCCTTTTTGTTGAGGTACGGCATGGCCACTGTGTTGTCCGTCAGAATCAGGACATTCTTTCCTCGCACAGTCGGCAGAAAAGCCTTCAGGGCAAGCCTGACGGCCCTCAGCTCCAACAGATTGATATGGAATCTGGACTCTGGAGACCAACGACTACTGACTGTCAACTCCTTGGCATGAGCGCCCCATCCCGTGAGGGATGCATCCGTCACGATCGTCACCTCTGGCCAGGGTAGCCAAAATGGAGCCCCACTTATCAGATTGCCTTCGACGGCCCACCACAGAAGATCCTGGGCGACTGAAGGCGGCACCTGAACAGGGTCCGACATCCTGCCGGAGGACTGCGACCACTTCATCTTGAGAGCCCATTGCAGAGAGCTCATCTGCAACCTGGCCTCTGGCACCAAAAGAATGGAGGATGCCTTGAGGCCGAGCAACCTCAAGAACTCGAATGCCAGGTCACTCTGGGCATGTTGAAACTTGTGCACCATCTGCTGAATGTGAAGAGCCCTCACCTGGGGAGGGAAACACTGCCCCAGGGACGTGTTGAGCACTGCTCCGATGTACTGGAGCCGCTGAGTTGGCGTCAAATGGGACTTCAAGTTGAGGGAGAAGTCCAGCTTGTGAAGGGAGTGGCAGGTGACTGACAGATGATCCAGGACTTGCTCGGGAGAGTGCGCCCTGATAAACCAATCGTCCAGGTAGGGGTAGACGTGAATCCCCCCTCCCCTTTCCTGAGATACGCTGCCACCACCACCATGAGCTTGGTGAAAACCCTTGTGGCGGAGGTCAATCCGAACGGCAGGACCCGAAACTGAAAGTGCGAGTCGCTAATAGCGAACCTCAGGTACATCTTGTGCTTGGGATGGATCAGCACATGAAAGTAAGCTTCCTGGAGGTCGAGAGACACCAACCAGTCCTGAAGTTGAAGGGCCTGGAGGACTTGAGAGTAACCATCTTGAACTTGTCCTTCCTGAGGAGCTTGTTCAAACCGCGCAAGTCCATGATGGGTCTTAATCCTCCGTCTTTCCTCGAAATCAAAAAGTATGGGGAATACCATCCCTTCCTCTCCGCTACAGGTACCAGTTCTATGGCGCCTTTCTCCAGCAGGGATTTGATTTCCTGCGCAAGGAGTGGATCCGGACTCTTCAAAGAGAGATTCCCTGGTGGATTGTCGTGAGGCCTCTGCCGGAAAGGAAGACAGTAGCCATGGGCTTATGATCTCCAGAACCCACACATCTGAAGTAACGGCACGCCATTCTACTAGATGCTGCGCCAGCCTTCCCCCAACGGCGGACCATGGGACATGGCCTCATGACTGAGCTGAAGCGGCTGCGGCATTGCCTGAGGGTAAAGAGGCAACTGCACAAGTGGCCTTGGCACCTCGAGTACCTCGTTTTCCACCTCTGGTACTCCTACGGCGGACCCTTTGACTTGCAGCTCCTCCCGATCTACCAAAGGATGAGTAATATCGAAAGGAACCTCCCCTCCATTGCTGTCCCGTAGGACGAAAGGGAGGAGGTTGGCGAACTGCAGCGCTCAACGACTTTGATGCAGCTTTGGAGGTCTGCAACCCTCAAGGCTCTCGTCAGCCTTGCTGCCAAAAAGATGTTCACCATCAAAGGGCATGTGGAGAAGCCGGGCTTGTACATCAGGAGCAAACCCCGACTTCCGCAACCACGCAAATCTGCGCATTACTGTGCTCGCCGCCATGGACCGGCTGACGCAATCTGCCATGTCCAGACCCGACTGAACGAATTCACACATAGCATCCTTGCCATCCTGAACAAGAGCAAGAAAGCCATCCTGTTCCTCCCCTTCGGGAATGTGTTCAGCCGCCAAAGAGACAATTCCACAGAGTATGAGTGAAATGTGCTAAGGCACACAGAGTTGGCTGCCTGTAAAGCCATACCCCCTGAAGAAAACACTTTCTTCGCCCTGCCATCAAAACGTTTGTCGTCCCCATCAGGAGGGATGGTAGGGTACGATGCCTGTTTTGCCGGGGCTGTAGCCGCCTGCACCACCAAACTCTCCGGAGTGGGGTGCGTAGTCAAGTAGCTGGGGACGCTACTGGCTGGACGGTATTTTTTCGGCAAAGACTTGCTGACTGCCGGGAGACTCTCCGGAGCAGTCCAAGCCGCTGCCACCCTTCTTTGCAAGGCCATATGATATGGCAGTACTGGGTCAGTTGGAGGACCTTGGTCAAGGATATCCATCAGGTCATCCTGCAGAAAATCCACTGGTGGCGCAGACCACCCCAAGTATTCTGTCACCCTTGACATAAGGTGCCGGTATGAGGACACGGCGTGCGTGCCAGGCTCAGGCCTACCGAACTCAGCTTCCGGAGAGGTGTCCAGACCACTGGCGTCGTGCAAGGACTTACACAGGTCTTCTAGCTGGCTATGACCAGGCAGGAGCTCGTCAGGAACCTCTTCAGGAGCCATACCTTCATCAGACCCTTCATCCACTTCAGAGCTGTAATCCGGAGGCTGGAATAAATCCCTTGATGAGTGCACGGAAAAAGGCTCGAATACAGACCCTACTGACTTCTGCAGGTCCTTTCTCAGAGTTTCCACCTGTCTCTGGGGCACCTCCGATAAAGCCTCCTCGAAAGGTGTCGAGGGAATCGGCGTCGAGCATGGCGCCAATGGCTTCGACACAGGCCTCGAGGACGGAGCCCCGAGTGTGTCCTTCGCCAGCCTCCTCAACGATGGCTTCCTCGGAGGCGGAGCCTCGAGAGAGTCCTTCGACGGTCTCGGCGCCAAAAGGCGTCAACGTCTTCTTCGAAGACCTCACAGGCTCCGACGGTCTCGAGGGCGTCGAGGACCGGAACCTGGAGTGGGCATGGCTAGAGCGATCCACCTGGTCCGACTGGGACCTCAAACGTTCCCGGTGATCGTGATGACCGCTCAAGCCCGAAGGCTTGCGAACAGTGTCCCTAGCACGTTCTCTGCCGGCGTCTTTCGACGGCGTGGACGGAACGGAGCCATGCGACTGAAAAATCGCCATCATCTCCTTACGAAATGAATCCCTTTCCGCAGGAGTGGAATACTTGTTGGGACAAGCAACCCGCTGACGGGCGGAGTCCTTGGACGAGGAAGGCGACCGGTGACAGTGCTTCCGGAGTGCCTCGAAGAGGCGGAGGAATGGCGGGACCGAGACCCTCTGGACTTACGCCGACGATGCAGAGAGTCACCCCTCGAATCGTCAGTTGAAAGCCCAGTGGGTTTCGACTTCCAGGGCTTGGCCACCTTACCGACAGAAAGCTTCTCCTTACACTCCCGCAAGGCCTTCGATGTTAACGACTGGCACTTGTCACAATCGTCCGTGGCGTGGCCCTCACCGAGACACCAGAGGCAGGCGTTGTGCGGGTCCGTCAGCGACATCTTTGAACCGCAGTCCCGACACTTCTTGAAACCCGGTCGCGGGGTAGAAGAAGACAAAGACATGGAAAGCTACACAAACTAACAGGTTCAAAGAACCGAAAGACTAGAACTCAGAAGAACCAAGGCGCGCCAAGATCTCTGAAGCAAACACGTCTGTGGAAAAAACGGAACTGAAGCTACGGGCATCATGCGTCCTACTTATAACATCCGGTGACGTCGGCTCGACGGAGGCCCTCGAAGACAGCGTATCGACGCGAAAATTTTCCGAAGCAGCACAGCTGTGGTGATTACCTGTCATAGATATGGAATATGTCGGAGGACCCAATCCCCTCGAAACTACACTTTCTCTAAACCGCCAAGTAAATGCCATCTCTTCCTCAGCGGCCTACTCAACCAAGCTCCTGAACGCCGCCAGATCCTTCCTCTCCTCCGACAGTTGCTTAATGATCGCCAGTGCAGCGATATGCACCAGATTGTACTAACGTAATGTACTCTTCAAGGGCACCTCTGCGCATAATCTAAACAAATTACAGACCATCCAAAACAATGCCCTGCGTGCTACAACAAACATCCCTATATCCGAACACATCTCAACTGCCCGTAAAGCAGTGCACTGGCTCCCCATATGAGAAAGAATCGCATTTAAGATTTACCATCACTCACAGGTGTATATCCAACTCACGCCCCACACTACCCGACAATCACTAAAACTCACTCAACTATGCCCTCCAGAACCCAATACACCCACAAATTCAAATGTGCCTAAGCAGGAGGGTCTAGCTCCCCCAGTCATTGCTGCAAAACAATGCAATGGAAATCCCTCCCCCACGTGCTAATAGCAGAGGAATCCTACTGGGCCTTCCGCAAAGCACTCAAAACATGGCTAGTCACATAACTACACTTCAATCCGCTAGTTCCTCTTTGAAATTTACACTGAAATATATGCCATTATGCATGTAACCGCCTTGTATTCGTCTAAGTCACCACTGTACTTATCTGCCTCCGTGCTGCATGTAACCTCAGTGCCCGATGCCTCAGGGTTTGTGTGCGCTATGAAAATAAAATAAATAATGCTCACAATACATAATTGTATCTTTGGAACATATGTAGAGTACAATTTCTTTGTACTAAAGACCTCTTCCTGCCCCCCTTACCAACCCACCCGTGTCCGGATTGCGTCTTTGGCCCAGTGTTTATTGTCCCTGCACTCGGTGTAACCCGGTGCAGACTGCGTTGGGACGCCTCACTTCAACCCGTCTTCCAGTAAGGTGTGCCCTTTCTGAACCATGAGCTCCCTCCGTACTCTAGTAGATTACTTGGTTGGCTGTGTAACGGTTTTCAATTTGAACTGGCTGTGAAACGGTTTTTAATTTGAACCGACTGCTGCATCACGGCCTCTCCAGAGTCCCACCTTCCACCCAAAGCCCTCTTCCTGCTCCCCCTGCACCCGCCTCTCAGCCTGCCCTATGCACTAATTGGGTCTCTGGCCCTTTAAGTCAAGTTTCCAAGGGCAGCACACTGCCTGTGCAGCCCCCTCAGCTAAGGGCCCCAAGGCAAAGGGCAGCTCCAACAGAAGCATCTCCATACTGTGTTGTTCGCCTACGAAGCCCGTCGCCATCAACCAGCAGCAACTGACAAGGTTAATTTGTCTGGGTGGGGAATACAGTAATTATTGTATTCCAGAAAGCCCTACTGCCCCCTCTCGCCTTCATAACATAGCTTGCCAAGGTTTGCCAGCTAGTAAGTAATTGTACCATTTCAGTAATCTCGAGTCCCCATTTTAGGCGTTTCTCAAATCTAGTTGTTACTGCATTTACTGTTGCATCCCCAATTCTCCCCCTCCAGATTGTCCCTCGAATCTAGGTGTTTCTGCACTTACTGTGCAGACCCCCCACTCCCACACTTGACCCCTAGCTGCACCACCCATACGATATCTCCAAATTAAGGACGCATCTACCTACAAGATAGACACCATCCTACACCCTGCCCAAATCAGAGCCCCACGCTGGTGCGCCAGTATGCCTAGAGATACCCACCCCACCCCAATACTCTAAAGCACAGCCCAACCTCCCAACCCTCGATATAGTCTTGCAGACCCTCACACCCTCCAAAACTCCAAGGTATAAACCCCTTCTCTGCCTTTGCTCAACCCCTCCCCGCTCAAACCTCCACGTAGATCTCACTCTGCACAAGCCACAGCAGTACGATGGAGAGAGAGAGCTGACAACATTGACCCCCATGAGCATCCTGCAAGCCCATCTACCAGTCAAGTCAACCATCCTATTCCATGCCCCTGCTACCTCCTCACCTGCAACCTCACGAACATGGCCCCCTCCTCCCCAACTACCACTTCCCTTGGTGCATCAAGGGCAGCCCTGGCCAAAACCCAAACTTCCACAGCCCCCTCTCTCACCCACACCCCATGTGCCACCCAAAAAGACAAGAAAAGGCTCAAACCTCAGCCACCTCAGGCCGCAGTTAGCATCACCCGTGCGCCAACCCAGATCGCAATCCTTGGCCCCTCGCTTTAGTGCCCAACCCCCCCCCCCACTTACCCAGTTTTAGCACTATTCCCCCGATCCCCAGACCACCACTTTCCCTCAACCCAACGCAACCAGGCCCCACCCTTCCATGTCCTCTCCTTCAACAATCCCCACCTCCACCAGTCCAAAACTTGCAACCTCACCAAATATCTTGACGACACCAGGTCAGTCTCTAAAAACAAATTTAACATCCAACCTTATCTCAGACGAAAACCCAGACCTCCTTTTCTTCACGGAGACCGGATTTGCAGAATATTACGAACCCATTGCATACAAGGCCTTCCCACCCGGCGACAACCTGATTGTTCCAAACAGATCAAGAGGTGGGGAACTAGCAATCCAACACAACACCAATTTCCTCGGCTTATCAAGGACACCTCAGCTAGCACCATAGACTACGAGTCCCTTCTTGTAAAACTCTCACCATCCACCTCGCACAGCTTCCTACTCATTTACAAACCCCCTGGCTACAACAAAAACTTTGCAAACACTCAGCGATGCTGACAATTACATTCAACCTACACCCAGCACTCATCCTAGGCGATATCAACATCTGGTTTGACTCCCCTTCAGACCCCATGACCCTGATCTCTCAGACATCCTAGAAGCCTTCAACCCAACAATGCATTTCTACGTCCCCCACACCGGCGGCCACACCCTTGATGCAGTCTTTAGCACCACAAACATAGCCACACTGCCTCCACACCCCCCCCCCCAGACCATGGACAGATCAGTTAACAATCTTCTCTGTACCACTCAACCACGGCCCACGCCCAGCCACCACCAACCTCCACACCTCTCACCCCACTCTTGAACTAAGTCATTATCTCCTGGATCTAGCCAACTCCCGTCCCCCCAAACCCCCCCTCAACTCACTCCCAGCACTCTACCTCCAGGAAGGCGACGACCTCCCGTCCCCATCAAACTCTTCCACCACTGGATCACCAACGCCCTCACACCCCTCACCCCAACAAAACGACTCTCTCAGAGAACCAGGTGGCACACCAACCTCAAATCACCAAAAACCCTTAAGCACCGCCTGAAACAGACATGGAGAACCAACCCAACCGCCCTAGCAAGACTAACAAGGATCTACGAATTGGAAGTCATAAAAAAACAAAAAAGCATTCTATGGGAACAGAATCTTGACCCTCGCAACTCAGAATTACTTCTGAATGTAATTATTCAGGTTCCTCTACCCCCATCCATTCAATCCCCAATCACTATGCGATGCCTTATTAGAACACCAACATCGCTATTGATACACTCTGCCATCATCTCCAAATTAGAAATGCCACCGCCCAATCTTCCTCCCGATGCAAACCTTTGCCTCTCTCTCTGATCTCACACCAGGAATTCCTCTCACTCCTAGCACAAAGCCGCCCGTCAGGTACCCTTGAATACCCGTGCCCACCCACCCTCTTCAAAAACATCCTAGCCTTAACCTTTGCAGGCAGTATTGCACGCTCAATCCTTAACCACGTCCTAATATCGGGAACCTTCCCGGAAGCCTTAAAAACAACCTTTATCAAACCCCTCCTGAATAAACCTAAGCTTTACCTACTCCTCACCCAGAACTATCGGCCCATTTCCAACACCCGCTTCATGGCCAAACTCATGGATCGCACAGGATAGAAGCGATTCAGCCATGTCACTAAAGCCAACAACCTCCTTAACACTGCCCCACCGGGCTTCAGACTGCTCCAAGAAACCAAGTCCGTCCTAGTGTCCATTTGAGACGACCTAAAAAGAACGGACGTAAAAGGAGTCGAAGTAGTCATTCTCCTTGACATTTCTGCCGCCTTCAATACCATTGACCACACCATTCCCTTAGACAGGCTACACTCTTTAGGAATCGAAGACACTGCCCTCACTTGGATCTCCTCTTTCATCTCTAGTCACTCGCAAATCATGCTCCTCCACCTTTTCACCTAGACATCCTCATCAGTACCAAAAGGGGTCCCACAAGGAGCATCCCTATCTCCCCTCTTCATCTATCTGAACCCACTCCCCACACTCATCCGCTCCCACAATCTCACCTGCTACAACTACACAGGTGACACCCAGATCATGCTTAAAATCCCAAAATAGTTAGGCTCCAACTGCCCAGATCTGTCATGCCTCTTGGTTTTGGACTACTGGATGAGGACCGACCACCTCATCCTCAATTCTGGGAAAACAGAAATCCTAGTCTGTTGCATAACGGTGCTTCTTCCCCCAACCTATTCCCTGGCCTCTCTCCCTAGGCCCCGGAGTGGAAAACATTGGATGCACACAGGACACGGATTTAGCTCTCTCCCAACACATCAACTCTGTATCCAGAACCAGTTTCTTCCACCTACGCAGCCTCAGGCGTATCTTAGCACACCTCACCTATCCTCACGGTTTCTCTGCCATCCTCTCCAGCAGCCTCTCCCGCTTAGACTATGCAAACTGCCTTTATCTAGGCACACCAGCGTTTCAGCTAAGTAAACTGCAAAGAATCCAAAATGCTGCAGCCAGTCTGCTCATTAGCCTCCCTCCCAGAGAGCACATCAGCCCAAGAGTCCTCCCATGGCTTCCTATTGGTTGACGCACTACCTTTAATGCCATATGCATCACTCATCATGCCATCTACAACACCGGCCCAGAATTCCGACAAGACAAACTCACTCGCTACCACCCCTTGAGGACACTCAGATCTGGCAAAGCATCTCTCCTAGTTGTCCCACATTACAACTGCACCAGACTGGATGGATCAACCTCCTCCGTCCAAGCTCGGATCATCTGGAACTCTATGCCCCGCCACACCTGCAACATTGATAATCACTTGGCCCATAAAACCTGGCTTTTTCCTTCGTCCTCTTTAAACCTTCTTGCACTGTATACTGTTTATACGTGCACAGAAACACTGGCCCAAACCCAACAACACTCCTATCCACCCAAACTGCCACGGATGCCGGCAGAGTTTGCAGCAGCACACCGTAAACTCAGGACCACCCCTCTTCACCACAGACGATTCCCCCGTCCCTCCGGGCCCCTCGCCCACTGATCAGGCTTTCAATCTAGAGAGACCAGAGCTGGCAAGACCAGCCAATTGCATTGAACATTGAACATAAGACACCAATGTTTAAGATGAACGCCATCAGAGTTTAAGGTATGGATACCAAGCACAACGTCGTGAACACAGACAGCAGGCACGGCCATCCATCCATCCATCCATCCATCCATCCATCCATTATAGAATGCAGCTATGGCTACGCAAATACAGTCTAGCAGCTCGCATAGCCATCCACACTGAAACCAGACTTACCTCAACACCTGTCATTAGTATACAGCCAACAACCTACACAATAATTTCAGTCTAGCTGAGCACACAACGAGACTCCAGCACTAGCACCATCTTAAACCACCAAGAGCACCTGCCCATGTGCCGGACCTCGGTGCTGCTTAGTGGAGTCAAGCCAGCTCACCAAAGTCCTGACCTGTCAAAATGCACACGCATCTTAAAATTAACTCTTAGAATCTCCCACACATGAACTTCGGTCCCCGAGGGTGTGCCAGCCACAAAGTGCATTGAGGTCATACAAATGTGGAAAGGGCACTATATATAAAATGACGAATATAATACAAATTGTTATAATAACAGCTTCAGAGTTAGCGAAAAGTGTTCAGGGACTTCAAAGAAGGCTCCCTATAGGCGTTCCAGCTTAAGGCAAACGGTATGAGCAAACTCCCAAATACACAAATGACCCACTCAGCCCCACAGTATCGACAAGACTTGAGGTAAGTATTACCCAAGCCAACACACTACCTCAACTAAGAAGAAAAGCTTGGAGATTAACATCTTCCCGAGGCAGCCAGACAGGACCAGGTCCTTGGATTCTTGGTCTGGTGACTGAAGAAATGGATACTGGATGGGTACTGGCAACGGCAGTTGCCAGGAGAGGCTTCCAGAAAAGCATTCTTCAAGGCTTCTAACAGCTCTGGTGACCTTTTACAGGTACCTGATGAAGAACGAATATGAATATATCTCTCCCCTCCCCTCCCCTCCCCTCCCCTCCCCTCCCCTCCCCGGCTTCTGGTCTTCAAAGACACTCTTGATTCTTGGTGGGAAATACAAAGGTATCCCGCTGAAGACAAAACTCCAACCAGGACCTCTCCTGCCTAGGACGGCAGATAAAGACCTAAGAAACAAGTAAACTTAAAGTGGTGGAAAAAAAAGGGAGGTCAACATTCTACCAGAATGGTGACCTTCCTGTACATTACCATGGCCGATTTGACAGTCTGCAAGTAATGGGACTAAAAAGTAATTACGGTATAACCACTGCCACCAGCCATTCCAATTAATTTGCTATTGTATTAAAAACTTTACCATGAGAAAGGGGATACATTGCATCTCCCCAGCACTCCACATGAGGTGGGGGTTTGCTGGTCTCACATAGTCAATGTAACAGGGTTGGGAATAGGACTTTAATCTTGGGAACAGTAGTTCACCAAAGATATCAAGAGAAATTTAAACAGAGGAGCCCAAAGGCAACGCAGCCGACACTGCACATAAGATGCTGTGTGCTGCCATATTAAATCACATACAGTCCTAAAGTTAAAGGGAACTATCAATCCATAAACAATGGAAAGACAATAAAGGTCACACATAAAAAGAGTAAAAGACTAGGTACTGGGGGTGGGGGAATTACCACTCACCTAGGTACAAGGGAAAAATAATCACCAAGCCTAGCAAACCGTTCTGGGGTTGACATAGGCCAGGAAGATGCATCACAAATAGGAACATTTTACCTAACACAGAGAACTTTGTATACACACAATAGTGGGTCTCTCAACCCCAACACACCAGTGGTAATCAGAATAACCTGAATGATTATATGAGATAATAGGTTCCGGTCATTTTATAGAATCTGGCCATCATTGCCTCTTACCTGAGAAGCCCAGCCCACATTTTCCACAAAAACAGACTTTAGAACTTGTCCCGGGTCTGGAGTGCACAACGTTTTGGGAGTTGAAGTGCTCATTTTAGATGCTGAAGTTGAACAGACCGATCCTTCATATGAAATTATCTGCAGGAAATAATTATCAAAATGTTTACAGCACAAACTCCAGCTTTGAAAGGTTAGTAGAGTTGGCATTCATCCCTCATAAATTCAGACTGCAGTGCATCTTCAATACATTTATTGGGAAGATGGACCTGTACCTGTAATTGGCATCAGGATTAGCAGAAATCTGAATAAAATGAAATCTGAGCCTAACACATGGTAGCATCTGGCTACGTTCAGTGTTGAGTTTTACTTTTCTCTTCACACCCATCCCTCCCAGTCCAAGACACAGAACCTTAACATCGGGTTGAACATTAGTTTGGTTCTTTTTCTGCAACTTTATTCCATTGACTTCAATGTATTCCACAAGCACATCAACTTGTTGTCTGTATCCACAGCTGTTTTTTTTGGGGTGAGAGGCACCTTAGCCTCACCTGTTTGTGGCACTAGTCAGTCCCAATGGCCACCAGTGCAGAGGATCGGTTTCCTTTGATTTTTATCTTTATTTTTACAGTGTAGAAAAAGTCCCTGTCCGTAGTGCACTATAGGGACATTTGTCCCTTTAACCTTTGTTAGGGAGTTTTACACAAGTTGCTGTCTGTGACAGAACTTGGAAAATACCACCTTAGGCGACAGAGTTGTACTCCTTAGGTTTAGCCTGAACTACCCAAAGATTTGTTATCAAGGGCTAAGCAGTGAGGTTTTGTCTAGGAGGGAGAAGGGCTGTAGTGAGGCACACACTACTTGGAGCATACAATCAGTTAAATGAAACACACACACTAGTTGTCATTTTATTTTATATACACCAAGGCTTTAGACGCAAGTAATGCAAGTTTTATTTACACAATAACATCACAGTACAATAAAAAGGTAGCACACTTTAAATCAAATGTTAAGCAACCAAGTGAGAGAAACTACTAAAACAAATAAGCAAATTTTAGATCAACTCTTGCAACTTAAATTAATCCCTGCTTAGCTAATCTTAAGAAAGTCCAATCCTGTACTAGGTGAGTCTCAGTCAAGGGGGCCCTGGACCCGCAGTGCCCGAAGGCTGAGAAGCAAAGAGGCAGGAAAGCAAGGGACCTAGTACAGTCTATGAAGGTTTTCTTCAGGTTTGCAGGTAACAGTTTGGCAATTTAGAGCCCAATGGATCATTTACCCCCCAATGGGACGCAGATTGGCCTGGAGGGGGGGGTGCAAGTAACAAGTTAATTGCAGCCCTCAAAGAACGCAAAAACACAGCAAGACCAAGATACCTAGGCTCGAGACGGTACCTTTTCAATGAAGAACTTGTGCAGCAGGTTGGTCCCCAAGGTGAAGAGACAGTTGAGCTTGGTTTGGGTTTCTTGGCCTGGGCGGCTGAAGAAGGAACTTTGGAGATAACAGATGGATGCACTCTAGCAGTAAGACGCCCAGCAGCGGATCTTGGTGGCACTGGTGCATTGGGGCCCATCACAGGCTTCGGGTCACCGACTATTATTGCCCGGTAGACTTCTCTTCGGTTCTCGGTCCATGACTCAGCTGAGGGGACGTCTAGGAGTGGAAAAATGTCACTTCTGGCCCAGAAGGATGCCTACAAGGTTTTAGCTAGAACCATGCTTCACAAGACGTTACACGGCAAAATGGAACAGGTCCCAGGTTATTGGAAGTTTGCAATCTAAAGGATTGCTCTGTGACACTGCACTCAAGGTGCTGCGAGTCAGCATACCAAAAATAGGTGCCTATGGAGTTTGTCAGACTCCAAAAACAAAGAAACCACAATCCAAATCAGGTCAAAACACGAGAGTGAGAAAAGGGGCTCACCAACTCCAGGGTTAAAATTAAAAAGTCCTAGAGTCCAGCAAAAGAACTGGGGGTCTCTAAGGTTGAAGGGAATTAGCACAGAAATGAGAATTCTCCCTAACAAGGGGCCAGTGAAAAGGACATTATAATAGTTAAGTCGGGAACCAATGACTGCTTGAGCGATCGTTAGGCAACTGTCTGTGGAACGGAAAGGTCTGGAGGCATTTAGCAGTTTGGTCACATAGGCTGCCGAGGAGGCAGTATCTTTCACTTGATGGGGCAGTGAAAGGGTGGCATCAAGGAAGGTAAACCCCTAGCGTCTTCACCCGGATGAGACAGGGACCAGGATGTCGTCCATATAGAAGAACAAGTTACTTTCTTACCTGGTAACGTTCTTTCGATGGGATGGTCCGACGACGTATTCCATATCTATGACATGTAATCACCACAGCTGTGCTGCTTCGGAAACTTTTTCGGCGTCTGCGTCCTGCGTCGATGCGCCGTCGTCGAGGACCTCCTCCGACGTCATCCGATGTGATAAGTAGGACGCACGACGCCCATAGCCTCAGTTGCAGTTTTTTCCCCCAGAACGTGTGACATAAGTCAACTGCCAGTCAGACACAAAGCCTTGCGGAACGGAAGCTGCAATCGCAAAAGAAATTCTGCAGCGGGGAAGGCAGGGCGGGAGCGATATGGAATACGTCGTCGGACCATCCCATCGAAAGAACGTTACCAGGTAAGAAAGTAACTTGTTCTTCGAGGGGATTGGGTCCTCCGACGTATTCCATATCTATGACAGACTCCCAAAGCAGTACCAAAAGCAAGGAGGAGGGAAAGAATTTACAATCAAAATTTAGAATAGCCAATCAAATAGCAGAGCAAAGGACCGCCTTGCCAAAGGCCAGATCCTGTGCTCGGATGGAATCGAGGGAATAGTGACGTACAAATGTATGTACTGAAGCCCAGGTGGCTGCATCACAGATGTTGCGAATAGGAACACCCCTCTGCAGGGCAGTAGACGCAGCCATACCCCTGGTAGAATGGGCCCGCAAGCCAGCCGGTGGGTCCTTACCCGCCAAGCGGTAGCACTCCGAGATGGCCAAAATAATCCAGCGAGACAAAGTCTGTTTCGTCACAGCTTGTCCCAAACGCTTCCCAGCGTAACCAATAAAGAGTTGATCATCCACCCTGACCCGGGACATGCGTGAAACATAAAAGCTTAAAGCTCTCCTAGGATCAAGCCTATGGAGCCTCTCCTCTTCCTTACCAGGATGCGGAGGAGGATAGAATGCCGGAAGAACAACCTTCTGGGCCAAATGAAATTCCGTCACTACCTTCGGAAGAAAAGAAGGACGAACTCTAAGGACAACCCTGTCCTTGTGAAATACAGTGAAGGGAGGCTTAACTGAAAGTGCCTGTAACTCACTCACTCTGCGAGCGGAAGTAACCGCAACTAAAAACACAGTTTTCAGAGTTAACAGCCTCAAAGGGGAAGAATGTAAAGGCTCAAACGGAGCACCCATAAGAAACTTAAGAACAAGGTTTAAATCCCAACCGGGCACCAGGAAAGGTGACGGAGGGAACACATTAGTGAGCCCTTTCAGGAACTGTGAAATCAAAGGGATTTTAAAGTAAGAACATTCTTCAGACGAGCGCTTAAAGATGGACAGCGCCGCCAGGTAACCCTTAACGGTACCCACTTGCAAGCCCCTGTGGGCCAAAGAAAGTAATAAGGACAGAACCATGGGGATGTCACATGCAAAAGGATCTACATTCTGAACTCTGCACCAGTCGCAGAACTTACGCCAACGGCACAGAGACTTTGTTGCTGGCCTTCGGGCCGAAAGCAACACCTCCATCACGTCCTCAGGGAGGTCCCAATCCTTATACCTCAACCTTTCAGAAGCCAAGCGTGAAGGTTGAGGGATCTGACCTCTGGATGGAGAACCTGACCCCCCTCCCGTGAGAGCAGATCATCTCGGTAGGGAAGACGACGTGGAGGGCAGATGGATAAGTCGAGAAGGTCCGGGTACCACGTCCTCCGAGCCCACGCCGGGGCAATGAGGATCATCCGGGAACCGAACTTCCGTAACCTCCGCAGCACTTGCGGGATGACGGGGACTGGAGGAAACGCGTACAGCAGCGGGAATGACCACTCCACCACGAACGCGTCTCCTAAGGCTCCTTTTGGTGGAAATTCCCGCGAGCAAAACCTTTCGCACTTCCGGTTGACACTGGAGGCGAAGAGATCCACCTGAGGGGTCCCCCAAAGGGCGAAGATCTCCAGGAGAATCTCCTGAGCCAACTCCCACACGTGAGAGATCGCGCTCTGCCTGCTCAGAGCGTCTGCCGTCACGTTTTCGGCTCCGGCCAGATGAACTGCCGAGATCGAAACTTCCTGCTGGATGGCCCAGAACTCGAGCTGCATCGCCTCCCTGCACAGAGGAAGTGACCCTGCCCACCCCTTTTTGTTGAGGTAGTGCATGGCCACTGTGTTGTCCGTCAGGATCAGGACATTCTTCCCTCGCACAGACGGCAGAAAAGCCTTCAGGGCTAGCCTGACGGCCCTCAGCTCCAACAGATTGATATGGAGTCTGGACTCCGACGGAGACCAACGACCGCTGACCGTCAGCCCGTTGGCATGAGCTCCCCATCCCGTGAGGGATGCATCCGTCACGATCGTCACCTCCGGCCAGGGAAGCCAAAATGGAGCCCCCTTCATCAAGTTGCCTTCGACGGCCCACCACAGAAGGTCCCGGGCGACCGAGGACGGCACCTGAATCGAGTCCGACATCCTGCCGGAGTTCTGCGACCATTGCGTCTTGAGTGCCCACTGCAAAGATCTCATCCGCAGGCGAGCCTCTGGCACCAGAAGAATGCAGGATGCCATGAGGCCGAGCAACCTCAAGAACTCGAACGCTGGGAGCGCCTGGGCATGCTGAAACTTGTGCACCATCTGCTGAATGTGAAGAGCCCTCACCTGGGGAGGAAAACACTGCCCCAGGGAAGTGTCGAGCACTGCTCCGATGTACTGGAGCCGCTGTGTTGGCGTCAAATGGGACTTCTTTAAATTGAGGGAGAAGCCCAGCCTGTGAAGGGAGCGACAGGTGACCGATAGATGATCCAGGACTTGCTCGGGAGAGCTCCCCCTGATCAACCAATCGTCCAGGTAGGGGTAGACGTGAATCCCCCCTTGCCTGAGATGCGCTGCCACCACCACCATGAGCTTGGTGAAAACCCTCGGGGCGGAGGTCAATCCGAACGGCAGGACCCGAAACTGAAAGTGCGAGTCGCCAACCGCGAACCTCAGGTACTTCTTGTGCTTGGGATGGATCGGCACATGGAAGTAAGCATCCTTGAGGTCGAGTGACACCAACCAGTCCTGAAGCTGAAGGGCCTGGAGGACTTGAGAGAGAGTAACCATCTTGAACTTGTCCTTCCTGAGGAGTTTGTTCAAACCACGCAAGTCCATGATGGGTCTCAATCCCCCGTCTTTCTTGGAAATCAAAAAATAAGGGGAATACCATCCCTTGTTCCTCTCCGCTACAGGCACCAGTTCTATGGCGCCTTTCTCCAGCAGGGCTTGAATTTCCTGCGCAAGGAGCGGATCCGGACTCTGCAAAGAGAGGATCCCCGGTGGATTGTCGCGAGGCCTGTGCCGAAAAGGAAGACAGTAGCCGTGGGTTATGATCTCCAGAACCCACACATCTGAAGTAATGGCTTGCCACTCTACAAGATGCTGCGCCAGCCTTCCCCCAACCGGCGAACCATGGGACATGGCCTCACGACAGAGTGGGAGCGGCTGCGGCGTTACCTGAGGGCAAAGAGGCAACTGCCCGAGCGGCCTTGGCACCACGGGTACCCTGTCGTCCACCTCTGGTACCCCTGCGTTGGCCTCTTTGACTGCCAGCTCCTCTCGCTTTACTGAAGGATGAGTAATAGCGAAAGGAACCACCCCTCCACTGCTGTCCCCTAGGACGAAAAGGCGGAGGTTGGCGAACTGCAACGCCCAACGACTTCGCTGCAGCTTTTGAGGTCTGCAACCTCTCAAGGCTCTCGTCAGCCTTGCTGCCAAAAAGGTGTTCACCGTCAAAGGGCATTTTGAGGAGCCGGGACTGCACATCAGGCGCAAACCCCGACTTCCGCAACCACGCAAACCTGCGTATCACGGTGCTCGCCGCCATGGACCTACTGACGCATTCAGCTAAGTCCAAACCCGACTGAACGGACTCACACATGGCATCCTTACCATCCTGGACCATAGCAAGGAAACCATCCCGTTCATCCCCTTCGGGAACATGTTCAGCCGCTAACGCAACACAGTTCCACAGAGTGTGCGTGAAACGTGACAAGGCACAAATGGAGTTGGCCGCCTGAAGCGCCATACCACCAGAAGAAAACACTTTCTTCGCCCAGCCATCAAAACGTTTGTCGTCCCCATCAGGAGGGATGGTAGGGTCGTGGCCGCCTGCACCACCAAACTCTCCGGAGTGGGGTGCCTGGTCAAGTAGCAGGGGTCGCCACTGGCTGGACGGTATTTTCGCGACAAGGATCTGCCCACCGCCGGGAGACTCTCCGGAGCAGTCCAAGCCGCCGCCACCCTTCTCTGTAAAGCCATATGGAACGGCAGAACCGGGTCAGTTGGGGGACCAACATCAAGGATGTCTGTCAGATCATCCTGCACAAACTCCCCTGGGGGAGCAGACCATCCCAAGTACTCAGAAACCCTAGCCATAAGGCGCCAGTACGAGGAATCAGCATGAGAGCCAGGCTCAGGCCTACAAAACTCCACCTCAGGAGAGGTGTCCAGTCCACTGGCATCATGCAGTGACTGTCTCAACTCGTCAAACTGACTATGGCCCGAGACAATGTCATCCGGAACCTGACTATGAACCAGGCCATCAGAATCCTCATCCGCCTCTGAAATATAGTCCAGGTCGAGAGTGCTTTCTCTTAACCAGAGCCTTCCTAGGGGGTCCACCCGTGCCCTGGGGTACCTCCGACACGAAAGGCGTCGATGGCGTCGAGCGAATCGGCGCCAGCGTCCAGAGAACCGGCATCGGCGCCGAGAGGATCGGCGTCGAGGAAATCGGCGTCGACGTCAGACGCAGCGCCTCCAGAATCGGCGGCGTCGACACAGCCCTCGAGGCCGGAGCCCCGAGCGTGTCCCTCGACGACCTGAGCGTCGACGGCATCGACGACTTCCTCGGAGCCAGAGCCCCGAGAAAGCCTGTCGACGCCCTCGACGCCACAGACGTCGAAGCCTTCTTCGAAGACCTCACAGGTGCACACGGTCTCGAACGCGTCGAGGACCGGGACCAGGAACGGGTACGTCGAGAACGAGTCCCCTTGTCCGAACGGGACCTCTCCCGTGACTCGTGCCGACCACTCCTGCGAGCGGTGTCTCTCGACCTCACACGACCGACCCCACTCGGGGGCGCGGACGGCTGAGTACCCTGCGACTCAAGAATCGCCAACATCTGCTTCCCGAAGGAAGCCCATACCTCCGGCGTCGCACGGCCCGAGGGGTAAGCGACGTGCCGGGCACAGCCCTCCGAAGAGGACCTGGAAGACGACCGATGTCGGCGCTTCCGAGAATGCCTCGAAGAGGCAGAGGAGTGGCGAGACCGACTCCTAGAAGGAGACCCACGAGACTTCCGACGATGACACGGAGAGTCACCCCTCGAATCATCCGTCGAAAGCCCCGCAGACTTCGACTTCCGGGGCTTGGACACCCGACCTACCGACAACTTCTTCTTACGTTCGCGTAAGGCTTTGGACGTGAGCGACTGGCAGTCGATACAGTCATCCGTGTCGTGGGCCTCCCCGAGGCACCAGAGGCAGGCGTCGTGCGAGTCAGTCACCGACATCTTGGACCCACACTGCCCGCACTTCTCGAAACCCGGACGCGGGGTCGAAGACGAAGTAGACATCTTCAGAAGGATTTTCACAAACGAACAGGTTCGAAGAACCGAGAAGAACAGAACTCCAAAGAGTCGAGGCGTTTAAACCGAGAAACACGAAGCAACACGTTCGCGGAAAAAACGGAACTGAGGCTATGGGCGTCGTGCGTCCTACTTATCACATCGGATGACGTCGGAGGAGGTCCTCGACGACGGCGCATCGACGTCATCGACGCAGGACGCAGACGCCGAAAAAGTTTCCGAAGCAGCACAGCTGTGGCGATTACATGTCATAGATATGGAATACGTCGGAGGACCCAATCCCCTCGAAGTCAGAGTATTGGTCATGGAGATTTTTTAGTATCCGGGGGGTGGGGGGAGGGTCATACCAGCAGAATTTCTGTCTTGTAGTCTTGTACCTATTTCAGCATAGGCAGTTTACCGTCATCCATGTCTGGATAGTGGAATATGCAGCGTGTATTGGCGTCTTCTGCATAATTGCCAGTGAGTCAGAGAAGAATTTGAGTTGTGTTGGCATAGTGGGTGTAGACTTAATTTGTCAATTGCTTGCTGTTGCCGAGGTATTCTTCTGACATTTTATGCGGGAAAGGCCTCAGTTGAAGTTCTGTCTTCCACAGCACTTTGTCTTTTACTGGGGGAGTGGCTCCCGATTCTTTTAGAAAAGTGGTCGGGTTCAGCCAACTTTTGTGCTATTTTATAGCACCGGCTGCATTCCCATCCCCGGTTATGCGCAAAAGGGTCACCTATGTTCGAACATAGTGGCTCCTTTCTTTTTGTTGCCCTTTCTTGTGTGGTCGTCCCTTGTTAGCCCTTCTACCATCGTGGGAGAGGGAGGTCTGAATGTGTGTTTAGCCTTTGGCGAGAACCCTTGGTGAAGCATGCCTTGGCTCCAGTGTGTCTGAGGACAAAACGTATGGGAGGGGACCGAAACTCCCCTGTCCTTTGTCTGAAGTGCCTGAACGGAACGAGTTCCCAGTGGGGGGCTGGCTGTCTTGATTGGACAACAACCCGCCAGTTTACGTAAACTGCAGGGAGAGTTTGAACAGGAGTGAATGGGAATGTCAGGCAAGATTATGTGCAGTACCCTTTGAGTGCACTACAGCAACCTTGACCTCCTGGCAACAGGAACCCAGCCTTTGGTATAAGTCTGTACTACAGAGGTCGGTAGCGTGGCTGAGCAGCAAGGCTCATTTCAAGAGGGGTCAATGTGAGCAGTAGTGGTTTTACACAGAGGTTTACAGTGACAAGTATTCAAATACACTCTTCTACTCAAGGTTTATTGATTAAACAAGTAGTAATGTATTTAACAGTCAGTTGAATAAGCCTTCTTCAGAAGAGAGCAATATAGCAGTAACATGCATACACTCCAAATTACACACTCTTAGTTTCTCTAAATCAGCAAGTATCCATATGGGATGGCACACAGATTATTCCTACACCCTGAGGCGACTTAAATAACTAGGACACTGGACATTAATAGATCACCGGTACATTTAGAGAAATACAGAAATTGGTGTCAAAGAAAAGGGTTTAAGAATAAAACAAAGGTTACACGAATATTTTGAAGCAGGTACGTACTTTTGAACCGACAATGCAAAGCAAATTAACCCTTTCCTAGAGGAAAGAAGTCAGGAGGATCTTCCACAAGCTTGGGTCCGACTTAAAAGTGATGCACTCCGTTTGGTGTTACTCTCCCTGGCACTTTGGCTCCAGCAGCAGCAGAAGTACAGCCAGCTCCAGAGGATGTCCAAACAAGTTCACTTTGGAGTTGATTGGCCCCACCTACTCAAGGGGAGAATTGGTCCTTGCAGGGCTTCTCTGGTTGAGGCGAATTCGGAGCTTCAGCATAGCAGCAGGGCTTCACTGGGCAAACCAACGGTCCAGGAGTTGCGGCAGGTGTCTCTTCCAAGTTCTTCGGATTCCTTCGTCCAGTGGTCGACTCTGCCTTCCAAGCCAAAAAGCCTCACCTTTTATGCATGTTTCTCCCATTCATTCCAGCCTAGCTGTCAATCGCACAGCACAATGGCTGTCCTCCAAGGACAGCCACCCGGTCAATCACCTTGGGTGCATTCCTGTAACGAAGGGGATTGAGCACAAGGAGTTTCGGGCACCTCCCTCACTTCCTGCCCCTGCCAGACATACTGGAGCCAGAGGCGGGCTGCACTCGTGAATCCCAGCCAAAGACAAAACTAACAAAAGGACCATACCTGGTTTGGTGCGCAGAGTAAATCTCAAAAAGTACCCTTCCAGCAAGAAATGGCAAAAAAATTAGACTGGGGCCATTTTGACAAAATGGGCACCCATGGGTGCCTACTGCAACTGCGAACGCAGCCCATGGTAGTAAAAAGTAAACTACTTCCATCAGCCATTAATTGTAGAAAGAGTAACAAAAATGTTACATGAGAAACTAGACAAAGGGGATACTAAGTAACCCCTCAGCACCCTATTGTAAGATAGTGTGTGATGGGTTTAGAAAGTTACAAACTGTAAGTAAAGTCAATTCCACTTCACTGCTCTTGGAAACAGTAGTTTGTCCAGGCGAAGGTATTTAAACCTTTGGGAAATCTGGAAGACTTCCCTGTGTCACTGCACTGACGGTGCTGTGTGCCACAATGTAAAGATGATGCCTATGGACTTTGTCAGACTCCATAACCAAAAAGAAACAGACGCAGGCTTGGATGTGGGCTCTTAGTTTGAACAAGGAGCTGGGATTGCGTTTGGAGAAGGCAGCAGGCCAGTTTATCAGAACATGTACAAGAAGCACGGCATTTCCTCTCAGCCACCCTACACTCGCGTTTAAGGGTAGCTAGGTCGGAGGCGTACCAAGTGTTGCACTTGGCTTTGGGATTCAAGCAGATCTTCATGACAGGGGCAAGAACATCAAGAGCATCAGAGATAGAGTAGAGCATGGAAAGGGGCTGTGTCAGGAGGCGAGTCAGCCAGTGGAGGGGGCGGGGGGGGCTTTTGGAGAGAGAAAGTGGCAGCGAAAGCCTCAACTGACACACGTGTCATGGGTCGTATGACCGAGAAGGTAGGTGGCAGTGTTGGAGTTGGCTCGCCCTGAGGGGTAGAGAGGGAGAGATGGGAGGAAAGGAGGGAGTGATCGCTCCAGGAGAGAGGAATGGTCAGAGGGATGGAGAGAGGGAGGTCAGAGGAGATCAAAACATCCAGCGTGTGCCCTGCAGAGTGAGTCGGCCCAGAGGAGAGAATAGTCAGAGAATCGCAGAGGTCGCGAAAGAGTCCAAAGGAGGAACAGGGAGCATCCAGATGGATATTGAGGTCTCCAAGAAGGAGGAGTGGATTGGTTGAGGCTAGGAGGAAGGAGGAGAGGTCCGTCCACTCGGAGAGAAAGGAGGTGATCTGACCGGGTGGCCGATAGATGGTAGCCACTGTAAGAGCGGCCAGTGGGGGGTTAGGGGGAAGAGAGAAAGACTGCAGACAAGGCATTCGAAAGAGGAGTAGGTCTGCATAGGAATGACAGAGGCAGGAATTGGCTCCGGGAAGATCAGGACTACACAACCCCCCACAACCCACCGTACCGGGTGGATCTGGGTGCGGAGAGGATCTTGTAGCCGTCAGGGAGGAGAGCATCAAAGCTCGTGAAAGAACTGGCCGTGAACCATGTCTCGTGAGACTGAGGACATCTGCGGCAGATGTCAGAGGAGTGTGACGGCTGAGCGAGAGTTGAGAGTGGCAATATGGAGAAGGTTGCCATCCTTGAAGGACTACCGGGGAGGGGTACAGATCAGAGGTATGCCCTGCGGAGGGATAGAAGGAGGTGTAGACGGAGCCCGAGAGGGGGGCATGTGAGGAAGGAGTGGGGTAGGGTATCTGAGGGGGAGGGGCAAGGAAGCCGAGGAAGGGTGAGGGGACAGTGGGAGAAGAAAGGAAATTGGGGAAGTGTCTATCAAAGGGGAGAAGGTTGGCCTGAGGGCCTTGGACCAAGACAGTTCCATTCAGGTAGACATTACTGATTACCTTAGAGGAGTGGAAGGGGGGCAGGAGATGGAGAGGAGGATAAAGGAGAGAGCACAGAGACCATACGAAGAGTCCATAGATCTGGCAAGGGAACAACAAAGAGGATGTCGGTGAGGGTCTGCCTGGAAGAAGTGCTGGTACAGCTGTCGGCGATAGGGAAACCAGGGTTAGAGACCAAGATATCCTTTTTGAATTTTTTCCTGCCAGACTTAGTGAGTAGGGAAGGATAGTCAATGGAGAGAGTAGATCGGAGAAACAGAGCGCCATGGGTAAGGTAGAGAGGGTGGGAGCAGAGGGGGAGGATCAGGATAGGACCAGCAGGGTAGAGTAGCATAATGTAGTCACTGGGTCAACCAATTTCAAGAGAAAAAGCATGCAATACAACCATAAGGGTACAGCTGAATTGAAATTTGGTAGCAGTAGGTGAAAACAGTGCAATCACAGGCTGTAAGCGTGGGAGACAAGGTGAGATTGAGAGACGGAAGGAAAGTTAAAGGGGAATGAATGTGCCCAGTTGGCAGGGACCAACACATTGTTATGGAGGAGAGAAAGTCATGGTAGTCCAGGTTCCACTGAAGAGTGTGGGAGTAACATCCTGACTGCTTGAGAGGTGGTTCCGGGGGGGGGGGGGGGGGGGGAGTTACAAGAAATCCCCACACAGCATACCAGGAGCAGAAGGGGGCCTTAGGAAGTCGGCCTTTGGATAAGGGGGCCGGCTAGAGCCTACCAGTCCCTGATAGGTTTACTTGAGCTGCCCGAACACCAATGGCAAGGCAGGAAGGCAGATTAGGAAGCCCTCAGACTGCCTTACGGCCACAACAACAACGGTGGCCATGTTGAAATAATGCTGCGAGGACGGCATCAAAGGAAAAAAATGAGAGCTTTCCCAAGCACTCACGGCAACAGCGATGAAATAAAGAAGGGAGATACAGGGCAGCACAGCGTGAAACATGCAGTATTCAAAAGTCAATTTTGATTGAATCAGGATAAAGATTTTCTTTTTTCCTTTTATGAGTCGCAAAGATGATGCAGCACTTCAGGGATGTAGAAATCCTCCCATGTAGCCTCTTACCTCGTGCAGGCGTCCAGTGGTAAGCGGGCACGGCCTCCGTGCGTTCAGTTGGGCATCAGGCTAGGGAACACGCTTCCTCGCGCTCCAGTGGAAATGAATGATTGGAAATGAACGATTGGGCTTACAAAGCATTAGAAGCCTTGAAAAGTGTTACTAGAACGTGTAATGCTGCTAAAGTGTGAATAACTGTTAGGGAGAATGTTCATTTCTGTCCCACTTCCATTTAACCCTAGAGACTCCCCAGCTCTTTTGCTGGACTCGGGGATTTAAAAAAGATTTTTACTCCCGAGTGAGTGGGACATTTTTCTCACTCAATCGTGCGCTTGTCCGACTATGGATTTTCTATGTTCCTCACTGTTTTATGGAGCCTGGTAAACTCCAAAGGCATCTGCTTTTGCATTGTTTGTTTATTTTATTTGTAATGCGCTCCTCACCCAAAAGTATCTGGGCGCGACAAGAAAATACAGTTTCTTTATGTACAGAGTATGGTGCATTGTGACAGCACCTTTTGTGCAGTTCCACTAAAAAGTCCATTGGACTTCTTTTAAGTTTAACTACATTTTCTTGGGTGATGTACTGTTCACAAGAATAGTAAGATGACCACTGTCTTACTTACCTTTACTTTATGGGTCCAGCACACAGTACCCTATGTGGAGTGCTGGGGGGTGACATAATTCCTTTAACCCATTCCTCATGTGACATTTTGTTACACTAACTTACTTGAATGGCTGGTGGCAGTGGTTTCTTTTTTCAGTTGTAAATAAAATTGAACCTAGACATAAAAGGGGAAGGAGTAATAAACACAGGTTCAACCTGTGACTACCTAGTCACATGCATCTGCAGGCCGATACCTCAGCTGCAGTGCTGCACACAAGGGTGTGCATTTTCCCAAAATGACCCAGGTCTTTTTTCGCCATGTATGGTGGGGAAAAACCAGTCTCAAGATGAACTTCGAATTGAGACATATTCCGAGGTCCTATGAGTTTCCAAAACTGCGGAACCCCAACACCAGGAGACCTGCTGCCCATTTCGAGTGGAAAGGCCGAATCCGTACAAATCTTTGCTGAACCCGTAAGCACACGCAAGAGATCCGATCCAACTCGCCCAGGTCCCTTCGCCAGAGTGCGGGACTGCAGGAAGCAAAGAAGATTGACCAGGCGATCCGTGCCCTTTGTTAGTGCTGCAGCAAAGGCACCAATACCGCAGAGTGAACCAAGAAGTTGCTGAAAGGTCCGTCACAGGTCCTCCCATCGAGACTGCTGCTGAGAGATCCTGTCCAGTGTGCTGCATTCAGTCATCAGACCAAGGAATCTGGAGGTTGGGTCCAGAGCTGCAACATCAGAGCATCCAGCACGAACATTTTCTTCTGACAAAAAGGTACTGTGGGGGGTGGGGGGGAATCCTCTGGAACGCTTTGTAATCTGCTGCTTGTAAAGACTGAGCCCTCACAGAACTGCCTTCAGCTAGGGTTGCGTTTTTGGACAAAAGACTTGCTGTTCGAAGAAACCCTCTCTAGAACCTTGAACCAGGCTAATGTTACACTAACCATTTTCCTCCCTTAAAGTGACTTTACTATTACCATATGAACTGTTAGAAAGGGAAAAGATAATTTTATCGTATTATCGGTTATTACACGCACCTCCGTTTTTCTAACATTTCTACAAATATAACTGCAAACAAACACAAAAGTGAAAGTGTCCTTTGAAGTGTATTCTCAAGTATTCCAAAGTGTTCTAGTGTAATTGTCTAAAGTATTTAAAGTGATTCTGGTGTATATATAATTAATATATCAAGTGTAAGAGTTTCTTTTTGGTGTGCATGTCTAACTAAGGTTCAGTGTACTTACCTAAAGCTCACATCTTTCTCTTAAGGTAAGAGGAACTGCTCTGCCACTCTACCAAGGTCCCGAGTTAGTACAGACAGATACAAAGAGTTGGAGCTCTACAAACCAATGGGATAGCTTAAAGTTTTACTACCAGTAGGAGTTTAGGAAAACTAAAAGTTTCAGGAAAGGTACAAACTATCCTTCTATCCTTAACAGCAGTTAGTAAGGATAAACCAAGAATCTCAAAAGGAGAACCCAAAGGGTTCCCCAGCAACACTGCCAATAAGGAGCCGTGTGCTGCAAAAGTTAAAACAGATAGCTGTAAAGAGATATGGAGGGAAGCAGAGTCCATAGTAAAGGTAAAACACAGAACAGAGGTCCAAAAGTCAGAGCAAATAAGAATGAATGAGTGGGAAAAGGCTCTACTCATTCAGGATAGAAAGAAAAAGTCCAGAAGTCCAGCAAATAGTGCTGGGGGTCTTGCTAGGAGAGGGGATGAAGCATAACAATCACCTACTAGAAGCCTTAGGATAAGGTCCCCATATCTCAAGTTCAGCCCTGCTAGGAATTGAGGCCTAGTGCTCAAATGTCATAATGTGAACAAGATATACTTTACAGGACTGTTTACTATTGGATTTGCAAACTCTTCAGCCATGAAGGCTGAAACTGCAGGGACTTGCCTCACCAGTTGAAGGTCTGCAGATTTCTCAGGCTGCACAAGGAATGGCAACTTGTTAGGGCAGTTTTTCCGAAGTCCAACTAAGGGCTTAGTAAAACCTTTCAGACGCCACTCTTAGTACAAGGCTGTGCCACCTGAGTATATTGTACTGTAGCCAGAGCAGCCAGGCTTAATTTAGGAGGGAGAGAGGGCTGTAGCATCAGTACTAAGAAATTGTAATGTCAATAAGGTCCAAAGAAACATTGACACACTATGGATTGTAAACATGATATGATATGGCATTTGTAACACGCCTATGCACAAGTGTTTCAAGGCGCGACGAGGCAAGGGAAGGGGAACAGAGGGAAGACCGATAACGATCTTACTAGGCCGGGTGTCATTCAGATCATGCAAGTGCGGGGGGGGTGAGGAGTACATTACATGGGATAATAAAGAAGATAAATAAAAGAACGGCCAGCTGGTGGCAAGTGCAGGGTGAGTGCAGACATAAGTGCTGGTGGGGGCACTGTAGGGATACAGAAAACAGTCCCCATGTGTGGGGCTTGCCAGGGAGGCAGTGCAGACGTGCAACGGCAGGGCTTGGGAGCGAGATCAGAGGGGTGGTCAGGTAACCTTGCTGTATCAGTATCGGTAGGACTTCGGCAGGGGAGAGGGGGAGAGAAAGCAGAAGCAAAGAGGAAGGTTTTAAAGGTGCTACCGGAACTGAAGATGGTTCTCCTTAACTTTCAGGGAGGCAGGGAAGCAGTTCCAGAGGGAGGCCCCCAGCTGAAGAGAGATCTACCACCAACTCGTTGCTTGGAGAAGCGACTGACCCCGAGGGAGTTGGAGGCGTATGAGCAGAGAACTTGCGAGGGAAGATATTTAGGAAGAGAGAGTTAAAGGTATAGAAGGCCTTGTGGATGATGCAGAGCGTTTTAAACTTAATCCTCGCAGCCGCTGGGAGCCAGTGCAGAAATTCCAGTCCTGTAGAGATACGCTCCCTGGGCTTGAGACCAAGGACAAGTCTCGCAGTCCTGTTCTGGATGAGTTGCAGAGGGCGTAGAGTAGAAGTGCGAAGATTTAGGAAGAGGCTGTTGCAATAGTCCAGCCAAGAGAGAACCAGCGCTCTGGAGACTGAGCTGCTGGGGGTACGAGAGGAAGGGAAGAATACCCCTGAGGAGGTGCAGCTGGTAGTGTGACCTTAGAGATGTCAGAGATGTGAGGAGAGAAAGAGTGTGGGGTCAAAGATGACCCCAAAGTTTTTGGCCTTGCAGGTGGGAGCAGGAAGAGGGCCAAGAGGCCGGCCAGAGGGCTGCAGGAAAGGAGGGAGTGGAGTGGGTGTGCCGATGAGGAGAATCTCAGTCTTATTGGCATTAAGGTAGAGGTCATTGGTGGCACACCACTCCTGGATAGCAGACAGAGATGAGGGACGGAGAAGAGGTGGCGGAATGAAGCGTGAAGACGAGTGTCATCCGCATAGCACTGAAAGTTGGGGCAGAGAGCGGCAATACAGTGGGCAGGGAGTGCCAGGTACTGGTAGAACAGCCAGGGAGAGAGGATAGACCCCTGGAGGACACCACAGGTAGAGAAAAAGATAGCAGAGAGGAAGGACCCCATTTGGACCTGGGAGGGTCGGTCAGAGAGGAAGGAAGTCAGCCACGCCAGGGCCTGACCGCTGAAACCAAGATTATCACGGAGACAATTAAGCAGGATTGCATGGTTGACAGTGTCAAAAGCAGAAGACAGATCAAGCAAGATGAGGACACAGGGGGTGTTAAGACTCAAGGTTGGAGAGCAGGTCTTCACAGATGTTCAGGAGAGCAGTTTCCGTGCTTCTGGCAGCTCTGAAGCCAGACTGATGGTCGAGAAGACAAGCAACAGATTCAGTGTGGAGATTAAGCTGGGAGATGGCCAGTTTCTCCAGGAGCTTGCCCAGGAAGGGTGTGATGGAGATGGGGCGATAGTTAGCCGGGCAGGAGGGATCGGCAGAGGGTTTAAGAGGGTGCACAAGGGAGTGCTTTAGGGGGGGATGGGAAGACTCCAGTGGCAAATGAGTGGTTGCAGAAGTCAGCTAGGGCAGGAGCCAGGGTGTCAATGTGGTCCTTAATGGTTTTGGAGGAACAGGAGTGAACCTGTTTTGACAAGACTTTCATAGATCGGACTTGTCTAGAAATCACGTCAGCGGAGAACAGGGGAAAGGCAGAGAAGGAGGGAGGAGAGGTCAGAAGGGCCAGAGGAAGAGCAGAGAGTATAGGGAGGGAGGGGAGATGAGGAGAGGGAGGACAGGATGTCCTGAGTTTGAGAGGAGAAGCCAGCGCCGTGCACAGGGCCTGGGAAGGGACAGGAGAGGTAGCGACTGGCAGGATTGGCCAGTTCCTTGCAGATTTTAAAGAGTTTGGCCAAGTTGTTCAATGGCGCCGAGAAGCGGGCTTGGATATGAGCTCTCTTCTTGGTGAGGACAGAGAGCCGGTATTGCCATTGGAGCAGGCGGCAGGCCAGTTTGTCAGAGGATTTACGAGAAGCACGCCACTTCCTCTCGGCCACCTTGCACTTGCGTTTTAGGGTGACGAGGTCCGAGTCCTACCAGAGGTTAAACTTGGCTTTGGGCTTCAGGCGGATCCTCATGACAAGGGCAAGGATATCGAGAGCATCAGATATAGCAGAATGGAGCGTGGAGAGGACTGTGTCAGGGTGAGAGTCAGCCAAAGGGGAATGGGGGGGGGGGGTGAAAGTGGCGGCAAAAGCTTGGCCTGAGGTGGTAAACAAATGGTTTATTCAACTAAAAGTAGGCCCAGATAAATCTTGTGAAAGTAAGTACTATCACAGATCATATAAACACATTACAAAAACACAAAACTGTTTTAAAGATCACAGACCAAAGCATAGACCTTATTTAGAAAACTAACAGTCGCCTAGGTAAGTCAAACCTTTTCATACACATTCAGTATAGAACACTCCTATTCTTGGGGAGTAAAACCAAAAGTTCCTTTTTGATTACTTGCAGTAATAAAAGTAGTAGACCCTAGCAGTTTTCATGCTCAGAAACACTTGTGTGCGAGCGCGATATAAATTAAATCCCAATTCAATACCATGACGCTCAGCAAGAAATCAATTAGTACACCAACTGGACAATAAACTTGTCTGAATAGTGGAACACTTCTTATTCTAGGGGAGTTTGACCTTGGGGAGTAATATACAATTGCACTCACTTCTCAGCTCAGGGGAACACAGTCTAAGAACATTAGTTGAGAATTGCACCATGCATACCAAGGTCAGGTACACCTAAACAATGCTTCAATGCTTCAAAAATGGCACACCGCTATTCCAGGCAGGTAAAAACTATATACTTTTAAAAGGACCCATAAGACCTAAGGCGTATTCTGGACAGGTTAATAGCAAGTCAGTGGAAGAAAGACTCAATTGGGGACACGCCTACCTTTTTATCCTAAGAGGAATAGTACAATGGAACCAACCACATTACTTTTGGGAAGAGGGGGACCCAATTCACAGGTGAGTAAATTAACCTTATATCTACTTTCTGTTAGAATGGCGAGAGTTTCTAAGGAAAGTAAAACTTTGAGTACACTTACTCAGAATGGCACACAGCTATTCCAGGTAGCTGCCATTCTGAGTAAGTGTACTCAAAGTTTTACTGTACTATTCCTCTTAGGATAAAAAGTAAATATACACACTTTTTAGAATGGCAAAACATATCTAAGGAAAGTAATATCTTAACATATGCTTTTACAAGTGGCAGAACACTTTCAAGCTAAGTAACCGTTCACTCTCAAGCTACAGTTACCAACTAACTCTTGTACAAGTAAATAAACTTTTCAACATTGGTTTTACTTTTCAAGGCAGATCCATTAAAAGTATCCAGCCCTTCCCAATTCTATGACGCGAGTTCTTTCAGAGGCAGCAGAGCAGAAGAGGGACCATTGTGGTCTAGGAGCCAGCTGTAGGCAGTGTGAGAAAAGGCTCTGTTTGCAGTCAAAGTCAAGTTCCAGGGGAAGACTGTTCAAACAAGTAAGTATTCTACTTTAATCGAGGGTTCAGGGACTTCAGAGAAGACACTTTAGGAGGATTCCACAGGGCCCTCGGTGAACTGGACATGAGGACTCCCAATCACAAGGAAATGCCCCAAAGCCAGACAGGAATCCTAAGAGACTTAAGATAAGTAATACGCAAGCCAACACAGTACCTCAGCACAGAAAAAGAGTTTGCAGCAGGACGATTTCAGGATCTGCAAGATCGACACAGAAGGCTCCAGGCAAGAGTTTCTTTGTGGCTGGATGCATCTCTGTGGAGCCAGACTGAATATCACTGGTTCGATTCTCGTCGTATGCAAGGTCCAGCTCTCTGGTGAGGGGACTTTTCGGACTCGATTCAGGTCCAGTAGGATGCCCACAAAGTTTCAGCAAGATTCAGAATTCAAAACACTGTGCACCGCACAATGGCTTGAGGTCCCAGGGTATTGGGGGGGGGGGGGGGGGAGGGGCAGGGGGGGGAATTGCAGGACATGGGATGGCTCAAAATGCAGGTCTTCTTGAGTCTAGTGGGTCTCACCAGGCTCTTGGGTCAGGGTCGTCCATTTTGGGATCCCCAGGGAGATTGAAAGGAAGGGTAACAGTAGGATCCGGTTACACAGCAGGCTCTCCAGTTGCTGGAAATCATCTTGGCTGCATTTTCTTCATCATCCTCTTGGGCTCCAGTGGTAGACTACCTCTTCGGCTTCCAGGATCAGACTGTTATGCAGGAATCCAGCCAATCAAACAGCTATGCAACATTCAAACTTGGAGGTTTGGCAGTTCTTTCAGGACAGCCAGCCTCCCACGTTGAAATGGATTCTCGCAGTCAGGCTGGAAGGCAAAGGGCTGCAGTTTTGGACTCCTCCCTCGCTTCCTGACTTCACAGACACTCAGGAGCCCGGGCGGAGAAGTCACAGGATTCCCACCAAAGCCAAAATTGACACAAAGTATTTTCCCGCCCTGGAGGTCAGGGGCAGGAACAAGAAAGGACAAGGAACACAAATTGTGAAAAAAGGAATGCAGGGGCAATTTTGGTAAAATGAGCACCCATGGGTGCCTCTAACAGGGCTGATCCTTTGTACCCTTGGGAACTGTAGTTCTCACAAGGTCAGCCAGAGAAAGTTAAAAGAAGAGCCACAGGGGTAACCCAGCAACAATAGGCAGTATGTGCCAAAAGTTGTCAAAGAAGATACAAATAGAAAGATACTATGGAGAGTCTTAGAAATGACATCCATAAAAAGAGTAAAAGATTCTTTGATTGTGGAAAAAGACACCCATTCACGAAGATAAGAAAAAATAATCCACCAATAAAGCAAAAGGTTCTGGGTTTTATACAGCTCAGGAAGATGTATTATTGCTATGAACATCTTACTTAACAACTGGTGGAGTGAGTTAGCCAAGGAGAGCGCTGGTTAGTCCACTGGGTGATCTAGGGACACTTCCGAAGGCTCAGCCGGCACAGATCCTCGAGCAGGAGTCAGGACAGGTTGCTGAGGGGGCTGGAGGCCAGAGGTTAATGCACCAACCAGGGCCTTGGGCGGGGGGGGGCGGGGATGGGTTAATCAGTAGTGCAGGGCTTCACTGGGACTTGGCTGGAGGAAATGCTTGTCAGGTGTAACTGCTGACCTCGGGTCTTCAGAAGGCTGCACTTCTTCGTAGGGGTCTTGGTTCCAACGATGATCTGCCAAATGGCTGCAGTAGTCCTTTTATCCAGAATCTGGACTGAAGTCTTCCTTGAGGCCAGCAAGGGTAAGGCTCTGCACTATTCAAACGGGCAGGGGTTGTCCAATCATGGACAGCTTCTGGCCAACACATCTGCCCAGCAACAGACACCTCACCTGGATGTGGCACTAGGTCGGATAGACCCAGCCGTCGCACACACCCCCAAACACAGATCACCACTTTGCCTCGGAAAAGGCTCTCCATATTTGGCAATTACAGCCCAATAAGCAGGAAGGCCAAAGGATAGGCGAAAATCTCATGGCATGGAAAGTATAGGTTATTCTACATGGCATTATGCAGTCAAATGGAACCATCCTTGAATAAAAAGTTAAAAACAATGGCAAAATATCCTCTGATGCCAACCCATCCTGTACACATTGTCATTGTAACCATAAAGTTACAAAAGAAAGTTATAAGGACACAAAGTAGCCATACCATACTTCACTTTAAGGTGATTTGCGCAGTTAAAAAGTAACAAGAATTACAGTAAGGGACACAGGGTCTCTACAGAACTGATCGTCTTAGCTGACTGATCAATTTCTCCCAAGAGTGAGCAAAAACCAAGGGAAGAAAAGCAGAGGGCTTTACTTAACTCTAATAAGTCTAGGCGGGAAGCAGACAATATCAAAGCGATAAGGCCCCATAGAAATCTATGGGAGGAAAGCAGCAAAACAAATCCTTCCCAACCGTTTCCTAGCTTGGCAGGTTTGGAAATTCATAAGAATATGAAAACAAGAATACTAGAGAACATTTTGTGTTGAATTTGTTATGCATGATTCAGTAATTATTGAAAATGACAAAAAATAAATAAATGCGAACTGTTACACACTTATTGCCCCATGCACCAAAACTGATTTGTTGCTCACAATATAATCCAAGTCTTTTCCCAAAAACTGATCTGGTTTACTGACCGAAGGAAGATAGCTGGGTAATTGACCAGGAGATGTGGAATTGCCTGCAGACGTAGAGGACAACTGGTCACTCTGTGCTGAAGCAGCTTCTGTAGGCGGCACTACCAGAGCCTTTGGGGAATCTATATTTGTGGGTCTCCTGGGGAGATATAAAACAAATTCCAGAAGATATGAGAATGCCACATTACAGTGCCCCCCTATTGCAAATATTACTTTTAACAAACCCAATGAGAATAGGAAAAGCAGGCTTAACGATTGCAAATCAGACAGCGAGAAACTCGGTACCTTGACAACATGTGTTACTGCTGCCTGGAAAGCACAGATGTAAAAGTGAGTATATAATCAAGTCAAGGAAAAAATTAGAGCAACTAGGTTACATTACAAGCAATGACGCCACCTCCAAGTGACATGACCTCTGAGGTACAGTTACACAAAAACTCAAAAGCTGAAAGTAAATGGGGTTACCACTAGAAAAATGTTAGGGTTGGCAACTCAATAAGAATATCAAAACAGCATAACCTTTCCATCACAAAATTCATTAATAGAAAGAATCTAAGGAGAAAAAAATATAGTTCTAGACATTTTGAATTTTCAAGTGGTGCTAGGTACATGATGCACCTTTTTCATTTTAAAGCATGATTGGACCCAGCATACATGGGAAAATGGTGATGGTTCCAGACGGCAAGAAGACTCTCTGTGAAAGTTGAATGGCAACCTAAACTCGTAGAGGACAGTGGAAGATTGTTAGGGAGATTTTTCATTTTTATGCCATTTCCCCCCCTTACCTGCGAGACAACCCCCACCCCCCCAGCACCTTTTGCTGGACAGCTGGACCTTTTTCTCGTATTCCTTGCTGGGTAAGATTTTCATATTTAAGATAAATCTTCCTGACCTGTGCCAATACCAAAAATGTTTTCTTGGACTATTTTTCCATGGTTGGGGACAGTTTTTCTGAAGTCCAACTAAGGGCTTCATTAAACCATATCAGAGGGAGTACAAAATTCCACTCTTACTAGAAGGCTGTACCACCTGAGAACATTTGGTAGCGTAGACCGAGCAGCCGGCTTATCTTAGAGGTAGGGGCGTAGCTTGGTACAAAGAAAATGCACAATCCCCGCCTGCTGTTCCAGCCACCCAAAGCCCTTCCCTGGGTGGTGCTTTCATTCCCCTACCCTTTTTTTTCTAATGTGGGGCGGCAACAGGAAGACTATTGCCTCCCCACCCCTCCAAAACACACGATTCCCCTTCCCACCCGCCCACTTACCTGCGGGACAGGAGCTTTGCGCTCCGGGCATCGAGGTCCGCCAGTCTGACTGCCAACATTGAAATAGAAAAGGGACTAGGTCCCTTTTCGGATGATGGTGGCCATTTTGGACCCTGCGTCACTGCACTGAAGGTGCTTTGTGTCACAATGTAAAGATGATGCCTATGGAGTTTGTCCACAGTCAAAAGAAACACAGAGGCCAAATCACAGAAAAATACATGAGTGGGAAAAAGGTTCTCACTCTCTCCAGGTTAGAAATAAAAAGTCCTTAAATCCAGCAAAAGAGCTGGGGGTCTCTAAAGTAGAAGGAATTAGCATATTTCTGAGCATTCTCCCTAACACTCCCTTGAAGCAGGACTATCCAAGCCTGAGCCAACTCAGAGTGCTGACCCCAGAAGCAAGGCGCCCATAAGGTGCCCAAGAACTGCGGTGGTGCTATTTGCAAGTAGCTAAAACGGCGAAGTGGCGCCGGTCTGGAGTGTGCCCATTGATGCCGCTGACCTTCAAACTACGGTCCAGTAGTCCCCAGACATCTTCCGTCTTGTCCCCACGACTGAGGGCCAGGATCAACAGGATCTGCAGGACTACAACAGGACAGAAGCCATCTGAAAGCTTTTCTTCAGACTCAAGGTACTGTGTAACTAGGGGTACTTGCCTCTTGTGTGTAGCTGTAGCTTGCTTGCTCTCACTGAGAGTTGCATTTGCTGCCCTTTGCAGAGTTGCTTGAATCTTTGCTCTTACAAGCCTCCCAGTTTATGGCACGAAAGTGATTCTTTTTACAACAAAACTGTTTAACATTGTGCAAGACGTTTGTGCCATCTTCAAGAAGTGCCTCAGCTCCCCTAGACTTTGCTCAATTGACATTGGCTGTCCCGGCTCCGTGAAGACTCTTCTTACACTCTGAATTTGTATTTATCTGTCCCTCAAAATGTCAAACATAAGTTACTTGTACAGCTGGGAAACGGTTAACCTATATTTCATTGGGGGGGATTGAAAGGTGCTTACCTGTTTGGATAAGCTTGTTAATCTTAGTTTCCTTCCATTACCCATCCCTTTTTCCACAAATTTAGTATTGCATTAAGTATTACAGTGATATATCAATGTCCACAGTGTCCTACCAATTGAAGTCATCTCAGGGTGTAGGAAGTGTGTGTGAAACATCCAAAAAGGGCATCTACTTACTTACTGAAAGTGTATTTTTGAAGTCTTATTACTGCACACTGTCCTTTCTAAAGAAGGCCCATTTTAAAACGGATTGTTAAATTAATAAATACATTTTAATAGGAAACCTGGGAGTACAAGTGTTATTTGAATACCCATCACTATGAATCTCTATGTTGCACCTCTACAGCTCACATTGACCTCTCTTGAGAGAAGCGTGGCTGCTCACTCTACCAACTTGGGTAGTACAGGCCTATACCAAAGGTTGCGTTACCTATTGCCAAGAGGACAAGGCTGGTGTAGTCTCCCACAGGGTTACTACATCCAATCTTGCCTAACATGTACTACCGCTAGCCTGAGGTATAAAAATGACAGTTTTAAGAACACGTCCACTGCCACCAGCCATAACTAGGAGGTTGTCTATGTGACTGAAAAGTGACAGGAGCAGAGAGAAGGGGGATACTAGCTATCCCCTTGGCACTCTACATAAGGTACTAACTATCTCTCTTTCCTTAAGAACGGTAGTTAATTTAGGATAAAGAAAAAGAATCTCAAAGGAGGACCCCAAGGGTCCCCAGCAACACTGCCCATAAGGAGCTGTGTGCTGTAACCGTAAAATACAGATGCCTTTAAGTGTTATAGAGGAAAATAGACTCCATAGGACAGATAAAATACAAAGAATAGAGTCCCAAAAGACAGAACCCATAAGAATGAATGAGTGGAAAAAGGCTTCACTCATTCAGGATCTCAGAAAAAGGTCTAAAAGTCACTCTCGTGTGTTCTGACAGGATTTGGATTATGTGCTTCCTTTATTTTAGGCGTCCGACAAACTCCATAGGCATCTACTTTTTGTATGGTGACACACAGCACCTTCAGTGCAGTGTCACAGAGAAATCCTTTAGATTTCTCTTAAGGTTTAAATACCTTCTCTTGGGGGAACTACGGTTGCCAAGAATAGTAAAGTGAAATTGATTTTACTTACCTTTTCTCTTTGTAGGTCCAGCACACACCGTCTTACGTGGATTGCTGGGGGAGGGGGTGGGGAGGTACTTACTAGCCCCTTTTTGTACCTAGTCATATACAAAATGTTATGTTACCCTCACTACTTTAAATGGCTGGTGGCAGTGGCTTTGGTTTCCTACCATTGTGCTTTTCGACCACAGGCTGAATCTTCAGCTGCATTATAGCACCCATGGGTGACCATTTTGTCAAAATAGCCATGGTCGTCTTTTTTTGCCATTTTCTGTTTGCGAGGTCTTTCTTGGGTTTCACTCTGCGCGCCAAGCCAGGTTTGAGCCCTTTGTATGTTTTGCCTTTGGCAGGCTTCAGTACTGAAACCCGACTCTGGCTCCAGTGTGTCTGGAAGGGCAGGAAGTAAGGGAGGTTCCCAAAACTCTTTGTCCTTAGGAATACCTGAATGCATCCAGTCCCAATTGGCAGACTGGCTGTCCTTGTAGGACAGCCACCCTGTTTGGGTGACAGCTAGGCTGTGCATGAATGGGAGAAACCTGCTTAAAAAAGGACAGGGTTTAAGACAGTCGACCACTGGGAAGAACAACCCAACGAAGAAACCTTAACAAAGCTTGCTGCATCCTTCTGGACCTTTGAATTGCCCGGTGTGCCCTGCTGCTGTGCTGAAACTTTTTCTGATCGACAAGAGAAGCTCCGGAAGGGACGACTTCTTCCCTTGTGTTATTGGGATCAACGTACCCTGAGATGAACTCCCCTGGACCGCCTTCCCCGACTGGCTGTACATCTTTGCTGCTACAGGAACCAAGTGCTAGGGGTCGAGAAAATCTTAGTCGAGTGCAACGTCTTCAATCCGGCAAGAAGCTTCAGGAGTCTCCCCAGGACCCTCCAGAAGCAGGACGACCAGAGCTCAAGTCCCCTCACCAGAGTGCTCAAGGAGTGACGGAAGCCCAACCAGTGTCCAAGGTGGTGCTGTTTACCGAGCGCTAGAAAAGCGAAGTGCCGCTGATCTGAAAAGAGCCCGTAGTTGCCGCTGACCTGCAAATTGCTGCCACAGGAGTCCGCCAGTCATCCTCCCTCTTGTCCCCACGACTGAGGCCCAGGAACCCTGGACATGCATCAATGCAACCAGACAGAAGCCAGCTGGAACACTCTTCTAACCAAAGGTACTGTTCTGACTTGGGGTACTTATCTCAGTGTCTTTAGCTTTGTTCTTCTCAGTTGACACTTGCAGAAGCTACTTGGCTAGAGTTGATTTCAGCTCTACCCTTCACAAGTGTAAAATCTTGTGACCCTATCGTGACGTTTCTACAACAAACTCTATAACTTTGTGCAAGACTTTGCTATCTAAGAAGTGCGTCAGCTCCATGGACATTGTTCAATTTGACATCGTCTGTCCTGGCTGCCTGCAGACTCTTCTAGTCCATTTGAATTAATTTACTCTCCCTCAGAGGTGACAACTTGTTTTTTTTAAACTATTATTGCTGGGAAAGGTTTTTGTCTAGACTTCATTGGAAGAGTTAAGTGCTCACATGCTCGGAGATCCAGTTTAACGTCCTTCCTTATCTTAACCTTTCAACCAACCTCGGAATCTACAAATACCATTGCTGTCCGAGTGAGTGAAGTCACCTCAAGATGTGGGAAGTGTGTAAAAAGCATCTCTAAAAAATATCTACTAGCTTTGTGTTGATTCTGGAAAAGTATATTTGATTGTTACATACATTGCCCTTTTTAAAGAATGCTTATTTAAAAACTACTGTTGATTATTTATAACTACAAACCTTGAGTTTAAGTGTTACTTGGCTACTTGCATTTGTGGATTTAGTTGCTACAGCTCTACAGTTCACATTTGCTCCTTGTTAGGCAAGATTGTATGCAGTACCCTTAGGGTGCACTACAACAACCCTGACCTCCTGGCAGTAGTAACCCAACCTTTGGCACAAGTCTGTACTACACAGGTTGGTAGTGTGGACGAGTAAACCGGTTTATCGCAAGAGGGGTCAATGTGAGCTGTAGGGGAGTTACACAGAGGTTCACAGTGACAAGTATTCAAGCAGACACATACACACAGGGTTTCTTGATAAAAAAAAAATATTTACCAGTCAGTTTATATAAGCCTTCTTCAGAAGGGAGCACTGTAAAACACCACACAAATATACTTCAGAATTATACCCATTTGAGATGAAATACAGCAGAGCTCTACACCCACAGGTGACTTCAATTGCTAGGGTGCTGTTGACATTAATGTATTACTTTTGGCATTCAGATTTAGTTAAGAGCAAGCAAAAAAAGGGGAAAAGACTATTAGAGCAAACAAGATACCACAAATATTTCTCAAGCAGGCAAATACTTTCAGATCCCCCCAATAAGAGTCATTCAGTTAAAACAGGCTAAGCCAAAGTCAATAGGCAAGAGTCTATAGGGGCTGAAGCACTTCTTTGACGGCAAGTAGAAAAGTCCTTGCACTAGGTTTCATAGGTCTTTGGAGAAAAATATGAATCAATGTAGGACCACAAGCTGTTGGACTTGTGAGTAGTAGAAGATGCAAGCAACTGTATAGCAAGAGAGCAAGAGGTAAGTTCTTAGACTTTGGACAGTACCTTTAAAATGAAGAAAAGATGCAGCAGATGACTCCTATTCCTGTGCAGCTCTGCATCTCACTGTTCCTGGGCCTCAGTCGTGGGGACAAGAGGGAGGACGTTTGACTCCTGCACTGCACTGGGACGGTCAAAACTTGCAACTGGCAAACTTCACTTTCAGTGGCTGTTCAGTGTTTCAGTTCCACGCGTCTACCGCAATTAGCAACACTGCGGTTCCTGGCTGTCGAGATGGACTTTCCTTGCTTCTGGGGTACCGCACTGGGTTGAGGGGGCTCAGGCATGGTCAGTCCTGCTTCCTGGGAGTCCGCAGGATCTTCCTGGAGCTCTTGGCCAACTTAAAAGCAACTCACACAAACTGGTGTTCCTCTCCCTGGCTCTACGGTTTCCAGTAGCAACTCTGTGGAAATTCAACCAGCTCTGAGATGGATGTCCAGGTGGCTTACTTTGGAGTGGATTGGTCCCACCAACTCAAAGGGAGAAGTCGTCCTTGCCGGGGCTTCTCCGTCGATGCGAACTTGGCATTTTGGCACTGCAGCAGGGCTTCACCGGGCAAACCAATGGCCCAGGAGTTGCAACAGGCGTCCTCTTCAAGTTCTTCTTCGGTTCCTTTGTCCAATGGTTGACTCTGCCTTCCAAGCCAAAAGACTCTCCTTTTATACAGTTCTCTCCCTTTCATTCCAGCCTAGCTGTCAATCATCCAGCAGGGTGGCTGGCCTTGCCGAACAGTCAGCCAATCGTCACAGAGTGCATTTGGGTCTCCTAGGAGACTAAACACAGGGAGTTCCCGGCACCTCTCCCACTTCCTGTCTACCGCAGACACCATGGAGCCAGAGGCTAGATTCACTCGTGAATCCCGCCAAAGGCAAAACGAACAAAGGGACAAAACCTGGTTTGGCGCGCAGAGTAAATCTCAAGAAGGACCTTTCCACAAAGAAATGGTGAAAAAAGACTGGGCCATTTTGACAAAAATGGCACCCTTGGGTGCTTTACTTCAGCTGCGAACGCAGCCCATGGTAAATGCACACCACGGTAGTTAAAACGAAACCACTGCCCCCAGCCATTCAGTGAAGACAGGGTAACAAAAATGTTACATGAGAAATTAGACAAAAGGGGGTACTAGGTAACCCCTCCAGAACTAAGATAGTGTGTGCTGGGTCTAGATAGTTACAAATGTAAGTAAAGTCAATTTCACTTTACTGTTCTGGGAAACAGTTTATCCCAGAGAAGGTATTTAAACCTTGGGGAAATCTAAGAGACTTCACTTGTTGCTGCACTAAAGGTACTCTGTAAAAGTTGATGCCTATGGGGTTTGTCAGACTCCACAACCAAAATAAACAGAGTACAGAAATCACATTAAAATACCAGTGTGAAAAAGGGTCTTACTCTCTACAGGTTTAAAAAAAAAAAAAAATCAAGTCCTCAAAATCCAGCAAAGTTGCTGGGGGTCTCTACGGAAGAGGGACTTGGCTGAGAATTCTCCTTAACACCCTTCTTGAGCCAAGCCTGGCGGCTCAGTCACACTAACAACTTGTGTAGTACAGGCCTATACCAAAAGGTACACCTAATACCAAGTGATTCCTTACAAACGGTGTGTAAGACTTTTGTGCTAGCTAAAGAAGGGCCTCAAGCTCCATAGACATTGTTCAAATTGACTTTGGCTGTCCAGGCTCCCTGCAGACTCTTCTGACCCATTAACTTTGATTCAAACTGTCCCTCATAGGTGGTGCATAAGTTTACCATAGGCATTGCTGGGAAAGATCTAACCTAGACTTCACTGGATATGCGCACCCCCTCCCCCCCCCCCCGAGCTTCCTCAACGGATACGAAGAAGCAGCACTGGGCGCCAACAGGCACGCCGAAGACTTAGATGGTGCCTGTAGAACCTCCCGGTCCGGCACCCTCCCCGCATCTGTCTTTTCAGCATTCGTTCTGGGCATCCACTGGTTAGGCAAGATTGTATGTAGTAACCCTGTGGGAGACTTGTCCTCTTGGCAATAGGTAACCCAACCTTTGGTATAGGCCTGTACTACACAAGTTGGTAGTGTGACTGAGAAGCCAGGCCTATCTCAAGAGGGGTCAATGTGAGCTATAGGGTTGCAACATAGAGTTTCACAGTGACAGGTATTCAAATAACACTTCTACTCAAGGTTCCTTGATAAAGTAATTATTATTTTAACAGTCAGTTTTAAAATAAGCCTTCTAAAGAAGGGAGCAATATGAAACACATAAAATACACTTCAAAAACACTCCTTCAGTTCAATAAAGTAAGTAGGTACCTTTTTGGATGGCACACAGATATTCCTACACCCTGAGGTGACTTAATAGTCAGGACACTGTGGACATTAATATATCACTTGTCACACTTAAATGGTAATACTGACGTGGCAAAAATGAAAAGGTTAGGGAAGGAAACAATGTTTAACACATTCCTCAAACAGGTAAGCACTTTAGAATCCCCCAATTCAATGTAGGTTAACCCTTTACCAGCTATACAAGTAAGGTATGTACGACATTTTGGAGGGACAGTTCAAGAAGTCAGAGGGTAAGAAGAGTCTTCAGGGAGCCAGGACACCCAAAGCCAATTGATCAAAGTCTAGGGGAGCTGAGGCACTTCTTGAAGATTAGCACAAAGGTTTTGCACAATGTTAAAGAGTTTTGTTGTAAAAGAAATCACTGTTGGGCCACAAGCTGGGAGGCTTGCGGAGGGCAGAGCTGCAAGCAACTCTGCAAAGGGCAGCCAATGCAAGTTTGAACTGAGAGCAAGCAAGCTACACACAACTTGAGGTAAGTACCCCTTAGTTCACAGTACCTCAAGTCTAAAGAAAAGGTTCCAGCTGGCTTCTGTTCCTGCAGATCCTGTTGCACTTTGAGTGGTTAAGGTTGGTAGTAGTGCCTTTGTGTTAGGCATATTTGCTATTTTTCTGTCCTCGTGGGTTTGTCGCTCGTGTTCTGTTCCGCCTAGCATTGCCTCTTTTTTTGTTGTAGGAGTTTCCCTTAGTCGTTTCTAGGTGCTGTCTGTGCCGATTGTTTCAGAGGTGTTGAGCCAGGTTTTTAGAAGTTTTCTAAATTTTAGGTGGTCTTTGGTGTTTCTCATTTCTTTTGGGAGGTTGTTCAAAGTTTTTGCAGCTAGGTGGGAGAAAGAGGAGCCACTAGTTTTTTCCTGGCGTATGGTTTTGGTTCCAGGTAGATTTCATTGCTTGATCTGAGTCGTCTCGTTGGCTTGTAGATTGTGATTTTCTTTTGTAGGAATTCTGCTCTCTGTCCGTCGATTGCTTTGTGTGTTTTGCACATTGTTTGAACGTGATACGATGTTTGATTGCAAGTCAATGTAGCATTTTTAGCTCTGGGGTGATGTAGTTTCTTCTGGATAGTTTGAGAAGGAGTCTAGCTGCTGCATTTTGGATGCGTTGCAATTTCTTCAGGTGGTGTTCTGGCATCCCGAGGTAGAGGCTGTTTGTGTAGTCCATTCTTGATATGATGGTGACGATTGTCAGTGTTTTGTGGGCGAAGGAGAGGAAAGGTCGGATTCTTCTTGTTGAGTGCAGGAGGAAGTAGCATTTCTTAATTATCGCATTTACTTGTGGTTCGAAGGTTAGAGCGTTGTCCATTAGGACTCCCAGGTTTTTTAATACCTTAGATGGTGTGGGTGCGGATCCCAATTATGTCGGCCAGGGACTGTAGGCTTTGTTCTCTTGGTTTTTGGATATAATCATGATTTTTGTCTTTCCTGGGTTGATTTTTAAGTTGTTGGCGTTCATCCAGTCATAGATTTATTTTAGACATTCTACTAGGGTTGAGTGGTCGGCTTGTGCATCTTCGATTTTGTAGACAATTTGAGTGCCCTCTGCGTAGTTGTAGCATGTAATGTTGTACTTTAAAATCCTGATTAACGGAGTCTGGTAGATGTTGAAGTACATCGGTGATAGTGAGGATCCTTGTGGTACGTCACAGTCATTAACTTGTGGAGTGGATTTGAAGGGTTTTATCCATACGGCATCTGTTCTGTTTGCTAGGAATTATTTATTTCAGAGTATTGCCATGTCCGTTGAGGTGGCTCAGGCTTGGTAAGTCCTGCTTAGAGGGAGTCTGGAGGATCTTCCTGGAGCTCTGGGTCCGGCTTAAAGGCAATGCACTCGATTCTGGTGTTCCTGTCCCCTGGCACTCGGTTCCTGCAGCATCAATGAAGTACAGCCAGCAGAGAGGGGTTCAGTCGAGTTAGTCTTAGTGCTCATTGGTCCCACCAACCCAAGGGGAGAAGTTGTCCTTGCTGGGTTTCTCTAGTCCATTAGACTTACCCTTGAGGGAGATCGGGAAGGAGTGAAGGAGGACTCTGGTGATAGACCTGAGACCTTGATGCCAGGAGCCAGAACGAAGAGCGCTCCCCTGAGAGTAAACGGGATAAACAAACGGTAGGAGAATCAACTGGCCAAGTGCTGGAGTCAAAAGCCGCCACTGGACTTGTTGCAACCCGGGTCCCCTCAAGATTCAAATCTGCCCACACCTAGCAGCATTATGGCCTCCGACAAGGAAGAACTCCTGAACTGCCTGAAAGGCACGGAGGTGAGGATGACGGGCAGTCTAGGCCCAAATGAGGGCAACTGAAGGAGGAACTAAAAGCCTCCCTGCAGGAGATCCATAGAGAGGTAAACATGCTAGGAGACAGAGTGGACACAGTGGAGAACAGCCTCTCCAATGTCGCGGAGGAAGCAAAGCAGAACAGCATCCTGTTAGACCAAGTAGCTAGGGCTACCAGCAATCTTGAACTGCAGGTCGAAGACCATGAAAATAGATCACGAAGGTCCAACATAATTAAAGGTCTGCCAGAGACTGTTGGACAGGGACCTGAGAGTGTTGGACAGGGACCTTCGTCACACGATGCAGCAAACCTTCAGCAACATGCTTCCCGACACCATGGCTGAAACAATAGGATTCGACAGGATACACCGGGTCGGCGCCAAGAGAAATCAGCCAGGCGCAAGGCCTAGGGATGTGTTGGTCACCCTCACTTCCTACGGAATGAAGGAGAGCATACTAAGAGCAGCCAGAGCCCTCACGGACCGGACGGTGAACGGTATCCATATCCAGCTGTTTCAAGACTTGGCGCTCACAAATCTACACAACATAAGGCTTATGCGACAGGTGACGAAGGCCCTACAAGAGAAGCACGCACCCTATAGCTGGGCGTACCACTTTGGCCTGTCATTCAGTTGGGAAGGTAAACTGAGACGGATTAGCACATGCGAGGAGGGCCTATCACTGCTAAACATTGAGGACCACCAAAATAAGGGGAGATCCGGACCTACGCAGGATGTCCAACCCACGGCAGCTAATCTGTGGGAATGGTCCACGGAATGGAGAGGTAGACCCAGAAGAGACTTAACGGAATGGTCCATACAAAAAGCCAAGCGTAACGGAACTGGCAAGGGCGAGTCAAGTTACTCCCCACAGTGACACGTAAGCAGGCAAGCTACGGACAATGGCCTGCAAGCAAATCTAAAATCTGGCCTGTGCAGAGGCAGGCAAAGTCACATCTTGGAATCTACTTTAGGCTATGCAAGCAACCTGGTATACAGGTATTGTGGGCCGTTTCGTGACCCAACAGCCGAGGCCAACATCGGGGGGGATTCTCAGGAACCCCGGTCATACATGTCTCAAGGGGGATGTTGAAAGGTGGGGAGGGATTGCGGGAGGTGAAGGGGTTCGGAGGGGGGTGGGAAAGGGGGAAAGAGTAAAAGGGAACGATCCAGAGTGCAGGAAGGGAAAGGGAGAACAGGGGGTCAGGGGGATGGGAGCCGTGTTAGGCAAGATCACACAGTAGAGGTCCAGCTATCCCTACACACATTGAAATGGTGAACATGACCATAGTGTCCCTAAACACACAGGGGCTGAATTCGACCATGAAACGCTGGCCAATCTTGGACAGGCTAAGGGCTATGCAAACGACAATAGGGATCCTTCAGGAAACCCACATCCTCCCTAAAGACGAGAAGAGGATGGCCCATCGGCCTATCCCCCAGCAATACTACGCAACCAGTGGGGAGAAAAAGCGGGGAGTGGCCATTCTAATTAGTAGAAAATTGGGGTTTTAAAGGTTACAGCTACGCAGGGACCTAGCGGGGAGATACTGTGGGCTTAAAAGGCACGTTAGAGGGGAGCACTTACACATTAATTGCCCGATACGCCCCCAACGAAAAGCAAGACATTTATCTCGGGGATAGTGGAAAAGTTTGGCGGCTGGTGCGAGGGTCAACTGATTGTGGGTGGGGACTTTAACTGTTTTATGGACCCAACATTCGACAAAACACTGCCACCCATGATAGCCGATCAAAGGACTAGGCAAGCATTGGGAAGACTCTTTCAGGAGCTGGGGGTAATAGAAACATGGCGGTTTTTCCAGGGGGAAAATAGAGAATACACTCATTATTCAGCCGTCCATCTGGGCTATTCGAGAATAGATATGATCCTGGCCTCAGCTACACTGGTCCCCCAGGTGACAAAAGTAGAGATAGGAGTGGAATATCTTTCTGATCATGCACCTGTGATGGTTGGTATAGAGTTGGGGGGAGTAGCGGGGTCGGCAGAAGCCCACTTGGAGATTAAATGAGCTGGTCTTAAGAGACACGGCACTCAGGGCACATATGGAGAGTACTATAAATAACTTTTTTGGAGAGAATGATAATGGGAAGACAGACTGGGGGGTAATCTGTGATGCAGGGAAGGCAATAGTCCAGGGAGAGTTCATCTCACAAGCAACGGCATATTACAGAGAAAGAGCCCTTATAACGCAAAGGTTAGAAAAGGAAGTAAAAAGCTGAAACCCAACATAAAAACCGACAATCAAGGAAATCCCTGCGGGAGATTAGAAAGCGAAAGGCACAGCTCGAGAACCACACAGCAGATCGGATCGCCCCGACACTGTTGAAGAAACAATCCTACTAAATCCACGGGGGTAAAGCAAACAGGTTCCTGGCCGCGAAATCGAAGAAATTAAAATCCTGCAACTACATAGCACAACTAAAAGACAAATGAGGGACCCCCCACACACGGCAGAGAAAGAGAAATTGGGAATAATGGTGCAATTCCACGAGGAACTACTACACAGAGAAGATCTCAACCCAGAACAGCAGAGTTCCTATATGCGGTCCACCGCAGATCACGGAACAAGACAGACAGTCCCTTGGGGGGCCTGATCTCAGCGCAGGAGGTCAGTGAAGTGATCTCAGCATTGCCAGCAAACAAGGCCCCGGGTCCAGATGGCCTTGCAAATGGCTACTACAAAACCTTCTGCACACAACTGCTGGCCCAGCTGACGCGCCTCTTCAATGCAATCAGGGAAGGGGGTTCGGTCACGGCCGACATGGGGAGATCAAGGACCATACTGACCCTGAAAACGGGGGAAGGACCCTCTAGAATGCTCAAGGTACTGCCCCATCGCATTGTTAAACATAGATGTGAAGATCTATGCAAAAATTCTTGCGACTAGGCTGATTAAAGTCCTCCAGAGTATCATACATGACTACCAAGCAGGGTTCATCATGGAAATGCACACACATGACAATGTGATGCGGGCAATAGATAGACATGGGAATGCGCTCACAACAAGAGTTCGCAGTGGCTGCACTGGACGCCAGACGGGCTTTCGAAAGTCTGCATTGGAAATACCCGAGGTTGGTACCAGAGGTTCGGATGCGGCCAGGAATTCACCACGATGGTGCTTGCCAACTTCCAGATCCCGTCATCGAGCTTCATAGTTAATGGTCGGAGCTCAGAAGACAACAAAATAAGGCGTGGCACGAGACAGGGCTGTCCTCCTTTCCCCCTTGATCTTTGCGATGGCAATGGAACCGCTCGCAATCAAAGTAAGACGGGAGCCGGAGATCAAGGGGGGGTAACATGTGGTCAGGAGGCCCATAAAAATCACAATATATGTGGATGACATTATGCTCTTCATGGGGGATTCGAAAGACCTCATGCCCAAAGCTATGATGAAGCTGCAGGAATTCGAAAAGGTGTCGGGGTTCTCTATTAACTTCTCCAAGTCTAAAGCAATGTACACCAGAGAGAAGGGAAGTGGTCGAGACCCTGGAGAAAGCATTCCCTATAATCTGGGAAGGGGAGTCTCTAGAGTACCTGGGGGTACGTCTAACCAAAAATCTAGCCAATCTGTACAAGACAAGACGAATATGGTACCCCTCTGCAAACAACTGCAAGAGGACATGCACAGATGGAAAACCCAGGAAATGCCCTGGTTCGCCTGAATTGTGGCGGTAAAGATGATCATCCTCCCCCCCGACTTCTCTATGTAGTGAGCTTGCTGCCAGTAGCTATCCCACATACCAGGACCAAAGAACTCCAAAGGCAATATTCAACTTCATATGGCAAGGCAAGAGGCCAAGGGTGCAGAAACTTTTTCCGATACGTCCCCCACTCCTGGGAGGACTGGGTGTCCCGGAGGTTGGCAGATAATGGCAGCGCACATGACGCCAATGATGAGATGGGCGAGACAAGAGGACTCTAAAGGTTGGTGCCGGATAGAACAGTCAGCCACGACAATCCCAACACTGCTGGGGCTAAAAGCAGAGGCCCAGGAGAAAGAGGGTCCCCTATTGGAAGCAACCAGGATGTCCCCACAAAGTTGGAACAAGGCTCTGTGTTGGAAATGCATTAGCTGTGGGATGGGTCCACTTACCCCACTAATGCACAACCTTGATTTCACACCGGGACTCCAGCGGCAATTCTGGGAAGGATGGCCGGGAGTAGAATCTCTGACTCTAAAAGTCAGGTACAGCGAAGGATCCCCCGGCTCTTCACAGACTGCCAACAGATGTTCGGAATTGGGGAAAAGGAGCGATTATATACAACTCAGACATTGGTTTACACAAACAGTGAAAAAAACAGGCCCAATGCCATTGGTGGATTTGGAGCCAACTATGCAGGAGTGTCTGAAGACGAAAGGGGTGGCCAGGCTCTACAGATTGGTCTCGAATGCGCAACTACAGGACAACCTCCCGTACAAAGCAAACTTGGAAAAGGACACGGGGGAATCAATAACTGATGAGGAATGGAGTCAGATATGGACAAGGGCTCATGGCACGTCCAAGTGCAGCACGATCAAAAAAATCAGTGTACAAGTTGTGCTATAGGTGGTACATGTCCCCCTATCACCTACACAAAATCAATAAGTTACCCCCCCCCCTACATGCTGGAGGAACTGCGGGGGGAGGTGGGGGGGAAAGGGAGGGAGACTTGTACCATATGTGGTGGACAAGTCCCAAAGCAGGGCTATATTGGAAAGAAGTACTAGGACATAAAAAAGACATTGTGGGTGTGGAGCTTCCGATGTCCCCATAGACAATATTGCTGGGGGCACCACTGGAAGGCACTTATGCAATGTCGGGGCCCAGAGCCGCCTTAATCACCCACCTTCTACCGGCAGCAAGAATGACCCTGGCGCAGAGATGGAAGGGTTTATCGGGGCCATCGACTGCCTGGTCGTGTGTCAAAATCTGGGGGGGTGATAGCGATGTAAAAGATGTGCGCTCTCCGCACAGGGAACTACTTGAAGTTCTTGACAATCTGGACCCCCTTTCATGAACTGGTGAGAGATGGGGAAGCCAAATTCTTCAAACCACGTCTACTCAAGAATACGCATGTCATCTGAGGATCAAACTTCGGTAAAACTTGGCTCAACCATCCTGGAAAGGACTCGATAATACCTGGAAACTCTGGATTGCATAAGTTGGGGTTACAGAAAGGGGGAGGTGGTGGGGGGGGCAAAGGGGTTTTTGTGGGGGATTACTGAAAACAGTCGGAGGCAATGGTGTGGTCATCAAACGGGACTATGGGGGTGAAATCTGACATATGTTCTATATATGGTTTGTTACTACACTGATGTATGTTGTAAGGGCGTCAGCCTTCGATCAACAAATAACATTCTTTAAAAAAATGTTTTTTTAAAAAACTATACAAAAAAAAAAAGAAATCGGAGCTTCAGCATTGCAAACCGTCCAGGAGGTTACAGTAAGCTTCTTCAGTTCCTTCGTCCAGTGGTCGACTGCCTTCCCTTCAAAAGACCTCGCCTTTTATACAAGTTGTTCCCATTCATTCACAGCCTAGCTGTTACTCACACAGCAGGGTGGTTGTCCTCCAAAGACGAACAGCCAGCCAATCACCTTTGGGTGCATTCCTGTAACCAAGGAGACTAAGCACAGGGTGTTTCGGGAACCCCCTTCGCTTCCTGCCGTGCCAGCCACGCTGGAGCCAGAGACAGGCTTCAGCAGTGAACTCTGCCAAAGACAAAGCAAACAAAGGGACCAAACCTGGTTTGGCGCGCGGATTAAATGTCAAGAAGGACCTTTCCAACAAGAAATGTCGAAAAAAGAAGACCGGGCCATTTTGACAAAATCGGCACCCATGGGTGCTATACTGCAGCTGCGAACGCAGCCTGCGGCAAAAAGACACAATGGTAGGAAAAAGTAAACCACTGCCACCAGTCATTAATTGTAGAAAGGGTAACAAAAATGTTACATGAGAAGGTAAACAAAGGTGATACTAAGTAACCCCTCCAGCACTCCAAGTAAGATAGTGTGTGCTGGGTCTACAAAGAAAAACATCTAAGTAAAGTCAATGTCACTTTACTACTCTTGGAAACAGTAGTTATCCAAGATAAGGCATTTAAACCTTGGCAGAAATCCAAAGGATTTCTCTGTGGCACTGCACTGAGGGTGCTGTGTGTCACAATGTAAAAGGTAGATGCCTATGGAGTTTGTCAGACTCCCAAAACCAAAAGAAAAACAGAGTTCAAATTAAAAAAAAAAAAATACATGAGAGAGTGGGGAAAAAGGTCTCACTCTCTCCAGGATAAAAATGTAAAGTCCTAAAGTTCAGTAAAAGAGTTGGGGGTCTCTAAGGTACAATGGAATTAGCACATTTCTGAGAATTCTCCCTAACAAGAAACAATCTCAAAAGAGAACCCAAGGGTTTGTAGCAACACTGCCGCTATGGAGCTGTGTGCTGCAAAAGTTAAAACACTGATGCGAGATATGGCATAAAGTACACTCCATAGCGAAGTAAAACGCAGAACAGAGTTCCAAAAGTCAGAGCAAATACGAAAAAGTCTCCACTCTTTCAGGATAGAAAGAAAACAGGTAGCTCCAGCAAAACGTGCTGGGCGTCTCACAAGGAGAGGGGATGAAGCATAAAAATGATAACTCTCCCTAATGCTCTCACCAGAGGTTGGTGCAAAAAGCTCCCCCAACAGGAAGGCATTAGATTAGGACGCACTATGGGAAAAGGATTGATGAACAAGAACAGGAAAAGCAACATTTTCAGTAGGCTCAATCAAAACTGTCACAGACAAAGACTTTCTACTTAGCCTAGCGAATGAGCAGTTGGAACAAGCTCAAGAGTCTGCTAAGAGAAAGGTAAGCAGTTAGTCAAGTAGAGGCAGTTGCACTTTGTTGCCTGAGCGCACGGGTGAATGGCCATAATTATTTAGGGGTGAAATCAGCTGGCACTCTTGGACCATAACCTGTATAATAGGGTAGGAACATTCCCCTCACTTTTTAATTATGTAATGTTCTGGGGTTGGTGCCTTAAGGATATACATTGCCCATACTTGGTCAGTTTATTTGCACATAAACTCCCTAAATAAACTTACCTTCCAAAAATGATGGGAAAAAACGAGACTTCTTCACCACCCTTCTTTTCTTCTGTTGCTATAGCAGATTCCAGTGAGAGGCAAATGCGGCGGCCCTGTTCAATAGAAGGATTATAAAGTATTAATAACACACATGACCATTTGCAAAACGTTAATATAGATATTCGAGAAGATTACCTCATTTGCATGGTCCAAATAAGCTTGTACATTCTTATTCAGGGATTTGACCTTTTCTTCCTTTACAACATAGGAGTTTCCACATTTTTCAATGACTCTAATCAAGTTCGCAGTCGTGTGTATTTTTGCTCCTATAATTAATAACCAAGTCAGGAAAAAAGTTATGTTAAGAATAATAGACTCTGCATATTTTAATGTTAAGATGTAAAGTAACATGCATAAGACTATTACAACTATTGGAGAAGTTTTTCTTAAGTCCAACTAAGGGCTTCATAAAATCATAAGAGGCAGTACAAAACATCACTCTTAGTATAAGGCTGTACCATCTGGTAGCGTAGAAAGAGCAGCCAGGTATATCCTAGGAGGGAGAGAGGGCTTAGCTTGGTACAAAGAAATGGTCCAAAGAAACACCAACACTATGTATTGTAAAAATAAAGGGTTTATTTAAATACAAGTAGGCCAAGATAAATCTTGGGTAAGGCAAGTACTATCAAATATCATATATAAACAATTACAAAAACCAACTCAATACTTAATGATATACAAACCAAAATATAACCTTATTTAGATTAAAATAAGCAGTCAAGGTGGGTCAAAACACATTCAGAATGGCATTAAGCTATTCTTGGGGAGTGAAACCACAATAATTAGACTTTTGGCATACCATACTTAATTAAGGGCAGCAGACCCTATTGATCAGAATATACAGTGTTATTCAGTTACAGAATCACTTAATTAGACCAACACCCTTACATGTCTAACTTGCAACATGGCGGGCTCCATGAAAAAACGCTAGCATGATCACCTCTCTGCGTTCTGATACTGCATCTTTGATGTTCGTCTCGACCCAATGTAACCTCGGTCGACATGCACTTAACCTCCTCCCCTCTTATGGTCTGAAATTACATGCATCTGTATGTTAGCAAGTCTGTATGTAAACTTCTATGTATAAGCTTTGGGCGCCCAGTTACCTCAGGGTTTGGTACGCGGAACAAATAAAGACACTAAACGTGTAACTTTCTTCTTTCAAGAATGGATACAGTTACACACCATTAGTACCCGGCGAGAGTCAAGCATAATCTAACAAGCATTCTGATTGGCTCTCGCCGGGTCCTTACCTGGCCGAGAATCCTTTGATTCTCGGCCGGGATTCCAGCCGCTGTGTCCTCAGCGGGGGGCGTGGCAGCCCCTCAGCCAATGAGGCCCGAAGTGGGGCCATCCCTGCTCCGAGCCGCCCCACGGCTGAGAGGCTGCCTTTGCCCCTGCCAGGGACTCTGTTAAGCTTTTTCTTTTTTTTTTCCCCCTTCCCTCCCTCCTCCCCACCCCACTTACCTTCTTGCTCCTGCATCCCTGCTGGGCGGCGATGGCAGGCTCCAGCAGTGTGGAGACTCGGAGAGGGCCATCCCCGCTCTGCGCCTCCACACGACTGGAGGCTTCCATAGTCCCCCGCCGGGGACGCAGGTATTGTAACGCTCACCTGATTCCCGTAGAGGCGCCGGTCTTGACTGGGCGTATACCGTATCTTCAAAGGTGATGTGTAACACACGGCTGGCTCTTTGGGCTGGACCTCTGTGCACTGTATGTCTGGCTCGAAGGGTAAGATGTCTTAGGTAAGTGAACGCCGTGCTCTCCATCTGCCTCGAGGCAGGGTGCTGTAACCAGTTTCTTCACTGGATAAGGGGAGCAGGCCTCTTGACTTCAGAGGACTGCTGTCCGTCGTTTACTGCACGAACGGTAAGTTTCGAGTAATTCTAATGTCTTTAAAGTCTTTAGTAATGATGTCTCTTGTTTTGCAGGGTTCCGGCGATGGCGGATGGCGGGCTGAAATGAGTTGAAGATGGAGCCCATGTAATGAATAGAAGCGCCTGGAAGCACGTAAGTAAGCGCTTGTTGCCTGCTTCACGATGCGCTCTGTCTTTTTATTTTGCAGGTACAAGTTCGGGGCGGCTGCAGGGTGCCGGAATACCCACTGGGTTAGATGTGGAAAGGAGTAATGGCACGTGAGTATTAAAGTTCCCCAATGTCTTTAAACACACCTTGTTTTGTCTTTCAGATGCGGGATGCAGCGCCGAAGGCCTCCGGAGCGTGCGAAGAGTTGGTAAGCTTTTGTCTTTCAGATGCCGGAATGCAGTGTGAAGACCTCCGGAGCGCACGAAGAGTAGGTAAGCCTTTGTCTTTCAGATGCCGGAATGCAGCGCGAGGCGTTGGTGACAGCCGATGGACCAGGCAAGTGAAGAGCTGTCACTGAAGACCGTAATGCTAACCTGTTCTTTCTCGTCTTTATAGGTGTTGCTGAAGACTGGATTCAGAATGGTAAGCCTTTTTCCTTAGGCCCAGGATCAGATGCAGAAGACACGATGAGCGTTCTGCTGCTGAGGATGCAGAATAACGCAAAGCAAGATTCATCCATCGGGTGTGGTTTAAATAGCCTCCTGTAGTGCTTAGGTGTCTCCTTCCACAGCCACGCCTAGGTAAGAAAAGAGTTCCTGCTTTCCAGAAGAGTTCCAGTGTTCTGAATCTAGGGAGTGGCTCCTGCCCCACCCAACAGGAAAAGTAGTTCCAAACAGAAGAGGATCAGAGACTCAACTGGCAGGCAAGTAAGCAGCATGGTCTGCTGCAGGTAAGTCCACCCAAGCATTATGAGCCCGGCGCTTCCAGCGCTGGGACTGGGCATATTTAAGAGCCTGGTGCCACTGGCGCCAGGACTGGGTCCAAAAGGTCCCAATTGGGACTGGTTGGCACTCGGAACCTGGGTTATGGATCTGCTTCCAAGGGAGTTGGGAAAACCCTGACCTTTTGGAAGCAGAGATCATGACAGGTATTTTCTTTCCCCTTCCCCTTCCTCACTCACAGCCCCACTTACCTTCTGCTTTTTTTTTTCGGGAGCGGACGCGCTGGGAACACTTCTGTTCCCAGCGCATCTTCTCCAGATGGCCGCCATGGAAAGGGAAAACGGACTCAGTTTTCCCTTTCACGGCAGCCATTTTCTTTGTCGTCTCATTTTTTTTTCTGTCCCGAAACGCTGCAGTATTCCGGGACAGAAAAAAATTGCTTTTAGTGCCCCGGTGACGCATATATTGCAGGCCGGGTTACTAATAGCAATATGACCCTCGCGGCGGGGGCATTACCGACTCGGGTAATGCCCCGGGGCCTTCGTTCAGGCCTTCACTTCACTCGGGCCTATAACTGTGGGCCCCGGGGCACTACCTGAGTCGGTAATACCCCCGCTGCTCAGGTCATTTTGCTTAAATGTTACCTTTTAGAACACAGTTCAGAGGGAGTAACGTGTATATTACCTAGAGACCTAAAGCTACTCAAGGATAAGAATACACACAGTGAAACTCTTTAGAAGTGGCCTAGAGCACTTCAGGGAAAGCACAACCCAAGTATACAGTCTAAGAAGAGCAGCAGCTATTCAAGGTCAGTGTAACCTATTGGTATATAAACGTACTACACATTTCTATTATAGGTCTAGATAGTTTAAACAAGTGCACAATTCTAGGGTTAAGTAATAACTCTAGCAGACTTTTAAGAAGGCAATAAGACATTCAAGTTAAGTACAAGACCCATATACTTTTCAGAGATGGAGTCTGCAACTCTTGGATAATTATTAATTTTAGGACGGCTTTAGATCTGCATGAAGCTGATCAGAGAAAGCAAAACCCAATGGTAAACTTTAAGAAGCACACCGTTATTCAAGGTAGGTAAACCCCATTGGTAAGCGTTTACACTCATTCTGTTAAGAATAATAACAATACCAACAAAATTACTTTTAAAGAAGAGTGGAACACTATTCAAAAGCACCTTATATACTTTTTAAAAGTGCACCCAGCAAAGTAAAAAGTAATAACTTTTGTAACACTTTGTAAATTATTCTATTACAGAGATACAGTTACAACCCTAGTTTATAACTCAATTCTTTGACACTTGTTATAGTTTTCAAGATCGAAGCCTTATATTTTTAGATTCCTTCCCTAGTCTATAGCATGCGTTTTCTCCGAGGCAAAAGGGGATCCTAGTGGTCTAGGAGCCAGCTGTAGGCAGATCTGGATAGGGTTCAGATGCAGGAGTTCCTGAGGATATCTTCAACGAGTATTAGCTTCCAAGTTAGTTAAGTGTTCAGGGACTTCACAGAAGGCTCCCTATATGCGTTCCAGCATTAGGCCTGGGCAAATGGTATGGGCAAACTCCCAACCACACGAATCACCCACTCAGCCTCACAGAATTCACACAAGACTTAAGATAAGTGTTGGGACAGTTTTTCTGAAGTCCAACTAAGGGTTTAGTAAACCCATTCAATTGAGACAGTACAAGACTCCACTCTTAGTACAAGCCTGTATCTCTGGAGTATATGGTAGCGTAGACAGTGCAGCCAGGCTCATTTTAGGAGGGAGAGAGGGCTGCTGGAAAGTACAAAGAGCTTCTAGTACACCAAGGGTTCAACAGAAACGCTTACAACCAGAAGCATTATAAAAATAGAGGTTTATTATAAATATAATTATGCCAGGTTAAGTCTTGGGGTAAGTATTTTGTCACAGTCACAAATACAATATAAAAACTACACAATGCTTTAAAGTACACAGACTAAAGCATGGACCCTGCTCAGAAAGCTAAAAGTATTTCTAGTTAAGTCAGACCTCATCAAACACATTTAGTATAGAACACACCTACTCATGGGGAGCAAACCCATTAGTTACTTTTAGATTACTTTAATGTAAGTCCAGGGTAGTAAACCATGTCAGTCACTTAGTAAACCAACCCGGTTACCAGGATACTTTTCTGAACACTGGAACACAAATTCATAGCTCAGTATAAACCTATAACTACATTTAGGATAACACTCTGTTATACCAGGTAAGACCTTATGTGATAATACACTATTACAGTTGCTTTTCAGATCAGTGGAACACAGACTAAAGTAATAACTCTTTACACATATTAAGAATGGTACACATCTCATTAAAAAGGAAGGTAAAACCTAAGGCAGACTTATTCTAAACAGGCTATACCGCGAGTTAGAGGAAGAAAGGCCCAGTTGGCAAGCTTCTACACTTATATTGTAAAAGAAATAGTTAGGTGAAGCAACGGCAACACTTTCGGGAAAGAGGAATAACAAATTCACAGGTGAGTAACATAACCTTACATATAATTTTTAGAATGGCAGAACACATGCAAGGTAATTAAGAACCTTTATAACTGTTCACTCAGTTACCAACCCACAATTGTACAAGTACACTTTTAAACACGTGTTCTCTTTTCTAGGCCAAAGGCCCAATCCTTGGAAGTCTTTCTCTATTCTTGGAGCAGGAGTGTTCTCAGTGGCAGAAGGGGGGCAGGGGATCAGAGGTCCTAAGGAAGACTAAGTATTTCACTTAGACTTCTGAGAAGACACCCTAGGAGGAATCCAGCAGTGGCCATGGGCGAACTCCCAATCACATGAAACACCCAAAGGTAAGTAAATACCCCAGTCAACAGTACTTAAGCACAGAAGAAGAGTTGCAGCAGGCGAGACATGATCTGCAGCCGAAAACCCAGTTGATGTATTCCTTTGTCATTAAGACAGGACTTTGGAAGGGGTTTTGGAGCAGGGATCAAGGAGGAAGGCTCCAGGCAAGAGTTTCTTAATCGCTGGATGCGGCTCTGTGCTTTTGGCAACCTTTTCAGGAGCCAGAAGACTGAATATTGCTTGTCGGATTCTCATTGCTTTGAAGGTCCAACTCTCTGGATGCCACCAAAGTTTCAGCTTGATTCCGAAGACCCTGCACCACACAATGGCTTGAGGTCCCAGGGTATTGCAGTCCTGCAAGGTTGCAGCACGATGTGGGATGGCTCAAAATGCAGGTGGTCTTGAGTCTAGTGGATCACACCAGATTATGGGTTGGGTCGTCATTTTCAGAGTCCTGAGGTGGCTTGGAAGGAAGGGCTACAGCAGGCTCCGGTTACACAGCAGGCTCTCCGTTTTGCTACAAATCGCTACGGCCATAGTTTCTTTATCTTCCTCTTTATTTTCAGCTCCAGTGGTTGACTTGTCAGCGGCTTCCAGGATCAGAGTATATAACAGGAACTACAGCACAACCTCTGCATTCTCTCCCTGCATTTTACAGCAAGAGGTGGTCTGGCTGTCCAATCAGGAATGCCAACACCCCACTGGGAGTTGGTTCCTTTCAGGCAAGGTGGAAGACAAAGGGCTGCAGCGTTTCGGACACTCCTGCCTCGCTTCCTGCCTTTCCAGACACACTGTAGCCTGGGTAGGGAATCCAAAACATTCCTGCTTTACACCAAACTTCCACTGAGGTCGTTCCTGCCTAGATTGGTAGGAGAAGACCTCAAAACAGCAAGCACACAAGATATGGTGAAAAAAGAAGGAGCCCACCATTTTAGCAAAATGGTGACCCCTTCTGTGCATTACTGAGGCTGAATTAACAGCCTGTGAGTAATGAAGACTAAAAAGTTATTAAAGTAGTTACACTGCCACCAGTCATTCAACAAAACTTGCAATTTTTCTCACTGGTCAGGCTCTGGCGTGGCTGACCTCTTTCCTTTCCAATCGACCCTCCCAGGTCCAACTGGGGTCTTTCCTCTCTGACATCTTTTTCTCCACCTGTGGTGTCCCCCAGGGATCAAATCTCTCTCCCTGGCTGTTCAACCAGTATCTGGCACTCCTTGCCCACCGCATCGCCGCTCTCTGCCCCAACTTTCAGTGCTATGCGGACGATACCCAGCTCATTTTCAGGCTACCCGCGGCCTCCTCATCTCTGACTGTCTGTCTACTATCCAGGAATGGTGTGCCGCCAATGACCTCTGCCTTAATGCCAGTAAGACTGAGATTCTACTCATCGGCACACCCACTCCCTCCTTCTCTGCAGCTCTTTGGCCGGCCTCTCTTGGCCCTCTTCCTGCAAGGCAAAAAACTTCGGGGTCATCTTCGACTCCACACTCTTCTTCTCTCCTCATATCCGACGTCTCTAAGAAATCACACTACCAGCTGCACCTCCTCAGAGGTATTCTTCCCTTCCTCTCCTTCCCCCACTAGCTCACTGTCTCCCGAGCCCTGGTTCTCCCGAAGCTGGACTACTGTAACAGCCTCTATCTTAATCTGCCTGTCTCCACTCTCCGCCCTCTGCAACTCATCCAGAACAGAACTGCGAGACTTGTCCTTGGCCTCAAGCCCAGGGACCGTATCTCTCCAGGACTGAAATCTCTACACTGGCTCCCAGTGGCTGCGAGGATAAAGTTCAAAACCCTCTGCATTGTCCACAAGGCCTTCTGGGGCCTGGGGCCTAAATACCTTCAACTCTCTCTTCCTAAATATCTTCTTTCCCGAGCCCTTTGCTCATCCGTCTCCAACTCCCTCAGGGTCAGCCGCTTCTCGAAGCAACGAGCTGGGGGTAGATCTCTCTCCGCGGCAGGGGCCTCCCTCTGGAACAGCCTTCCTGCCTCCCTGAAACTTGAGGAGAACCATCTCCGGTTCCGGAAGCACCTCAAAACCTTCCTCTTTGCTTCTGCTTTCTCTCTCCCTCTCCCCTGCTAAATTCTTCACTGAAACTGCACTGAATCTGCAACTGGGCCACTCTCACCGACCTCGGTCCTGGGCCCAGCCACTCTCCACTTGCACTGCCTCCCTGGCAACCCCTGCACTGCGGGACTGTCTCTGTATCCCTACAGCCCCCCCTTCCCAGCACTTGCCACCAGCTGGCCCTATTTATTTATTTTATTCTACTTACTTGTACTGCACACCCCCCCCCCATGCACTTTTTCCCTTCCCCCCTACCCCTGCACTTGCGCGATCTGAATGACACCTGGCCTGGTAGGATCGTTGTCTGTCTTCCCCTTGTTCCCCCCTCCCTGCCTCGTCGCGCCTTGAAACACTTGTGTATAGGCGCCTTACAAATGCCTTAATATATCATTATCATAATTGTAACAAAGTGTTACCAGGTAACTAAGAAAGGGGATACATTGTATCCCCCCAGCACTCCACATAAAGTGCAGGTGCTGGCTCACTTATATCAAACGTAAAGGGGATGAAAATCCCCCTTTACTACTTGGGAACAGTAGTTCACCCAAATACTGCAGAGAGATATTAACGGAGGAGCCAAAAGGGGCAACCCAGCCTAAGCCCAAAAGTTGAAGCGAACTACAACTTCAATCATACTGCAACGGATCCAAAATACAGCAGCCAGACTACTCAAACTATCCAGAAGAGTCCACATCAATCCAGCCCTAAAAACAATACACTGGCTCCCAGTAAAACATTGCATCACCTTCAAAACAATGTGCATAACAGACAGGGCTATCAGTGGACAAGGAGCAGAATTCCTACAAAAGAAAATCTACAAGCCAACGAGACTCCTTAGGTCAAGCAACAAAATCCGCCTGGAACTAAAACCATACCTCAAGAAAAAACTTGGAGGCACCTCCTTCTACCACTTAGATGCAAAAACCTGGAACATCCCAAAATAAATAAGAATCACCAAAGATCCCCTTAAATTCAGGAAATTAATAAAAAAACTGGCTCTTCAACACCACAGACTCAAACTGAAAACCGAAACAGAAAGGAAAATAAACCTTAAGCAGGACACCGACAACTCCCAGAACAGACTAAAAAACTCCCACAACACCTAGACCGGTGACGCCAAGTAAATAGGACACAAGTGACACCAATAAAGACAAATCAACAACCCCAGCCAATCCCACCCAACATACTCACTTGCCCCGTAGTTGCCACCAGGTACCACAATGTTATACAATTGTCTAAATATCAGCAATCACCACACTGAGTTATGGACATTAGCAGGTACACTAGCCATTTGAATGGGAAAGGAAGACGGGTAAAGTTATAAAGGAAGTTGATGGAAATTGAGGCCAGATGTGAAAGGGTGCCCGTGAATACCAGACAAGCCCAGATCAGGACAGAGGCGCAGAAATGCTCCCACACCCCATCTGGGAAGATGATGCAAACCCAGTGCCTCAATTCAAGATAGAAATACCAACTAAGCAATTCCACTAACAATTTCCCCCTCTGCATACACTTCTCAAACTCCAAACCAAACACAACCACAAACCTACAACACAGCAAACCGCACAAACTTCACTACATTGCAACAACAAAACAAAAACCTCGCACAACAGTACACGACTAATGGCCACAAACACCAGGCCCAGCCAACGGACCCACAGGGATGAGGCCGCCAACAGCACATCATTGCTTTCTTGCACTTTTCCAGCTTCCTCCCATTAACTCACCCGCACTTCCTCTTTCAGAGCCGCCAGAGCGCCAGGGGACCACTCCGGTGGTGATAATGTTAAAGGGCATTTGTACCACGCACTAACTATAGTAAGACATAAAAAGGTCACCCATACAAAGTGTAAAAGACAAGGCGAAGGGGGAAAAAAGATTCCTCTTCACCTAGGGTCAAGTTAAAATAGTTACCTAGTCAAAGCAAAAGGTTATGGGGTTGACACAGGTCAGGAACATTTGTCATAGATATGAAAATCTTATCCAACAACCAGGACCGTCCCTGCTGCACAGGGAAGAATCCAGCTGCATTTTCTTCAACCACCCTACGGTACTGTGGGGCTCAAGGTAGAACTTACCTCAGCCAAATAATCGCCCCAGTGTGACTGGAGTATGATCCTAGGTGTTTGGGTGTCCACCCCTACCACTTGCTCAGGCTTGACAGTATGTGCTCTTTTGGGGAGTCCTTTGCAGGGTCCTTAATTTATCTTGCTAAAGAATTTTATTTGAGTAACTGAGGAACTTTGCCTTTTCTGCTGCTGCATAAGACTTTTGCTCCCATCCTACAAGGACTTTGATAAACTCTTACTAGCTAGGGATTTGACAGCTAACATATTAGAAGCCTTGAAAAAAGTGTTGCTAAGACGTAAACTACTGCTAATAGTGTTGAATAACCCTTTTCTTTCCTACAGATTGACTGCGTGACTTTGTAAATGAATTAAACTGTCATTTCACTAATGAACACGGGTGCGCCCCACTACTATTTAAAACAGTGGAACGGTCATTAGTCATTTTCTGTAACAATTGTAAGCGCGAGCAACTACTATTGAAGTAGTCATCCTTATAAAGCATCGTTGATATTTTCTATGTATATTGGTTAGTCTAAGATAGTATTTACTTACTTGCCTTGTGTATATTAAATAAATGTATATTTTATTCTGTCAGTGTGTATGAGTTTTAGTTTCTTTGGACTATTGTATTGACTGGGTTCATTGTACTTGCCTACAGCTCATATACTAGATAAGCCTGCCTGCTCTGCGATTCTATCAATCCTTTGGGTAGTACAGACTTGTACCAAGAGTTAGGGACCTGTATACCAAGGGATAGTTTTATAGATTATTGCCTCCAGGTGGACTTTAGGAAAACTCCCCTAATACAAAGCGACTTGTAGGACTAGCTGGCAGCCATCAAATTTCTGGGCAAAAATGCAGAACGGCAACGCTTCTGTTACGGTCACCCAAGACGGAGCTAGTAAGTCCACCGGGTGATCCAGGGACACTTCCGAAGGCTGCAGGATTGTGAGAAGGCATTGAGGCTGGTTTGTCCCACCAGTCCAAATTGTTGAAGCACCACAAAGGATCTTCTGAAATTGGGTAGTCCAGCAGGGCTTCACCGGGACAGCTACAAGAATGGTCGCTAGGCCTCTTCAGGATTCACACCGGATACTTGGCTCCTCTTATGAACTGCTGGAATGGATGCAGGACTCATTCTAAATTCAGGTGAATGATCAAACTCAGCCCTCCACTAGCAAGGATCTGCACCACTCATGCATACCAGCAGTGGTTCAATCAGGGACCAGTGTGGGGCTGACTTATGCATGCACACCAGACTCACTGACACCAGTTTGTGGATTGGGACTATTAGGGGAGTTTTCCTAAAGTCTACCTGCAGGTGGAACTCTATAAAACTACCCCTTTGGTATACAGGTCTCTATAGCCTCGGTGGGCTTCACAATGATTCCTGCCCAAGACAAAACTCAAACCAAGGCCTCCCTGACCCAGGACGACAGAAGGACCTAGAAAGGACAAGCACACAAAATGGCACTAAAAAATAAAAATACGCCACCATCTTGGGACAATGCCGACCCCTCTGTGCATTACTGAGGCTGTGAACACAGCCTGCGGGTAAAAAATTATAAGTTACTCACCGTAGTGACTAACATACTCTTAGTCCATAGTCCCCTTTCCTCCATACTGTATGGGCGATTACAACCGATTGTAGCCCCAGGGTAGAGAGGAGACCCTCCTTAAGAAAATAGGTTCCTGAACACTGCCTGTCCGAAGGCCGCATCAGATCTAGAGCCGGCATCTGAACAGTAATGCTTGTAGAAAGCCGAGGGAGAGGCCCAGGTGGCCGCCCTGCTTATGACTTGCCTAGGGACATGGCGCTGGAATGCGATGGCCGTTGTCTTGACCCCAACTGCGTATGCTTGAATGTTGGCCGGGAGCGGCTTGTGCTGGCCCTCAAACGCTTCTTTGATGGCAGAGACCATCCAGCGGGATAAGGAAGCCTTAGAGGCCTGATAGCCTGGTCCTGAGCCTCTGAAAGTGACAAACAGGGCATCCGATTTACAGAAGCCATTGGTCCTGTCCAAGTAGAATTTCAGGGTACGCCTGATATCAAGGCAGTGCAGCGCACTCTGCGATTCGTCCTTGGGATTGGGAAAAAACGTAGGAATGACTATTTCCTCATTCAAGTGGAAAGCAGATGGAACTTTGGGCAGGAATGCCGGCTGTGTCCGCAGGACTACCTTGTCCTTGTGAAAGGTATTATATGGTTCAGAGGCGACAAGCGCTTGGATTTCGCTGACTCTACGAGCCGAGGTGAGGCCAACTAGTAAGGCCGTCTTGAAGGTTGGTGACCAGCCTGATGTCCTCGGACGGTACTGGCTCGAACGGTTTGTGCGCGAGGGCGCCCAAGACTATGTTAAGGTCCTACACAGGGTGCAGTCTCTTGACAGGTGGGTAGAGCATTGCGAGTCCCGTCAGATGTTTCTTAGGTTTGGAGGAGAAATGCCTTCCTCCGAGTTCTTTTAAGCCCCAATGGCTGCGAGGTATGTGCGGCAGGTGTCCACCTGCCCACCCGAGTGGGCGAGGTGTGCTGAAAAGGAGAGCACATCGTCCAGGGTGCATTCCTTTGGAGTCTGCCCAGTGGCAGAATCTGGCCCATTTGCGTTTGTACTGGGCCCTGGTAGCTTTGCTCCTGGCGCCCTGTAGGATCTGCAGATTGGCCTGTGAGAGGCCAAGGTGCCGAAGCGTTACCCACTCAGGTTCCATGCTGTGAGGGCTAGTTTCTCTGGCGCAGGGTGTCTGACCCTGCCCCCCCTGCTGTGCCAGCAGATGTGCTGGGCTCTTTGGGAGGTGAATCAGGGGCACTCCGAGAGGCTGAGGAGCTCCGAAAACCATGGTCTGGTCGGCCACCCACCAATGAGCTATTAGAATGATGAGGAGTTGGTGAGACTCCTTGATTTTGCAAATTACCCTGTAAATCAGGGGAGAGGTCGGAAGGCGTAGGCTTTCATGCCGGTCCACTGAAGGTGAAATGCGTCGCTTAGAGAGCCGGGGCCCTGACCTAGCCAGGATGCGAACTGGAGACACTCCTTGTTGCGCCGTGTGGCAAAAGAGATTCACCTGGGGGTGACCCCACCGGTTGAAAATCTCCTGAATAACGAGGTTGTTTAGCGGCCACTCTTAATTGTCCGCTCCCGGTCTGCTGAGCCTGTCAGTTTCCAGGTTGGATTCCCCCAGTAGGTGAACTGCCATGAGGTAAATGTCGTTTTCCAGGGCCCACACCCACATCCTGATCGCCAGTCTGCACAGATGAGGGGATCTGGTGCCTCCCTGCTTGTTGACATAGTACATGCTGGTCGAGTTGTCCGCCTGGATGAGGACAACCTTGCCCCTGAGAAGTGGTAGGAATGCCCCGAGTGCCAGCCAGATGGCGGTAGCTCTAGCCAATTAATGTGGTATTCCTGCTTCAGTAGAGTCCAGGTGCCGTGGACAGAGATCATCCAGGGTGGCTTCCCAGCCCTCTAGCAAGGAATATGTGATAATGGTGGCCTGCGGAGTGGGCGGCCGGAAGGGCTTGCCCGTCCGTAGGTTGCAGTCTCCGGACCACCAAGTCAGGTCCGGGAGTCGAGATGGAGGAACTTTGATCTAAGATTGAGAGCCGCGCTCCTGGTTCCATGAGGCCGCAAAGTGTAGCTGAATCCTCCTCATTCTTAGTCTTGTGTGCGGAACGGCTAATAGGACTGTTGCCAGTAGACCCAGGAGATGTTGGTACCACCAGGACAAGGTCACCTCTGCTGAGGAAGAGGGTGGTGGCCCTTTTGATGGCAGAGATTTTGTCCTCCGAAGGGAAGACCTTCTCGGAGCATGTGTCCCAGATAAGGTCCAAGAATGTCAGATTCTGCGTGGGCTGCAGCTGAGACTTCTTTTCTTAAGATTGAGTGAGAAGCCCAGATCGTGCAGTGTGTTCATACGGGCATGGGAAGAATGGTGAACCGCTTTCGGAGATGTAGCCCCGACGAGCCAGTCATCGAGGTATGGGTAGTTGTGGAGGCCCTGCGCTCTGAGGAGGGCCACCACCGCATTCATGAATTTGGTAAAGACCCTGGGGGCCGAGTTGAGGCCAAAAGGAAGGACCTTGTATTGAAAATGGTAGCCCATGATCCTGAACCGTAGGAAAGAACGATGGGGCTGCCAAATCGGGACATGTAGGTACTCGTCCTTCAGATCCATGGCGCACACCCAGTCTCTCTTGTCCAATGTCTCCGCTATAAAAGCTGGCATAACCATCTTGAATTTTTGCCGGGGTAAGGAGGGGTTGAGGGTGGAAAGTTCCAGCACAACTCAGGCCCGCCTGGTTCTTCTGAATGGACAAAAATCTTTGAGTAAAAGCCAAAGCCTCGCTGGGAGGCTGGGACTTCCTCCACTGCCTGGCTCTCTACGAGTGACCGGATCTCCGCCAAAAGAGTTGCTGTCCCAACCTGTGGGAGTGGAGGGAGGAGAGGCTGGAATAGGAAGGCGGAACCCAGTTGATACTTCATGCCTCGTTTCCCTCGAAGGCTGTCACTGAGGAGGAGGACTGGAAAAAGCCCTTACCGCCCCCACCCCTTTTTTGTTGCTTGCGCCAGTTCTGAGACAGCAAGCGGTCCGGCTGCCTGGATCTGCGTTCCTGGAAGCCGCGGAATCCTCTGTAAGTACGACCCCTTTCTGAGCGCTGCTGAGAGGAGTGTACGATTTGGCCGTGGTCTTTGTAAGGATGGATAAAGACTTAGCTGTTTGTGAGCTTTTGTCCAGCTCTTCGTCCGTAGAGGAGTGGAAGAGGGGCGCACCCCCCCCCCCCTGAACAGTAGATCTAGTATGCGTTCCTGGACATCCGGGTTGAATTTTGTTGCCCGGAGCCAGGCTGTCCTTCTCATGTCCGTGGCAATACAGATGGCACGGCCTGAGGTGTCAATATAGGCCACTGTGGATTCCATGAGGTCATGCGCCACCAACTTGGCCTCGGCTAGCCCCACCTTAAAGCGTGATTGGCACTGGGTGTTGAGTTCCGGGAGGAAGTCCTTAATTTCCCACCATAATCTTTGGTTGGCGGTTGCCAGCATGGCATCAGCGTTGGCCTGACGCAGATGTAAAGAGGCATTGGAATAGAGTTTCTTGCCATATGCCTCCAAGATCATCTCCTCCTTGCCTAGCAGCAGAGGATGAGGTAGAGGACGACTGAGGCTTGGAGTATAGTGATGCCGCAGCGATCACCAAGGAGTGTGGCTGAGGGTGTGCCGAAAGCAAGTGTGTATCCCCCTCCATTTGCCTGTACTTACCTGGGGTTTGAGCCAGCCCTTCTTGGCCAGGGAGACTACATTGGTCTGCATAGGAATCCCCGATTTGGCAGAGGAGTGTCGTGTGAGGATTTCAGCCAGAACCCTCTCTGCCGGCTGCTCGACCTTGGGTTGGGTAGGCCCAGATACTCCGCCAGACCAGCAAGATGTTCGTGGAAGGCCCTGGCTGAGGATGGCGTGTCCGGATCCTCCTCCTCATCATCCATATCCTGCGGATCTGGGGGATCCTGTGGCGCCGGAGGCTGGGGTACAGGGACCGCAGCCAGCAGAGGTCGAGGAGTTGGCTGGGGAGCCGGAGGAGGCATCTGTGGTGCGGTTAGCATGGCGGAAATTACTTCCCCGATGGCGTCTTTGAGGATAACGCCCATCCGAGGTGACTTCATGAGGCCGAGGATCCTCTCGAAGAAAACCTTCTCACTGACTGAAGCAGTGGCAGGGGGTGCCGACGGGGTAGCGGGAGGCTGCTGAGACCAGTGCATACCCCGTCCATACGGAGACAAACGAAAGCTGCCCTGCGCATAAGAGGGGTAGGCTGTAGGCCACGTACCTGGTTGGAGCCAGTCCCACCTTGACACTCGTTCTTCACCGAATTCCTGAAATGGCGTGTCTCTTTCTGCCGCGGCAGCCATTTTGTCCGGCTGCGTGCCATGTGCCTGCAACGTGTTGCTGGCTCTGGCCTCCTCCAAGACTCTTGTGTGTGGATCACAAGGCCTACCCTGCTCCTCGGGCATAGGCCCGGTAGGTGCGACACCCTGGAACCGGGGTTCGGTAGAGCTGCGTTTAGGCGCCCCCTCTGACGTATTGGCGGTATTGGGGCGTAGCCCCTCGGTCATGGTGCCGGTATAAGGGCAGAGCCCCTCAGGTGAAGATTGGTTAAAAATAAATAAATACTTATTGGTCCCTCAACAATGGCACTGGGAGGATCCACGGATCCCTCGGCCCGGTTGCTGCAGGAGCCTGCGTGCACGTGCTAGTAGAAGTGCCTGAGCGGTCCCTCCCGTGCAGGAGAGTCCCTGGGAAGGAGTCTACCTTGCAGGGTGCGATGGAGAATATCGGCCCTACCGTGGGCCTGTTTCGATGTTTCACAAAGTTCTTGAAGTCCTCTGGAGGGGACCTCTGGAAAAGCTCCCTCCACTTGGCTAGTCTGATCTTCAGCGCTTTTGAGGACAGCAAGTCACACACTGAACAAGATTGACAATCGTGGTGTGGGGGTTCTGAAGTAGGGAACAGCCCATTGCAGGATGGACACCTGCTAAACCCTGTAGAAGTAGATATGTGCCGGGGGGAGCAGGAAGCCTGAGGAATGAGTACCTGAATGATAAAAAGACAAAAAAGAAAACAAAGAAGAAGAAGTATCCGCTTGTGGAATTACATGGCTGAAGCCAAACACAGGAGCGCTGATGAATTCGGCCCATCCGCATCGACACAGAAAAGGGGACTGAGGTGTGGCGCCAGAGGGCAGAGTCAGGGCAGCGCATGCTCCCTGGGCTACACCCCAACGCGCCTCAATTTAAAGAGAAAGGTTTTTTCTGGTGAAAAAGGTTCAGTCTCCCGTCCCTTGGAAGGGACGCCCATACAGTATGGAGGAAAGGGGACAGGATGTAAGAGTACTGCACAAATGTCACCAGAACACAACCGCTGCCACCACCCATAAAGGCATGTCACTAACAGTAAGGTTAAAGGAGCAGTGAGACAGGGGATACTATGCAACTCCACAGCACGCCACATCGGTGGTGTGTGCTGATCTCACAAGATACTATATGAAAGATTAAAAAAAAGTATCCATCTACCCACGGGAACATATGTTCCCATAAGGAAATAGTATCAACTAAAAAGTGAAGTCCAACGGGCTCCCAGCAACACAGCACAAAAGGCGTTGTGTGCTGCAAAAGGAAATTACAGATGCCATGAAAACTTGACGGAAAAACATTTGCCAAGGGTACAAATATAAAAGAAAAAAAAATGTTCCCAATAGGAGAGTAAAAGAATGAGTGGAGAAAAAGATTCCCACTCACTCAGGAGACAGACCACAAAAATCCAGAAGTCAGCAAAAAGTGCTGGAAGTCTCACAGGTGAAGGGAATTTGGCATAGAAATTGAAAATCTCCCTAACAGAAGGGGTAAAACGACGTCTACACAAACAGGAAAGTCTTCAGTTCTCTTCAGAATGAGGCAAGAGAATTCAAAGCATGAAAGTCAAGTGTTTAATAGGTGCCGGCCAACCACAAAGTAGTCTTGTCGCCTGAAGAGACATTTAGATGGAGGAATTACCAGAAAGTTCATGTTTGCAGAGCGCAGGGAACATAAATACAGTTGCGTTTTTGAGCATATTATGTGTTGCTAGCCTTTGAAGCACTTGAAAACTAAAGAATGTTGAAGGAAATACACCGATTGATGGCAACCAGTGCAAAATGGGCTGGAAATCTGTGCAAATGTGGTCAATTTAAGAATTAGGTGTACTGTAGCACTTTGAACTACACAGCAGATTCCTCATCACCCTCAACTGCCACTCATGCAACTATCCTGTATATCAATTTTTGGGAGACCGTGACAAGTGATCATATGAAAATGAGGTCTATTCTGCCGCCCTTGCTGGTGTGATGAAAGGTAGAACTGAGAAATATGGTGCAGATGGCTCAGTACAATCATACTGATGATGCTCTGGGAGCACAACATAGTAGACATGATGGACCTACCCAAGGACAGAGCAAAACTGCACCAACTAGTGGCCAACACAATCAGCTGTCGACTGGATATTTCAGAAGATGAGGAATCTGTGGGAGGAATATTGCACCCACCAGAAAGAACATAACTCAAGGAAAGTAATTTGTTCTTGTGGATGTACCAGGGAGTTAAAAGTATTTGAAGTATGAAATGTGCGGTGTTCCAATCATTTAGTGCTACATAGATGTATTTCCACAAAAAATGTACTTTATATATCCTAGCATCAAAAAAAAAAAAATAAAGAAAATAAAAAAAGAACTTACCATCATAAAAACAAACTTCAACATCTGCAACTGGAGAATTCTCCATCAACATGCACTTAGCATATTTTGTGTAGTATGTGACTTTCGGTGTTTTAGATCTTACTAGCTGTATGAATTTAGAAGCATATTGATACTTCTTCCAGTATTTCTCTGCAATTAGATAATACACATGTTAAAATATATCCTGATAACAAGAATGCAGCTTTATTTTATTTGGTATTTTACAAGTAGGACACATTGTGCAAAGATGACGCATGGGGAAGCAATCAAACATACTAAGTGGAGCCCTGCCCCTTTGCATCAGGACTGTATCCCGCTCCACCAATGAGAAGTCTATCAGTCTCTAAAACACATTGCTGTATTAGACTAATGCCTGGTTGAGAGAATACAGATCCTAAAAAGGTACACCTTGGGATCAAGCTTTGTAACCGACGACTCTGGTTAACAATTAACATTGCTTGAAACCTTCCATAACATCTTACTTGGTTCCTCAGAGGATTAAGCAGGGAAAAAGGGTTATCACCATGGTGACAACTGAACTCTGCATACACAGCCCCTTCTTCCATATTCTTTTTGTACTTCCCCCAGGCAAAGGGGATGGACCAGAACCTGTTCCAAAACATACAAAAGTGCTTTCAGGTAGCACCAGCACGCCCCTGCGTGACACCTTCTCTACACACCCCGCCTAACCGTTCGCTCCTTTATCACAGGGGAGTACTTGGTTTATTAAATTAGCGGGAGATAACAAGGATTGCCAAAGACTATCCTGGAGGTGCATTTTGGGAGCCCAACCAATTAAGGTGAACAGGAAAGACACATTAGTCTAGCCAAACCCAATAAAGGGGTAGCAGAATGTTAAGGCTTAGAGAGTGGTCCAGGGCTACAATGAGACGCACACAGAGCACTCCAATAACTCCAGTTAGACAGTACAAAAATGTACAATCATTAGGCCTAACTACGTACTAAGCAATGAAACCAAAGTAAGTCTGATCACACAACTACTATCAAATACATATTTTTATTTTTTGTGACACGGTTTACATAAAACCTTACACAAATACTAAAAATAAAAATATTCAGACACTAGAACACAAAGAAAAGAAACAAGATGCATACATTAAAAAAAAGTGTGAGTTCACACAGTTAATGATAAAACATTTAAAAAACAACCAAGGCCAATAATTAAAAGACATTCACCCCACATGAATCGGGACATAACCGTTTCTTTGAATAGTCAGAATTAAAACCATCAAATACATACATACATCCACCAATAGGGGTTCAAAGTAGAAACTTAAATATAGTTAAGCAACAGTTACCTTAATCGTAAGCAAAACCACCCAATGAAGTTAAAGGGGAAGGTCACTCAAATATTTTATTGTCTCAAAAGATGGGCCATAATAAAAAAAAAAATGATATCTAAAAAATTATTTTTGAAAGAAAGTTCCTATGTAAAATTGAGCAAATGATGCTCAAAGTCAAACATTTTAAGCACTAGGAGGCATCCATTTTGTGAAATGAATGAGTCTCCTGTGCTTGTGTTAAGCTCTGCTCTCGCAGCAATAATGAAGCAAAAGCCCCCTACTTGGAGCTTTTGCTCATTACAGCCAGAGAGCAGAGAATGCAGTCAGGCTCCTTCCTGCCCTCTGCTGCTGGTGAGTGCTTCTTTGTGCTTTTTTTCCTGCTTTCCCGGGCTCTCCTGAACTGGGGGAGCCTGGGAAACAAAGCAAAAGTCCAGGCAATTATAAATACAACGTTGTTGCATTTGTGATTTCCATGGCTTTCGTTTCAAGTCTCCCGAGCCTGGGAGACTTAAAAAGTCCAGGCAATTATGAATACTACACTGGCAGAGTATTCATAATTGTCAGCAAAAGCATTTATAATCGCTGTGCCTTTCATTTTACATTTCCTGTGCTTCCTGGGCGTGGCAGCACAGAAAACGTAAAACGAAAGTCAAGACAATTCCTGTGGCGGCTCCCTCTCCTCATGGGAAGCTCTGCTCTTTGGCAGCCGTAAGCAAAAGCTCCCAGTAGGGGGCTTTCGTTTGATTATTGCCGCCAGAGCTCAACATGAACCGAGGAGGCTTGCTCCAAATTTGACATACAAACTTTCTTTAAAAATATTTTTACCTATATCTTTTTTTATTGTGGTCCATCTTTTGAGACAACATTTTTGAGTAACCCCCCCCGCCCCCAAGCACCCTATAGTAAGATCATTGTGTGCTGGGTCTAGAAAGTTAAAATGTAAGTAAAGTCAATGTCACTTTACTGCTCTTGGAAACAGTCATTTATCCAAGAGAAGGTATTTAAACCTTTGGGAAATCTAAGACTTCCCTGTGGCACTGCACTGAAGGTGCTGTGTGTCACAATGTAAAGATGATGCCTATGGTGTTTGTCAGACTCCACAACCAAAACAAAGTGTTCAAAATCACATAAAAATACATGAGGGGGGCATGGCCTAGAGCGCCGACGATGCAGTCGCCCCCCCCTAATGGCGTCCGTGGGATGCCTGCTGCTTTTTGCTTTTTAAACAGGATTCCAGCATATCATCACATAAATGTATCACCTCTGGCAACACATGAAGACTAGGGGCTCCTGCTGATCCATTTCCGAGAAAGGCGAAATACAGGCTAGAGACTTCCCGCTGCCCCTCCGGCATGCGCTAAGTATGTTCCAAAAGGGCAGACAGGACCGCGAGACTCGAGGACATCTGGGGGAAAAGATGGAAAGAAGGTGAGACTCTGGCCTCTTTAAACCTCCCCGTGGCGCTCCACCATCAGGGGTCCCCCCGAACAACACCCCGCTCTGAAGAATACGGCCTGCCACATACCTGGGGAAGAGAGCCATGGGACTTCATAGATGCATCCTCCCGCTTACGCTCCATCTCGGAATCACACAACCCTGAGTCGGAGTGCTCGACCGAGACCTCTGGGGGCACCTCCGCAAGCAAAATACGAACAGTGGGTGATCGGGAGAGTACTCCTGTCCCAGAAAACATGACGCTAATGGACCTCAAAAAATGCGCCCCTCTAATTCTGGGCAGTAAGGCGGCCCCGACCTCGCAGACCTCACTGGAGGAGAGCCGAGAAGCTCACATGAATCCCCAAGGGGGACAAAAGGATCGGGGCATTCCAGCTCCCCCCCCCTCATTTGTTGGGTACCTGCGCCGCCCTCTGGATCCATACCCGAGGCTCCCCGGCCATCTCAAGGCACCATTGGCGGGGTAGCTCACCCCACCCACACTCCTGGCCCAGGTCTCCGTAACACGGGGCTCTTCGACTTAACTGGACTCGGCGGCCCTCAGCCTGCAGAAAAGCCCTCCAACGGCCAACCTCAGTCTCGGTGGAAGGAGCCTGACGGGAGGGGAACTAAAGACACCAACTAAAGGGGGAGTGAGAGAAACTCTTCTTGTACCTGTCCTCATCAGCATACTACAAGTAGGCCAAATGCTGGGGATTTAATCTGCTCAAGTCCAACTGTAGGGACCCTTTTAACCCAACACAACACTGAGCCCTGCTTCAAAATCAAAGAGTTTTCACACCCACGGGAATACTAAGACCAGCCCACAACAAAAACTGCGGGAAGCTCTATTTGCCATCAATACTTTTCCCTGCCTCGCCTAAACAGCACCCCTCCTCAAATAATTTCCTGGGGCGCCCCAGCCCATACATCAGCCTACCCCTCTCCTCCACCTGCCTAAAAGGCTCCTCATCATCACCCGCGACTTGAGGCAGCAAGGGACCCCCCCCCCCACCAGCAACCCCATTACCTATGCCAACAAAACACCATTGCCTTAAATTGGCAGAGCCGTACAGCAGCCAAGTACCCCCAATCAGAACTGGGACAATAGCCTAACCGCCCAATCCTCTCCGAGAGTCGCTGTGCCTCCCCCTCTGCACATAAAGGACACTATGGCTAAACAACTAAAGCCCAGTAAGATCCCGGACATTGCTACAATGTTATTATCGGCTGAAAAAAGTAACAGGACCCCCGCGCCCCCATATCTACCCCGCAGAAAGCCTCGGAAGACAAAAGGTACCCCCCCCGGACAGCCTTACAGTTCACCTACAAGGGCACCCTAAGGAAAATCAGCCACCTTGAGGATGCGGAGAAGATCATGCACTCAACATCACCCGAGAGCCCCTCACCCCCAGCTTGGAAAACACCATTGATAAAGACCCCACGTCTCCACTAAAAACGAACCATGGTCGGGGGTCGTGAGATTCAGGAAAAAGAAATGATCCAGCATAGAAATTGAACATATAGGCTGAAACATTAAACTCCAAATCTGAAGCCTGAGACCTATTCCCTGCGGCTCTTTTTTCCACATATAGCCTTATCCGGCATAACTCGCTCTTCCTCCGGGCCCCGAACATTTCTTTCGCCCAATGGAGCTTCGCCACTTACAAAAACGCAGATGAACTTTTACAGCCACTGCAGCGGGTCCCCCCAACTCCCCCCCCACCACCACGGCCCATGCCCAAGGCACAATCCACCCACGAGTCCTTGGAATGATCCACTAAGTTTGCTCTTAGTTCTAGCCATGTTGGCTGAAAATAGTTATTTGGCCCTGTTGGTCAGGGGTGGTGCCAGATCCACAAAATTGTCGCCCCCCCCAACCCCGAAAGTTACATCTTGGCCCTCCCTTTGGAGGTCTAAGCAAAAACTTAAAGTGTGGGATGGTAAGCGGTTATTAACACATCTCATCCCCCCCATCAGAATCTCACCTCCCATCCAGGAAGACCACACTCGATTTGTTTCCCTGAACGTCAAAGGATTAAACTCTCCCGCCAAACGCAAATCAATCTTGCAAAAGCTCCAAGATGAAAACGCAGCGGTAGCCATGCTTCAGGAAACGCACCTCCTGTCAGCAGACTTTGGGCATCTACGCTCGCAGCACTTTGCAAAGCAATTCTTCGCCTCTGGAGGTGTTAAAAAAAAAAAAAAAGGGGCACAGTGATTCTTTTCAGGAAAGGGCTCAACCCCCAGATATTGGACACAAAACTTTGCCCGGACGGCCGATTTATAGCAGTGAAATGCCTACTGTTGGGACAGCTATATTCCTTTGTCACCGTGTACGCCCCAAATACGGGTCAAGCCTTTTTTTAATGAGGCGTCGAGATCCACTCTTTCCCCTTTCTAGAGGGCCAGATAATAACTGGAGGCAACTTCAATGGAGTCCCAGATCCCGCGAAGGATAAATCACACCCGCCCTCATCTGGAGACTTTACTCTGGCACTGGCATTTAGATCCCTAGAGGTGGTGGACTCATGGAAGATACTTCACCCCTTAGAAAGGGACTTCTTTTATTCCTATGTCCATAGGACATTCTCCAGAATAGACCACCTCCTGGCATCCCCGCAAATGTTTGCATACACCAAGTTTGCATGTAACCATAGGCTCAAGGATCCTATCCGACCAAGCCCCGGTGACCCTGGAGATTTGAGTACATGAGCCATCTCCTACCGCTCAACGCAGATGGACACTGTACCAATACTCAATGAGATGCCCCAGAGACTTGATAGCGACATCAATCAAGAACTCCTTTAAAGAAAACCCTAGCAAAGATACAAAGGTGCTAACACCTGGGACGATATGAAAGCGGTAATACGTGGGGAGTTGATAGCCCAGGGAGTAGCTTTCCACAAGAACAGGCGACAAATTTGCCTGATCCTCGAGGATGAACTTCAGAAAGCATAGAAGACTTGCAAGGAGAAAGGTTGGTCCCCAAAGACAACTAGCTATTCGTACAGCACACAGCACAAAAAAAGATTGAGGCCTACTAGGCCGAACACAAAGCACACCTATTAATGAAAGCCAGGCAGTTTTACTATGCAAAGAGCAATAAAGCGAACAAATTATTGGTGGCTAAACTTGCCAAGGCGAAAAGGTTCAACACAATCATTGGACTACAGGACCCGCAGGGTCGAATACAATACGCCGAACAAGAAAAACGACTGGCAGCAGACCACCTGGCACAGGTGATGATCTCACCAGCACGAAACCTGCGACGCAAATAGAATATTTACAGAAAGCAGCACTCCCCGAATGAGACTCAGCCCGAGACATCCTGGACGCTCCAATCTCAGTTGAGGAGGTAGAAGAAGCTATAAAGTCTCTCAAATCCCAAGCCCCCGCCCCCGATGGTTACTCCATTAAGCCCCAGCTGCTCACTCCACTAGTAAAGCTCTTTAATTCCTTCAGGGATACGCGGGCTATAACTCCCTCCGTACAAGAATCAATTACCGTCATCCCACCCAAACCTGGAAGGGATACGAGGAATCTTGCTTCCTACAGACCAAACGCCCTGCTGAACATTGATGCCAACATTTATTCCAAGATCCTAGCGACATGCCCATACCATATACTGCCTGATATAATCCAACCCGATCAAACTGGGTTTATCAAGAATAGATCTACAGGCGATAACATTCGCAGAGCTTTGAACTTGGTGGACCTGGTCTCCCAGGACTCCCAGGGACTAGCACTTATGGCCTCGACGCAACTAAAGCGTTCGACAAGGTGGACTGGACCTTCATGAGGCTCACCTTGGAGGCCTTCAGGTTTGGGCCAGAGTTCCGAACCATGGTCTTGGCTAACTATAAGTAGCCCAAAACCCTCCTTAGGATCAATGGCACTCTCCACTCCAATCCCCCCTATCCTGTGGAACTAGACAAGGCTGCCCGTTATCTTCACTTCTATTTGCATTAATTATGGAACCTTTTGGCCAAAGAATCAGGCTGAATAACCTTATCAAGGGCCCCCGTGTCGGCCCCTCGCAACAAACTTGCCCTATAGGCAGACAATGTCCTATTCACCATCTCAGAACCCTGTTCCTCACCGACGCATGCTCTAGCCGAAATAAACAGGGGTTACTGGTTTCTACATCGACTTCGTCAAGTCAGCGCCCCTAGTGGTAGGGATAACCCAAGTGGAACGGGAAGCCTTGATCCCAATGTGCCCTATTCAATGGAAGACGAAGGCCTTCACTTATCTGGAAATCCGGTCATGATCCCGACACCAGCACTTTGCAGCCTGCAGAGGAAAATGCTACGATTTATCTGGACGGGGGGAAAAAAGCCAGGATTCCCAAAGGAACGATGCTGGGTAATGCAAGACTTGGCAGCCTAGGGGCCCCAGACCTACAGGGATATAAGATGGCAGCACAATTGGCATGTATATTCATGCATGGCAGACACTCACTGATCGCCCCAGGTGGGTGGAGCTGGAACAATCGCGCCTTCCTCTCCCCCTACGCTTTCTCCTGCACATTTCACTCCCAATGCGGCGTCAATGGCAAGGACTACTGTCATCCACCAAACACACTATAAACACCTGGGACAGAGCCTTGAAACAGAACGGGATCCCAAGAGGACACAGCCCCTCATCTCCAGTGTTCCTGAACCTGGCTTTTTCACCTGGGGTAAACCCCCAAAACTTCAAAACCTGGATTGCAGGGGGCCAAGAGACCTTGGGACAGCATTTTGAAGGAGGACTGCCTCGTACCTTCAAACAATGCGAGGAAACTTCCTGGCTTCAGGAAAAGGATAGATTCACCTACATCCAGCAATGCCACTGGTGCTCCCACCCTCAAACCCGCCAAGCAGCAACTCTGCCCCCTACGGCCCTAGAGCTGAACCTTAAACACCTCCCGTCCCGAGGCAAGATCTCTACCTTATACAAGCGCCTCCAGGAGGACTCTTACCTTAAAAACTTAATCCATGGCACAATGGGAGGCAGACCTAGGTGACCCTACGGAGGACCAATCTTGGGTAGACATTTGGACCCGCGGCCACTCATCTGCCTGCATCACCAACAGAGAATGCGCCTACAAAATCCTGCTGCGCTGGTACTACCCCTCCTTGAGGCTCCACCATATAAACCATACACTTGACCCGGCTTGCTGGAGACAATGTGGTCAGGTACGGTCTCTCTTTCATACGTGGTGGACCTGCCCAAAGGTCCAACGTTAATGCTTAGCTATCATCGCAGAGATCACCCAGACAACGCTTCCTCTATAACCCAAACCCATTCTCCTGGGCACCCCTGTCCCAGGGATCTACCCAAGGTCCGGAGCCAAAGCTAAGTTACTGTCTCAATGCCTCCTGGCAGGAAGAATAGTGGTCGCCTGTTCATGGAAATCTGCAGATGGTCCTCTCCCATCCCTTTGGTGGGTGAAAATATGGGATGTACTAATCCCGATAAAGTGACTGCGGCCAGGGCAGGTCTCCTCCACCGCCTTCGAAACATTTGGGGCCCAATACCTGGGTTCTTTACGATGGGGTACACTCCAGGAACAGGGGTGAAGAACTTGTGCACCCGACACCCAGCCGGGTCCGACAATCACAAGGGAGAAGGGGAGGGGCCGGGGGGCGAGATGACTTTAATATATGTATAACATGCTTTAACAAAAACCTGTATTGCTACCACCTTGCCTGGTTTCAAAAATAAACATTTAAAAAGAAAAAGAAAATACATGAATGGGAAAAAGGGTCTCACTCTCTCCAGGTCAAAAAAAATCAAGTCCTCAAAATCCAGCAAAGTTGCTGGGGGTCTCTAAGGTGGAGGGAATTAGCACATTTCTGAGAATTCTCCCTAACACATGGTCCGTCAGAGCTATTTGCCAATAGGCTAAGGTTAGGTCAAATGTACTTAGTAACTTCGCTGAACCAAGTTTGTCCACCAGCTCATCGGTCTTAGGTAAAGGATGGGCATCAATCGTGTTGACTTCATTAAGAGCTCTATAGTCCACACAGAATCTCAACTCCTTGGATCCTGCATTTGGCACTAGTACAACTGGACTAGACCATGGACTGGAAGATGGCTCTATTACCCCGAGATCAAGCATCTTGTTGACTTCCTCCTTTATGTGGTTTCTGACATGGTCTGACATTATGTAACCCTGCTCGTGCCAGGGAGACAGTCACCAGTGAGAATCTCATGCTGGCCCCAAGGGGTGAAGCCTGGTGATGGTGAAAACAGAGGGGCAAACTGATTAAACAGAATTGTGCACTCCTGATCAGAAGAGAGGTTTACCCCTATCTTTCCATCTTAAGGTTGTCCCCCGAGGAGGTCAGGTAGAGGTTCACTCTCCTCTTCCTCTTGAGCAGAGGCTAAGAGCAAAGCTCCTAGTTCTGGTCCAGACACATCAGCCTTTAGGCTGTTGGTGTGAAAGACCTTGGGGGCCTCCTTAGGATTGCCCAATTCAAAAGGTCCAGGAGGATGCAGCAGGCTTTGTTCCCAGTTTCTTCGTCGGTTGTTCTTCCCAGAGGTTGACTCTGTTTCTAGTCCCAAAACCCTTGCCATTTAAGCAGGTTTCGTCCATTCATGCACAGCCTAGGCTGTCAATCACAGAGCAGGGTGGCTGTCCTGAAAGGACAGACAGCCAATCAGTACTGGTTGCATTTAGGCACTCCTAGAGACAAAAAAAAAAACAGGGGAGTTCCGGGAAACTCCCTCACTTTCTGCCCTTCTAGACACATTGGAGCCTGAGGCAGGTTTCAGGACTGAAGCCCGCCAACAAAGGCAAAACAAAGGGCTCAAACCTGGCTTGGCGCGCAGAGTAAAACCTAAGAAACACCTCACAACCAGAAAAAGGCGAAAAAAAGAAGACAGGCCATTTTGACAAACATTGAGGATTCAGCCTGCGGTAGAAAAGCACAATGGTAGGAAAATTAAACCACCACCAACACCAGCCATTTAAAGTAGTGAGGGTAACAAAAAATGTTACATGAGTAGGTAGCATAAGGGGCTACTGGGTAACCCCCAGCACTCTACATATGATGGGGTGGGCTGGACATACAAAGAGAAAAGGGTAAGTAAAGTCAATTTCACTTTACTATTCTTAGGAACAGTAGTTCACACAAGAAAGGTGATTTAACCCTTATGAGAAATCAAACATTTCTCTGCGACACTGCACAGAAGGTGCTTTGTGTCACCATACAAAAAGTAGATGCCTATGGAGTGCGTCAGACTCCAAAAACAGTGGAACCACATATTTCAAATCAGGTTAAAACACATGAGTGAGAAAAGGTTTCACCCACTCCAGGGTTACAATTAAAAAGTCCTAAAGTCCAGCAAAAGAGCTGGGGGTCTCTAAGGTGGGAGGAATTTAGCACTGAAAATTCTCCCTAACAACTGGCATTAAGTTGAGTGGTGAGCGAGAGGATTGTGCTGCGTGTAGGGACAGGACCTGTGGGAGAGAAGGTCTCGCATCATAAATGTAGTGAGCATTAAATATTTTCAAACAGGGGTTACCTGGCAAATTGTTGAAACTGTAAACACATGAATCCTTCGGTGGAGATGGTGGTTTTTCTTCTAGAAGGAAGCCTTTTCCTTCATTTGGATGATACACCGTGATCTAACAAAATAAAAGTAAAAACACTAAACCAACTCTGCTGGACCTCAATTCATTAGCAATGTCAGCACATACTTTACAACAAAGCTGCAAAATGTTTTGTTCATAACATGACTAAGTAATGACTTGCACACTGTATTTATTAGTTTTGCAACTGGGTATAGTTTTTAGTTTCCAATGACTGATGCAGACTTATAGTTGTGATGGAGTAACAAAATCAACCCTGGGGGTGGATTTTGGGATGCCAAACTATTATGATGAACAGGAAAGATAGTAAAGTTTAGCCAAACCCAATCAAGGTAGGAAGGAGAGCGGGAAGGCTTAGACACAGGAGGGGGTGTGAGTGGTCTAGGGCTACGATGAGCCCACATGGACCACCACCAATAATTCCAGTTTGACAGGCAAGTACAAAAATACACTAAAGTCCACATGAGGTAAGACTCAATAAAACTACCCATTGGTATACAGGTCCCCAAAGTCTGTACTACCCAAAAGATGTGGTAGAATGGCAGAGCAGCCACACTTATCCTAGGAGGTGGATGTGAGCTGTAGGTGTACACTGAACCCAGTCAATACAAAAGCCAAAGAAACATACACAATAAATGTTATAAAAAAATATATTTACTCAAATATAAACAAAGTAGGTAGAGTCATACTGTTAGGGAGAATCCTCAGAAATGTGCTAATTCCGCTCTACCTTAGGGACCCCCAACAACTTTGCTGGATTTTGAGGACTTGAATTTTTAATCTGGAGACAGTGAGACCTTTTCTTCCCCCACTCTCGTATTTTTTATGCGATTTGAACTCGGTTTCTTTTGGTTGTGACCCAAATGCACTGTGGCGATTGGCTGGCTCCCTGTCCGGCAAGGACAGCCACCCTGATGGGTGAGTGACAGCTAGGCTGGAATGAACGGGAGAAAACTGAGTAAAAGGCAAGTCTTTTGGCTTGGAAGGCAGAGGCGACCACTGGACAAAGGAACCGAAGAAGAGCTTGAAGAGGACGCCTGCTGCAACTCCTGGACCGTTGGTTTGCCTGGTGAATCCCTGCTGCAGTGACTACTTGCCAAGTTCGCATCGACAGAGAAGCCCTGCAAGGAGGACTCCTCCCTTTGAGTTGGTGGGACCAAATCAACTCCCATGTAAGCCACCTGGACACCGATCTCGGAGCTGGATGAATTTCCTCAGAGTTGCTGCAGGAAACCTTAGAGCCAGGTAGAGGGACACCAGATTGTGTGCGTTGCTTGCAAGCAAGCCTAAAGCTTTTGGAAGAACCTCCGGACTCCCACGAAGCAGGACGGACCAAGCCTAAGGCCCCCCCAAACCCCCCCCCCGTCCACCCCAGTTGAGTGCAGGTCATCCTATGAGGAAAGTCCACCTTGACAGCCAGGAACCATGCTTATTGCCATTTGATGTACCGCAAGGAGCTGAAACGCGAAACGGCCACTGAAAGTAAAGTTTGCCGGTTGCCAGTTTTGACAGTCCTCCCTCTTGTCCCCACGACGGAGGTCCAGGAACAGTGAGACCTGCAGAGCTGCACAGGAACAGAAGTCTTCAGCTGCATCTTTTCTTCTTTACCAAGGTACTGTAAAACAAGTCTAAGAGAACTTATCTCTTACTGTAGAAGTGCTTGCAACTTCCACAACTCACAAGTCTAATCAGCTTGTGGCCCTACAATTGATTCTTCTTTTCTTCAAAGACTCCTAAGTACATGTGCAAAGACTTTTTCATTACTTACCAGAAGTGCTTTAGCCTATCCAAGACTTTTGCCCATTGACTTTGGCTTAGCCTATGGAATTGAATAACTCTTCTAGTGAACTCTAAGTATTTTTCCTGCTTATGAATATTTGTAATTTCTTGTGTTCTAATACCCTTTGCCTTTTATCAACTTCAAGAAGTGTTCTATGTCCCCAGCACCCTTGTTACTGAAGTCACCTGGGGGTGTGGGTTGTGTCTGTGGGCCATCCCAAAAGGGTCTGGTCTGATTCAGAAAGAGTGTACAGTATTGAAGTGTATTTGTGCGTTACTGTTCTATTGCTCCCTTCTGAAGAAGGCTTTATTACTGACTGATAAATTATTAATTGTTTATGCAGGAAACCTTGAGTGTAAGAGTTTATTTGAATAACTAACTGGGAATCTTTGTGTAACTCCACTATAGCGCACATTTTCCCTCTTGAGATAAGCCTGGCCGCTCAACACGCTACCAAAACTGTTTAGTACAAGCTTATAACAAAGGTTGGATTGCCTATACCTGTAGTCATAGTTGCTTGTAGTGTTCCCAGAGGGTACTGCATTCAAACTTTGCTAACAGACATACACGCCCACACTACAGCCATGGGAAATGCTTGAGAGGGGTAGTCTGGGAGGGTGATGAGGAATATGTTGGAGGACACAATCCATTCGAAATCTATTTTTGTTGGAATCTATTTTTGATTCCTGCTCTCCTGAGCTGAGACAGCACTTGGCTGAATCAAAAGAGATTGATCCCAAGAAGCTAGCAAAAGCTGCTGACTTGTGGGTTGCCAACAGGGCCACTCAAGGATTCTGGTGTCACTCACAAAAAGGATGCAGGAAAACAGCACAAGAAAGACGAGATAATTCTAAATCCTCCCATTCAAAAGAGGGCCACAAACATAAGAAGGGTAAACCATATGGGAAACCAGGGCAGTCTAGTGAAACCTCTGGTGCCAAACCAGAGGGAGGTCAGCAGAAGCCCCCATTTGTCAAACCATTTGGTAAATGTTATGCTTGTGGGTCAACTGACCATGTGAAAGGGGACCCCAGATGTAAGGGTAAACCTTCAGGGGTCCACACTGCCTCCTTAGCCTTCATCCCTGAAGGGGGAGGTTCATATGGCAAGTGAAAACTTTCAACTGTTGGCTGAAGAACCCATTGGAGTCTCAGCCAGTGTTCCTTTAGTGTCCCTGTGTCTGTGGGAACAGAAGAATGTAGATGTGTATCTATTCCAGATAATACCAAAGAATACTACAAGGACAGTGTACTTGTGAATGGTCAGGAAACCCCTGCCAATCGAGACACTGGGACCAGCATTACAATAGTGGATGAAACCTTTTTCAAACCTGAGGATGTTGCTAAGAAACACAAAGGCCCCACTAAGCTTGCTGGAGGCCCTCTCCAGATGGTTCCAATAGTACCAGCTCTCATCCAGTGCAACAATAGGACTGAAAGAATACCTGCCAGTGTACAAAGTGAGGTGCCTGGGGGAGTTCTGTTCGGGAATGACTTAAAAACTCTGGAGTTGTATCAAGCACCCCCAGGCCTCCCAGTAAAATGAAGCTGGAGCAGAAAGGCCAGAGAGCCCTAATCAAGGAGGGGTTGGAGAGTGCTCTTTCCCTCAAGCCAGTGAGAGTCACTGACTATGTGTTAGGTCTCCAAAGGAGAATGACCCACATGATCACAGAAGCTTCAGAGAACTTGAAAGCAGGTCAGGCTCTGGTTAACATTGGCAGGACCAGAAGGCCAACATGGTTGAGTTTACTCAAGACCAGATCGTTCTAGTCATGGTACATACAAGGCAGAGGGCCTTACAGGACAAATGGATTGGACCCTTCAAGGCTGTGGAAAAACTTGGATGTTAATTATTTGGTGGATTTAGGCAATCCTAAGGAGGCCCCCAGGATCTTTCACACCAACCACCTAAAGGCTTAGGTCTCTAGACCAGAACTAGGAGCTTTGCTCTTAGCCTCTGCTCAAGAGGAGGAGGAGAGTGGACCTCTACCGGACTTCCTCAGGGGCCAACTTTTAGATGGAAAGATCGGAGTAAATCTCTCTTCTGATCGGACACTGGAACAGGAGGAATGCAAAATTCTGTTAAATCAGTTTGCCCCTCTGTTTTCACTAGCACCAGGCTTGACCCCTTGTGGCCAGCATGAGAGTCTCACTGGTGACTGTCTCCCTGTCAAGAGCAGGGGTTACAGAATGTCAGACCATGCAAGAACCCACATAAAGGAGGTCAACAAGATGCTTGATCTCGGGGTAATAGAGCCATCTACCAGTCCATGGACTAGTCCAGTTGTACTAGTGGCAAAGGCAGGATCCAAGGAGTTGAGATTCTGTGTGGACTATACAGCTCTTAATGCAGTCGCCACGACTGATGCCCATCCTTTACCTAGGACAGATGCGCTGGTGGACAAACCTGGTTCAGCCAAGTTCCTCAGGCTATTGACAAATAGCTCTGACAGAGCATGCCAAGGAGAAAACTGCATTTTCGACCCCAGGAGGCCTCTACCAGTTTAAGGTTATGCATTTTGGACTAAAGAATGCATCTGCTCCATTCCAAAGGATGGTAAATCAAGTTCTGAATGGGATGGAGGACTTCTGCATGGGATACTGGGGTGACATTGCAGTGTTCAGCCCTACTTGGAAAGAACAGATTGATCACTTAGGATATGTATTGCAGGCTCTTGAGCAGGCCAAATCTGACCATAAAGGCAAGTAAATGTCAAATTGGTGAGAGTAAAGTGGTCTACCTTGAATATGAGGTAGGAGGAGGTGAAATAAGGCCATTGCCTAGCAAAGTACAAGCTGTACAAGACTGGGCCACCCCTACTACTCAACCCCAAGCGAGAGCCTTGTTAGGTCTCACAGGTTACTATAGGAACTTCATTGAGAACTATGGGACCATAACTTATCCCTTGAATGTGATCTCCTCACCCAAGTTTCCCCAAGGAGGTCAGGTGGAATGAGGAGTGCACTAAGGCATTTGAAGGACTTAAGAAAGCCCTTTGTCAAGCTCCAGTCTTGAGAGCTCCCGACTACAACCAATGCTTTATTGTACAGACAGATGCTTCCAATACAGGTATAGGTGCAGTTGTTCTGAGTCAGCTGGATGAGAAAGGCAGGGAACACCCAATCTGCTTCATCAGTAGGAAACTGAAGGACCCTGAAACAAGGTGGGCAAGCACAGAATGTCAATGTTTTGTCATTGTGTGGTCTTTGAAGAAGTTTAGACCATATGTGTATGGATCCACTTTTGTGATTCAAACAGACCAGCAACCCTGATGGTTAATGCAGATGAAGGGGGAGAATCTTAAATTGTTAAGATGGACTATCAGCCTTCAGGGGCTTGATTTTACCATAGAACACAGGTCAGGGTGTAATCACCAAAATGCGGATGGTCTCTCCAGAAAGTACGACAGACTGGAGTAAGGCGATTCATCCAGGGGTAGATTAAATCTGCCTGTCCCTTAGTTCTGGGTGTAGGGGTCTTGGCACAATTGTTATGGAGAATTCTCAGAAATATGCCAATTCCTCTCTAGCTTAGAGACCCCCAGCAACTTTGCTGGATTTTGAGGACTTGAATTTTTAACCTGGAGAGAGTGAGACCCTTTTTCCCACTCTGTCATGTATTTTTAATGGGATTTGAATGCGGTTTCTTTTGGTTGTGGAGTCTGACAAACTCCATAGACATCATCTTTTACATAGTGTCACACAGCACCTTCAGTGCAGTGGCACAGGGAAGTCTTTCAGATTTCTTCAAGGTTTAGATATCATCTTGTGGATAAATTACTGTTTCCAAGAGCAGTAAAGTGAAACTGATTTTACTTACATTTTAACTTTCTTTAACTCTCTAGACCCAGCACACACTATCTTACAATAGGGTGCTGGAGGGGTTACTTAGTATCCCCTTTGTCTACCTTCTCATGTAACAATTTTATGTTACCCTTTCCTCAATGAATGGCTGGTGGCAGTGGTTTACTTTTATCTACCGCGGTGTGCATTTACTGCGAGGTGCGTTCACAGCTGCAGTAAAGCACCCAAGGGTGCCATTTTTTGTCAAAATGGCCATGGTCTTTTTTCGCCATTTCTTTGTGAAAAGGCCCTTCTTGAGATTTACTCTGCGCGCCAAACCAGGTTTGGTCCCTTGGTTCATTTTGCTTTTGGCGGGATTCACGCGTGAAGCCCACCTCTGGCTCGAGGATGTCTGACAGGGGCAGGGAGGGAGGTGCCCAAAACTCCCTGTGCTCTCATAGGAGACAGGAATGCACTCTTGGGTGATTGGCCAGCTGGCTGTCTGGCAAGGACAGCCACCCTGCTGGGTGACAACAGCTAGGCTGGAATGAATGGGAGAAACCTGCATAAAAAGTGAGGATTTGTGGCTTGGAAGGCAGAGTCGACCACTGGACGAAGGAATCCGAAGAAGAACTTGATGAGGACACCTGCTACAACTCCTGGACCGTTGGATTGCCCGGTGAAGCCCTGCTGCTGTGCTGAAACTCCAAATTCGTTTCGACTATAAGAGCCCTATAAGGAAGACTTCTCCCCTTGAGCTGGTGGGACCAATCAACTCCAAAGTAAGCCACCTGGACATCCTCTCGGAGCTGGTTGAACTTCCACTGCAGTTGCTGCTGGAACCGAATAGCCAGGGAGGGGAACACCAGATTGTGTGTGTCGCTTTTCACTTGGCCAAGAGCTCCAAGAAGATCCTAAGGGCTCCCAGGAAGCAGGACTGACCGAGCCTGAGCCACCTCAACAAAGTGCTGGACCCCAGATGCAAGGAAAACCCATAACAGCCAAGAGTCAGCGGTGGTGCTTTTTGGTGAGACGCGACGAGCTGAAACAGTGAAGTGCCACTGAAGAGAAGTTGGTCCTTTTCTGTCGCCAATCGTCCCGTTGCAGTACAGGAGTCCTGCAGATGTTCTCCCTCTTGTCCCCACGACTGAGGCCCAGGAACACAGGAGCTGCAGAGCTGTACAGGAGCAGAAGCCAGCCAAAAAACCTTTCTTCTAACCAAACGTACTGTACAGTCCAAGAACTTTCTTCTTGTAGGAACCGTACTTGTTCTGTGTTGAGAGCTGTCTTGGTTGATCCTTAGAGTTGCTAACAGCTTCTCTACTCCAAAAGCCTAAACAGCTTGCGACCCTACTTTGATTTCTTCTTTTCGACAAAGACTCCTAAAACATTGTGCAAGACATTTACCTACCTCTGAGAAGTGCTTCAGTTCACCTAGACTTTTGTTCAATTGACTTTGGCCTAGCCTGGCTCCCTGAATGACTCTTCTTCCCTCTGACATTATGTTTGGTCTTCCTCCCAGGAAGGGGTTAACTAACTTTGCATTGGGGGTGTGGAGGGGGTGTACAAGTACTTGCCTGCTTTCAGAATATTTGTGAGATCTCTTGTTCTGTTCTAAATGCAAACAGTGATATATTAATGTCCACAGTGTCCTAGTTACTAAAGTCACCCGAGGGTGTAGGAAGTGTCTTTGTACCACCCCAGAAGGGTATTTAATGATTTAGAAATATTAAGAGGTTGTATTTTGGAGTATTTGTGTGTTACTATTATATTGCACCCTTCTGAAGAAGGCTTACTCAAACTGACTGTTAAATAAATTAATAATTGTTTAAATCAAGAAACCTTGTGTGCAAGAGTTAATCTGAATACTTGTCACTGTGAATCTCTGTGTAGCTCCCCTACAGCTCACATTGACCCCTCTTGAGATGAGCCTGGCTGCTCAATCACGCTACCAACCTGTGTAGTACAGACTTAGACCAAAGGTTGGATTCCTATTGCGAGGTGGTCAGGGTTGTTGTAGTGCACCCAAGGGGTACTGCACACAATCTTGCCTAACACATACTTATTTCATAAGTAATTATTTTGGGCTTAGGCTGGGTTGCCCCTTTGGCCTCCTCTGTTAATTTCTCTTTCATGTACTTGGGTGAACTGCTGTTCCCAAGTAATAAAGAGGTATTTTCACCCCCTTTACATTTCATATAGTGAGCCAGAACACCCCACCTTATGTGGAGTTCTGGGGAGATACAATGTATCCCCTTTCTTTCTTACCTGGTAAAATAAGTGTTACAATTGCTGGTGGCAGTGGTTTTAGCTTCATGATTTTTAGTCGTTATTACTCGCAGGCTGTTAATTCAGCCTCAGTAATGCACAGAAGGGCCACCATTATGCTAAAATGGTGGGCTCCTTTTTTCGCCATTTCTTGTGCGCTTGTTGTTTCTGAGGTCTTCCCCGGCCATTCTAGGCGGGAACGACCTCAGTGGAAGTTTTGTCTTCGTCCGCCTAGGCTCCAGAAGGCCTGTGAAGGCAGGAAGGAGTCAAACTCCACAGCCCTTTGTCTTTCACCTTGCCTGAAAGGAACCAACTCCCAGTGGGGGCTGGCTGTCCTGGCTGGACAGTCAGACCGCCCCTTGCTGTAAAATGCAGGGAGAGATTGCAGAGTTGTGCTGTAGTTCCTGTTAAATACGCCGAACCTGGAAGCTGCTGACAAGTCGACCACTGGAGCTGAAACCGAAGAGGATGAAGAAAAGACTTGTAGCGATTTCCAGAGAACGGTGAGCCTGCTGTGTAGCCAGAGTCTGCTGTAACCCTTCCTTCCTTCCAATTGTCTTGGAGGTCCAGAACGCGGCAACTCCTACCCAGATGCTATTGAGATCCCCTAGACTCAAGAAGACCTGCATTTTCAGCCAGCCCTTCGTGTGCTGTGACCCTGCTGTGCTGCAATACCCGAATACTCATGGACCTCGAGCCATTACACTGTGCACGGTCTTCCAAAGTCCGAAACGTGCATAAACATTTGTGGCATCCTGCTGGTCCTCCAGAAACTGGATTTGAATCCTTGAAGTTCCCTCAGAGTGCTGGACCAGATTACTGAGAATCTGACCAGCCATATTCAGTCTTCTCCTGGCTAGTGACAAGGTTGCCAAAACCACAGAACCGCATCGAGCCACAAAGAAACCCTTGCCTGGAGTGTTACCTCTTGATCCCTGCTGCAAAATCCCTTTGTGTCCTGTCTTGAGTCTTCACGGCAAGGAAGTCATCAACCAGGTTTTTGGCTGCAGATCCTGAAGACTTCCAGCTGTAAACTTCACTTCTGTGCTGAGGCACGGTGTTGGCTGGGGTATTACTTACCTTAAGCCTTTTGTGATTCCTGTGAAGCTTTGGGGCGATTCTTGTGATTGGTGAGTACTCTCAGCCAGTTCACCCAGGCCCACTGCTGGAATCCTTCTAAGGTGTCTTCTCTGAAGTCCATGGAACCTTTCACCAACTCTAAAGTAAAATACTGACTTGTCTTGAACAGCTTTCCACAGGGCCTCTGACTTTTCCTACGTCTGTGCCTATCCGGACCGGTCTGTTGGCCACTAGAGACGTAGTGACCCCCTCCTGCCATTGAGAATACTCATGCTCCAGGAACAGTGAAGGACTTCTATGGTTTGGGCCTGTTGCCTAGAAAAGGTAACCAGTGTTTAAAAGTGACTTACTTGTAAAAGAGTTGGTTTGGTAACTGTCACTCAAATATGAGCAGTTACAAATGCTATTACTATCTTTTGAATGCGATTTGCCATTCTTAAGAGTATATATACACACACACACCTTTATTTTTACTCACCTGTGAATTGGGTCACCCTCTTTCCAAAAGTAAGGCTGTTGGCTTCACCCAACAATTTCTTTCAGAATATAAGTGTTAAAGTATACCTACTTGGTCTTGCTTGCCCTGACCAGCTGTATAGCCTGTCCGGAATATGTTTGCCTTGGACTTCACGTACTTTGAATAGCTGTGTACCATTCTTAAGTATACTGTGGTTTTTACTAAACTTGGCCTTCCTTTTTCCATCCTAAATTATTGTAAAGAGTTATCGCATACCTTAGTCTGTGTTCCACTGGTCTGAAAGGCAACTGTATAGTTTATTATTTTATTTTTTTATTTAAAATGCATATGGTTCATATCTTTAAACCTTACATTTACACATTTCTCAAATTTATGAAATAGCAGATAAAGCTTATACATTCATTATTTGCAATAACGTAAAATAAGAATTATCAGTTTGTTAATTGTGACTGAATTGCCAACCAGAAGCGGATGACCGCCGTTATCAGATTTGTTGTTGCCAATTAATATGAGCGACCAGCGCTTCTCAGGGTCTAGGATTTTCATGGTTTTCAGATATAGTTGCCCAATTGCGATGCGCTTTTCTGCAAGGTCTGTACACTGCATCAAGATATGATGAAGGCTCTCAATGGTTTCAGGCTTCTTACAGAATCTGCAGGTCTGATCGCGGTTAGTATATTGGTTTCGTATCCCAAGGATTTCCTGGGTCAGAAGGACATTGAATCTGAGCCGCATATAGATATCACCGATCACGCGGTCCGGAAAAAGGTGGAGGTAGTGGGGCAATTCGTTCAGGGCTCTGACATCACCCTTACAGTTCAGTGTTAGTTTGTACTGATTTTTTTCTTTCACTGTCGTTATCCAATCCGATCTTGCTGGTTGGAGTTTTGTTCTTTGAGGTCTATTGATCAAGGTTTCCATGGATATGTCACATTTATTAGCTGGAAGTTAATAAATTCTTTCCATTTGTTCAGTGCCATGGCATTGATGTTCTCTGGGTTTGGCCGCAAGATGTTCAGGGTCGGGATCTGTTCGTTATTGATCAATTTCCTAAAAAAGTCAAATTGTTTCCATCTTATAATTGAGAGGAGGGATTGTAGACCAAGTTCAAATCGGATACGCGACGATGCAATTGAATTCGGGAGTGTTGAGACCTTTGTTCAAAAAGATTCTCTCTAATTTGTCCCATATGGTTGCCTTGTAAGTTAATCATGGTCTCTCCGCCATATGTCAAGATGGGTGTCACTTTTTGTTTATAAAATAAAACAATGAGTTTCAGATAGTATTTCCCAAACTCATTGTGTAATATCAGGCCCGGTCGTGCTAAAGTACGTGTTTTGGTTTTCAGATGGTCGATCCAAGGTTGCTCAACTTGGGATTTATTAATTAAGACTCCCAAGTACTTGATCCATTTTTTTCTTTATTTAAAAAAAAAAAGAAAAAAAAAGAAAACGAACAAAGTATTTTCCTGTGGACCCAAGGGACGGGATAAGGTCATAATTTTGGTCTTCTTTACATTTATTTCCAGTTCATTTGTCTTCATGTATTCCTGGATGTTATTCAGGGCTATTAGTAGACCTCTTGCTGTTTTAGCAAAACTTACAATGTCATCAGCATAAAGGATGCATGTGACTGATGTAGAATTTAGTTTCGGTGGGTTTGTGAGGGTGGTGGCCACTGTTTCTTCAAAGTCTGTGGTGAATAAGTTAAACAAGGCTGCAGCCAGAGGGCAGCCTCGTTTCAACCCGTGCCATGTTTTTATGGGTTGCGTTACCAGGCCGTTCTTGCTCAACCGTATCTGTACTTCTGTGTTTGAATATAGAAGTTTTATCGGTTCGATTATATTTCTTGGGCAGCCCCACTTCGTCAACTTGGCCCATAAGATGTTGGTTGATTTTGTCAAATGCAGGGTGCAAGTCAATGAATGCGGCATACGTTTGGGTTCTTGATCTGATTGTTACGCGTTTAAGCAGATTTAAGATGAAAAGGTTGATGTTGGTCCCAACCCGTTTAACAAAACCTGTTTGCCATGGTGCTGGTCTCTTTGCCGATATTGCCCAGTTCAATTTGGAGAGCAGAATATTCACAAATATTTCCCCCAAAGGATCTAGGAGGGGAAATGGGCAGTAATTTAGCGGGTGCTCTGTCGGCCCTTGCTTGCAAATTGGAATGGTATTTGGTTTGTTCGATTTATCAATTCCAATAGTTGTATGCAGAAGGCTGCCCATGTATCAGGATTCTTTTTTATGATGGAGTTTGAAAGCCAGGCGCCCATGACACATTCAGTTTGTGTATTGCATTGTTTAGATCTGTTGGGACCCAGTCGATTGTCCATTTTTTTTGCGAGCTTGTTGTCTTTCGTTCTAAAGGACTGTCGTATTTGATAGAGTTGTTGGAAATGAGTTATCCAACTAGTCTCCGGGACCTCGGAGGTAATATTGTCAATTGCTGCCGGTTGTTGGTTTAGCAAATTCCATAGATCTCTGGAGTTCCTTTCATCCATTGATCTCAACATGGTCTTGGCATCATTCTGTTCGAGTCTCATCTTTGCAGTTTTAAGCCAGTTATTATATTTTTGTTTGGCTCGTTTGATCTTCATTTGTTTTCCCGGAAATTGTTTTTTTTTTTTAATTTGTATCTATTACAACCTTGGCCTTACTGACCTGATATAATCGAGTGTTATCCTGACAGTAGTTATAGGTTTATACTGTTCCATGAATGTGTGTTTCACTATTCAGAAAGTAAACCAACCCTTTTTCTAGGATACCTAAGTGATTTTGTCCACGAGTTTTAAGACCCTTGAATGACTGCAAGTAATCTAAAAGTAATTGGTTTTACTCCCCCTGAATGGGTGTGTTCTATTCTCAACATGTATGATTAGGTCCAACTTGACTAGAATTACTGTTTGTTATTCTGAACAAGGTTTATGCATTGGTCTGTGTACCTTTAGCATTGTGTAGTGCTCTTATATTGTGTTTATAACTATGAGAAAGTACTTAACCCAAGATTTACCTAGGCCTAATTGTATTTATAATAAACCTTTATTTTTTTTATAATACTTCTGGATGTAGTGTTGGATTTGCATGCTACAGGTTCTTTTTACCTTCCTACAGCCCTCTCTCTCTCCTAAAATAAGCCTGGCTGCTCAGTCTATCCTACCAAATACTTACGTTGTACACCCTTAAACTAAGAGTGGAGTTTTATACTGTCTCAGTTGTATGGTTTTACTAAGCCCTTAGTTGGAATTGAGAAAAACGGTCCTAAAACTCAATGTTCAGAAAGCCTTTGCTCCCCTCTCTTTCCGAAATGTGTCCAGTCGCCATGAAAATACAATCCCATAAGGTGTAGGAAATCTTCGCAAATGCACAAGTGGCAATGGCCAACTGCAAAGCCATGCTCCCGGCTGAAAATACCTTTTATGCCATTGCGTCCAAACGCTTGTCGTACCTAGCCGGTGGAATTGCAGGATATGCAGTCTCTTTTGAGGTGGAAGTTGCAGCTTGGACCACCAAGCTTTACAATGTCGGGTGTCTGGACAGGTACTCCGGGTCACTACACAAAGGTTTGTATGATTTTTATGGACAGCCAGGCTTGTCTCGGCACCTCCCAATTTGCCTTCACCCTTCCTCTGAAAGGCTATATGGAACGGTAACACAGGGTCCTTTTTGAGGGCCCTTGTCCAAGATATCCGTGAGATCATCTTGCTCAATGGGGGGGAGTGAGGATGGTCTGCTCCATCCCAAGAATTCTGTCACTTTAGACACCAGCTGTCTATAGGATGCATCAGCATGTTCTGCTGGATCAGGCTTCCCAAATTCCAATTTGTCATAAAGGTCCCTCATTCTAGATTCCTCCGATATGAGGGCCTCAGGGACATTAGGAGTGCCATATTCAAGCCCAAAGGTCAGAGTGTCCTGATCAAATGGACCATGCTCTTCAAAAATCAAGGATAAACACTTGAAAAAAAATATTTTATGAAGTGGCTTAAAAGTCTTTTCAATTTGCCTCGATGCAGTCACAGGCTTCAATGCCATCAGCATCGGTGAGGTCTCGAAGGACTCGACCCGTGACTTGAAGGAGGCTTCGGTGGACTAGGACTGGGCCTGTCGTCGACCTGGAAGGTTCGAAGGGTCGGACGCTTGCTCTCCTGGGCTCGAGGGCATGCAGTTCCTAGTCTGCTTTAGAAGGCACGACAGGGGCATGGCCCTTTGCCTTTTCCCCCCCTCGAGGGGGCAGGGGCCATGTTCTAGAAGATTATTAACATCTCCTGCCTAAAAACCTCCCATTCAGCTGGATTCGCCGACTTACTTGGGCAGGCTACCTTGCGTTCAGGTCGAGGAGTCAGAAGGTGAGGAAGGGGACCTAGGGCATCTTTTCATTTTTTTTAGCCAAAGATGAGGAGTGGTGCTAATCGCTTTGTAACGAGTGAGTTTCTTCAACCGCTTCCTTCGTGGAGACTTGCCTCTCGACTCATCCAAAGAACACCTTTTCGACATAGAAGTGGAGGCAGATTTCCAAGGGGGCCTACGAGCTGCGAGTTTCCCCTTGCGTTCCTTCAATGCCTTACCAGTCATGAACTGGCATGATCGGCAGTCCGCCGTTCTTTGTTCGACGCCAAGAGACCACAAACAGACCCGATGTGGGTTGCTAATCAACATCTTGGCACCGCTGTAAATACACTTCTTGAACCCGGTCTTCGGGGTTCAAGAAGCAGATGAAGAGGCCATTCTCGGAGCAATGTCTCCATTGCTCCATTCTTTCGCCCTTGCTCTTTAACATATACCTTTGTCTACTGGCACACCTCATTTCCTCTTTCTCCCCCAACTTCCAGTGCTACGCTGACGACACACAGCTCTTCTTCAAACTTCCCACCGACACCCTTGCACCTTCCTTCATCCCCGACTGCCTCTCTGCCATCCAGGCCTGGTGCACTGCTTAGGACCTCTGCCTCAATGCCAGCAAATCATTCTCCCCATTGGGTCCCCTGCACCCTAGGTCTTCCCTTCACTCTTGCCTTCCTCTATCGGCTCCCCTCTTGCCCTCTCCTCTGAAGCCAGAAATATTGGCATCATCTTCGATTCCTCCCTTTCCTTCATCCCTCATATTCAGGACACCGTCAAGAAGTCCCACTTTCAACTCTTCCTTCTCAAAGGAACTCTTTCCTTCCTCACCTTGCCCCAGAGACTCAATGTTACCTGTGCTCTGGTTCTCTCCAGGCTAGACTATTGCAATAGCCTCCTCAACTTTCCTTTGTCCACTCTGCGACCCCCTCCAGCTAACCTATGATGGGGAAGCAAGACTTCTCCTTGGCCTCAAGCCCAGGGAACACATCCATCCTGCCCTACAAAGCCTTCACTGGCTCCAGAGCTCCGCACAGATTAAATTCTAATCCCTCTGTATCATCCACAAGACCCATCTTGGGCCGGGGACCACTATCTTTAACGCTTCCTGACCAAAAACTCCCCTTGTAGACCACTGCATTCCTCTGGCACCAACTCCCTGCGTGTGAAGCGGTTTGCTAAACAGAGAGCTGGTGGTCTATCACTGTCCTCATTAGTCTCCCTCCTGTGGAATAGCCTCCCTCTCCCTCTGAGTCTTTAGCAGGACCTCCTTAAGTTCCGAAAAAGCCTCAAGACCTGCAGATACATGACTACCTGGAATCAAACAATCTCCTTGGCCTTAGACAATCTGGCTTCCGCCCTAGGCACGGAATAGAGATTGAACTTATCGACCTTAGACACAAATCGACACAAATCGAGGTTATTAAAGATAATGGTAAACTAGCCTTGCTGCTCCTCCTGGACTTATCTGCAGCATTTGACGTGGTCAACCACCATAACCTCTGCCAGCACCTCCCAACTGCTGCTCACTTCTTGGACAAAGCCACCACCTGGATCAGATCATTCCTGAACAATAGGTCCATGAGGGTCTCCCCTCCCCCCCCCCCCCCCCCATCTGCCTCGGCTGAACCTTCACCAATTCTGTGCGGGGTCCCTCAAGGAACCTGTGTCTCCCCCACTCAGGCCCTGAATGAGGTATATCTAGTCATACAGGTTTAGGTTCATTCATTTATACTGTGCGCCTCACCCAAAGGTAAAGGGCGCAGGAGCAGCAAGGTTCTCAGCTTGCTTACAGTGCTGTACAATAATTACAGTGTGTACATAGGTTAAAGCAATTGCGACAGATGCAGTGATAAACAGTTTACATATTTACAAGTGTACATAGGGTAGGCAAGGCAAGTTATTGGTCATTGTCCTTTATTCACTGAATGTAATTGCATCTAAAGTGGTAGTAAGTTTGAGGTGTCCTTAAGGATAATGGCAGGGAGTTCCAGTGTTGGGCTGCTTTCACCTGGAAGCTGTTGCCACCCGTTTTGGTTCGTTTGAACCTGGGCACTGAGTGCAAGTCGGCATTGGTGGTTCTGGTAGGTCGGTTGGCGGTGTATCTTTTTATTCTGTCGACTAAGTACCCGGGGGCTGCATTGTTGAGGCATTTATGTGTTAAGGAGGCTACTTTGAGCAGGATTTTAATCAGTGTTAGTGAGCCACTTATGGGCTCTTCCAATGATGGAAATGTGTTCTCTCTTGAGAATGCTAAGCGCTGCTCTGAGAGCATGGTTTTGCAGAGTCTGGATTTTGTTTGTATCATATTTATTGGCTCCTAAGTAAAGGGCGCTACAATAGTCCAGTTTAGATAGTATAAGGGCTCTGGCTAAGGTGGTGCAGCTCTGGGTGGAAAGGAAGGGTTTGGCTGCTCTTATTGGTTTACATGTGTGGGCTGTGGAGGAGGCCATGGAGCTAACCCATTTGTGGAAGGAAAGGGAGGAGTCTAGATAGATTCCTGGAGTTTTAACTTCCTTGGCTACCTTGATAGAGTTGCCATCTATGATGAAGCTAGAGTAGTTGTGATCCAGTTTGTTTAGGTTAGGGGTGGAGCCGAGGATAATGAGTTTGGTCTTGTCATCATTCAGGCATAGACTGTGGGAGGCCATCCAAGCCTGGATGATGAGGTATACCCTGTTCACCAGTTCACCAGGGCCAAATCCTTGTTGTAATCTCCCGTCAACGGGCTGAGGATTTGGGTATCATCGGCGTAATTAGTGTAGGCGATACCCAGACCATCAAGATCATCAAACAGGGGCTTCGTGAACACAATGTAGGGGAGATGCATGATCCCTGGGGGACCCCGCAAGTGATGGGGATAGGGTCAGCAGATGCTGAGAAGACACGCATAGATCTGTTATTTAGGAAAGACTCAATCCAACCGATGGCCTCTTGAGAGAAGTGGGCTGCTGAGTCTAGGTGGTTGCAGAGAATTTTGTGATTTACTAAGTCGAATGCTGCGGAGAGGTCAAGTAGAAGTAGTAGAGCCGTTTTCCCGTTATGTCGAAGGGTGTCGATTTGAGATAGATGAGAGCAGTCTCTGTCCAGTGTTGGGGTCTAAAGCCCGATTGCCGGATTCCCAGGAGATGGTTTAATTCAAGGTATTGTTGTATTTGTAGATAAGCTGTCTTGTCTAATATTTTGAGTAGGAAGGGGACAGTGGTGATGGGTCTGTAGTTAGTGGGTATAGATGGGTCTAGGGAGGGTTTTTGGAGTAAAAGGAGAACCCAAGACTCTAAGATTATTGGGAATGATGCCTGAGGAGAAGGAGGCTTTAATGAGATTGGTAATGAATGGTGAGAGGTCTCTTGCCGCATCTTTAATGATTTGTGAGGGGCAGGGGTCGTCCTGGCAGTTTGAGGGTTTGAGGCCGAGGATAATTTTTTCTACTTCTAACGTAGAGACTTTGGAGAAGCTGAAGCAGGAGAGTGGGTTGGGTGTAGGGTTATGGGTGGTCAAGCATGGGGGGGAGGGAATAGTGTTGGTAGAGTTAGTAGAGTTGGTTAGGGATTCTTTCTTACGATTGATTTTGATTTGTAGGCCTGCAACTTTGTTGGAGAGGGCGCTTTGGACACTGGTGCACCATTGTTTATCTTTCACACATGTGTCCGGGACAGGGATGGGTATTTCCAACTCTTTGATGATAGTAAACAGTTCTTTGGTATTAGATTTGGCTTGCGATATTCTCTGGTTATAAGATTCTTGTTTAGCGATGACGATTTCTTTTTTGTATGTGGCAACTATTTTAATGAAGATCAACTTGTTGTCTGTGGGTGATTGTCTCCAAGCTTGTTCCTTTTTACGTTTCTCTATTTTGAGAGCTTTTAAGTGGTTAGAGAAGCAAGTGTTCAGGTGTTTATTCGGTTTGCTTTTTCTCAGTTTTAGCGGTGCAATGGAGTCTAAAGCTGAACGCATGATTTTGTTGTAGCCCTCTACGAAATGGTGAGGATTGGAAGTTGCCGAGAGTTGGTTCAGGGTTGGGAGAATGAGGGGGATAAGTTTTTCCCCTGTGATGCGTTTCTCGTAGGGATGGCTGTAGCTAGTGGGTTATTGGAGATGGGGCTTGAGGCTTCGAGGCCGAAGGCAAGGAAATGGTGGTCGGACCACGGTTGAGGGGACATGGCAGTGATGGAAGCCACACAATTATGGTCTGCGACCCAGTCAAGGGTTCTCCCTTCGTTGTGGGTAGGGGCGGACACTCTTTGGGTAAAGCCTAATTCTGACAAGGTATTGTCAATGAGGGTAGCCTCGGGGTCTTTGGGGTTGTTAAGGCCAAGGTTGAAGTCTCCTAAAATGAGGCTCTGGGAAGTAATCTTTTGGTTATTAGTAAGGATAGTTTTGAGGTCTTCCTCGAAAGAGCCAAAGGGCCCAGGGGGTCTGTAGAATAAATTAATGCTGATGGTTTGGGAATTGGCAGTAGGCAGCTTAGCTGTAAGCGATTTGCAAGATGTGAGGATGTCTGTGGTGACAAGTCGAATGTGTGTTTTGGCAATTATAGCGAGACAACCGCCTCTGGATTCTATTCTGTCCGCTCGGAGGATAATATAGTCATCAGGGATAGCTAACGAGAGAGCTGGGCCAGCAGCTGCATGTAGCCAGGACTCGGTGATGACTAGAAAGTCTAGAATGAGGTCTGCTATATCAGTGGCATGGGCAACTACAGATCGGGTATTAAGGCGCCTCTAATGGGCGGGGTGATAGTTTTAGTATGGGTAGGTATGGTGGCTGTATTGTGAGGCTTATGTTTGGTCATGGTATTGGTTAGGCTTAGGTTTGTTCATGGGACGGTTGATGGGAGTGACTATGTGCATAGGTGGTGTCCGGTTAGTCAGTTTAGACTGGGTGGAATCCCTGGCACGAGGTTCGTGTAGTTTGGGTGCCTGTGGGGGCAAAGCTAAAGGTGAAGCTTGAATAGCTGGATGAGTGGATAAGGTGGAGAATTACTCTCAGCAGTGCTGAGAAGATTCCTGGTGGGTACATTCTGTTGGGTGTAGGTGGTATTATTAGATCTAGATGGCAAGCTTGGCACTATGTCTAGTCAGATGAACCCCTGGCACAGGGTTATGGGCGCTGTACGTGCTAGAGTGTCAAGAGTTTAGTTAGGGCGCTACTGGTGCGTTAGTAATATGGGCAGTTCAATTGGGAACACGGAGGAGAGGAGATCAAGGTTAATGACAGTTATGAATTGTTATAATATGGACCTGTCCATAATCACGGTCTATAATACAATAATGGTCTGTGAACAGTGGTCTGCAGACATACCATAAACAAGTAGGCTAAAATCTGGGCAGGGTTGGTCTAGGACTGATTTAGGCAGGTTAGGTTCAATGGAGGACAGGTGGGCTGAAATCGATGCGAGAACGATGCGAACACAGCAAGTAATGTTCAATATAGGCACAGATAAGTTTAGTACAGCATAAGCATGGTGGGCAGTATTCACTAAAAAGCACAATGGTAAGTTTTGGTAAAAGCACAGTAGGCAAGGGTAAAAAGAGCAAAGGGAAGGCAGATAGATGCGACAATCAAGTGGCAAGGCAGATAAAGGCTAAATGGGACAATCAAATGGCAAGGCAGATAAAGGCATGGATGGCCCAACGGTCTCGATGATAAAACAGAGCGCCTCATCCTCGGCTCACAAAACCGGCTTAATAGACTGGACCTGGCCTACAAAGCCTTTAACACTGATGGTAATACCAGCTCCCTCCATCCACTGCTGGAGCAGTAGGCAGCCCATCGATGCCCTCGAGCCCTGCTTGATCTAAGGTAGGCCATATACCTCCCCCAGCTGTATTTCCAAATATAGCAGCGCGAACGCGCTTTTTCGTCAACCCGCTGCAGAATTAATTATATCCGCGCCGCACCTGGCATAGCCCAGTTGCCCCACTACCAGCATTTGCCCTCTTTTGCACTTGGAGTGCATCCATCCACCATTTGAAGCCATGAGGTTTTCCACCTTCCAAGATGGCCGACCGCCATCTCTACAACTACTTACCCGGCCCCAAAGCACTGCGAGCAATGTGATTGGCTTCTCACCATCACTTGTAGCCAACCACAAGCCAGCAGGCTTGGAGCCGGCCCACAAACTAAGGCACACAAGGGCACCTTTGCCTGTCTCAAGCCTGTCTGAGCCGTCTAGCCTAGGGCCACGACCCCTCTTCGCCATTGCCCCTCACCTATGCAGGGTAAGTGTGCCGTTATCTCATCACACAGCAACTGCCTACACAAACTGTCCACTGGCTCTCACTGCATCAAGCTTAAGCCTTCAGACACTTGGACTTGCTACTCATCTACCACCACAGTTAACTCTATAGCCCCTATGTACACAAGCTATGTGCTACAAACTTGACACTTTCCCTAGAGGAAAACAACTCACTGTATGGTACCCTACTGCACTAAGGCTATTCTATGCCCAACTGCGCTATGTAACTCCCTAAAATCTACGACGTCAGGTCTTTGCTGCATTATGCCTAAAAACTGCCAAAAATTGTAACGCCCAAATTCTTGCCCTTCTCGGTTGCTATGTACCCCTGTTTGACAACGCTGCTTTATGCCTATATGAGCACTCAATGTCTCAATCTATGGTCACAGTGACCCCCAGCTTTACTAATAGGTACGAATTTGCCAATATTGCAATTAGACTATTGACTACCTATCTTGCATGCCTGTAAAACAGTCAAATTTACCTATCCTGGTAATCTAGCCAAATTAGACTCTGCCAATACTACATGCCTCCAGCAAAATTCTAATTAGCCCACTTTTGTATGCCGCTAGCTAAATGGGCATTTGCTTATTTTGCTTGCCATTATCAAAATTGAATCTGCTTATTTTTCTGACTCTAGCATAATTCGAATCTGCCCATTCTGTATGTCTCTAGCCAAATTCACATTTGCCTAATTTGCTTGCCATTATCAAAATTGATTCTGCTTATTTTTCTGACTCTAGCATAATTCAAATCTACCTATTCTTGTATGTTACCATCAAAATTCGATTTTGTCTATCTTGTATGCCACTAGCACATTCTATTCTGCCTATTTTTGCATGCCATCATCATATTTGAACCTGACTCTGCTAAACAGTCTAGTTGAACCAATTACCTGGGCCCACCTGTATGTGCTATGTGCCTAGCCTAAATTGCCTTTGCCTACCATAGCTTTACAACTCAGCTCACCCTGCAGCTACAACTATGCTCTCCTGGCTCACACTCATCATGTTCCCTTACTGTGTCATACACAATAACGTACCATGTAGCAGTAATAGTTACTTCGCCTTCACTAATGGATTAGCCAAACTCGGATGCCCAAGACACTACCGCATCCCCTGCCCCACACCTTTCCTGGCTACCCTACCACCTTTCCCTCATAGTTGCCACTCACACTTCACTTCTAAAGCTAACCACCATTCAGCTGACACCTCAGCCAACACTATCTCAGATAGACCTCTAAGCCAACACAGACCTAATGCTCCACTCCTGACGGAGGATGATGATTACCCCAACATCAATCCTAATCTCCTCAAACACATCATACCACTAGGCTACCCCCCCCCCCCTCAGTCAACCCTAACCTCACTACCCGCAACAGCAGACTAGGCACTAGACTCCATGTCACGTCCACCAAGCCCTCTGCAACTCCCAAAATTAAGGCTAAAAATCGGGACACTTCCACTATCAAACATAAGCCCCCCACCCCCTTAACAGGAGCTCTACTCAATGTCAGATCTCTTGTTGCTCACCCCACAGAAGTCGCTGACATCATCCTATCAGAAACCCTCGACTTCCTTGCCTTAACAGAAACGTGGTTACATGAAGCAGCAGGACCCTACCTAACCCTAGCTGTCCCCGACAAATACTCCATCAGAGCTGACAGACCCAATGCTCGCGGAGGAGGTGTAGCAATCATATTTAAATCCTCATTAGACCTCAGAACAGTTCCCTCCCCCCACTTAAATCATGCGAGCACCTCACTGTCAAACTCCAAACCACCCCCAAGATTACCATTCATTTAATATACAGACCCCCAGGTCCTCCTGGTACCTTTGAGGAAGACATCACCTCTTTAATAGCCGAAAACTCTAAACCCTCAGCACCAATTATCATTCTTGGTGACTTTAACTTAGGACATAATGACCCTAATGACACCACAGCATCCTCCTTGGCCAATACTCTAGCTGAGCACGACTTTACCCAATATAGCTCTACCTGCTCATCAGAAAGGTAGAATCATTGATTGGGTTGCAGCCCTCAAATGCAATATCACCTGCAATACCCCCCCCCGCCCCCCCCCAACCTCTCGCCTGGACTGGCCACTACCTCATATCACTTAATGTTAATATCAACAACCCTAATCTTAACCCTTTAACTGCCATGGGTATTTCCCCCCCCAGTGCCAAGGCCTTTTTTGGTGATTTCGGTATGTGGCCATGCAAAGCCTCGTAACTTTTTTGTTACATGAGATATCCTGGCCAAATTTGGCTCCTTTTTTCCCCCACATGTAGCCGGTCGTAACGCCACCCAGGAATCCTAGGTTGCTGTAGGGGGGGTGAGAGAAAATAAGCAAAAAGGGCGAAAATGTTGTGTTTTTTCAAAAAATTCCAATAAAATGATGTACAAAGAAGCCTGTGGTTTTTTCCATGTAAGAGCTAGGAACAAATGGTTTGCTGTGCTGAATTCCCCAAGTTCCTGGCTTTCAAGAACAGGGTGAGTGGAAATGAAAAAAAAATATTTTGATGCGATTATCAACTGTTTTGTGAGAGGTAGGCGATTTTGGCCATTTTTGCCAATTGGACATGCATTGACAGAATGGAAGAAAAAGGTAGGAAAGCCGAATTGGAGGACAGAAAGACATATTTCTGAAAAGTAGACAAAATTCCAAGTTTAGGAAGGGGTAATTTGCGTAGGTCAGGCAATAACTAGGTAGGGGAAAATGCCATAGATTGGTGGAAAAGCGGGAAAATGACAGAACAACAAGTTACTTCTTACCTGGTAACGTTCTTTCGACGGGATGTTCCTCTGACGTATTCCTTATCTTTGATAATACGTTTCCAGCTTGCTGGCCTCGGAAATTTTTTCTGTAGAGGGCGATGCGCATCGAAGTCCGGCGAGTCGATGTCCCTCGACGACCACCGTATCGGCGCCGACGTCACCATGCCCATAAATAGCCACGCGCTGCGTCCGTTGCTCAGTTCCGTTTTGTAGCATAAGAAAAGTCATGCCTGAATTGGTTAGTGACCTTGAAGGAGCGTAAACTGCAACCACAAGGGAAGTTATCACTGCGGGGATGGTTGGGAGGGGCGATGAGGAATACGTCGGAGGAACATCCTGTCGAAAGAACGTTACCAGGTAAGAAGTAACTTGTTCTTTGAAGGGATTGTGTCCTCCGACGTATTCCTTATCTTTGATAGACTCCCATAGGAGTGGCATGTAATTGGAGGTGGGAGTGATAGTGTATTGTATCCCTTTAGGGATGGACCGAATGTATTACGGCCTTGCCAAATCTGGTCTCTTGAGCAGTGGAGGAATCCAGATTGTAAGATTTTGTGAATGTATGTGCGGACGACCATGTGGCAGCCGCACATATGTCCCGGACCGGTACCCCTCTTTGGAGAGCCGAAGAGGCTGCGATACCCCTGGTTGAATGAGCCCTGAGATTTTGGGGTGGCTCTTTCCCTGCTAGTCTATAACATTCCAGGATGGCCAAAATAATCCACCTGGAGATGGTTTGTTTTGTTATGGGTAGTCCCAACTTGTGACCCGAGTATCCTACAAACAGTTGGTCTGCTTGCCTGATCCTAGCCATTCTGCTGATCTAAAAGCTGAGAGCTCGCCTAGGGTCCAGCCTATGTAGCCTTTCCTCCTCTTTCCCCGGAGGGGGAGGAGGGTAGAATGAAGGCAAGGTAATTTTCTGAGTAATATGAAATTCAGAAACCACCTTTGGGAGGAAATTAGGCTTCACCTGTAGGACAACTTTGTCCTTGTGGAAGATTGTATGTGGAGGTTTAAAGGAGAGAGCTCACCCTCCTAGCAGATGTTAGTGCTACCAATAGGACAATTTTAAGCGTGTGAAATCTCACCGCGCAAGAGTGAAGTGGTTCAAATGGAGTGCCCATTAAGAAGTTTAAGACTAAATTTAAGTCCTATAAGGGAACCTGGAATAGTTTGAGGGTAAACATTAGTTAGTCCCTTGAGAAATTGTACCACTAGAGGAATTTTGAAATATGAAGGTTCCTCCGCAGTGTGCTTGAAGATAGAAAGCGCTGCAAGATAGCCTTTTACAGTGCCCACTTGAAGGCCTGAGTTTGCCAAGTAGAGTAGAAACGATAACACTGTTGGTGTACCACATGAAAAAGGGTTGATATTCTCTTCCCTACACCAGCTGCAAAATTTATTCCAACGGCAGCGGTATAAAGACTTTGTTGCCAGTCTTCTGGCCGAAAGCAACATCTCCATGACGTCATTAGGGAGATCCCAATCCTTGTACCTCAACCTTTCAGAAGCCAAGCGTGAAGGTTGAGGGTTCTGGTGTCTGGATGGAGAACCTGACCTCCCTTCTGCGAGAGAAGATTCTCTTTGAGTGGAAGGCGGATTGGAGGACAGATGGACAGGTCTAGAAGGTCCGGGTACCACGTTCTCCTGGCCCAATCCGGGGCAATTAGGATCATGGTCCTCCGGAATCTTCTCAACCTCCTGATCATTTGAGGAATAACAGGGACTGGTGGGAACGCGTAAAGGAGTGGAAACTCCCAGTCCACTACGAACGCGTCTCCTAGAGCTCCTCTCGGGGGGGGGGGAAATTCCCTTGAACAGAACAGATTGCACTTCTTGTTGGTGCTTGTGGCGAACAGATCCACCTGAGGGGTTCCCCAAAGGGCGAAGATCTCTTGAAGGACTTCCTGAGCTAGCTCCCACTCGTGGGAGACTGTGCTCTGCCTGCTCAGAGCATCCGCTGTCAAGTTCTTCTCTCCGGCTAGGTGGACTGCCGATAGAGAGATTCCTTCCTGAATTGCCCAAAACCAGAGCTGCATTGCCTCTCTGCAAGTGGCAGTGATCCTACGCCTCCTCTTTTGTTGAGGTAGTGCATGGCCACCGTGTTGTCCGTCATTATCAGGACATTTCTCCCCTGTACTGATGGCAGGAAAGCTTTCAGCGCTAGTCTGATCGCTCTCAGCTCTAATAGGTTGATGTGTAGTCTGGACTACGATGGAGACCAACCACCACTGATGGTCAAGTCGTTGGCATGGGCTCCCCACCCCCTGAGTGAGGCGTCTGTGACTACTGTTATCTCCGGCCATGGTTGCCAAAACAGTTCTCCTTTCAAGATGTTCTCTGGATAGACCCACCATTGAAGGTCGCGGGCTACCTTGTCCGGAATCCGGAGGAGATCTGTCATTCTCCCTGAGAATTGTGACCACTGACTTCTCAGTGCTCACTGAAGAGATCTCATTCTCAGGCGAGCCTCTGGCACAAGGAAGATGCAGGATGCCATGAGGCCTAGCAACCTCAAAAAGTCGAAGGCTGGGAGACGTTGGGCATTTTGAAACTTGGTGACCATCTGTAGAATATCTTGAGCCCTCACCTCTGGTGGCGAGGCTTTTCCCAGGGAAGTGTCCAGGACCGCTCCAATGAACTGGCGTCTCTGTGATGGTATCATCTGTGACTTCTTTAAATTGAGGGAGAAGCCCAGTCTGTGAAGGAAGAGGCAGACCTAATCTAGCTGGGCCTGGGCCTGTTCCGAAGATACGGCCCTGATCAGCCAATCGTCCAGGTAGGGGTTGACGCGGATCCCTTCCCTCCTTAGACTCGCCGCCACTACCGACATCAGCTTGGTGAAGACCCTCAGGGCAAAGGTCAGCCCAAATGGCAAAACTCGATATTGATGATGAGAGTCGCCAATTGCGAACCTCAGGTATTTCCTGTGTTTGAGATGGATTGGCACATGGAAATAAGCATCCTGAAGGTCCAGAGATACCAGCTGGAGCTGGAGGGCCTGAAGGATCTGAGAGAGAGAGTTACCATCTTGAACTTGTCCTTCCTGAGGAACTTGTTCAATTCTCGCAAGTCCAGGATGGGTCTCAGTCCTCTGTCTTTCTTTGGTATGAGAAAGTAGGGGGGGGGGGGGGGGGGGGGGGGGAGTACCAGCCCTTGTTCCTATCCGCTACAGGTACCGGTTCTATGGCACCTTTCTCTAGCAGGTCTATAATTTCCTGCAAGAGGAGCGGATCTGGAACTTTTAGAGAGCTGTTCCCCGGTGGATGACTCTGAGGGATGTGTAGAAAGGGTAGGCAGTAACCTTGGGCAACTGTCTCCAATGCCCAAGCATCTGACGTTATAGCCTGCCATTCCGTCAGATGGTGAGTTAACCTGCCCCCTACTGGTCTATTGTGTGGGAAGGCCTCAGAGTGGTTTGGGGGCGGCTGATGCAGATGCCGAGGGTAAAGTGGCTCCTGCTGCTTCTGCGGTCTTCGTACTTTTGACCCGTCCACCTCGGGTGGATCTCCTTTGGCCTCTTTGAGCTGGCTGTCCTCTGCCTTTCCCGAATGCAGAATAATAGCGAAAGGACTTTCTTCTCCCAGCGGTACCTGAGCGGCGAAAAGGAGTTTGGTGGATAGCAGCTCCTAAGGATTTTGCGGCTGCTTTAGAAGTCTGCAACTTTTCCAGACTGTCATCAGCCTTTTTCCCGAATAATGAAGAGCCGTCAAAGGGCATATTCAAAAGTCTGGCCTGTACATCAGGGGCAAAGCCCGACTTTCGCAACCACGCATGCCTGCGGATTGTTGTACTTGCCGCCATAGCCCTGCTGATACTGTCAGCGGAATCAATGCCAGTTTGAAGTGATTCGCACATGGCATCTTTGCCATCTTTAATAATGTTAAGGAAGGCTTCCTTTTCCTCTCCTTCGGGTATGCAGTCAGCCGCTGATGAAGCACACTCCCATAGTGTGTGACTGAACCTGGCGAGTGTACAGGTGGCGTTGATGGACTTCAACGCCATACCACAGGCAGAGAAGACTTTCTTTGCCATAGAGTCGTACCTCTTGTCATCTCTATCCTGTGGGACAGTAGGGTAAGCGGTCCTACTGTTAGAAGAAGTTGCTGCTTGAACCACCAGGCTATCTGGGGTCGGGTGTTTTGACAGGTATTCAGGGTCAGCAGCCGCTGCCCTATACTTGGTTGACAATCTTTTATTGACTGCAGGGATAACTTCGGGAGTTTCCCAATTAGATGCAATTTTTCTTTGTAAGGCTGCATGGAAGGGGACCACCGGGTACTCCTGTGGGCATTTGTCCAATATATCTGTTAGGTCATCCTGTTGGAAAACAGGCGAAGGCGCAGACCAACCCATAAACTCAATTATTCTTGCCATCAGGGTTCTATATGGTGTCCCAGCATGTTCCCCTGGGTCCGGTTTAACAAATTCCACTTCTGGGGAAGTGTCCAGCCCACTTGTCTCATGTAGTGACTCCTGTAGTTCCTTCAGCCTTCTTTCCTCAGAGGTGAAATCCTCTGCAGTAGGCAGTGTGGTCCTCTGTAATCCGAATGTTTCCTGGTCAGAATCTTCCCCTTCTTCATAAATTGAAGGAAGTCCAGGGTATTCTGACCTCTGAAATGGAGTAAAACCCAGCCAAACTCATCGTTATTGGACGAGAAAACGTCGATGTCGTCGACACCGATGTAACAGGCTTCGAAGGTGCCGGAAAAACTGGAAGGGGTCTCGAAGAACTCGAGAATCGGGATCCTGCTCGAGGGCATCGACGACGGTCTCAGCGTCGTGCCGGAGGCCCTTGAAATCACTGTTGGCTGTGGGGTGGCCTTGGTCCTCTTTCATCGGCGTCGACGATGGCGTCGAGTCGATCGACCGATGCGTCGAGGAACCCTTCGACAACGGCATCGATGGCGCCGATCCGTGCGTCGAAGGAATCTTTGATGACGAAGGAATCCTCGACGACGTCGAAGACGTTGCCTTCTTACCCGATGGCTCATGGCGCTCTCGGGTGGAATGTTTCGCCGGGTGCTGCGACTCGCGGCGTTTTGATTTTTTGGGTTTTTCACCCGGGTTATCACCCTCAGCTGTCTTCGAGGGGGTCGAGGCCGCGTTCTCAAAGACGCTTAACATTTTCTTTCTGAATTCCTCCCACTCAGCTTGAGAACTGTGTTTGGTGGGACAGGAGACTATTTCTGGGGACACAGAAGACGACGAGGAATGGGACCTTCGACGTCTCTTTTTTGAGTGACTTGATCTCGACGAATGGTGGGAGCTGCTTCGAGATCTAGAATGGGAATGTTTTACGGCGAGGAGACGAATGCCTCGACTCAGCCGACGAAACTGTCGAGGAGGTTTTGGCTGACCTACCTCTCTCTAGCTTCCCCTTGCGCTCCTTCAAGGCTTTCCCCGTCATGGACATACACTCCGAACAATGGTGCTCGGATCCCAAGCACCATAAGCAGACCCTGTGTGGATCTGTTATTGACATTTTTTTACCGCAGTCTCGACATTTCTTGAAGCCGGATCGCAGCGTCGTCGGTTCTGATGAAGAAGCCATCGAGAACGATAAGGAATATTCGAGTAGAAATAGATAGTTAACCTGACTGAACTGAGCAACGACGTTCTGAGGCCCCACAAAGTGCGGAAAAACGGAACTGAGCAACGGACGCAGCGCGTGGCTATTTATGAGCATGGTGACGTCGGCGCCGATACGGTGGTCGTCGAGGGACATCGACGCGCATCGCCCTCTACAGAAAAAATTTCCGAGGCCAGCAACCTGGAAACGTATTATCAAAGATAAGGAATACGTCGGAGGACACAATCCCTTCGAAAAAAAGGTAAGTGGTGGACATGGTTGTCTTGGTACGGCAATGGCTTCATGAATTTTGAGAAAAGCAATGCTCTGCTACATTGCCCCCGACTCTTGCAGTTAGGAAAGCACACATTTTGTGTAGTGTTTTACAAAACAAGCAATACCACAAGCCAAACACTGAGCCATGGTACACAGGGGTTTTATGCTCACGGCCTGAACAGACGCACTTAGCATGTGTAAATCAGGAAAACCAATGTGGTGAGGAACGGCAAGCATACATTTTTTGAAAGAGCACAGGCAGACCTTTCCAAGGGTAGGTGACTTGTGCAGGTTAGAAAAGTGTATGGTGCCTAAAGCAGCGACTAAATGTAGGTCACATTTGGGAAATTAAAAGGTTGTGTGGCAAAGGGCACCAGCAAATGGATCAAAACGTTATGAAAACCACACAAACAAAACAAATGTTATACCTTCATGCGTTCCCACAGGTGTCCCGATGAAAACGGTACTTCACGTGTGGGTGCACCTACCTGGGCGCCAAGGGGAAAGCCTAAAACACAAGTAACCACAAGTCTGTTTTCACACCTGAATTGCACACTCTCACATCATACAGATATGGGCCTCGGGTGTCCAAGGCACCAAGGAAAACAGGGAACCCATGCATTTCCGAAAAGAGGACACCCGTGGGAATCCGCAGAGGTATGATTTGCGCAAATCGGCCCAGAATGTATTACCCAGACAACCCCGCAAAGTCTGAAATGTGGGAAAAAAAACCCACATTTTCCGCACATTTCACTCGGCGCACCCATCGAAACACGCCGCCAACAACACATGGCCTACCGTCCTGCATTCCCACAGGTGTTCCAATGAAAACGATACCGCACATGTGTGGTTGCACCTACCTGGGCGCCAAGGGGAAAGCCTAAAACACAGGTAAGCCCAAGACTGTTTCGACACTTTCTCCACACAAGCACAACATACAGATATGGGCCTCGGTTGTCCAAGCCACCAAGGAAAACAGGGAACCCCATGCATTTCCAAAAAGGGGACACCTGTGGGAATCTGCAGAGGTATGATTTGCGCAAATCGGCCCAGAGTTTATTACCCAGAAGCCCCGGCAAAGTCCGAAATGTGCACCCACACATGAGGTCCCTTTTTCGTCGGGACACCTGAGGGAACGCGAGAAGGTATGGAAATGAAGACAATTCAGACATTTCTCTCTGGCCACCCACCGAAACACACCGCCAACAACACATGGCCTACCTTCCCGTGTCCCCACAAGTGTCCCGATGAAAACGGTACTTCACATGTGTGGGTGCACCTACCGGGGGCGCAAAAGGAAAAGGGTAACACACTGGCAACCCCAAGCCTTTCGCCACTGACCATTTTGTTCATGTGGGCAACCTACAGATTTGGGCCTAGGGTGTCGAAGCCAGCAAGGAAAACAGGGAACACCATGCATTTCCCAAAAGAGGACACCGGTGGGAATCCACACATGGCCAAATTGGAGGGGCAGCACATCTCATGTAGCCCTCCCCAGGGGCAGATAAGGGGGGGGGCTGTCCTGCACGCCTCCCTGGGCTCAGGCGTCGGTTCCTAGGCGCAGATATCTGGTCCCAGGGAGGGCTGCATGACATGGCACCCACCCCATTGCAGCTGGGGGGGTGGGGTCAACGCCCCATCCCATTAGAAAATTCCCAGACCCTTTGGGGTGCCCCACAGCCCCCCCTAAAAAGCGTTCCACCATGTTCCATTTTTTTTCTTTGTTTACAAAACTTGCCTTGGCCTAGAGGGGCACATTGGTGTGCAGATCTGGCACCAGGGTGCCCAAACATTACTGCCCTCCCACTGGGGAGCCTGTCCCACCATTTTTGGGGGCCCTCTCCCCGTCACCCCAAATGGGTGGCGGGGGCACCTCATGCAGGCCTCCTACAAATGGCTGCGTGAGGTACACCCCCCTCCATTTGGGGTTAGGGCCCCCAAAAATGGTGGGACAGGCCCCCAAGTGGGTGGGGCAGTAAGGTTTGGGCACCCCGGGGCCAGATTGGCACATCGATTGCCTCTCTGCACCAAGGGGAGTTTGGTTACCTAAGGAAAAAAGTGAAAATGGTGGAACGCTTTTTAGGGGAGGGTGTGGGGCAACCGAAAGGGTTGGGAATTTTCTAATGGGATGGGGCGTTGACCCCCCCCCCCCACCCGCAATGGAATGGGTGCCATGTCATGCAGCCCACCCTGGGATCAGATATCTGCTCCTAGGAACGGACGCCTGAGCCCGAGAGAGGAGTGCAGGACAGCCCCCCCCCTTATCTGCCCCTGGGGAGAGCTACACAAGATGGGCCGCCCCTCTAATTGGGGTGGGGGTGGTGAGGTGCACCCCCCCCAATCACATTAGAAAATTCCACAGCGGTGTAGGGGCCCCTCTGCCCCCGCTAAAGGACAGCCTGCCATTTTGAATTGTGTTTTGTTTACTATACCTGCCTTGGCGCAGAGGGGCACATTGGTGTGCCAAACTGGTGCTGGGGTGCCCTAACCTTACTGCCCCACCCACTGGGGGGCCTGTCCCACCATTTTTGGGCCCCCCCCCCAAATGGAGGGGTGTGTACCTCACGCAGCCGTTTGTACGAGGCCCAGGGAGGCCTGCATGAGGTGCCCCCGCCACCCATTTGGGGTGAGGGGGAGAGGGCCAACAAAAATGGTGGGACAGGCTCCCCAGTGGGTGGGGCAGTAAGGTTTGGTCACCCTGGCACCAGATTGGCACAATGTGCCCCTCTATGCCAAGGCAAGTTTTGTAAACCAAGAAAAAAATGAAAAATGGTACACTATACTTTAGGGCGGCCTGAGGGGCACCCTAAACCGCCAGGTAATTTTCTAATGTAATGGGGGGTGAACCTCTAACCCCCACACCAGATGCCCCTTCCTAAGACCAGATATCTGCCCCCAGGGAGGGCTACAAGGGGTGCTCCCATTTCCCCTTGGGGTGAGGCCCACCCCCCTTTTCTGTAAAATAAATCCCTGGTGGGTAGTGCCCCCCCCCACTCCCACCCCCACCCAAAAGTCCCTTATTTTATTTGTATTTTTGCCCCCTTCCCTGGGGGCAGATGATCAGCCAACTTCCCCCAGGGTTTATTATATATGTGCCCCCATGCTTGGGCCGGAGGGGGGGGGGGATGCTTACTGTAGGCCACCCCCCCCACCGCACAAACGTATCCCTGGCGGTACAGTGGGCATTTCTGGTCACGGATAGGAGCGCTCGCGCTGATCCGTGACCAGCAATGCTTCTAAAATGGTGTCTTTGGAAAGGGGAGAATCTCCCCTTTCCAAAGACACCATTTGTTCTACAATTCATGGTGGTCTAGTGGGCCCCAGGGCCACAAACCCCTCCCACTTCCCTTCGAAAAAATGTTTTTCTTTTTTTTATTTTCACCCCTGGGGGCAGATCTCTGCCCCCAGGGGTCTCCACAGCTGTGGCGCCATGCTTTGGGGGTTTGGGGGAGAGGGGGCTGGGCTGCTCTCCAAACAGATCCCTGGTGGTCTAGTGCGCATTGCTTTCCGCGGATCGAGCTCTGCGCCCGAGCCGCGGGCAGCAATGCTGTCACACAAGGTATCGTTGGAAAGGGAAGGATCTCCCCTTTCCAACTATACCATCCTCGATCTCCGGCTTGAAATACAGCCGGAGATCGAGGCAGAGTAAAGTGAACACTCACCTTCTGTTTTCACTGCGGCAGCCGAAAATGGCTGCCGCTGTGAATTTACTTTCAATTTCATGTTGGCGTGCGTCACGCACGCCGACGTGAAATTTAAGGCAATCCAACCCCCGGGCCATGAAGAGGAACCTCCCCCTCACACAGCCCGGGGGTTGGATTACAGTTTTGTGCGATCCCTGCTTTGCAGGTATCACACAAAACAGAGTGCCTGAAAGGACGAGCTATCTCGTCCTTGGCAACAGGGAGGTAATCCCAAGGACGAGATCGCTCATCCTTGAAACTAATGAGGTTAAACAATGCCCCCACGCCCCAGCCTGTCCGACCAGAAATAAGCGCATTACTCCCTACTCTAAATACACTCCCAGCCATGGCTGACCTCAATTTACTGGTCAACACGTACAATGGCGCCATGACCAACGCCATTGACACCATCGCCCCTCTAAAGTTGCGAAAAAGTAAACCTAGAGCTCACCTGAATTCTTGGTACACACCTGAACTCAAAATTCTGAGAAAAAAGAAATCCAAGTTGGAAACCCTCTGGAAAACGTCCCCCATCAACTGAAAATAAAACTAATCTCATGACTGTCTCCTCCGTTTACAAAAGGGAGATAATCCGGACCAAGAAGGACGCCTTTAATGTTAGAATAAGCCAGGCAAGTTCCTGTGCTAAAGAACTCTTCACTATTCTAAAGGAATTAGAAAATCCCAACCACCTACGGATACTTGCGTGAAAGACAAACCCTGGTGCACTAGTATCCAGGCCCCCCAAACTAAAATTGAGGACAAACGACAACTCTAGTAGTAATCCCTCCAGTCCAAATACACCACCTCCTACTAACACCAACACTGGCTTCATGTTCAAAAAGGTAGCCATACCAGAAGTCCAGAAAATCACTTCCTTAAAACCATCAAACTGCAAAGGGGACAGCTGCCCTGCCCAGGTCATTAAAGATGCAGCAAGAGATCTTTCCCCCTTCATCTCTAAACGTATAAATCTATCCTTCTCCACTAATTCAGTACCTAGTAACCTAAAATAATCATAGGTTCTCCCGCTGCTAAAAAAACAATCACTTGACCCGGCCAGTCCCACCAATTAGAGACCCATCACTACGGTTCCTTTTCTGCTAAAAATCCTTGACCGAATTGCCTACCTGCAAATCCAGGATTATCTAGAGACCAACCAACTACTAGGAATGCGTCAATCTGGCTTTCGACCTCAACACGGAACAGTAACTGCCCTTGTTGACCTCAAAAGTCGGATTTATATTAAAGATAAAGGTAACGCCGCCATCCTACTCCTTCTAGAGCGCTCAGCGGCCTTTGACCTGGTCGACCATAAAATATTCTGTAACCACCTCTCATCTGCAGTGCACTTCTCCTCCTCTGCTGTCATGCGGATTCAATCCTTCCTGGCTAACAGAACCATGCGTGTTTTTTCATCAACGGCAGCAGCAGACCCCATCCCCATTACCTGTGGTGTCCCACAAGGCTTTTGTGTTTCCCCCACGCTGTACAACATTTTTACAAAGCCCCTCTTTGACATATTGGACCATCTGGGTGTCACCAACTACGCAGATACTCCTCACTATCTCAGGGAACTACAGTGCTGCTGTCCTCAGGATAAATTAAATCTTCTCCATCATTCAGGCATGGATGGCCACACACGGCCTCTGCCTAAATGAGATGACTGAGCTTCTCCTTGTCGGATCTCCCAACAATCTGCAGAAACACAGCCCTAACTACAACATCATCATCGACGGTAGCACAATTCCCATTGTCAAAAATGTGAAAACCCTTGGCTTTTATCTCGACACTAATACTAACCTTGCCAAACAAGTCAATATGACTGCCTCAGCCACTGCCTACACTGGAAAATTGATCAGGGCCTGCAGGCCTTTTCTATCCACCAATAGCTGTCTCACGCTGGCTAGTGCTCTCATACAGTCCAAACTGGACTATTGCAACAGCCTCTATGTAGGTGCCAACCAATCTGTAATCAATCAACTACAGGTACTCCAAAATAACACGCTACGAGCAGCACTAAACATCCCCAGGCGAGAACATCTCCAGCTCTAGAATAGCCTGTAAATGGCTCTCTATACAACAAAAATTGGACCTAAAAACTATATGCCTCACCTACAAAGCCTTAAACCACCTAGCCCCACCTTATCTCACCAACAATTTCACCTTAAAATCGGCTATTAGGGTTACCAGATCGGCCAACACGCTATGCCTCAAAGTGCCCAGATTTACTTTAAAAAGAGCTGGAGGTTCTAACTTTACGGTCTTGGCCTCTCAACTGTGGACTACCTTACCACTTAACATTAAATCAACCAAATCATTTCAACCCTTCAGGAAACAAGTCATTGGCTGGTTACTGGAGAAAATTTAACTCTACCATTTCCTTCTCTTACACCGGACGACACTGCCCCACTCTAACTATACCAATGCAAGCTGTATATACTGTACATATGGCACAAATATATATTATATATATATTGTTTTCGTAACTTGTCTAAAATGGCACAAATGTACAACTGTATAATATATGCATATTGTTTCTGTAACCTGTCAAAAAGTGCCCTCTTACCTCTGGGCCTGGAGTGCTATATACATAAACAAATTCAGGTCTCTGACAATACCAAAACCCTTGGAATGTACCTTGACTCCACACTCTCGCTCAACAGAAACCAACGCTGTCATTTCAGTTTCTGCATACACCTGCAAACTATCAGCCTGTCGCCTGTTCCTTACCACCTCCAACTGCACCATACTTACTAGGACGTTGGTTATGTCCAAACTGGATTACTGTAATGCACTGTACCTGGGGACAAGTCAACACAACACAAAATCCTGGTTACTCAAAAGAATGCCATTAGGGCAGCCCTTAATATCCCTAGATCCTCACACATTTCGGACACTAGGTGAAGCCTTCAATGGTTATCGGTTACCCAAAGAATCTCACTCAAAACACTTGCTTTCACACATAAATGCATGAACATGCAGGCCCCCACCTATCTGGCAAACCGCTTTGTTCATCACTCCTCTACACGCCCACAAAGATCTGTCAAAACACAGTCTCCTTGTTCCTATATACAAACTTCAAAAAGCTGGCAGGGTGAGTTTCCCTGTCCTCGCAGCTAAATTATGGCACTCTCTGCCCAACCCTATCAGAAACGAACCATCTTTCCACTCTTTCAAAAACAAAGCCAAGACTTGGTTGGCGCCCCAAGATGTCTAAACCAGCACACTACACCCATTCTGTATTTACACTGCTGATCCCTTATTATGGTCCTCTTGGCATGTATTACGGCCTCCCCCATGTACAGTCCTCTATGCTCCTGCCTTTTTTTTATTCTATAATGCTTACCTTTCACTCATGTTTTAGGTAAATATGTGCAATTGTATGCTAAAAGTCATTATGTAACTAACTGAAGATATGCGCCCAGAGGCGCACACTCAAAGTTAAACAAATACAAATTCCCTTTACCTCTTTCTTCTCCTCCTCTCTTCCCTGCTAATAATACAGTAGCCTGACGGATTGACTGATGTGCAGGGCCCTTATGCATCTTCAACCCCCCACCCCCCATCTCTCATCCCAGCCACTGTCTACTTACAGCACTTCGGCTCAGGTTGCACTTACGTTTTTGTCTTATTAGCACTACACTTGAGCACTTCTCCATAAGAACCACAGCACCTTTCCCTTACCGCCCCCTTCTCCACTGCAGTTGCATGGTCTGAAAAGTCACAAGGCAGAGTAGGTTTGTCTTCCCCCTCTCTGTTATTTTTTCGTTTGTACTATTAATTGAACTATTTATCTGTGTTCACCGTCTTCTTCCCCTTTCCCCCACCCTGTTTCCCTGTGGGTGCTTTGAAACAGTTGTTGCGAATTGTATAAACGCCTAACAAATTACCAATAAATAAATGTTGCAGTTTCATGAGAAAGCATTAAGTTTAGTATCCTAAGCGTAAGCCATCGCAGAAAACAGAACTGAATAACGGGCACAGTGCGTGCTTTTTTTTTTTTTAACCTTCGATTACATCAACTTCGAGACAGAGGCCCTCGAGGGTCATTGAGTTGACCACAAGGACACAGCGCCCTCTGCCGACAAATTCTGAAGCAGTTCACACTGGAAGGGACGCCATCTAAAGAGGAGGATTATGTGGGAGGACACAATCCACTTGAAAAGGGTATGCAAAGCAAGCCCCTGGTGGGCCAAGATGAAGACAAGCGACTCCATGTAAGTTAGAAGACATGAGGGGAGACTACTCACACTGACTGGTTAAGCGAAAAAGTACAGGGGCCCAAGACTAAAAAGGACCAATGTCGATTGAACACCAAGGTACATTCAAACCTTTGGTGGAAGGCAAACTGCAAAACAAAGAACCAAATCCACGTTCTCACCAGGCAGGCATCTTCTTATACCAGTCAGAACTGGTTCTGGTTGCTACAGCCGCCAGCTCATGGAGACAGGCATTATGTGGTCACTTGCCAAACACACAGGGAGCAGGTCTAATCACGTGACTCCTCAGTACAAAGACACCATCCATTTTAGGTACCTAGAGAAGTTTGGAAAGGACCCCAGCTATACAAAATGGTTCACAGTGAAGGCCATTTTGTACAAAGGATAGCTACCATGAGCCTAGCCATATGACTACCAGGATGATACATATACCCAGGGACAATATAGGGGACATTTGGGTATTTAGGCGTCTGAGGGTCTCTTGAGGCAGAGCACAAAAACTACAAAGCCACTTTCCCCAAAGAACTTTAGATTACGCTTGGCTAGAAAGTGAGTTGTAAAGCAATATGATAGCAAAACGTTTGGGATCCACCACAAAAAGAGAACTTTGCACTGAACAGGGTGAGCCATCGGCTGTTAGTTTTTCTCAAGTCCAACTAAGGGCTTAGTAAACCCATTCAAATGAGGCAGTACAAGACTCCACTCTTAGTATAAGGCTGTACCACCCGAGTTCAGGGTAGCGTAGACAGAGCAGCCAGGCTTATCTAGGCGGGAGAGAGGGCTGTAGAATCAGTACAAAGAAATTGGTAATATAAATGGTCCAAAGAAACACAAATAATATGTATTGTAAAAAATAAATGGTTTATTTCAATACAAGTAGGGCCAGATAAATCTTGAGGGGAAATAAGTACCATCACAGATCATATAAACACATTATGGAAAAATACAACCCTATGCCCGACGGTACACAAACCAAAGCATATGACCTAATTTGGAACAACTAACAGGAGTTTTAGGGAAGTCAAAACCAAGTTACTTTTAGAATACTTTCAGTAATACCAGTGTAGTAGACCATATCAGTTGTACCGGGACGCTCAACAAGAAAATCACACAGTAATATCAACTGGCCAATATACTTTTCTGATCTAACGAAACAGATTCTAGGAACAGTATAAACCTATAACTGATTCAGGATAACAGTTATTCTAGGGGAGTTGGACCTTGGGGTGTAATATTCAATAACAGTTGCTTTTCAGTTCACAGAGTAAGGGAAGCAATAACTAATTTATATTAGGATAACACAGTTATGCTCAAGGTAAGTAAAACATACACTTTTTACAGGGGCTATAAGCAACTTAAAAGGCAGGTGCAAACTTCAGACAGTTTCTGTGTCCATCTATAACAGAGCAGGGAAAGCAAAACCCAGTGTTACACCTTATGAAGGACTCCAAGTTATTCTAGGTAGGTGAAACCTAAGAGACTTATTATGGACAGGCTAACAGCAGGTCAGAGAAGCAAGACCCAGTTGGGGACACTCATACATTTATCCTAACAGGAATAGTGAAGTGAAATCAACAGCATTACTTTTGGGAAGAGGCACAACCAAATCACAAGTGAGTATGGCAAAACAGTTTCTAAGGAAAGAAAGATGTTACATATACTTTTCAGAATGGCAAAACATTTCTAAGTTAAGTAATAACTTTTGCAACTGTTCACACAGAGTTACAGTTACCAACCAACTTGTTTTTGCAAGTAAGTAACTCTGAACACTCTCTTTTCAAGGCAGAAGGCCCAATCCTTAGATGTCTCTTCCTTATTCTTGGAGCAAAAGTGCTCTCAGAGGCAGAAGGGGGGGGGGGGGGGGGTCACTAGGGTCTGGTGTCCAACAGGTAGGTTAGGATAGGTTCTTAAGTAGCAAAAGGAGCAGAAGGCAGAGTTCCTAAGGAAGACGGATAGAACAATTAACTACTTTAGAGATAGTTAAGGGTGCAGGGACTTCACAGAAGACACCCTAGGAGGATTCTAGCAGGGGCCTGGGTGCACTGGCGAGAGGACTCCCAATCACAGTAAACGCCCCAAAACTACAGAAGAACCACAAGAGACTTAAGTAAATACCCAAGCCAGCACAGTACCTCAGCACAGAAGATTTTGCAGAAGGACGACTTCAGGATCTGCAGCCAGAAAATCTAGTCATGGAATTCCTTCATCAAGAAGACAAGACACTGGAAGGACATTTGCAGCAAAGATCACGGGGAAGGCTCTAGGAAAGGTTTTCCTCAAGGCTGGTTGCGGCTCTGTGGATTTGGCACATTTTTTCAGGAGTACAGAAGACAGAATATTGCTTGTCAGATTACCGTCATTTGCAAGGTCCAGAAATCTGATGAGGGGACTTTTTGGACTGGAATTGTGCATCTGGAGATCCAGCAGGATGCCCACGAAGTTTCAGCAAGATTCGGAAGACCGTGCACCGCACCATGGCTCGAGGTCCCAGGTTATTGCAGCACCGCAAGTTCGCAGCACAGCGGGGGATGGCTCAAAATGCATGTCTTCTTGAGTCTGGTGGGTCTCACCAAGCTCTGGGTTGTTTTCAAAGTCCTCAAGTCGATTGGAAGAAAGGGTTATAGCAGGCTCGAGTTAAACAGCAGGTTCTTTGGTCGCTGGAAATCGTTTCAGCCGCAAATTCTTAATCTTCCCCTTTGGTTTTGGTTCCAGTGGTCTACAACTTCTTCAGGTTCAGACTTGTATGCAGGAACGGGGGGAGGAGGGTGGTTGTCAATCCTTTCAGGACAGCCAGCCTCCCTGTTTGAACTGCAATTTCGCAATCAGGCTGGAAGACCAAGGGCTGTAGAGTTCAGGACTCCTCCCTCACTTCCTGCCTTCACAGACACTCTGGAGCCTGGGCAGGGAGATAAAAATCACACAAAGGAATTTCCCAACTTGGATGTCAGGGGAAGGACCAAGAAAGGACAAGGAACACCAAAATGGTGAAAGACAGGGCGCATTTTGGTAAAATGAGGACCCATAGGTGCCTTTACTGGGGCTGTGCAAACAGCCCGCGGTAAAGGTGCACTGAATGAATGAAATGGTTCACTGTCACCAGCCATTAAAAGGTAAATTTGTCCTTGTAACATAAATGTTACATTTAAAATGAGAAAGGGGATCCTCCGCATCTCCCCAGCACTACACATAATGGGGGAGGGGGGGAGGGCGGGTCCTGGTCTCACCTAATAAAATGTAAAAGACCCTTGGGAACTGTAGAGAAAGTTGGGAGCCCCTAGGGCAACCCAGCAACAATAGCACTGTTGCCAAAAAGGATCACTTTTAAAAGACACTATGGAGAGACTTAAAAATGACACCCATAAAAAGAGTAAATGATTCTGAGAGTGTGGGTTCCCACACAGAGGTATAAGGAAAAATAATCCACCAGTAAAAGCAAAAGGTTATGGGGTTGACACAGGTCTGGAAGATTTATCATTGCTATCAAAATCTTACCCACCATTGGCTAGTACATTTTCAAACCAAACCATATCATCTTTAACTTTTTTTTTATTAATGTGATATAGTTTATAAATAAACTTTACACATATAATATATAAAACCATATTATATATAGTGTTACTGTTTCTTGAAAATGGTACTGTTCGGTTTCCAGCCTAATGGATGGAGCTATTCAGAGTATGTTATCTATAAAAGATCGAACAGTGGAGAACCCAGTTAGAAAATATAACTTTGCATTAGCCTAAATTGACCAGCATTGTTCCAACATAAACCAATGCTCTAAAAATACTTACAAGACTTCCATCACAAGCTATCCGGAGAACCTCCTTAACTCGCTCCTGAGAGCTGTGATCTTTCAGAAACTCCATACAAACTTCTCCAGTATCAAGAATGCTCACCTAAAGAGAAAGAAAGAACTGAGGTACTTGTAGCTCTGAACTTCCCACCCACACAAATTATCACAAACAATTACACTGGCCACAAAATTACTAAAATAAATTCACAAAATATTTGCCATTTTTGTAATACGCATGCAAAATAATCTACTACTGTTGGCATTACATTACAGCATCATACAATGCAGCAAATGTTTTGCAAGCTATACTTTTGTAGGACACTGCTAGAGTATTAAAAATACTGTAAATTGTGAAGGGGCCAGTACAGAAATCTATGTGCCAGCAAGCTATGTGCTCTAAAAAGTAGTGTTAAGCATAAAGGGGTTGGCAGATAAGTGATTCAGCATTTTGTATTGAAACATATGGCAGACATACAGTTCATTGGAAAGGTAAAATTGCAAGATAACAATAGCATTCCCTACTGATATGCAGACTTCCAAAATACAGTACGTTTCTATTAATGACCTTTAAATTAAAACATGATATAAGGTTACAATAAATATGAAGGGTTAACATGGCTATAAATATCTGGGTCCAACTAGTCTGAGGAAGAGTGACAGGCTTGCCTATTCTCTGTGCAGACGTACCAACTGCACCCGCTTATAAGGGGGGGAATTATCTGTGCATAGTCATGTGGCAGACAAATGTCAGCCTGCCCAAATAAAAGGATGGGCCTACAATGGGATCCTAGAAGCCAGAGGTTAGGACAATATTTCTAAAGTCCACCTAAGTGAGACTTTAGAAGACTATTCCTTGGGCAATACAGAACTCTTAGCATAGGTTTGTACCACTCAAGGTTCTGCCAGGCTTATTTTAGGGGGGAGAGAGGGAGAGTGAGAGGGGGAGAGAGAGAGATGTAGGAAACTACAAATAACTGGTGGCATACTGTTAGGAAGACTTCACAAAAACCATACATCTGGGGCAGTACATAAGCTCCACTCTTAGTATAAGGCTGTACCTCCAAATGAGGAAGCATGGACAGAGCAGCAAAGCTCATTTTAGGCGGGAGAGAGGGCTGTAGCGTGGTACAAAGAAACTGTAGCATATATACAGTCCACTGAAACGCTATGTATTATAAACATAAATGGTTTATTTGAATACAAGTAGGCCAGATGAATCTTGGGTAAATAAGTAAAAATAAGTACCACCACATTATAAACAAAATTATAAAAACCCACTTAATTCTTAAGGGATACAACCCAAAGTATACAATCAGTAGTCCATGCAAGTCAAACCTATTACATATTCAGAATGCAATCTTAGGGAGTAAAATAGGTGATATATACTTTAATACAGTTAGTATTTCAAGGGTAGTAGACACTGTCAGTCCTGCAGTGCCACTCAGTTATGAAATTACAACATACCAACTCCGTTACAAGTATTCCTTGTACCCTTACTTTTTAGAACTAAGTTGAAAGTTAGTGAAACAACCCCTACACATCTGGGAGGGGCACAGTGATTAGTTTGGAAGTGTTCTAAGCAGATTCAGGGGATGCACAACTGTGTTACAAGTATACTTTACTGAATAGTGAAACACAAATTCATAGAAAATCTTCCTTCCTGACCAGGGTCAACCCCAGAACTTTTTGCTCTACTGGTGGATTATTTTTCCCTATACCTCAGTGAGTGGGAACCTTTTTTCCAGACTCACAGTCTTTTACTCTTTTTATGGGTGTCATTTTTAAGAATTTCTATAGTGCCTTTTTAATGTTATTCTCTGACAACCTTTGGAACATACTACCTATTGTTGCTGGGTTGCCCTAGGGGCTCCCCCTTTCAGCTCTCTCTGGCTAACCTTGTGAGAACTACAATTCCCAAGGGTAGAAAGGATCTCTGGATCCCTTTTACATTTTGTTAGATGAAACCAGCACACCCCACCTTATGTGGAGTGCTGGGGAGATGGAATGTACCCTAGTCCGCCTTTTAACTGTAACATTTCTGTTACAGGAACAAACTTACTTTTAATGGCTGGTGGCAGTGAACCTTTTTACTAATTTGGTGCACCTTTACTGCAGGTTATTTCCACCGCCTGGGTAAAGGCACCCATGGGTGCTCAGGTTAGCAAAACAGCACTGGTCTTTATTCACCATTTTAGCGTTCCCTGTCCTTTCTTGTTCCTTTCCCAGACCTCCAGGGTGGGAAGATCCTTTGTGTCAATTTTGTCTTCGGCTGGAATCCTGTGAATTTACCGCTAAGGCTCCACAGTATTTGTGAAGGCAGGAAGCGAGGGAGGAGTCCACAACTCTGCAGCCCTTTGTCTTCCAGCAGGACAGAGAATCCAGTTCAAACTGGGAGGCAGGCTGTCCTGAAAAGACTGCCAAAACCACCTCCCTTACCCCCGGCAGGTTTGAATGTTGCATGGCTGTTTGATTGGCTGGGGTCCTGCATAAAACCCTGGGGTCCTGCATAAAACTCCGATTCTGGAAGCTGAAGAGGTAGTCGACCACTGAAACCAAAACCCAAGAGGAAGATGAAGAAAATCTGTCCGACTATTTACAGCGACCGGAGAGCCTGCTGTGTAACAGGAGTCCGTTAACCTTCCTTCCAATCGATCTGGGGACTCTGAAAATGACAGCCCCGACCCAGAGCCTGGTGAGACCCAGTAGACTCAAGACCAACTGCATCATTTTGAGCCATCGCACATCGTGCTGCGACCTTGCAGGGATGCAATACCCAGATAACCAGGGACTGTTGGGGAGAATTCTCATTTCCTTGCTAATTCCCTTCAACCTTAGAGACCCCCAGCTCCTTTGCTGAACTTGGGACTTTTTAATTTTAACCCTGGAGTGAGAGACCTTTTTCTTACTCTGTTGTGTGTGGTTACCCGCTTGTTTTCACTGTTTTTGGCGTCTGACAAACTCCATAGGCATCTGATTTTTGTATGGTGACACACAGCACTTTCAGTGCAGTGTCACAGAGAAATCCTTAAGGTTTAACTACCTTTTCTTGTGTGAACTACATGTCCCAAGAACAATAAAGTGAAATTGACTTTACTTACCTCTTCTATTTGTAGGTCCAGCACACACCAATGTTATGTGGAGTGCTGGGGGGTTACCTAGTAGCCCCTGATCCTCCTCTCTCACGTAACATTTTTACGTTACTGTCACTACTTTAAATGGCTGGTGGCAGTGGTTTACTTTTTCCTACCATTGTGCTTTTCTACCATAGGCTGAACCCTCAGCTGCAGTCCAGCACCCATAGGTGACCATTTTTGTCAAACTAGTCCGGTCTTCTTTTTTCACCATTTTCTGTTTGTGAGGTCTTTCTTGGGTTTTGCTCTGTGCGTTGAGACCGGTTTGAGCCCTTTGTTTGTCTTGCCTTTGGCGGCCTTCAGCCCTGAAGCCCACCCCTGGCTCCAGTGTGTCTGGAAGGACAGGATGTGAAGGAGGCTCCCAAAATCACAGTTGGGCAAGATTGTATGCAGTATCCATTGGGAGACTACACCAACCTTGTCCTCCTGCCAATAGGTAACCCAAACCTTGGTATAGGTCTGTACTACACAGGTTGGTAATGTGGCTCAGCAGCCCGGCTTATCTCAAGAGGGGTCAATGTGAGCAGTAGGAGTTGGGTAAGATTTTCACAGAACTGGTATATCTTCCTGACCTGGGTCAACCCCAGAACCTTTTCACTAGTGGGATATTTTTGCTTAATACCTCAGTGAGTGGGAACCTTTTTCCACACTCACAGAATCTTTTACTCTTTTCATGAGTGTAATTTTTTTGACTCTCCATAGTGTCTTTAAAAGTTATCCTCTTTAACAACTTATTGGCAATAAGTGCCTGTTGTTGCTGGGTTGCCCTAGGGGCTCCCCTTTTAACTTTGAGCTAACCTTGAGAGAACTACAGTTCCCAAGTGTAGAAAGGATCTTTGGATCCCTTTGACATTTTATTCTGTGAAGCCAGCACACCCCACCTTATGTGGAGTGCTGGGGAGATACAATGTATCCCATTTCACATTAAAACTAACAATTCTGTTAAAGGGACAAGCTTAGGCTGGTGGCAGTGATACCTTGTATTAATTTGGTGCACCTTTACCGCGGGATGTGTTCACAGCTGCAGTACAGGCACCCAAGGGTGCTCATTTTACCAAACTGGCCCCCCCAGTCTTCTTTTTTCGCCATTTTAGTGTTTCTTGTCCTTTCTCGTTCCTTCCCTTGACATCCAGGGCGGCAAATTCCTTTGTGTAATTTTTATCTTCGGCGGGAGTACCCCGGACTCCCTGCCCAGGCTCCAGTCTGTGTGAGGGCAGGAAGCGAGGGAGGAGCCAAAACTCCACAGCCCTTTGTCTCCCTCCTTGCCTGAATGGGGACAAATCCCAGTGGGGGGGGGGGTGTCGGGCGGTCCTGATTGGACAACCATACGGCCCCTTCTTGTAAAATGCAGGGAGAGAATGCAGAAGTTAGGTTGCAATTCCTGATAAATACTGCAAACATGATGGGAGCTGAAGAAAAGTCGACCACTGTAACTGAAACCGAAGAGGAGGATGAAGGAAAAGCGTCAGATTTTCAGCGACCGGAGAGCCTGCTGTGTAACCTGAGCCTGCTATAGCCCTACCTTCCAATCGATCTAGGGACTCTGTAAATGGTGACCCAGAGCCTGGTGAGGCCCACAAGACTCGAAAAGACCTGCATTTTGAGCCATCCCACACATTGCTGCAACCTTGCATGCTGCAATACTCTGGTACCTCGATCCACTGTGCGGTGCACAGTCTTCCGAATTCCTAATCTCGCTGAAACTTTGTGGGCATCCTGGATGATATCCAGAGACACAAATCGAGTCCGAAAAGCCCCCTCCGAGTGCTGGACCTTTGTAATAATGAGAATTCAACAGCGATTTTCTGTCTTCTGTGCTCCTTGAAAAGGTGCCAGATTTGCATTCAGCTGCAAGGAAAACCTTCCCTAGAGCCTTCATCGATCCCTGCTGCAAAGTTCCTTCTGAGGTCTTGTTTTCAGTCACCACGACAAGGAATCCACTGACCAGGTATTTGGCTGCAGACCATGAAGTCCTCCTGATGCAAAATCATCTTCAATGCTGAGTTACTGTGTTGGCTTGGGTATGTACTTAGCTTAAGCCAGTTAGGATTTCTGAGTAGCTGTGGGTCGTTTTCTGTGATGGGGAGGCCTCTCATCCAGTGCACCCAGTCCCACTGCTAGAATCCTGCTAGGGTGTCTTCTGCGAAGCCCCTGGATCCTCTTCTAACTCAGAAGTAAAGTACTGTTCGCCCAGTCTTCCTAAGGAACTCTGACTTCTGCTACTTACGAATCTATTCTGACACTGCTTGTTGGACACTGGATCCTAGTGACCCCGACCCCCCCCCCCCCCATTTTCTGCCACTGAGAACACTCATGCTCCAAGAATAAGGGGAAGACCTTTAAGGGATTGGGACTTTTGCCTTGAAGTCTTTATAAGTTAGTTACTTGTAAAAGAGTTGGTAACCGTAACAGTTACAGGTTCTTACTTACCTTGAATGCGTGTTGCACTATTCTGAAAAGTAGATGTGACATCTTTCTTTCCTTAGAAACTGTTTTGCCATTCTAACAGAAAGTAGACTTAAGGGTATATTGCTCACCTGTGATTTGGTTGTGCCTCTTCCCAAAAGTAATGCTGTTGGTTTCACTTTATTATACCCGTTAGGATAATTGTATGAGTGTTCCCCAACTGGATCTTGCTTCTCCCGACTTGCTGTTAACCTGTCCAGAATAAGTCTGCATTAGGTTGTACCTAACTAGAATAACTTGGAGTCATTCAACCTTGGGTTTTGCTTTCCCTGGTCTGTTTTAGACAGACACAAAAAGAGTATTCAGTTTCTGCCTGCCCCAAGTTGCTGATAGCTCCTTGAAAAAGGTATATGGATTTTACTTAAATTGAGTTAGCTGTGTGCCATCCAAAAATAAGTTGAGTTACTGCTTATCTAAATCTGTGTTTCACTGATCTTAAAAGCACCTGTAATTAATATTACATCTTTAGATTTTACTCACCTAGTCGGTTTTATCACAAAAGTATTTATAGGTTTTTAACTGTACCTAGAATAAGCGTTCCACTATTGACAAAACGTATACTGTCCAGTTGACCGATTATGTGATTGGTTGCTGGGCGTCATGGTACAACTGGGAGGGTCTACTACCCTTGAATTACTGAATGTAATCTGAAAGTAACCGTTGGTTTCTACTCCCCAAGAATAGGTGTGCCTTATACTCAATATGTATGAAAAGGATTGACTTCCCTAGAACTACCGTTGGGTGTTCCAAATAAGGTTATATGCTTTGGTCTGTGAACCTTCAAGCATAGTGTTGAGCTTTTATAATTGTGATTACATATAATGTGATAGTACTTATTTCCCCCCAAGATTTATCTGACCCTACTTGTATTTAAATAAACAATTTATTTGTACAATACATAGTGTTTGTGTTTCTTTTGACCATTTGTATTACAATTTAATTTGCAGTGATTCTACAGCCCTCTCTCTCTCCTAAGATAGGCCGAACTGCTCCGTCTACGCTACCAACTAACTTTGGTGGTACAGCCTTATACTAAAAGTGTTGAATGGCTTTACTAAGCCCTTAATTGGACTTCAGAAAAACTGTCATAACACTGAATACCAAGGAGGTGTTGTGTAGTCTCCCACACCTGGACCTTCCTCATTATGTTCCCATTCTGCCTGGTCCCCCATGACACCCCTTGTACAGGGCCACACTTTCGCTTACACCCCAACGGCCTCAGCAGACTAGCCTGCCCCAGACATTATCCCATACCCTGCCCCACCCCCTTCCTACCCAACATCAACCCCTTCCAGCCTACCTCCTCCATTGACTCTCTTCGCATAGCAGACACCCCCAGCCCCCAAGAAGCATCACAAACTACTCCCATCGGCCAACCCACTATCACGAACCTCACTACCAGCAGATCCTATCCCTGCTCAGGATTTTCGAGATTCACCCGACTCAGATCCAGAACACACACACCCGCATCCTTCCCCAATCTAGGCAACAAACAAAACATAACCTTAACCAAATCTGCCCCTCACTGCACACGCCCTACACTTCCGACAGACCAGATATCACACGGCCTGATCGCACCCTCCCCCCGCACCCACACCAAAAAATCATGCATCACCACCGAAACCATTAAAGGTGCACTCATCAATGCGAGATCTGTAGTCGCCCATGCCTTAGACATTGCCGACATTATTACCGTCAATGATCTCGACTTCATAGCTATTACAGAGACCTGGCTCCACCCAGCATCTGGCCCCTCTCTATCACTCGCTATACCCAATGACTATACCATCTACCGTGCAGACAGACAAACAGCTAAAGGTGGTGGAGTAGCCGTTATTGCAAAAAGTTCCATCAACATTAGACACATACAAAACCAATCACTGACATCAGCGGAATTACTCACCCTCAAACTATCCACAACGCACACAAGCACTATCACCATCCACCTCATTTACAGACCGCCAGGCCCCATACTATCCTTTAATGACGACATAGCCCTTCTACTCTCTAACAATATCAAACCTAACTCTCGACTACTCATCCTAGGAGACTTTAATCTAGGTCTCAATGATGAGAAAGATGACAAAGCTCACACTATCGCCAACACTATCTCAGAATTAGGACTCACCCACCATATTGCACAACCCACACACAACAAAGGCCGCATCCTTGACTGGATAGCTGACCTCAATTGCAACACTACCATCCTCTCCAACACTCCATGCGCCTGGACCGATCACCACCTTATTACCTTCACCATCAACAAAGGCACTCAAACACCAGTGCCCTCCTCCAATGCCCCACCCACTCTCACAAGAAACAACAAAAATATCACACTAGAGAAACTCCTCCCGCTACTCCAACCCATCATCGACTTCTCACCCACCATGACCAACCCTACTGAATTAGTAGATTTATACAACACAACTATCCTTAAGGCCATAAACACCATAGCACCACTCAAGCTTCGGAAAGCCAAACCACGAGCACACCTCAATTCCTGGTTCACCCCCAAACTAAAAACACTCCGCAAAGCCAAAAGACAAGCTGAATTAGCATGGAAACAGTCACCATCCACTATTAATAAGACATCCTACGCACTGGCATCGAACATATATAAATCAGCCATCATCCAGTCTAAAAAAAACATGTACAATGAAAGAATCAGCAACGCCAAATCTAATACCAAAGAGCTCTTCAATATCCTGAGAGAACTCGAATCACCCTCCCCCATTCCAGACACTTGCAACAAAGACATCCACTGGTGCACGAACATCCAGGAAGCACTCCTAGGCAAAATTGCCACGCTACAAGCCAAAATCCTGACAATGAAAGAAAGCCTCACCCTCTCCGATAACACCACCCCCTCTACACACACCCACACCACCCCCCAAAATGATGACAATAACCTCTTTGAGTTTTCCACCATAACCATTAAAGAGGTTGAAGAAATAATCTACTCTCTTAAACCGTCCAAATGCCAAGGCGACACTTGCCCAGCCCCCATCATTAAAGATGCAGCCAAACAACTTGCTCCCTTCATCACCTCCCTCATCAACGCATCTTTCACCTCCAACATAGTGCCCAACAACCTCAAGGACTCCTGGGTTCTTCCTTTACTTAAGAAGCCCACCCTTGACCCTAATGTCCCCACCAACTACAGACCCATAACGACTGTACCCTTCCTACTAAAAATCCTCGACAGAGCTGCCTATCTCCAGATACAGAACCACCTTGAGAAAAATAACTTACTAGGACTCAGACAATCAGGATTCCGCCCCAAACACGGCACTGAGACCGCACTGATTGACCTTAAGACACAGATGGACAACATTAAAGACAATGGTAAACTAGCCCTCCTTCTCCTCCTTGACTTATCGGCCGCCTTCGACCGGGTCAACCACGACATCCTCTGCAAACATCTATCCTCAGCAGCCAAATTTTCAGATAACGCCAACGCATGGATCCATTCCTTCCTTAACAACAGATCCATGAGAGTCTTCGCACCCACAGCCTCTGCCATCCCAGCCCCAGTCACTTGCGGTGTCCCCCAGGGCTCCTGCGTCTCCCCCACTCTATACAATGTATTCACGAAACCCCTCTTTGACATACTGGACCGCTTGGGTGTCATCTACACCAACTACGCAGATGACACCCAAATACTGATCCCTTTAACAGGCGACTACTCCACCGACCTCACTGCTCTCAACAACATTTATTCCATTATCCAAGAATGGATGGCCAAGCATGGCCTATGCCTTAATGACGACAAGACCGAGCTTCTTCTCCTAGGTTCCCAACCCAGACTTAATAAACTCGACAAACTCTATCAAGCATTCACTATAGACGGCAATAACATCATCGTCTCTAACAGCGTCAAAACCCTAGGAATCTACCTCGACTCTTCCCTCACACTGACAAGACAGATCAATTCCATCTCATCAGCCACTGCTTACACTTGTAAACTCATCAATGCCAGCAGACCTTACCTCTCACCATCCAACTGCATCACCTTAGCCAGAGCGCTAGTCCTTTCCAAAGTTGACTACTGCAATGCGCTATTACTTGGGAACCAGTCAGAAAAACATCAACAAACTACAAGTCATACAAAACAACGCCTTGCGAGCAGCCCTGAACATACCCAAACATGAACACATCTCGGACGCCAGACGCACCTGCCATTGGCTATCCATACCACAAAGAATTGAATATAAAACAATCTCACTCACACACAAATGCCTAGCTAACCAAGCACCCAGATACCTATCCGACAACCTCAAGCACCACACCCCAGCGCGCCCTACCAGATCAGCTCAAACACACTGCTTAAATATCCCAAGATTTAAGCTCCAAAAAGCTGGCGGCTCCAGCTTCCCCGTGCTTGCCTCCAAACTTTGGAATTCACTTCCACTCGAGCTGAGATCAGAACCGTCCTTTCACAGATTTAGACACAACACCAAAACTTGGCTTCTATCCAAAGAAACTGCCTAGCCCTACCTCACTAGCATGCACCAAGACTGTAAATTTGTAAATATGTAATCGATTTGTACATTTCTGCTGCATTATTCTTGTTGTATTCATTATTCTTGTTGTATTCACCGCAAGCGCCTGGATGCCCTAGGGCCAGGCGGCGCTATACAAATAATAAACTAAACTAAACTACATCAATTCTTGCCCGACATCTCTTTGCTGAGCATCACAGTGCAAATGCTAAGGTCTACTATCCTTGTATTACAGAAAGTAAACAAAAAGTAACTAATGGTTTTTACTCCCGAAGAATAGGTGTGACCTATACTGAATGTGTATGAAAAGCTTTGACTTCCCTATACTACGGTTAATTTTCTAAATTCGGTATATGCTTTGTTCTGTGTACTGTAAAGCATAGCGTTGTATTTTTTTTATAATGTGTTTATATGATCTGTGATGGTACTTATTTCCCGAAGATTGATCTGGGCTTACTTGTATTTAAATAAACCTATTTTCTTTACAATACATAGTGTTTCTTTGGACCATATGGGTATTACAATTTCTTTGTACTGATTCTACAGCCCTCTCCCCATCCTAAAATAAGGCTGGCTGCTCTGTCTACGCTACCATATACTGAGGTGGTACAGCCTTATACTAAGAGTGGAGTCTTGTACTGTCTCAGTTGAATGGTTTTACTAAGCCCTTAGATGGACTTAAGAAAATCTGTCCCAACAAGTATGAACCTACAACTACATTTGGGATAACCTTCAGTTATACTAGGTGAGCAAGACCCAATGTAGTAAAAAACTATCACACTTGCTATTCACAGGCAAGTAAAACAAACACTTGTAAGAATGGCAGAACTTTCTCTTGAAACTGCTCCTATTCTAGGAGGGGCAGTTACCAACCAACTCAAAAGTAACTTTTAAACACTTGCTATACTTTTCAAGAAATAATCATTTCCATAACCAATCCTTCCATAATTTATTGTATGACTTCTCCTACAGGCCGCTAGGTCCAAGCTGTAGGCAAGTTGAGAGAGGGTTGAGTTGCAAGAAAAATCAGAGTTCCTGAGGAAGGCCGTTCATGACAAGTAAGAAGTTCACTTTAAAGTTTGTTAGGGTCCAAGAACTTCAGAGAAGACACCCTAGAAGGATTCCAGCAGTGGGCCTGGGTGAACTGGATGAGAGGACTCGCTATCACATGAAACACCCCATAAACTACACAGGAATCACACAAGGCTTAAGGTGAGTAATACCCCGGCTAACACAGTACCTCAGCACAGAAGAGGAGTTGCAGCATGACGTCTTCAGGATCTGGAGCCAAAAACCTGGTTGATTAATTCCTCGCCATGAAGGCTGAAGACAGGACACTGGGAGGGAATTTGCAGCAGGAGTCAACAGGGGAAGGCTCCAGGAAAGAGTTTCTTCATGGCTGGATGTAGCTCTGTGGTTTTGGCACCCTTTTCAGGAGCCAGGAGAAGACTGAATATCGCCAGTCGGATTCTCGCCGCAAATTATGTCCAGCACTCTGGTGAGGGGACTTCCAAACGAAGTCTCTGGAGGTCCAGCAGGATGCCACCAAGGTTTCAGCGAGCTTCGGAAGACTGTGCACTGCACATTGGCCCGAGGTACAAGGGTATTGCAGCCCAGCAAGTCTTGGGATGGCTCAAAATGCAGGCCTTCTTGACACTAGAGGATCTCAACGGCCTCTGGGTAGGAGTCGTCACATTCGGGAGCCCTAGGTCGAAATGGAAGGAAGGGTTACAGCAGGCTCTGGTTACACAGCAGGCTCTCTCGTCGCTGAAAATCGCTAAAGAGGTATTTTCTTAATCTTCCTCTTCGGGTTTCAGCTCCAGTGGTCGACTTGTCAGCAGCTTCCAGGTTCGGAGTATTTATCAGGAACTACAGCACAAATTGTTTCTTCTCTCCTTGCATTTTACAGCAAGGGGCGATATGCCGGTCTAATTGGGGCAGCCAGCCCCCCACTAGGAGTTGGTCCCTTTCAGGCAAGGTGAAAGACAAAGGGCTGTGGAGTGTTGGACTCCTCCCTCGCTTCCTGCCTGTCGAAGAAATTCGAGAGCTGGAGTGCGGAATCCAAAGGATTACCGCCAAAGATCGAACTTCCACTAAGGTTGTTCCCACCTAAAATGGAAGGGGAAGACCTCAGAAACAGCAAGCACATAAGGAATGGCGAAAAAAGAAGACGACCACCATTTTAACAAAATAGTGCCCCTTCTGTGCATTATCGAGAATTAATGAAAAGCCTGCGAGTAATAAAGACTAAAGTCATAAAGGTAAAACCACTGCCACCAGCATTCATTTAAAACTCCCAATTGTAACTAAATGTTACCACGTAACTAAGGAAGGGGATACATTGCATCCCCCAGCACTCCAGAGAAGGTGGGGTGTACTGGCCCACTATATAAAACGTAAAAGGGGATGAAAATCCCTCTATACTACTTGGGAAATGTAGTTCACCCAAGTACATGAAATATATTAACAGGGGAGCCCATAGGGAAAACCCAGCCCAAGCCCAAAAGTTGTAGGAAACTATAAACGTCAACCATACACTATGGAGGGACAAAAAAAGGTCACCCATAGAAAGAGTAAAAGACTAGGTTAGGGGGGAAAAATATTTCCTTTCATCCAGGGACAAGGTAAAATAGTTACCTAGTCAAAGCAAAAGTTTCTTAGTTTGACATAGGTCAGTAAGATTTATCATCAATATGAAAATGTTACCTAACAAGCGGAAACCCAACTGTATGAAGCAACCTATCAAGAGTTGGATAACATCTCTACACAGTACATGTAGCAACTGTTTTGGGGTCATTAACTATTTCACACCACCAATGCCAAGTACAGGTTAATAAGGCTGGCTTAATAAACCTTTGATCACCTATTATAAACCACCTTACCACTGCATTTTTTGTTTTCTGTCGTATTGGTTTTAGTCGCCGGGCATTCAGTGGAGAGGCAGCACTTTGCAGGGAACGTGCTCCATATCCTTGTGGTGGGTCATGACCGCTACTTTTGGTTTTCTCAGAAGCAGGAACAGCACCAAATGAAGACCCTGGATGGGTTTTCTGGGGTTTGAGCTGCTGAGCAAGGACATACTTCTCCGCTTGCCACTGTACACTACTTGAGAAGCAATCTGTGTTCTTGCTCACTTTCACATCTCCCCACGTGTGGCCCTGCAACTGTCGTTGCACACCTGAAAGGCAGCTAACAGCTCCATTTACATTGATACCCTCCTCCTGGTCTGGAATCCTTTTCAGTGGGGCTGCAAAATAGAACAAAATAAAAAATAAAAAAGGGGCAGACAAACGAAGAGTATATTACATTTATTAATGCATGAAAAAAAAGCTTTAAAAAGTAACTAAATGCATCTATCAGATTTAAAAGATGGTTAGCAATTAGGACCCTTCTGCTATTCAAAGGCAGCTAGGTTTCCTCATTTAGAGATGAGTTTACTTCGTTCCAGTGTGTTGTGTTTAACTTTGATCCATCTCAAATGTATTTAGTAATTATGTTCAAAGTTAAAGTAATTGTAAACCGCATATCCCATGTGGACCTTTAGTAGTGAGTTCATGTACAACTGTCAGCTTTTTAAACCATAAGTCCTGGCTGCAGGGTGGTTAAATTGATGGCCCAAGAGACACAAGGTGTTGGGAAAGATTTTAAGTTTTGCAACTCTACTTCCATTCACATCAAAAGAACTCCCACGGCCCACCCTCTAATTTCAAACCATGTAACCTAAACTACATACCTAAAAATCATCAAACAGCATAAACTCTACAATCCATTGTTACAATCTAACGACATAAAAGAATACATATACCAGGAGGAACTTTTAAATTCTGTGAAGCAAGCCTTTAAAAACTTTAAAAGCCTAATTGTCAAAGAAATTTAATTTGTGTTTAAAATGCTGACCCACAGAGCCTGTTCTGTTCTGATATTCAATCGAATGATATGTCGCCTTAATGTACACAAAGCAGGACATTTGACATAGGTGTTTTAGGGTCTCTACCTCCTGACCACAAAGCCGACAAAGTCTCTGCTCCCTGTCTGGCCAAAATGTCTTGGGTTGGTAGTAAATGTAACTTTAGTCTCAAAATATGAGCCCTAAATAACCAACCTCGACGGATGCTTTTTCAAGTAAGGAGCAACAATATTGTAATTTTTAATTGACCAAATAAAGTTATCCAAAGCATAGATAATTCATCAAGTTCCCTCTTACACCATTCCACATATATCTAAACAGTTTCTGCTTTACAGTATGCAGCGTCACCATCAGGTCTTGTGTTAAGGCCTCTATTTTTGACAATAGTTGCAAACAATCTGCCCCCCCACTCCATTAGGACCTTGCACACACTAAAACTCTCATAAATTGAAGCAACTGCGGGGGGCAATATACTTCAAAGTTTCCAACGTTCCCCAGTCAGAGTCTATATAGGACGCTGCCCAAATTCATACAACATCCCAACCAGTGGCACAGATTACGGGAGGCAGAGGACCCCTCTCCATTGTTTCACCTACAGCTTTGACCAGGCGATGTCATCCTCCCTTGTTTGCGCACCAACATTTTTTCCCCCTCTAGTAGCTTTGACCTCCCTGGCATGTGCCATTTTGCAGTGCATCGTTCTGTGAAGCGCAGTTTCGGCTGAAACCTTGTGGGCATCCTTCTCGACCTGCAGTGACTGTTTCCCACTCCTACGTGCCCCCCTCAGCTGAGTCGAGATCTGCCATAGCCGCCCCTTGGGGAAAATCTTGTGACAGTGTTCTTCATTTAAAAGTTACTGTCCAGCTCCTAGGTACTTACCTGGGGCTTGCTGCGTTGTTCTTTTGTTCCTGGAGGCTGCATTCAGCTAATCCTTGCACCCCTCCAGGGGCTACCTTGAGCTACATTGGGGTGGACAACCCTTTGTGCTCTACCTTGGGACAGTTGTCCTTGGGGTAATCCGGCTAGGGAAACGGCTAATTTCCTTGCCAAAGTAAACCTGTGTTTACCAACCTGCAAACTGCTGAACTCTGCTTTCTTGCCTAGTCTTCTTCAGCCCTTGGTCACTGGTGCCCCAGAGTCCCCCTCCGGCTTTGGGAGACTCTGCTAAAACAGGGTTGGACTTTCTAACAGTTATAAAAAGTTATCAAAATTTCCTTAAGTTTGCATATATGTTTCAGGGGGTTTAATCAAGTGATTTGTTCCCTTTATTGCTATTCTGAAGTATCTAACTGAATATTGCAACTGTTCCCCCCCATTATGTTATCGTGTGATAGTACTTCTCTTACTTGAATGCTACCATCTAGGCTGGGCGATAGATCGAGTTTTGGAGATAGATCTATATATATTTTCTAAATCGATATAGGAAGAGACAATATAGTTAGCATCAAGATATATACATTACATATGCTATTTGTTGTTTGCATTTTGATATTTACACAGCGGTGTGTATTCTCAAACAGGAAGAGTAAGCCTGCATTTAGACTTTATTTTGATCAATGTCTTATAAATAAAAGGTGTTGACATCTCATATGTAGTTGCCGGCTTACAATTGAGCATTGAACCCATAAACAATACTGAGATATATATTGTATATCACCAGTCAGCCAAAAAGATTGAGATGTGACTTTTGGTCCATAGTACAAGCCTTAGTGTATATAAATAAATAACTATTTTTTAAAAATATATCTTTTAGTGTGTAAGTTTTTCCTTGAACTAATTGTATGCTCAGAGTACTGTGCGCCTCACTACAGTCCTCCTCCCTCCTCGACTAAGCGTGGCTGCTCAGCCATTGCTACCAAACCTTTGGTTAGCTCAGGCTAAACCCAATGGGTGTAATCTTGTTCATCCAAGGTGGGCTTTCTAAAGTTTTGTCATAGACAGGACTTTGGCAATATCCTGCTAACACATTTACTTTTGCAATCAGCAACAACCAGATTACCAACCTCTTCTTAAACTCCTGGTTGTGCATTTGGTACCTGCCCAGTAGCAGGAGCAGTTTCCTTCAGCTGGCCAGAGCGGATCCTGTTTTCAATGGACACTAGTCGTCTGGACTCGCTTAGCAAGGTTCTGGTTTTGGTTTTGTTCCTCTGGGATATGGGAAACTGCATCGTCTGCCCTGAACCTGTGGCAACTCCAGCTGAGGTTACCATATTGCAAACCCTGAAACGACCTGCTTTGATGCTCCCGGTCTTAAAGATACGTCTCCAGAGTTCAAAGACTATCTTGGTTCAATTCTTGCGACATTGGGAAAGGGCGCGTCTTGGTACAGTCCCTGCCTCGCTGTTTTAGAACCAAGACTAGAAAGGACACTACTTTTGCACACCACTATGAAATCTTCAAGACAGCTGCTGCAGCAATAACTCTTGTAAAATCCTTTATGTATCGTGTGGCCGACTAACTTCCAAACTTGCCTGCTACTTCCTGAGAATTTGCCTAGACTGATCTGCCACTCTACCATTTGGAACGTCAGGATACTCAAATGTTTATGGCATGTAAATCATATGTAGAGTGCGTGTCACACCAGAGATTAATTTGCCAGTAAAAAACAAAAAGAAATGTCTGACTCTTCTCTCCCGTTAATATCTGCTAGATATCTATGAACTCCAGAAGGACCCGTTACCCATTATGTCTGCCAGATCTATCAATGTTAACACAAATATTTTTCTGCTAAAATTATGGAAGCCGTTGCCTCTGAACAAGTGCTGAAAGCCTGAGTGGGGGGTTGAGGCTTCTTTGTGACCAGTCATGTGCTTCATGGCCCACTGGGGATGGTTGTGAGACATTCTGGTGCCCCTTGAATTGCACTGCCGCCCCGTACAATGAATGGCCTGCACATCCTGCATTACCCCTCACTCCAATGCACAGTTCAAGCAGGTTTACCCATTACCATGGAAGCAAATGCACAGGTTGGTTTGTAAAATATGCACGCAAAAGAATTTAAGTGCCTACCGTTGGCTTGTATGTTTCCGAACCATTGCTGTATTGTTTCAGGCTTTGACATCGGGGCATCACTTTTTACGGAGTAGTGGAAATCTGAGCTACAAAGAAATAACGTTTAAAATAGATAAACGTTCTGATCCATCTGTTCAACAACACAGCGTTCAAAAAGCAGACATACCATTTATAAACGATTATAAAGCTGCACGGTTTGCCCGAAGCAACTGCCCGATTAGCAAAGCCCAAAAGGCTTTGCTAATATGATAAACCAATACAAAAACAAACAGGCAAAGTTTCACTTGGGCATCTCATTGGATTAGCGATAAATGTGCAACAATTATTTTCTAACTTTTGAGAATAGCAATCAAATGTAAAACAAGAGCTCAAAAAGTCAATTTCTAATTGCACAAACGCACAAACCAATCTAAAACAAACAATGGCAGCAACTATTACCCATGCAAGAAGGATCCAACACAGAAATGCATCTACCGCCTGCACGGAAACGATCATAGCCAGTACCGCCTCCATGCAATGCAAGATTCATACTTTCAAAGAACATACCTTGTAAAGGAGACAGGTTTGTAGGTTTGAGAAATCTATCTTCTAGGTTTGCCAAGCGTAGTTATAGTCCTCAAATGAGGGCAGCCCCAAACACTAATGAATATGAAGGGCATGTTCTTTCTGTGAACCACATCATTAGCAAAGACTGTGGTCAACAACGTCAAGCTTACTGATCAAGGGTGTAATAAGCCCATGGGGAACGACATGCGCCAGGCAAGAATGAACCACGCAGTATCTTAATGGCAATCCCAGTATCAGTTGCAATTAAAAAAATCGTTTACTATAGTAAAATAACGTGTTTCTTGAAGAGCCTTGAATTAATTGGCGTCAGATTACAGCTCCGAGTGAAACGCTCGACTAAATATATATCTAAAAAAAAAAAAAAAAAAAAAAAAAAAAAAAAAAAAAAAAATCAAAAGATGGCACGTCATGGGCTATGGAAGGGAACCTGACCTGCCCCACAATGCACTTAAGAGATTTCAATTCCCTGTAGCAATTGGTCTACTATTTAAGCCCGGAAGAAAATGACCATATGGTATAACAACCAAAGATGGTCTAATCCCGATTCAGATGGGTGTGCGCTACAGTGTTAGAGTTCCAGTCAGGAGGAAAACAGTCTAGTTAACGCACATTTATACATTTGGATTAACCACAAAGTTTTCTGCAATTTATGACATCACTCAAGATGTTCTCAACATGAACTGTTTATTGCACTGAATTTTTGATTAGGGAGAAAAATATATGGCAACCTGCATAACTGTTTAAAAACAACATGGAAGCGATATTCTCATGGAAGCTGCAATATCTCGATAACATTCTGAATGCAATATCCCTATTACAGGTAAACAGTAATGTAATTAGAACAAGACATCCCTGCTCTTAATATGTTTGTTTATTCAGGATACCATAATGCCTGCTGCTAGACTCTTAGTTTCAGATACTTTCTTTCCGATGAATTTTCTTAGTTACGTCTCAGTCATTATTTGATAAATAAGAAAATTTATGGTAGTATGTTTATTTAGTATACCACTGGAATTTATCTGCATGTTATCACAGTCCAGTCTGAACCACAATCCTAATTATTAAAGGCAATTCTATTTTGGGTCAACGCCTATACAAACAATTAAGCAAAAACAATAAGCAAAAACAATAAGCAAGTAAGTAGAAATGCAATAAAAAAAATGCCAACAGTAAACCAATCACCATACATGGGGAACAGAAAAGGAGGGCGGGGAAAAAAACAAAAAAAAAAAAAAGAAGGGGGACATGGATGTTCGACATACAGTTCATTAAAAGCATCCCAAATATCTGAATATTTACTTAACTTTTTCTAAATCTGAAAATACTTTCTCCCTGCTTGTCGAACAGACTAATCATGTAATCAGCAGTAGGCTTGAGATCACTTTCCCAAAATTTCAAAACTTGCTTTATGGCCACTAAAAGGGTTCTATAAGCCTAAAAGAGTAAGCCAACAGACAGCTTAATGCCAGCCATGAACAGGCCCAACACATATCATGCGAGTACGAGAGAGAGAGAGAAAGGCCTAAACACGATCAATAAGCTGAAGGACTTTACTACAAACGGAACTTTCGGACATAGCCAAAACATATTTAGAATGGTTCCCATCTTCCTCTTGCAGTTCTAACCAAGTGCCATCTTTGCTAAGCTTGCAGTGTTTCATCTTCCAAGGGGACTAGTAAATCCTCTGCTGTTATATCGCAAGTCCAAATCAACCTTAATCCTGCAAGGACCCGCATATATACGACTCTGTTAGGACAGTTTATCTGAAGTCCAACGAACTCCACTCTTAGTAGAAGGCTGTACCACCAGAGTATGGGGTAGCGGAAACAGAGCAACCAGGCCCATCTTATGAGGAAGAGAGGGCTGTAGGAAGGTACAAAGAACTTGTAGCATACCAAGGGTTCAATAGAAACACAACCAGAAGTATTGTACAAAATAAAGTTTCATTATAAACACAGTTAGGTCAAGTTAAGTCTTGGGGCAAGTACTTCATCATAGAGGTTAGGAAAGAATTGGAGTAACAACCCTGTGGAGACTACACCACCCTTGTCCTCTTATTAGGTTACCCACCTATTGGTATAGTTCTGTACTACGCAAGTTGGTAGTGTGACTGAGCAGCCAGGCTGATCTCAAGAGGGGTAAATGTGAACTGTAGAGCTGTAACATCGAAATCCACAAATACAAGTATCCAAATAAAACTTACACAAGTTTTCTAGCAAAATAATTATGTATTTAACTGTCAGTTTTAAATAAGCACTCTTTAAAAAGGGCAATGTGCAACAATAGAAATGCACTTCAAATACTTTCTCAGAGTCAAGGTCAAGCAAGTATATAACTCTTTAGAAATGCTTCCTACACACTTCCTGCACCCTGAGGTGATTTCACTAACTAGGTCAGTAATGGCATTTATATCACTTTTGCACTTGTTAAAATTCTGAGGTTGGTAGAAAGGAAAGATTAAAGGAAGGAAAAATGTTAACAGGTTCTCAGAGCATGAGAGCACTTAAGTCTAGATTCAACCTTTCCTTGCAATATTAGTTAAAAACCAATTATCACCTATGAGGGACAGTTGGAATCAAGTCAATGGACTAGAAGAGTCTGCAGGGAGCCAGGACAGCCAATGTCAATTTGGAGCAAAGTCTATGGAGCGGAGGCACTTTTAGATAGCAATAAGTCTTGCACAAAGTTAGAGAGTTTGTTGTAGAAAAATCACTGTTGGGCGACAAGCTGACACTTGTGAAAGTTAGAGCTGAGATCAGCTCTAGAAAAGCAGCTACTGCAAATCTCAACTGAGAAAAGCAAGCTACAAATAAAGAGGTAAGCACCCCATAGTCAGCACAGTACCTTGGGTTGGAAGAAGAGGATCTAGCTGGCTTCTGCCTTGGATGCAGTGTTGCAGATCCTGTGTTCCTGGGCCTCAGTCGTAGGGACAAGAGGGAGGATGTCTGGAGGGCTCCTGCACAGCAGTTAGGATGTCGCCAGCAGCTACGGGCTCTTTTCAATTCAGCAGTATTTCGCAGGTTCAACGCGCAGTAAACAGCACCACTGTGATTCTTGGACACACGATGGGCTTCCTTCACTCTAAGCCCAGCACTCTGGTGAGGCGACTAGAGCTTGGTTTGTTCTGCTTCGGGAGGGTCCTCAGGAGACTCCTGGAGCTTTTGGTCGTCTTACAGACGTTGCACTCTACTACAGATTTCTGATCCCCTGGCACTCGGTTCCAGCAGCAGCAAAGAAGTACATCCAGTTGGGAAAGGTCTTCCAGCAAAGTTGGTCTTGGGGCGAGTTGGTCCCACGAACCCAAGGGAAGAAGTTGTCCTTTCCGGAGCTTCTATCGTCAATTAAGAAAAGGAGTTTCAGCATAGCAGTAGGGTTTCACCAGGAAGTTCAACGGTCCAGGAGGATGCAGCAAGCTTCTTTTCTCGAATCCTTCGTCTGATGTTTCGTCCAGTGGTCGACTGTCTCCAGTCCAAGAAGCCTCGCTTTTCATGCAGGTTTCTCCTATTCATGCACAGCCGAGCTGTCACTCAGAGCAAGGTGGTGGTTCTGCAAGTGCAGCCAGCCAAGGACAGGGAGTTTCGGGCACCTCCCGCGTTTCCTGCCCTGCCAGACACACTGAAGCCAGAGGCTGGTTTCAGGACAGAAGCCCACAAAGGCAAAACGAACAAAGGGCTTAAACCTGGTTTGGCACGCAGAGTAAAACCCAAGAGAGACATCACAAACAAGAAATGGCAAAAAAAAAAAAAAAGACGACCAGTACCATGTTGACACAATGGTCACCCATGGGTGCTATACTGCAGCTGAGGATTCAGCCTGCAGTAGAAAAGCACAATGGAAGGAAAATTAAACCACTGCCACCAGCCACTTAAAGTAGTGAGGAGAACATAAAAAAATGTTAAATGAGTAAGTAGAAAAAGGGCAAAGTTAACCCCCCCACACCCCCCAGCATTCCACATAAGATGGTGTGTGCTGGATCTACAGAGAGAAAAGGTAAGTAAAGTCCACTTTACTATTCTTGGGAACAGTAGTTCTCACAAGAAAAGGTATTTAACCCTCATGAGAAATCTAAAGGACTTCTCTGACACAGCGCTGATGGTGCTGTGTCTCACCATTCAAAAAGTAGATGCCTATGAAGTTTGTCAGACTTCAAAAACAAGGGAAACATAGTCCAAATCAGATCAAAATACACGAGAGTGAGAAAAAGGCTTCACTCACTCCAGGATAAAAATTAAAAGTCCTTGAATCTAGCAAAAGAGCTGGGGGTCTCTAAGGTTGAAGGGAATTAGCACACAAAGGACTATCTGTCCTTGCTAGTAATTTACCTGGGCGCTGTGCCTCCCCGTATTGCCACACTGCTGTCTTCCCCTGGATGAATTTAACTTCCCTATGTGCCAACTCATTGAATTCTAATAAATACTGCTTAACCTCTACTTTCCTTTTGGTGACATTGCAGTTCCTCCCGCTTGTAATATTTGCAGGTAGTTTTCAATGTCCGTTAGTTGCCTACGAATCCGTTTCAATATCCCTCTTCCTTTGAGATGCACTCACCCCTAATCACACATTTAAGACTTTCTCACAATGACGCACGGGACTCCACCGTGCCCACATTCAATTAAAGAAACGTATCTATAGCCCTAGTTAGTTCCTCGCTAAATACCCAGTCAGTTAGCCCCTCGCTTTTCAACATCCGAGGTGTCTTCGCTTTCATCTGATAGTTTAACATTGTGGTCATCGGCACTGGGGCGTGATCGGACAGCGTTCGTGATAGAATGGATACCTCAGTCACTGCGCTTACCAGTGTTTGAGAAACCAGTCCAGTCATGATGCAGCGTTGTGGACAGAGGAGTAGAACGTTTACTCTGCCTTTCCTGGGTTTCTAAGCCTACAGACGTCAAGGACCTCCCAGGTCCAGCACATGTCTCGTAGTATGTGTGACGTTTTCTGTGGTGGGTGTTGGACTTCACCAGTGCGGTCCAGGTCTTGTTCCAGGACCACATTGAAGTCCCCAGCCCATATGCATTTCCATGGGAGGAGTCTTCAGAAGCTGGTGGCTGATCCACTCCAAGGACTCCACGGAGTTCCGATTGGCGCAACAGTAGTTAAATACTATAGGAGTGGGGGAGGGGGCTCCTTTTGTTTGGGTTGCACTGTGACCCACGTCTCTTGCCCAGCCCTCTCCGACAGCATACACAGTGTGTGCAATTTATGTTCCCCGACTCAGGCTCTACCATGGTCGAACGCCCCTTCTGGGGTCCTCCACTGAGGGGTCCTTGGCCTTTCTCTACGTCGGGTGCATGATACGCTGTATTTTGGTCTCTGGGACGCCATGTCACTCCGTTCTTGCACCCAGAGGGATCGTGGAGGATTCCTTTTTCTTACAGGTCCCAGCTTAACCAGTCTGCAGCTTAGACGGCAGGGTAAATTGCCGGATTCATGTGGACATACCCAGGAGCTAACAGCCATCTTGACTGGGCACTCTAGCGGCCCCAGATAATTGGCAACCTTGACTTGTAACCCACTGAATAGGAAAGTTTTCAGATGTGCAGCCATTATCACCACAGACTCAATATCATCATACAGAGTACTAAAAAGCTGCAAGAAACTGGGCCCACAATTCACCTTAATCAAAACCTGGCAGAGAAACGTCCAGCTCACCCCATCAAAAGCCTTCTCGGCATCGATAGCAACTGCTGCTTAAGCCTCAGCCGAATTCCCTTTGAGATGGAAAACATTCAGCAATTCCCTTAAATTATGGTAGCTATTTCTGCCCTAGACAATCCAGCTCTGATTTTTGTGAATTAGTTTCGGCAAACCATGGAGTGTCATGGCATACATTGTAGCCAAGAACTTAACATCCACATTCAACCATATTGGACGGAAATTCCCACAAAAGGAATGATCCTTGCCAGGCTTAGGAATTGTATTCATTTTGTTTATTGGTCACTTATTAGGCGCTTATATAATTAGCAAAACTGTTTCAAAGCGGCCACAGTGCAAACAGGATGGAGACAGGGAAGAGAATGAATTACAGAAGGATAAATAATTGCATTAATAGTACAATCAAATAATGAGAATAAAAGGGAAGACAAGACAAACCTACTATGCTTTGTGAGTTTTCAGAACGTGCAAGTGTAGAGGGAAAGGGGGGAGGGATAAGGTGCTTAGATGCTCATGGAGAAGTGCTCAGGGTAAGTGCTAAGAGGAGACGAACGTAAGTGCAACCACCGATGAGTGGGTGAGCCAAGTAAGTGCAGTAGAAAGACAGCGGCTGGGATGAGAGATGTGGGGTGTTAAGGCCCCGAGGACACAATGCCCCTGCACATCGGTCACACTGCTGTAAAATGAAGAGGAGAAGGAGGCGGTGAAGAGAAAGCCTTGAGGCTTTTTCGGTACTTAAGGTCTTGTTCAAGACAGAAAGGGAGGCTGTTCCACATGAGGGAGCCAGCTGAGGAAAGTGATCACCCACCAGCTCTCTGCTTAGCAAAGCGCTTAACACACTAATCACTGATGTCCGAATACAATCAATCAGTGACTGCCTCAGTGCCAACAATCTCTGCATACAGTCTTGCTGAAAAGGGGGCAAGAGTGACTAAAAGTAGTATAGAATTCAATAGGGAATCCATCCGGCCGAGGGCATTTCCCAGCAGACATTTACATTGAGTCAACTTCCTGAGTGGCAACTGCCCTGTCGAGACAAAGCCCATTAAAATCACCCAACCTAGGAATATCAACCTGGTCCAGATATCCGGACACCTCCGACGCCGTAATGCACCCATCAACCCCATCCCAAAATAAAATAAACAGCTAGCCTGCACATAAACACAACCTGCACCAAGAATCAAGAGGGTGGCCCAGGACAAGGCACCACAACATGCACGACCAGTACGAAACAGGTGCAGCCAATTGTATGACAAATATGAGCAGCTTGATCACAGTACAAATCTGAAAAAACAGGGGGTGCACACATACAATACAAGGAAAGAAAAAGTCACAAAAAGGACAGAAACGCATTAGCAGTATTAAAGTGCATTTTCTAACTAAAGAGATTCTACATGTATTCCACATTACAACACCTGAAACATCTATTCAACTAGAAAAAGCAGGAGCCCATACATTAAATGGAGCGAGGCTGTGACCACGTACTGTGAGAAATGTGTACGTAGTATATATCCACTTTTACAACCTCAGACATGCTCATCACTTGCCCCCATCTTTATACCATTGTTTAGCCACCCTTTGCGAGAATGCCTCGGTCATCTGTTAATGTGTTATTGTAAGCCATTTCTGAACCAAACTGGCATCCCTGTTCTTCGAATAGATACAATAAAAAGTAAAAGGTATCCAGCGCAGAGGCACTACAGCTCTGGGGAGAGGGCCGGCACTGATTTCTGAGCCAAAGGTGCATAGTGAGAGTAAGACAATAACACGTGTTACAGGCATCTCGGTGCTGTACGTAAATGTAGAAAAACAAAATAGCAAAAGAAGTTAAACATTTAAGAAACCAGGGTGAGGGTTTTGGGGGTGGGGGAATGGATGCTCGGGAGCCAGAGCAAGTTGCCCACTCCTTATTAGCGCTCCCATAATGGAGAGGCTAAAAGTCGCAAATATTGTGTAATACTGGGTATGAATCAATGATTGTGAACGAGCGCAGGGGTTCAAACACCTGTGAGCTGCTGGGGCGATGTGGCGCTGTGCTCTACTATGAAACCAATGGAGATCTGGTGAAGGCAATGAAGGAGCGAGGCAGCCACATGCACAGCACCCAGTTGGGAGGTGAGAGAGAGACTGGCGTGTGGACCGAGGTTGCTATGTGTTGCAACCTTGTAATGAAAATACGCCTCCTCTGCTAGATCACTTAACAGCAATTAACAACTGGGGAAGCGGCAAGCAAAAATGAGCCCACCTCCTGGGCCCTGACATAGAAAGCAATAGACTTGGATGCTGCTGCATGCCAGATTAATCATGAGGCTTGCAAACACCAGTGAGTGCTCAACGTTCAGTCATGTCACATTCCGATATTCCCCAGAGTTGGAGGTGATGGGAGGATCCCTATGGATGCACCACCCACCCTCCCCCGGGCAGGGAGATTAGGTGTTGTCGTGGCACTCGTTACGCATCCAGCGAGACACGACTAGTAGAGGAAAAATAGACAAAGGGATGAAAACAGGTTCCATATTGGTCCTTAAATTATGACGCAGACGCCAAGGACCATAGATGGCACATAAGGGAAACTAGCGCATGCCTAGAGCACAGATCCCCCCCCCCCTCCCCCAAATTGGATGAATAAAGTTGCCCCATCTGCTGGATGAAAAGCAGCTCCAAAGAATCCTACACACACTACTTTTCACAATAGTGTGGGAAAAGCTTAAATGTACATTGACAACGTCGGTCATTATTTGAGGAGTAGAGTTGCGGGTTAGTTTAAGAGCCTAGGATTCAAATGTAAAGGCCAGAATACGACCAATCTCTTCTACCAGGTTAAGACCCCTTCCCCCACACCCACAAACCCCCGGATAGCTTATTAGCTATGCAATGCAGATGTAAAGAAAAATACAAAATGACTTACAAAGACAAACATCCCACTTAACCCTTGCAGATCTTCCAGATGATGGAGGGAAAATGGATAAGAACTCCATTCCAAAAGATTCTGTGCCAGATAAAAACACTTAGCCAGTGCTCAAGAAATGAATACAACTGCCCATGACATAGCACTGGAGATCAAGGAAATGAATGGCTGCTGTTAGTTAAGATTTTCATAGCAATGATAAATCTGCCTCATCTGTGTCAACCCCAGAACTTGTTGCTTTACTGGTTGATTATTTTTCCTTATACTTCAGTGAGTGGGAACCTCTCTCCGCACAGAGTCTTTTACTCTTTTTATGGGTGTCATATTTAAGACTCTGCACAGTGTCTTTTTTTATATCTTATCCTCCAACAACTTTTGGTATATACCTTTTCATTGTTGCAGGTTTGCCCTTGGGGCTCCCCTTTAACTTTCTCTGGCTAACCTTTTGCGAACTACAGTTCCGAAGGGTAGAAAGTATCTTTGGATCCCTTTTAAATTGTATTAGGTGAAACCTGCACTGGAGTGCTGGGGAGATGCATCTCCTTTTAACTGTAGCATTTATGCTGCAGGCAGGGCCAAGCTTACCTTTAATGGCTGATGGCAGTGAACCTTTACACCAATCCTGTGCACCTTTACAGTGGGCTGTTTCCACAGCCCCGGTAAAGGCACCCATAGGTGCTCATGTTACCAAAAGTCCCCCCCCCCCCCACCCAGACCTCTTTTCACCATTTCAGTGTTTTGCCATTTCTTGTTCCTTCCCCTGACATTCAGGGCAGGAAAATCCAGAGTGTTAACTTTAACTTCGGCTGGAATCCTTTGGATTCCCTGGCCAGGCTCCAGAGTTTCTGAAGGCAGGAAGCGAGGGAGGAGTCCAAAACTTTGTACGCCTTTGTCTTCCAGCCTGACTGCAAAAAAACTGTTCAAACTGGGAGGCTGCCTGTTCTGAAAGAACAGCCAACAACCCCCCTCCCCACACCCCCCACACACCCCCAGTTTGATTGGTTGTGTTCCTGCACAAAAGTCTGATCCTGGAAGCTGAAGAGATAGTCGACCACTGGAACCAAAACCAAACAGATGAGGAAAAGGCTGCTGTGACGGTTTCCAGTGACCAGAGAGCCTGCTGTGTAACCGGAGCCTGCCGTTACAGTTCCTTGCAATCGACCAGGGGACTCAGAAAAAACGACAGCCCGACCATCCCACGTCATGCTGCAACCTTGCGGGGCTACAATACCTCAAGCCATTGTGCACAATCTTCCGAATTCCGAGTCTTGCTGAAACTTCGTGGTCATCCTGCTGGACCTCCACAGACGTGAATAGAGTCCGAAAAGTCTCCTTGCCAGAGTGCTGGACCTTGCAAATGACGAGAATCCGACCAGCAATATTCAGTATTCTTCTGGCTCCTGAAAAGGGCACCAAATCCACAGAGCCGCATCCAGCCACGAAGAAACTCTTGCCTAGAGCCTTCTGCATCGATCCTAGCTGAAAACGCTCACCCAGGGTCCTGTCTTCATAAGGAATTCAGCGCCTGGGTTTTTGGCTGCAGATCCTGAAGTTCTCCTGCTGCAAACTTCTTCTGTGCTGAGGTACTGTGCCGACTTGGGTATTACTTACCTTAAGTGTCTTCCGATTCCTCTGCATCTTTGGGGTGTTTCCTGTGTTTGGGAGTCCTCTCGTCCAGTGCACCTAGCCTCCAGTGTGAAGCCTCATACAGCGTCTTCTCTGAAGTCCCTGTACCCTCAACTAACTTTGAAAGTAGAATACTTACTTGTTTGAACAGTCTTCCTCAAGAACTCTGACTTTGCCTGCAACTGAGCCCTATCTCACCCTGCCTACAGCTAGCTCCTTCACCACTAGGGTCCCTATTCTGCCTCAGACAACTCGTGTAATAGAATTGGGATGGGCTGGATACTTCAAGGGGTCTGCCTTGAAAAGCAAAACAAGTGTTGAAAAGTTCACTTGTAAAAGGAGTTGGTAACTAACTCAGAGTGGGCAGTTACAAAAGTTCTTACTTACCTTGAAAGTGTTCTGCCACTTGTAAAAGTATATGTAAGGTTATTTTACTTACCTTGGAAATGCTCTGCTATTCTGAAAAGTATAAGGTCTTACTTTCCTAAGAAACTGTCTCGGCATTCTTACAGAAAGTAGACAGAACGTTAATTTACTCACCTGTGAATTGGGTCCCCCTCTTCCCAGAAGGAATACTGTTGGTTCCACTGTACTATTCCTTTTACGATATAAAAGTAGGAGTGTCTCCAATTGGGTCTTGCCTCCCCTGACTTGCTCTTATCCTGTCCAGAATAAGTCTGCCTTAGGTTATACTTACCTCCAAGTTGTCGATGGCTCTTTTTGAAAATGTATAGGTTTTACTTACCTTGTGTTAGCGGAGTGCCATCCTAAAACAAGTTAAAAAGAGTTATTGTTTGCCTTAATCTGTGTTATGATATATGATATTTTGTTTGTATCATGCTCATACACAGGTGTTTCAGAACGCAACGAGGCAAGGGAGGACAATATAACGATCTTACTAGGCCCAGAGACATTGAGAAGGGGCAAGTGCGGCCAGCAGGTGGGGAGTGGAAAGTGCTGAACACGTGATAGAACAGATGTCGGATAAGTGCAGGGGTTGGGAGAGAGGAGAGACTAAGTCCGAAATCAGAGGGTAACCAGGTGCCGGTGGCAAAGCAGACAGATTAGCAGGGGAGAGGAAGAGCAAAGGCAGAAGCAAGAGGAAGATATTGAGGTGCTTCCGGAACCGAAGATGGTTCAAGTTTCAGAGAGGCAGGGAGGCTGTTCTAGAGGGAGGCCCCAGCCGAGGAAAGGGATCTACCCCCAACTCGTGCCTTGAAACACTTGTGTATAGGCGCGTTATAAATGCCATATCATATCAACTTGTTGCTTGGAGAAGCGACTGACCCTGAGGGAGTTGGAGCTGAAGGAGTGAAGAGCTCGAGTAGGAATGTATTTACGGAGGTACTATGGACCCAGGCCCCAGAAAACCCTGTGGACAATGCAAAGGTGTTGAACTGACCAAAAAGCAAACTGTAATAGTATATTACAAAATTATATTTTACCTGCCTAGAATAGCAGTGTTCTTAAGTGTAGTTAACCTTGGTCTGCCTTGAGCCATTCGGAAATAGTGTCATACGTTCTTACTGATTTTTAGGCAAAGTTTGTTTGCAGTACCCTCTGGGAACACTACAAAAAACTCTGACTACAGATATAGGAAACCCAACATTTGGTATAAACTTGTACTACACAGTTTTGGTAGCGTGTTCAGCAGCCAGGCTCATCTCAAGAGGGGTCAATGTGAGCTGTAGTGGAGTTACAGAGATTTACAGTTACAAGTATTCAAATAAACTTACGCTCAAGGTTTCTTGAATAAACAATTATTATCAGTCAGTTCGAATAAGCCTTCAGAAGGGAGCAGTAACACTCAAACACACTTCATGAAATACACATACACACTCTTAAGATCTCTAAATCAGTAGATACCCTTTTGGGATGGCCAGACAGACACTACCTACACCCTAAGGGGACTTCAATTGCTAGGGTGCTTGGGACATCAATATTTCACGGTTGCATTTAGAATCCGATAGTAATAAGTCAAAGGAAAAGATTATTTAGAACATACAAGAGACCACCAATATTCTTTAGCAGGCAAATCAGATCCCCCGCAATAATAGCCATTCAGTAAAAGAGGCTAAACCAAGGTCAATAGGCAAAAGTCTATATGAGCTGAAGCACTTCTTTGTAGGCAAGCAGAAAGTCTTTGCACAGTGTTTTAGAAGTCTTTGAAGAAAGGAAGAATTAAACGGAGGGCCAAAAGCGGATTAGACTTGTGAGTAGTAGAAGAGGCAAGCAACTCTACAGTAAGAGGCAAGTTCTCTCAGACTTTACAGTACCTTTGTATTGAAGAAAATGTGAAGCAGATGACTTCTGTTCCTGCGCAGCTCTGCAGATCTCACTGTTCCCGGGCCTCAGTCGTGGGGACAAGAGGGAGGACTTCTGGGGACTCCTGCACTGCAATGGGATGGTCACCGCTCGCAACAGGCAATCTTCAAATCAGTGGCTGTTCAGTGTTTCAGCTCCTCGTCTCTACCGCAAATAGCAACACCGCAGTTCCTGGGTGTCGAGATGGTCTTTCCTTGCTTCTGGGGTCCCGTACTCTGTTGAGGGGGCTCAGGCTCGGTCAGTCCTGCTTCCTGGGAGTCCAGAGGATCTTCCTGGAGCTCTAGGCCAGCTTTAAAGCAACACACACAATCTGGTGGTCCTCTTCCTGGCTATACGGTTTCCAGCAGCAACTCTGTGGAAATTCAAACCAGCCCCGAGATGGATGTCTAGTTGGCTTACTTTGGAGTATATTGGCCCCAACAACTCAAAAGGGAGAAGTCATCCTTGCAGGGGCTTCTCCGTCTATACACATTTGGAGTTTCAGCACAGCAGCAGGGCTTCACCAGGCAAACCAACGGTCCAGGATTTGCAGCAGGCGTCCTCTTCAAGTTCTTTTCTGGTTCCTTCGTCCAGTGGTCGACTCTGCCTTCCAAGCCAAAAGCCTTGCCTTTTATTCAGTTCTCTCTCATTCATTCCAGCCCAGCTGTCAGTCACCCAGCAGGGTGGCTGTCCTTGCCGGACAGTCAGTCGGCCAATCACCAGAGTGCATTTGGGTCTCCTAGGAGTGTAAGCAAAGGGAGTTTCAGGCACCTCTTTCACTTCCTGCCTACCCTAGACACCCTGGAGCCAGCGGCAGGCTTCACTCGTGAATCCCCGCCAAAGGCAAAGCGAACAATGTGACCAGACCTGGTTTGGCGCAGAGTAAATCTCAAGAAGGACCTTTCCACAAACAAATGGTGAAAAACAGACTACAGAGGGCATTTTGACAAAAATTGCACCCTTGGGTGCTTTACTGCAGCTGTGAACGCAGCCCGCAGTAAATGCACACCATGGTAGTTAAAACGGAACCACTGCAGGCAGCCATTCAGTGAGAAAAGGGTAACATAAAAATATGCTACATGAGAAGCTAGACAAAGGGGATACTAGGTAACCCCTCCAGCACTCTATTGTAAGATAGTGTGTGCTGTGTCTAGAAAGTTACAAATATAAGTAAAGTCAATTTCACTTTACTGCTCTGGGAACAGTAGTTTATCCCAGATAAGGTATTTAAACCTTTGGGAAATCTGAAAGACTTCCCTGTGTCACTGCACTGAAGGTGCAGTGTGACGCAATGTAAAAGATGCCGCCTATGGAGTTTGTCAGACTCCACAACCAAAAGAAACTGTTCAAAAATACATGAGAGAGAGTGGGAAAAATGGTCTCACTCTCTCCAGGTTAAGAAGATCAAGTCCTCAAAATCCAGCAAAGTTGCTGGGGGTCTCTAAGGTGGAGGGAATTACCAAATTCCTGAGAATTCTCCCTAACACTCATCTTCGACTGTTTCACCAAGCTAAAAAGTAAGGGTAATTGTATATTAAACCCAAAAGTCCAACTCCCCTTGAATAACTAATTCTGAATCAGAGTTTTATAGGTTTTGACTATTCCTTGATTAAGTGTTCGAAGTATATTGTCCATTTGGTTTATTACGTGATTTCTCGCGGAGCATCAAATCTAAAAGTAACTATTGCTTTGACTTCCCTAGAACTAGTGTTCGGTATTCTAAGTAAGGTCTTATGCTTTGGTCTGTGTACCTTCAAGCATAAAGATATGTTTTTATAAATGTGTTTTACAATGCTATGACCAGTACTTGCCCCAAGACTTCACTTGGCCTACTTGTATTTAAAATAAATCTTTCTTTTGTAGAATACATAGGATTGTCTGTGTAACTATTGAATTCTTGGTGTACTACAAATTCTATATACTTTCCTACAGACCTCTCTCTCCTAAGATAAGCCTGGCTGCTCTGTCTACGCTTCCATATACTCGGGTGGTACAGCCTTATACTAAGAGTGTTATACTAAGAGTGGAGTCTTGCACTGCCTCAGTTGAATGGTTTTACTAAGCCCTTAGTTGGACTTCAGAAACACTGTCCTAATAGCTGCATCAACCTTCAGTCAGAACGTATCATGGAGAATGAACACATCAGTGCAGTTGAGGACAATCGCGATACACTGGCCGCAGAACTGGACATGGCAATTAGAGATTACAAGGCTTAATGCTAAAATTGAAGATCAAGACAAAGGGGATCGAGGAGTGTTAGGGAGAATTTTCATTTCTGTCCCAATTCCTCTCACCTTAGAGACCCCCAGCTCTTTTTCTGGACTTGGCACTTTTTCATTTTGACGTCTGAATGAGTGGGACCTTTTTCTCACTCCCTCATGGGTTTGTCCCTGGCTGGGATTTTATGTTTTCACCGGTTTTGGAGTTTGACAAACTCCATAGCTATCTGCTTTTTGCATAGTGACACACTGCACCTTCGGTCAATCCTTTGGATTTTGCTAATACTTTTTCTTGGGTGAACTATTGTTCCCTCTTAGGTGAACTACTGTTTGCAAGAATAGTAAGGTGAAATTGATTTCACTTACCTTTTTACTTTGTAGGTCCAGTACACACACACACCATCTTATGTGGAGTGCTGGGGGGGTTACCTAGTAGCCAGTTATCCGACTTTCTCATGTAAGCCCTTCCCAGCAGGGCTCGCTGAGCATAGCACCTCAGCAAGTTAGACTGGGGTTTAAGATGCTGCTTGGCCGGCCAACATACTGAGGAAAGTGAAGGAGCGTAATGGTCTCCGTCTCTCGGGGAGTCAGCCGCTCTGAACCTCCCGTAACCCTTAGCACGCTGCTCAAAGTGCAAAAGGGAAATGACAGGTGTCAACATAGGCCAGTATCAGGAGTGTGAGGAAGAGAATAGGCTTTGTGTTTTACTTCTGTTTTGTTATGCCTGGCCACAACCTTCGGTCGCGCTCTGCCATGTCGTGCTATATGTTGCCTCAAGGTTTGGGTGCTTTACAAATGTACAAAATAAATGTGTGGCTTGATTGTTTGCACCCATCACCGATCTGCTCACATTCTTCCTTATACTATACTGTTTTCAGGTGCCCCACTCCAATTCTCTCGGTTGTGTACTGCTCCCATGTGACTCACTGCAACTTTGCCCTTCTGAGGTTTTACTCTCGTATCCCTGGGATTTTATCCTGTGGCACCCAATGCAATTAGTGCCCCACAGGGTTTTGCTCTCCAATTCTGAATATAATTCATGTATCTAGGACTTGCATACCACAACTTAACATGCCTAGTTATCGCCAGGAACAACTAGAAATATGTACCCATATGTGTGAAGTTTTACGCAATGGGCCCTCTGGAATGCTTACTCAGAGCTCCCCTATGGAAATATTCTTATCCACGGTCTACTCCATACCCATTAATAAATGCTCTCGGTTTTCTGCTCCTCCTCATGCAGCCATACTCTCATAAAGGGAATAGTCGCCCCACTCCAGGGTACATCAGGACATTTCCTCACAACAGCCTCATCTAAAAGGACACCACTACAGAATCAGCTCTCCACTAGCCTCCCGGCATTCAGGTTTAAACCTCAACACACTACACGTATACCAACTAAGCTACACAAACAGTGTTACACAAGAATTGATGTAGTAACAGACTACACAACCCTTGTCTAGTTGGTATTAGGTAACACACCTTTTAGTATATGGCTGTACTACACAGGTTAGTAGTGTAACTGAGCAGACAAGCCTATATCAAGAGGGGTAAATGTGAGCTGAAGCAAAGAAATTCGCAAATACAAGTAGCCAAGTAATACTTTTACTCAAGGTTTCTGTTATAAATAGTTATTTAACGTACATTTTTAAATAAGCGTTCTTTAAAAAGGCAAGATATGTAACAATCAAATATACTTTTCCAGAATCAGCATAAGTTTACACACTTCCTACACCCGGATTGGACTTCACTCACAAGGACAGCAATGGCATTTATATAAATCACTAGTGCACTTTGCAGATTCTGAGGTTGCATAGAGGAAAAGTTATAGGAAGGAAACAGGTTGAACAGTTTCTCAGGGCATGCGAGTACCTTCCAATGAAGTCTTGACACAACCTTTCCCAGCAATAACAGTCCCAGCAATAACAATCTAAACACTAGTCATCACCTATGAGGACAGAAAATATCAAAGTCATTGAACAAGAAGAGTCTGCAAGGAGCCAGGACAGCCAAAGTCAATTTGAGCACAGTCTATGGCGCTGAGGCACTTCGTAGTTAATAAAAGTCTTGCAAAGTTGGAGAGCTTTGTAGAAAATCACTATAGGGTCACAAGCTGTTACACTTGTGGAGAGCAGAACTGAAAACAACTCTTAACAAAAGTAGCCAATGCAAGTCTCAACTGAGAAGAGCAAAGCTAAGAAGGCACTGGGGTAAGTACCCCAAGTCTGAATAGTGCCTCTGGTTTGAAGAGTGGTCCAGCTGGATTATGTCATGTTGCAGTGATGCAGATCCCGGGCCTGAGCCTCAGTCGTGGGGACAAGAGTGAGGATGTCTGGAGGACTCCAGCAGCAGCAATTTGGAGGTCATCAGCAGGTACGGGCTCTTTTCGGATCAGCAGCACTTTGCGGGTTCAGCATGCGGTAAACAGCACCACCTTTAATCTCTGATATCGGTTGGGCGTCCTTCACTCATTGAGTCCTCCACTCTGGTGAGGACAACAGCTCTGGTCATCATGCTTCTGAAGGGTCCAAAAGACTGAGGAGCTTCAGGACGGATTGCAGACGTTGCACTCTACTACATATTACGACCCCTGGCACTCGGTTCCTGCAGCAGCAAAGAGGTACAGCCAGTCGGGGAAGATGATCTGGTCCAGTGGAGTTGGTCTCGGGGTTAGTTGGTCCCACTAACCAAAACGGAAGAATTTCGGAGCTTCTTTTGTCGATCAGAAAAAGGAGTTCCAGCACAGCAGCAGGGCTTCACCGGGCAATTCAACGGTCCAGGAGAATGCAGCAAGCTTTGTTCACAGTTTCTTCGTCAGGTGTTATTCCCAGTGGTCGACTTTGCCTCTAGTCTCAAAATCCTCGCAGTCTAAGCAGGTTTCTCACAATCATTCACAGCCTAGGCTGCCAATCACACAGAAGGGTGGCTGTCCTGAAAGGACTGCCAGTCAGCATATCAGGGCTGGTTGCATTCAGGCATTCCTACATACAAAAGGACAGGGGAGTTTCTGGAACCCCCATCACTTCCGGCCCTTTCAGACACACTCGAGCCAGAGGCGGGTTTCAGGACTGAAGCCCACCAAAGGCAAAATGAAGAAAGGGCTCAAACCTGGCTTGGCGCGCAGAGTAAAACCCAAGAAAGACCTCACAAACAGAAAATGGCCAAAAAGATGACTGGGGCCATTTTGTCAAAAATGGTCACCCATGGGTGCTATACTGCAGATGAGGGTTCAGCCTGCGGTAGAAAAGCACAATGGTAGGAAAATTAAACCACTGCCACCAGCCATTTAAAGTAGTGAGGGTAACATAACATTTTGTACATTAGTAGGTAGGTTAAGGGGCTACTAAGTAAAACCCCGTCCCCCCACCCACTCAGCACTCCACATAAGATGGTGTGGGCTGGACCTAAAGTCAATTTCACTTTACTATTCTTGGGAACGGTAGTTCACACAAGAAACAGTATTTAAACCTTATTGAGAAATCTAAATGTGGTGTGTGTCATCATACAAAAAGCAGATACCTATAGAGTTTGTCAGACTCCAAAAACTAAGAAAACATATAATCCAAATCAGGTCAAAACACACAAGAGTTAGAAAAAAAAGAAAAAAAAAAAAAAGGGCAAAAGTTGGAGGCTTAGCTTCCCAGTCCTAGCTCCCAAACATTGGAATGCCCTCCCCACTACCCTAAGGAATGTGACTCCCACCTATCCTTCTGGAAGGCACTCAAACCCAAGCTATTCAACTAGCCCAAGCTACCCCGTTGTGCCCACTCAGACATCTGGTCCAGAAAGGTTTTGAGTTATAGCTGGCTCCCCTGTAACCATGGAACCATTGCAACCTTCTTTTTTCTTGTTAACAATGTCAGGTCTAACCAACAACTGTCTGGTATCAGGTTCACTGTAACCACGAACCACAGACAGTAGGTTCTTGCTGTTTTATGTAATCAAATAAGCCTCGTGGTCTTCCATGTAACTAAGTAAGCCTTGTAACGGCGCCACAATGCCCCAAGGCCGCTTTATGAATGTAAAAATTAAATTTAACCCTGGAGTGAGTGGGTTTATTTTTAAAAAGTCAAAGTCCAGCAAAAGAGCTGGGTGTCTCCAAGGTTCAATGGAATTAGCACAGAAGAACAAGTTACTTACTAACTGTATTGGTTTTTCGAGTGGATGTTTCTCCCACGTATTCCTCATCTTAGATATCATGTCTCCCAGCTCTGCTGCTTCGGGAAAAAAATGTTTTACCAGAGGGTGCTGTGCTCGAAGCCGCTGAGTTGTAGTCCCGAGGGCTGCCGGGGAGTGTCGTCGTCATCCGTGGTATAAAGGGCTCGAGCCACGCCCGTTAGCCCAGTTCTGTTTTTACAGTGTTAATGGTCGCATCAGTTGATCAGGCTTTCATAGTCCCTTGGCTCTTAAGGAACTTTAAGTGCAACTGGCATAAACTGTACAGAGGGGTAGGTTGGGAGGGTCGATGAGGAATACGTGGGAGGAACATCCATTCGAAAGAACGTTACAATTGATAAGTAACTTGTTCTTCGAATGGATTGGGTCCTCACACATATTCCTCATCTTAGATAGGCTCCCAAAGCAGTAAGAATTTGGAGGAGGGAGTACCAGAAATTTCAATCATGGACTGAATGAAGGACATCTTTTGCAAATAAGCCTCCTTGATATGATGTAGAGTCCAAGCAGTAATGCTTCACAAAAGTGTGCATCGACGACCAGGTTGCCGCAGCACAAATATCCTGCACCGGAACACCCCTCTGAAGAGCTGTGGAAGTTGCCATGCTCCTGGTTGAACGAGCCCTTAGCCCATCTGGAGGCTCCTTCCCAGCAAATTTGTAGCACTCAGATTGCTAGAATTTTCCATTTGGATGGAGTTTGCCAAGACACTCCAAGGCCCAATATGTGTCCTGTATATCCAAAAAATGGTTGGTTACATCGTCAGATATTTGCCAGTCTAGAAATATAGAAACAGAGCCCTTTTTGGGTCCAGTCTGTGCAAGCTCTCCTCCTCTTTACTTGCATGTGGAAGAGGGTAAAACGAAAGTAATGTAATCTTTTGTGATAGGTGGAAATCCAAGACTATTTTAGTGAAGGATGGCTTGACCTTTAGAATTACTTGTTCCTATGGGGAATGGTGTGAGGAGGCTTACAAGAGAGTGCCTGCAACTCACTCACCCTGCGGGTTGATGTTATAGCCACTAGCAAAATGGTTTTCAAAGTGAGGAGCCTTAACGGGCAAGAATGTAAAGGCTCAAAACGGGCACACATTAGAAATTTTAAAACTAAATTTAAATCCCAGGTGGGGACCTGAAAAAAGGCAGAGGTTACACATTTCTCAGTCCTTTTAGAAACTGGGTAACTAAAGGCATTTTAAAATAAGAAACCTCTTCCAAGGAGAGCTTGAAAACAGATAGCGCTGTTAAGTATCCTATAATAGTGCCACCTTGGAGCCCCAAATTGACTAAGTGGAAAAGGAAAGACAGCACTGTCGGAGTATTACATAATGGGTCCACATTCTTATCCCTGCACCAGATACTGAACTTGTTCCAACAACACCGATATAGAGATTCTGTTGCTGGCTTTGTGGCCGAAAGCAAAAACTCCATTACGTCATTCGGGAGGTTCCAATCCTTATATACCAGCCTCTCAGAAACCACGCGTGAAGGCCGAGTGTCTTGACCTCTGGATGGAGAACCCGACCTTACTCTTGCGAGAAGATCCTCTTTTTGTGGAAGACGTATTGGAGGGCAGATGGATGTCCAGAAGGTCCAAGTACCACGTACTCCTGGCCCAATCCAGGGAAATTAGGATCATGGTTTTCCTGAACTTTCTCAACCTGATTACATGAGGAATCACAGGGAATGGAGGAACGGCATATAGGAGTTGAAATACCCAGTCCACCACGAAAGGGTCCCCCTAGAGCTCCTTTTGGGGGAAATTCCCTGGAGCAGTACAGTTCGCCCTTCCTGTTGACAGGTCGCAAACAGATCCACCCAAAGGGCAAAGATCTCTTCGACAGAGAAGCTCCTTCAAGGACGGCTTCTTCCTTTGGTCCCACCAACTCAATCAACTCATAAGACACCTGGATACCACTCTCAAGGCTGGTTAGGTTTAACCAGGGAGAGGGACACCCGTTTTTGTTCTTGAATCTACAGCTACTGGAACGGAAGGGAGTCCATTTTGTTTGCTTTCTTCAACGATCCCGTGCAGTGCAGGAGTCCCCTGATGTCCTCCCTCTTGTCCCCACGACTGAGGCTCAGGAACAGTGAGATCTGCAGGAACAGCCAGGAACCAAGACTTCAGCAACATTTGTTTTCTTCACAAAAGAGGTCCTGTGCCAACCAGATTGAGAGAACGCCACTCTCGGAGTAAGTTTGTGAAACTTTCCCAACTTGCAGGCCTAATCAGCTTGTGACCCCACAATGATTCTTTTTCGCCTAAACTACTTCTGAGCACTTTTGCAAAGACTTTATTTACTGTTTGATACCAGAACTGCTCTTTCCTATCCAGAACACTAGCCCATTGACTTTGGCCTGGCATATTGACTTGAACTATTCTGGTGAACTGAAACTATTTACACTGCTTAGAAAGATGATTGTGTAAATAAATTAATACGTGTTTTACCAAGAAACCTTGAGTATAAGTGTCTACTTGAACCACTGTGATTGAAAGTCCTTTGTGAAACTACTTGTACTGCTCACATTCACTCTTGAGATAAGCCTGGCTGCTCAGCTTGCTACCAACAAACTGTGTGGTACAGACTATTACCAAAGGTTGGTCTTGCTTACACCTGTAGTCCCAATTGTGTGTGGTGGTCCCAGAGGGTACTGCATGCAATTCTGCCTAACACATTTTCTTACTGAATTCAAGCAAGGTGTTGAGAGTTTTAGTTTTTTACTGTCTGAAATAACTTCTAAAAGCACACCTTTGTACAGTGTTGCAACTCTTAGGTTTGGCCTGAACCACACAAAGGTTTGGTAGAGTGGCTGAGCAGCCAGGCTTAGTCTAGGAGGGGAGGGGGGGGGGCTCTAGGAAGGTACAAAGAACTCTGAGCATACAATTGTTCAAGAACACACTAGTATATCTAAAGTTACATAACAAAATAGCCATTCAATATATGCAATAAGCCACACTGTTAAATATTTGAAAAGGTAAGTTCCAACAGAGTAACACACATAGAACACATTTGCAAGTTTCTTAAGCAATAGACCATAGGTGTAATAACTTCCAGAATAACTTTAATGGTAACTAATCTCTTAGTAAAACCATCTAAAACATACATGCCTACTTTTCCAACTTATGAGAACTGTGCCCCAACCAGACTTGAGTTCAACCATGGTTGTGGGTGCCTCTCAATGTTCAGGGGGTCCCAAGTCCACTAGAGGTTAGGAGTTCAGCAGTATACAGTGTTCAAAGTTCAAAAGTGACAGAGTTCAATCGGATCTCTTCTGGGATTGCCGGAGTTAGGTTTTTCAAGTCAAAGAAATATACGGGTTTCCTTGTGAGGTTGCCTCAAGGACCAGTGTCCTAAGGCAGGAGAGATTACAATGGGTTGTCCACCACAATGCATATGGGGGGGGATACAGCCATCTACGACAACCAAGAAAGCAGGATCAGCAAGCAAAGCTCCAGGTATGTTTTACAGGGAGTAGGAATGCACCTAAAATGAAGAACTTGGTGCTGCAAGACGGTCCCAGTGGAGTGGGACAGCAGGCCCGGTCACCAGTTTCTCAGTCTTGGCGACAGAAGGTGACTTCAGTGGATCTGGCGACAGCTCTCATGCAGATGGACACCCAGCAATGGATCTGCTCAGGTCTGTTTTGTTGGTGCCTTTTCCAGACTCTGAAGAACGGATGTCGCGACAGTTGACTCCCTTTCTCGGTCCTCGTCTTGTGTGAGGAGACTGGAGAGCTGGATTGAGTCTCTGCAGGTTAAGAAAGATGCCCGCAAAGTTCAAGGCGGATTCGCTCTTCGCGTGACGATGCACAGGATAGTGGCACAGGACCCCAGTATTGGTGAATTGCAGGTTGTGGAGGTTGCAGCTCTTCAAGCTAAGGTGCAAAATGCAATTAGTCTTGGGAATGGTTAGGGGGGCCCCCCCAGTCCAAGGGAAGAAGTAGTCTCGTTCGGATCTTCCCTGTTGCTCAGAAGTGGAGGTTGGGACAGCAGCAGTGGCTGGCATCTTCTTCCTTTGGGCTTCCTCTTTGGATTCTTCTGTTCCAGTGGTCGACCCAGTTTCTGCTCCAGGACGTCGGAATATATGTAGGAACACTGGCTGAGCCCACCAATCACATCCCATACAACATTCGAAACTTGGGGATGGCTGTCCAATGGGGACAGCTAGCTTCCCCGTCAGAAAAGGATTCTCTCAGGCACGCTACAGGACAATGGACTGGGAGGGTGGTGGTTCAGTTGACCCTCCCCACTCCCCGCCCTGACAGTCACTCAAAGACCCTTTACAGGCTTTCCATGGGAAGCTTGGTGAAGACAAAGGAATTTGAGGAACCTCCCCCACCCAGGTAGGTAGAAGACCCAAGAAAGAACACGCCATATGGATCAGGCCTTTAAAAAAGTACAGCCACCATTCTGGGAAAATTGAGGCCATTGTGTCACCCAACGCAGCCTGTGATGAAAGTTCACAAAACGTAATGTAAAACGTTACACTGCCACCAGCCTGAAAAGAGGGACTGGTCACAGTAACCAAAAGGTTACTGGAGAAGTGAGAAAAGAGATGCAATTATTCCCCTCAGCAATCAACACAAGGTGGGGTGTGCTAATCTCACAAAAGAACATACAGGTAGGATAAAAAGTATCCCCCTTGCCTTTGTAAGAGGGTGTTAACCCAGGGAAATTAAGGAAACATTACAGTGGAAGCTCTATGAGCTTCCACTAACTCTGCACAGAAAATTTGGTGTGCTACTTCAGTAAAATGTAGATGCCAGAAAAGATGGAGGAAAGCAGCAAGATAACAAAAAGAGGTAAAAGGGGTTCCCAGGAACAGACGAGCGAGTCTGGACAAAAGGTTTTCACTCACTCAGGAGAATCTGACAAATGGAAGAGTTCCTTAAAAAGTGCTGGGGGAAGATAATTGCACTCAAAGAAAATCTACGCGAACACAAGGATACAGAGAAGCAGAAATACAATCACATATGGGCTACCAATAGAACATGAACATCTGCCCATTCTTTTCATGGTAAATATAAAGAGTACTGCATTATTTTAATGCACCAAACAAGATAGCAATACTTACTGTGCATTGTCTTTAACAGGTGGCGAAGTGTGCCTTTCTAGTGGACCAGAGCCAGTGGCAGCCGGACCTTTAAATGCTTGAGGAATATCTCCATAGCTGTGAGCAGGAGAGGTATTCACTTTATGTCCAGTTGTTGCAACTCGATTGGGCCTAGAAAGTGTTTCTACAGAATGACATCTCTCTACAGGGCCAGGCAATACCAGGGGGTGGCTTTGTGAGTTACCACTCCTGTCCGAAGAGTGTGCTCTTCGGAGGTAACGAGAGTGTGGTCTTTCCTCAGTCAGATGCACCGTCCTCCCCCTGCCAGAGTTGTCACTTTTATCCCTCTGACTCGTGGCTCTCAGTTTATAAATACTGCTGCCTTCATCCACAGAAGAACTAGTAGGTTTTCGATCGTTGAACACAGTCATTTTGTTTGGGAGAGGTGGACCTGCCAAAGGTTTTCTCTCCTGGATACGGCCGCTTATGCTGACACAGGAAGATCCAGTGAAGGCTGTAGAGATTGTAGCATGTCCGCTGTCCATAGAATCTTCCACAGTACCTGAATCTTTGCTTCTTATGGAGGAACATTTGGTCATGAACGGGTGGTCCAGCACAGATGAAAGGCTGAGGCGGTCTGCTGGATTTTTCCGCAGTAACTGGTAAATTAGGTCACGAGATTCCATAGAGAGAAAGCTTGGAAACTCATAATCTGCAAGCACCACTTTATTTAATGTGTTCTTGACTGTGTCTGTATCAAAAGGAGGTCGGCCCACAAGAAACGTGTATAACATGCACCCCAACGACCACACGTCTGACTCCAACCCATGTGCACTCCGAGTGGCAATCTCTGGGGAAATGTAATTCGGAGTTCCACACATGGTAAAATGTTTCTCAGTAGGCATTTTTAACTGAGCAGCAAGTCCAAAATCTGCAATCTTGATATTCATGTTGCTGGACAGTAAAAGATTGGAAAGGGTAAGATCCCGATGTAATATGCCGTGTGAATGCAAGTACAACATTCCAGTGACAATTTGATGCATGAAGTGTCGAGCTGGTATGAAAAAAGAAAGATATTTCAAAATCACATTTTTATAAGTTTATATGCAAATCATTCATCGTTTATGACATTTGAATTAGGAAACAATGCAAATATTTGAAAACATTGTCCGTGGTTACGAATGAAAGCAGATTGAAAGATTTAAGTGCACAGATCAAATTTAGAATACAGCGTGGTAGCACAAGCTTTTCAAACATTGCTGCACTAATGAAATTCCGTTCTTAAGGACCACCTTTAGAAGCGATAATAAAGAACATGCATATAGAATTCTAAATCCCAAAATAAGACCAAGCGTGTGTTAATTGCAGTTTAACATGAAAGTTGGCTGTCCTATGGACACATTTTTGTGAAACACCATAAAAACAAGTCCTGCCTCAAGAAAACTGAGCACCAAGGAATACTATGTTACCCAAGAACTGAAGGGCTTCCAGCAAAAGAGAAATAAAGCGTCCAGAAGCTCAGCTGACAATTCCACTGTACAGAGCAAGGTTCCACACCCCCTGTAATGTAAACACCCGGGAGGGCAAGTGTTTTGAGCCCCAATAGGTAGTGGATAGGTTTGGGAGATGTTCCTTAAACCACTGCGGTTTCAAGTGGGGCCTCAAGTGCATCTTCCCGACTCAGGCACCAGCAGAGGTTCCGTAAAACTCTTCAAGTGGTAGACAAGACAGAGCAGCTGTTTAGAGTTTTACTTTAAGTCTCCTTTTGGTAGGACTATAGAAGACTCACTCTTTGGAGTACCAGGCTCCAACTCTTAGGTTTGGCCTGAGCTACCCAAAAGGTTTGGTAGCAACAGATGAGCGGCCAGGCTTAGTCTAGGAGGGAGAAGGGCTGTAGTTGAATACAAAGAGTACAAAAACCTTTTTGAGCACACCTATGGTCAATGAACCACTTATACACTGCAGTATTGTACAAATAAAATTATATATTCACTAGGAAATGTTAAAATCCGGTTCAGACAAGTAATAATAGTTCCCACAGATATATGTGCAATGGACATTTGCTGTTGCAATACTTAGTTTCAGTAGTAGACCTTAGATGAATTACAGGTAAGTATAAAAGTAGCATTAGGTAAACAAAACATTCATCAACCAACATTTAGTTAATTGGAAATACGGTAGGTTAACTTTAGGAAAGCCTTTCTTTTCTTTAGAAGTCCAATCCGATTTGAGGGTTGAGAGCGTCAGAAAATCAGATGGGGGGGAAACTGGGGGACCAGTGAACCTTGGCAGCAGAACAAAGAAAGGCAAATGCTGTCAACATTATCAACTAGCAGAAGGAGCATTTTTGTAACCAGCAATGTGATTTAATTCAAAGAGTTCAGAGTGACTAGGTAGGACACCTGAAGGATTTCAGCCTCTAGAACGGATGACTTTAGCACTGGGAGAACACGGTTGAGTCATCCCCAAAACCATTATATTAAAAAAAAACAGTCACAATGGGGCACTCAAGAAGCTCAGGAGGAGCCAACAGCAACAACAAAAAACTGCCTAAGAACCCAGGAGTTGGATAGTACCTTCTAGGATGAAGAGCGATGGCACCAGCAGGTCCCCAAGGTAAGAGGACAGCAGCTCAGGTTCTGGTATCTGGCCTTGGCGGCTGCATGAAAAACGTTTGGCGGGAGCAGACCGTCGGACTCAGTCACAGGGATGCCCAGCGATGGTCTTCTCGGCACTTCATTGTTGAAGCTCGACACAGGCTTTTGTAGCTGTGACTGTCGCAACCAGGCAGACTTTCTTCCTTCTCTCGGTCCTCGACTCTTCGTAGGGGACTTCGATCGGCATGGAGTCTCTGTAGGCCCAGGCAGATGCTCGCAAGTTTGCAGCCGGAACTACTCCCTACGAGACGATGCACCGCAGCAGTGACAGGTCCCAGGGAAACTGGGTAATGCAGGCCTGGAAGGTCGCAGCACTTTGTGGGATGTCCCAAACTGGAGCTGGTCGAGACCAGTTATGCCAGCCAGTCTAATGGAGGAAGTCGTTATTGTCGTTCCTTGTCGCACAGTAGGGCAGGAGTTGCAGCAGTCACTATGCCTGACGGTCGCTGGAGGTGGCTGCAGACTTCCTCCTTCTGAATATTTCTTCCAGTGGTTGACTCTCGCTTCAGCATCAAGACACTCGCCTTTAATACAGAAAACCAGCTAATCAGCATGCGTGCAACATTCAGACTTTGGTTGGTGGCTCTCCCAAGTTAAAATTGGATCAAAGCAGACACACTGCAGGTTAAATACCCGAGGAGTTTGTGTCCTCCCAGGTTACGGTCCTCCCAGACACACTGGCATCTCCGGGTGAAGCACGTCAAAGACAAAGAGGTGAGCAGCACTTCCCAGATCCAGGTTAAAAGAGGAAGTCGAAGGAAAAGACAAGCAATCGTGACTAAGGGGAAAAAAGTAGACTGGCTCCAAACAGAGAGTGAGGTAAAAGGTTTCCACTCAGGAGTGTCAGATAAAATTTTTTAAAAAAGGTCCAAGAAAAGCAGGGGCTCACCAAGTGAGAAAATTACACACCAGATGGAATTCTACCCAATAGCAGTCCAAGCCTAACTCTCAGTAGGTGGAGCCAGTGGTTCACATACTATATTGTATCAAAACACTTTATATATTAATAAAAATGCAAAGAGAGAAACAGTACACAAATTGGTAAGTAAAACCGAGGTCACAATGTAGCAGAGCACCCATTTCCAATGAATATTCCTTTACAGTCAAAATATTTACTGAAAAAGCATCAGTAGTAAACGCTTCAAGGAAGCAGGTTCGAAGGAGATCAAGGGGGAGCAGTATTGTGCATAGAAACAATCTTTAGCATGAGAGAATGTTAGGGAGATTAATAATTTTTATGCTTCTTCCCCTCTCCTAGTGAGACCCTCCCACCCCCACAGCACTTTTTGCTGGACTTCTGGACCTTTTTCTTTCAATCCTGAAAGAGTGGAGCCTTTTTTCACTCATGCATTCTTGTAGGCTGTCTTTTGGAACTATATTCTTTGTATTCTACCTGTAATATGGAGTCTGGCTGCTCCATAGCTCTTAAAAAGGCATCTGTGTTTTACTAATGCAGCACACAGCTCCTTATGGGCAATGTTGCTGCGGACCCTTGGGGCCGCCTTTAAGATTATTTTACTATATCCTCGGTCAACTACCGTTTTTAAGGATAGAAAGATACTCAGTATCTCTCCCAAAACTCTATAGTCTGAGAGATTGGCGCGCACACACACCTTAAGTGGAGTGCCAAAGGGATATCTAGTATCCCCCTTCTCTCTACTCCTGTGACCTTTTATCTCCTAGTTATCGCTCGTGGTAGTGGACGTGTCCTACCAACTATCGTGTAATTTGTATACCACAGGCTATGTCCATAGCCTTGGTAGTGCACAATAGGGGCCACCTAAGTGCTAACTTGGCGCCTCCTTTTTTTGTTTTCGCGCCATTACTAGCATGGTTCTTTGCTAGCCCTTCTTCTACCATTCTGGAGTGAGTGAGTGTGTTATAAAAAGGTGAGGTTTTTGGAGTGAAAAGCAAGTCGGCCACTGTAAGCTGAAGTAACCGAAGAAGGCGCACAGAGACACCTGCAAACCCTTTGCAACAACGTGAATCGACACTGCTGTCCTGACTCCGTTTTCTATGCGACAGGAGCTCCGACAAGGACACCTTGAGTTTGGCTGGTGAGAACAACCAGTCCCCAAGACAAACTTTGAATTGAGCCATCTCCCAAGGTCCTAGGAGTTCCCAGAGCTGCGGAACCACAATACCAGGAGACCTGCTGCTCATTTCGAGGGAATAGTCATCGAAAGGCTGAATCCGACAAATCTTTGCTGAACCCATAGGGACCCTCCAGAGATCCGATCCAACTCATCCAGAAACCCCCCGCCCCCGACTAGAATGCAGGAAGCGAAGAAGATTGACTGGACGAACCGTGTCCTTTGTTGGTGGTGCGAAAAAGGTGCCAGAACCACAGAGTGAACCAAGAAGTTGCTGACAGTCGCACCACAGGTCCTCCCTCGAGATTGCTGATGAAAGATCCCACCCATTCTGCCTTCCGACATCAGACCAAGGGATCCGTTGCACCTTCTAAGAGCATCCAGCACGAACAATTTTTCTAACCCAAGGTACTGTGGGGAAAACGGTATTGCTTACCTGATTCCAAGAAGTCGGTCCAGAGCATTGGAGTGCACCTAGAGGTGCAGGGTTCAAAATTGAGATTCAATGAGAAGGCGCTAAAACCAGCATCACCAAGTAGGCAGGAGCTATCGCAGGATAACCAGGAGCTACCAGAAATGCTTCTTCAACTTTGTCCATTTTGTATTAACCATTCTATCTAAATGTGTATTAGATGTGTTCTAATACGTTATTAACCATCTCAAATACTAAACGTTAATGTCACATTTACATGTTTGGACGGCACCAGTTGGCTCTAGGAGCCAAACTGTAGCTCCTGGTAGGTGTTGGTTTCAAGCTAACCAGGCTCTACTATGCTAGAATCAGGAGCTAAATAGCACCTAGCTTCCCTCAATTTCGAACCCTGGAGGTGTCCAGGGTCAATTCCCCTTACCTCAGACTCAAGCTGTTGCGTGTGTCCCTTCATCGAGTCCTTGTACAGGTCTCCCTTGTTAGTGGTTAACTTGCTGCTTCTATAACACTTGTGGAACTCTTTATATTCTGTTGCTTGTCAAGACTGAGACCTCTCCGAAGATTCCCACTCTGGAACATAGAAAAGTAATCCACAAGTCCAGCAAAAAGTTCTATGGGTCTCACAGGTGAGGGTGATTTAGCATACAAATAAAAATCTAACCCAACACATTCCTACAGTTCTCTCTCCCTTCTAAGATAGGCCTGGCTGCTCGGTCATTGCTACTATAGTATCAGGTGGTACCTGCATATACTAAGAGTGTATTGCCTTCCTTACAAAGAGCACAGAGCCCAACAGTGTTTCTTTCTCTCCCCTAGTGCCACATAGTTCAGTGACCCATTTAAACCTTGCAGACGGCAATGCACAAGATTAACCTCTGAAGTGCATGCCCTTCAGAAGAAACTACAAAACCCAAAGCACAGACAGGAACAGATAACAAATGTGTTATTCTGAACGTTCATTCCATCTGTTCCTGAAGAAGTGATTGGACGATCTCATTTGCAACCTTTCGTGACGGTTAGCATAATTTTTTGCCAACCTAGTTGGCCGCCTATGCGGAGCTCGCAAGAGTTAATATTGCTAACTTTGTCCCCACAACCTATGGCCGTCTAGTCTCCCGACTAATCATCGACGGCTGCCTTGTGGGCTTCTTGCCACCAAAGTCATCCACAACTGCTCAGTGACTGTTGAACTGTTAGACGACTGTCGACCTCCTGGCCTCGGCCCTCTGGCCAGGCACTTACAGTGGGGAGAGTGGGACCCTGGGTTTATTCTTCTCTAAGAATGCATTTCCTCCCCCCCCACTCTTCTCGCTCTGGCTGCCTTTACCCTCTCCTATGGAGAGGACGCCCTTTAAATGTTGCCAGTCGTGTAATGGCAAGTTTCCTTGCCATTGCAAGTGGGGTCTTCCTTGACACCACGACGAGCGCTCGTGCAAGTCCTGTAAGCTCTTTTGACCGAAAACATTGAGACAGGCGGTCTAAACTGTGGACGGCCTACACTACGCAGGCCAAAAGCCATTCCCCTATTGGGGCCGTTGCTTTGGACAACGAGGAATCCATCAGCAGCCATGGCTCTGAATTGGAAGCCATCAACCTTTTGGCAGAGCCTTCAGGCTCCCAAATGCCCGTCCCTGGCTGACAGGCCACCGACTCGGTATGAGGAGTTAACACCCCAGCGACAAGGGCACCGTTAGGCAAGATTGTATGTAGTAACCCTGTGGGAGACTACACCAGCCTTGTCCTCTTGGTAATGGGTAACCCACCTATTGGTATAGGTCTGTACTACACAAGTTGGTAGAGTGACTGAGCAGCCAGACTTCTCGAGGGGTAAATGTGAGTTGTAGAGATGGAACATTCACAATTACAAGTATCCAAATAACACTTAAACTCAAGTCTTCTAGTAAAATAATTATTTTACATTATTTTACTAACGGTTAGTTTTAAATAAGCCTTCTTTAGAAAGGGCAATATGCAACAATAAAAATACACTTCACAACACTTCCTCAGATTTAGGTTAAGCAAGTCGATACCCCTTTGGGATGTCGCACACAAACTTCCTAGACCCCGAGGTGACCAATTACTAGGACACTGGACATCCATATATCACTTTTTGATACTTAATGAAAACTGAGGTTGAGGAAAAGGTTAGGGAAAGAAAACAGGTTCTCAGATCACGTGAATGCTTTCCAATCCCCCAATGAAGTTTAGGTTAGACCTTTCCCAGCAGGTACCACCTATGAAGGACAGTTAAAACCAAAGTCAGTGGGTCAGAAGAGTCTGCAGGGAGCCAGGACAGCCACAGTCAATTGAAACAATGTCTAGGGAGATGAGGCACTTCTGCAGATAGCACAAAAGTCTCACACAATGTTATTAGAGAGAGTTTGTAGAAAAAGAATCACAGTTGGGCAACACTCGGTTAGGCTTGTGAAAGGCAAAGCTGCAAGCAACTCTGCAAAAGGCAGCTACTGCAAGTCTCCAGTGAGAACAAGCAAGCTACAGACAAAAAAGGCAAGTACCCCTTCAGTCAAGACAGTACCTTAGGTTGGAAGAAGAGGATCCAGCCGGCTTCTGTTCAGGTTGTAGTCCTGCAGAAACCTGGGTTTCTGGGCCTTTGTCGTGGGGACAAGAGGGAGGACGTCTGGAGGTCTCCACTGCAGTTCGAAGGTCGGCGCCTACGGGCTCTTATCAGCGACACTTTGCGGTTCAGCTACCGGTCAATAACACCACCGTGGTTCTTGGGCACCTTATGGGCTACCCTTGCTTCTGGCGTCCAGCACTCTGTTGAGGTGGCTCAGGCTTGGGTCGTCCTACTTCGGGAGGGTCCTCAGGATCTTCCTGGAGCTCGGGTCCGGCTTAAAGATTATGCACTTGTTTCTGGTGTTCCTGACCCCTGGCACTCGGTTCCAGCAGCAGCAAAGAAGTACAGCCAACAGGGAGAGGAGTTCCAGCAAAGTTCGTCTTAGGGTCAGTTGGTCCCACCAACCCAAGGGAAAAAGTCATCCGTTCCGGGCTCCTCTAGTCAATGCGAAATTGGAGCTTCAGCAGGGCTTCACCGGGCAGTTCAACGGACTAGGAGGTTACAGCAAGCTTCTCTTCCAGTTTCTTTTGTCTGATGTTTCTTCCAGTGGTCGACTCTGCCTTCTGTTCAAGAGACCTCTCCTTTTATGCAGATTTATCTCATTCATGCACAGCCTAGCTGTCACTCACAGCGGGGTGGCTGTCCTCCAAGGACAGCCAGCGAGCCAGCCAATCAGCACTGGGTGCATTCAGATAACCAAGGAGACTAAGGACAGGGAGTTTTGGGCAGCTCTCTCACTTCCTGCCCTGCGAAACACTGGAGCCAGAGGCGGGTTTCAGCATTGAAGCCCACCAAAGACAAAAAACAAAACAAAAGGGTTAAACCTGGTTTGGCGTGCGGAGTAAAACCCAAGAAAGAAATGGCGAAAAGAAAACCGGGGCCATTTTGAAAAAATGGGCACCCATGGATGCAATAGTGCAGTGGAGGATTCAGCTTGCGGTAAAAACGCACAATGGTAGGAAAATTAAACCACTGCCACCAGCCATTTAAAGTAATGCGGGTAGGAAAAAAAAGTTACACAAGTAGGAAAAGGGGCTAAGTAACCCCCCAGTACTTACACATAAGATAGGGTGTACTGGACCTACATAGGAAAAACAGGTATTTAAACCTTATGAGAAATCCAAAGGAATTCTCTGTGACACTGCACTAAAGGTGCAGTGTGTCACAATACAAAAGGCGATGGGTATGGTCAGACTACAAAACCAAGAGAAACAGAGTTCAAATCAGGTCAAAAATACATGAGAGAGTGAGAAAAAGGTCTCACTCACTTAAGGATAAAAATTAAAAGTCCATGTTAGGGAGAATTTTCAGAAATTTGCTAATTCCTCTCTACCTTAGAGACCCCCAGCACCTTTGCTGGACGCTAGGACTTTTTAATTTTTAACCTGGAGAGAATGAGACTTTTTTCCCCACTCTCTAATGTATGCGTCTGTGATTTGGACTCCGTTTCTTGTGGCTTTGGAGTCTGACAAACTCCACAGGCATCATCTTTGCATTGTGACACACCCCACCTTCAATGCAGTGACAGAGGGAAGTCTTCCAGATTTCCCCAAGGTTTAAATACCTTCTCTTGGATAAACTACTGTTTCCAAGAACAGTGCAGTGAAATTGACTTTACTTACATTTGTAACTTTTTAGACCCAGCACACACTATCTTACCATAGGGTGCTGGAGGGGTTACTTAGTATCCCCTTACTCTAGTTTCTTATGTAGCAATTTTATGTTACCCTTTCTACAATTAATGGCCGGTGGCAGTGGTTTACTTTTTATTACCATGGAGTGTTTTCACCGCGAGCTGCATTCGCAGCTGCTGTGAGGCACCCATGGATGCCCATTTTGTCAAAGTGGCCCTGTTTTTTTTTGTTTTCGCCATCCAGGGTTGTCCAGTAAGTTCTGAGCCTGCCCCATTGCTGTGTGTGATGCCTTGTGCATCCTCGTCACCCACCAGGCCCTTGTTCCCCTTGCTGCGCTCCTCGCTCCCTCCCCGCAGCCGCTTCCTGGTTCCAAGCCCTCCCGCCAAAGCCCTCCCCACCCACCCATGTCCGATTGGTCCCAGGACCATCTTATCCAGGCCATTACCGACCTTCCTAGGGCAGCCCTCTACCCGTGCAGCCCCTCGGCTAAGGACCCCAAGGCAAAGGACGGCTCCAGAACGTATCTGCAGGTATCCGCAGGAGAAGCAAGAAGCCAACATTAAGTAAGTGTGGCAAGGGCGGGGACAGAAGCAATTACTTCACGGCATACTACCCTACCACTCCACCTCTTGAAACTACTTTGTCCATCTGTGGTGTAGTCTACATTTAGAAAGTCTGCATAATATCAAATCTATGGTATAATTGCATTTAGAAAGCGTGCCTAAAAGCATATCTGTGGTGTAGCCTACACTTAGAAAGTGTCCCTAATAGCATTCTGTGGTATAATTGCGTTTAGAAGGTCTGCCTAATAGCACATCTGTGGTATAACTGGATTTAGTCTACATTTAGAGAGTCCACTTAATAGCACATCTGTGGTGTGGTTGCATTTGGAAAGTCCACCAAGTAGCATATCTGTGCTATAATTGCTTTCAGAAAGTCTGCCGAATAGCACATCTGTGATGTGGTTGCATTTAAAAACTGTCCCCAATAGCAAATCTGTGGCATAATTGCATTTAGAAAAGTCCCCCTAATAACTTATCTGTTGTGTAGTCTACATTAAGAAAGTGTGCCTAATAGCATATCTATAGTCTAGTCACATTTAGAAAATCTTCCTAAAAACACATCCAAGGTTTATCTGCATGCAGTAAGTCTGCCCAATAGCATATCCGTGGTCTAGTTGCATTAGTTGCATTCAGAAAGAATAGCATAGCGGTGGTTTAGTTACACTCAGAAAATCTGCCTAATAGCATATCCGCGGTGTAATTGCATTTAGTAAGTCGGCCTATTAGCATATCTGTGGTCAGGTTGGATTCTGAAAATCTAAAGAGAAACTGTGATATAGTTGTACGTAGAAGCAGTGAATAATCCCACCCTGTGGTACAATTGTACCTAGAAACTGTGAATAATACAACCCTGTGATATAGTTCAATTTAGAAACAGCGAATGGTCTCACCCTGTAGTATAGGTGAATTGAGAAACTGAATAATCCGACCCTGTGGTATAGTCGAATTTAGAAACTGACTAATCACACCCTATGGTATAGCTGAACTTAGAAATGTGAACAATAATAATATCACCCTGTGGTTATTTAGAAACTGAATAATCTCACCCGGTGGTACAGTTAAACTTAGAAAGTGCGAATTATCGCTGTGGTACAGTAGTAATACAGCTAATCATAGAGAGTGTGTGCATACAACACCCTGTGGTATAGTTGTAGTGGGAAGGTGTGAACGAAACCATCCAACGCTAACTATAACACAGCTCAAACTAAGCAAAAGCACGAGTCCTTCCAACCCACCAAAGTTCGCCGAAAATGACCCCTTTCGTGCCCGCCTCCCATCCCGCCCGATCTTCCATACCCCCCTCCTTCACCAACCCATCCTGCCCTCCACCACATCCCCTACCCATCCCCTACCCAAACACCAAGCCAGAGGCGCACGATGGCGAGCCAACCATCCTAAAACCACTCCTCCTCCCATCGGCTCCTCCCACCCGCCTACTATCATCATACCCGCTTACCCCCACCCCCGACCAACGGCCAGTCTAACCTCCCAAGCACTCCCATCCACCCCCCCACTCCCCTCATCAACTCCCACCATCAACTCCCACCATCTGCCCCGAGCCCACTCCTTCCCCTCCCTAAAAATTGCACGCCTCGCCCTGGCAAGAACAGTAGCTACTTCCCTCTCCCCCTCCGACCCCCTTACACTCCAACCACAACAAAAACACTGAAGAGAAAACATACTTGGTCTCCCTCAATCGCTCAGTACAAGGCATAAATTAGTTTGCAAAAATTGATTAGCAGAGTTTGCTAATCAAGAAAAATTGAATTAGCAAACAAACCCATTTGATTAGCAATGTTGTACTAATGTTTTTAATGCCACCAGAAGATACCTGTACCCAAGATACAAAATGAGCAACGATACAACAGTTTTGTATACCGCTGAGATAAGACATTAGTGAGGTAAGTCAGGCCTTGCAAATTCTTTCTGTAAAATGGTGCATGCCAACACAAACCCACTTTAGTTTGGCACACTGCTGCCACCCAGAGGTCAGCCATGCACAGTGAAGCTTATTTGACATTTACTTTAAACAAAGTAAAGTAAAAGTAAAGTTTGAATACAAGATTCGAACATCCCCTGCAAAGGGTACTGGCCCTTCTTAAAATCTACTCTACTATGCGACTGGGTGAAAATACTTTGCAACCCCTGCATGAGTGTCTGTAAAAAGGTTAGCTGCATGAATGGACACAAATAGATAGATGTAATAAAAAGGCTCTCAAAACAGCTTGGCCAGCTCCGTCTACTGCAGGGGGCAAATATATAATACAATCATAATCAGAGCAAAGTGAGCTCTGGAGGCCAACTACAGTGTACAGTTTAGCAGTATTTCTGTAGATGTACAGACTGTATGAAACTATTGATTGCTACTTTAAGTAAATATAAGTTAGCGTTGTGTATTCAATATGTAAAAGACTAAGCAGAGTGAAGGCATAGCAGGCAGACAACTGGGCAAACTAGGCAGAATATTGAAGTTTGTGGCCATCTCACTTTCAGGGTAGCGGGTATAAACCAACATGGTAAGATAGAATGTCAAGGAGTATGGGATCAGCTCATGGGTTGAGCACCAGTTGCAAGCTCTATGTAACCAGCAGGCCACAGGACTATGTTTGCTATCAAAGCATTTGGCCGCGTCGTCCTGTAAATTTTCCACGGTGTTCACTCATATGATGCATCTTCCTCAACAAAATGAAATCTAGTTGACACTGAGATTTAGAGACACTGCATGGAGACAATGCAGTGTTTTACAGTAGCAATACTGCAATTGTGCATTATGTAACTCATTACATTTCTAGAAACAGAATTGAAAGCCTTTTTTTAAAACCACTAACGCATAAGGGTCTTTGGCAGGCAGGATACAGTTTGTTTAATAACAGTATTATCCAGATTTATTTCTGGATTGCAATTATTTGAAAAATAAAAGGGTGTGTGGCACGCCTACACAGGCCTTTTTGGCACATGAGTGAAGGGGATGATTACTGCTGCACTCTCTCTCCATTAGCCCCTTTAAACTTGATGTGAACAGAGAAGAGCGTGGAGAGAGCTCTGAAGGCAAGGCTGTGCTTTCATTGAACAGGGTAACAAATGGCTAACTTTGCTACACAAGTGCCAATTTAATTAGCAAACCTACAGAATTGCACAGCAAATTGCTCCGCGACACTGCTTATTTTATGCCTTGCAGTACTCATCGCCACTCCCGTCTAGACCCACCTCCTCAACCTCCCATTCTCGATCATCACCACCCCCCTGCCTCACCCTACCTGAAACCCCTCTCCCTAGAATTCTCACCGACCACAACCGAAACTTCTAACCCCTCAGACCCCCACCCTCAAATCCTCTGACCTAAATCCAGTCAACCGTCATACCAGTCCAACCCCTCCCAGCCAAACCCACAACTCATCCGCCCGCCTACTCTTCCCATCGACTAGCATGCACCCCCCTAGCTCCCCATTTTCAACCACCCCCACCCCCTCCACTGCAACTCCCTCATCACCCTCCTGTACCAAAGTAAACTGCATCCTTTTTTATGCCCGATCTGTAGCAAAAAAAGACACAGCATCTTTGACCTCCTCGCCTCTGACCAACCGGATCTGGTCTTTTATCACGGAAACATGGTTCTCTGACGACTTCGCCCCGATCACCAACAAAGCCTTCCCCCCAGATTACTCCCTCATCCCACTAAACCGTCCCTCTAGAGGAGGAGGAAAAGCAATCGCCTTCAAGTCTCACTTCGACGCCTCAATCATCGACAACCAGCCATCCATTCCTTCCTGCGAATCACTCCTCGTAAAACTCTCCCTTCCCCCTTCGTTCTCTCACTTCCTTATTATCTACAAACCCCCTGGCTACGATAGACAATTCTCAAACAACCTCTGTGACTCTATTTTCACCCTCCAACTAAACCATCCCAACCTCACCCTTCTAGGAGATTTGGCTTGACATGCCCACCATCCCTATGACACACACTCTGGTTGACGGCCTAGATGCGATTAACCTCCAACCCCACATAAACGGCCCGACCCAATATAAAGGACAGACACTTTATGCCATCTTCAGCTCCCAAAACCTGATACATCTAAACCCCACCCCCATCTGGTCCGATCACTTCATCGTTTCTTTCACCATTCGCTCACCCAACTTGCCCCCCTTACCCAAACCTGAACCGCCAAATCTATGCAAATGCAGGAAGAAACTAATAGTCCTTTCTGACCTAGCCGACGCACTCCTTCAGTCTCCACCCCCTACCTGCCTACTCAATGAACTAACCCCCCCCCCCCCCCCCGACGCCTTTGACTCATGGCTCAACACCTCACTAATGCGGCTCACACCCTCTTGCAAACCATCAGCCCACCGTGGCCTTTTCCCCCCTAGATGGTTCACACCTGAACTGAAGACCACTAAACAACAACTACATAAATCCCTAGAATGCAAATGGCGGAAAGACAACCCCCCCCACCCCCCCTGAGCAGATCGACCTTGGTCCGACACTTTCGTCAGTACAAGGCTGAAATCCGGAAAGAAAAAAAAAAAAAAGCCCATTACAACTCCCGAATCCTAAACTGTAAAAACACCAGCAAAGAACTTCACAAAATCATCACCAAATTCACCAAACCATCATGCATCACCACCCTCCCAACCCCCTCACAATCGCTGTGCGACTCACTCTCTCCACTTTCACACCACAGCTCTCGAAAGAACAAATGCTCTAACCAACAAACTAGCTCTTACACGCACCAGGCTAATCCACCCTCCTTACCATCCAACCCACCGCCTGCGACCACCACCCAACCAACGTTCGACTCCGTCAGTCCAATATCAACCGACCAATTTCTCAAACTTCCCTCTGCCCGCAAACCATCCGGCTCTCCGCTGGACCCTTGCCCAGCCACAACCCTCAGAGATTTTCGCATCTACATGCGCAGGAGAACACGCAAGAACCATCATAAATAACTCCCTTTCCTCAGGAATGTTTCCCGACGCATTCAAAACGGTTCATGTCAAACCTAATAAAAAAAGCTTGCCTCGACCCCACCTAGCACAAAAAATACTGCCCCATCTCAAACACCAGATTCCTTGCCAAACTCATTGACCGAACCACCTATTCCCAACTAAATACCTTTGTCAAAGCCAACAATCTCCTAAACCTCGCTCAATCAGGTTTCAGAGCCTGACACGGAACCAAAAACACCCTAACCTCAATCTGGGATGACCTTAAAAACACAGCAGATTCTGCGAGATGCGCTGCATTAATCCTTCTTGACCTATTCGCCGCCTTCGACACAATCAACCACTCAATCCTCCTTGACCGCCTCCACTCCCTAGGAATTCGTGGAACCACTCTCAAATGGATAGCATCGTTCCTCAATAATAGGAACCAAATAACCCTACTCTTCACCTATTCCTCCCAAGCCCGACCAGTCAACACAGGAGTTCCATAAGGAGCATGCCCATCAGCCCTCCTGTTTAACCTCTTCATGGCCACCCTCCCATGAATAATTTGTTTGCACAACATCCTGTGCGACAACTACGCCGATGACACTCAACTAATTCTAAAACTCCTGAACTCAAAACCCAACCGACAACCTGACCTCGCTTCCTGCCTCCTCGACATAGATCTCTGGATGACCACAAACCACCTCTTGCTAAATCCCTCCAAAACTGAAACCATGGTATGTGGCAACACCAAACTTCTTCCACACCCACTTCCCTGGTCATCTACCATGTGCAACTCACCGACACCCTCCAATTCAGTAAACAATCTTGGATGCACCCTAGACTCTGACCTAACCCTCTCGCGCCAAGTCAACAACGTCTCAAAGTCTTGCCACTACCACCTTAAAACTCTTAGGCACATTTTTCCTTACCTCTCCTTTCCCAACAGACTCGCCGCGGTCCAATCAATTGTTATATCAAGACTGGACTATGCTAACCTCCTCTACCTCGGAGTGCACGCATACCAACTGACTAAACTACAAAGAGCACAAAACGCTGCAGCCAAAACTGCTACCAGCGCTTGGTCCAAGAGACCACATCTCCCCAGTCCTCAAAACTCTGCACTGGCTTCCGTTGCCCGAAGGGTGACCTTCAAAACCTTATGAATTTCTCACCGAGCACTGCATAAAACAGGACCACAATATCTTCAAGAGAAACTAAAACCCCATCACCCGGCACGTACCCCAAGATCAAGCTCAGCCGGCCTCCTGGTCATACCAAAAACAAACTCAGTCAGGTTAGGTGGATCATCATTCTCAGCCTTAGCCCCCACCCTGTGGAACGCACTCCCACCCCACATACGACTCCCCAAGGACCTCATGCCTTTCCGCAAACTACTGAAAACATGGCTCTTCCCCTAAAACCGACCCCTAACTCAAACTGGATAACACCAACTCAATGACATTAGCCCAAAATGCTAGATCATAAATAACAATTCAGCATCATGATCCGAACAAGAAATCAAAAGCTAATAACCTCTATGGTGAACTATAAAGGACAAACAAAATAGAATGAGTAAAAAGGATCAAAGCAGTGAAGTGGATAAAAAGAATGAGTTGTACGAGAGCAGTAAAGTGGTTGAAATGAATGGAATTGATGAAATGAATGTAATGGACGACAAACAAAATGCACAAGAGGAATAAAGTGGAGAGGATGGAAAGATGAACACATGATACGGATGAGTGAGTACACGGAACTGGAGAGTGCAGATATATGGCATAGAATGTAAGAGTGCATGGTATAAATGGAACAAATAGAATAGACAATTCAAGGGCATGTGACCGGTGTAATGCATGGGACGGATCAAGTGCGTACGACAAGTGACATGAGTTGAACCGATAATGCATAATGAATGGTATGAGAGCGTGGAGCCGATGTAGGATGTGGAGGTGTTTTGAGCAGATATTGGCTGTTGAATGGATGTAGGGTGTGGAGTGGATGTAAGGTGTGGAGCAAATGTCGGGCTGGAGCGGTTGTAGAGCGTGGAGCGTGTGCAGAGCATGGAGCGGCGTAGAGCAAACGGGTAGAGTGTGGAGCAAACGGGTGATGTGTGTGACGGAACGGGTGAAGTAGATGAATCAAGTGAAGTATGTTGCCGAAGTATGGGGTTGGAACGGGTGAAGTAGGTGAGTGGAACAGATGAACTGGGTGGAACGGTTGAAGCAGGTGGATGGAAAGGGTGAAGTATGTGGATGGATCGGGCAAAATGAGTGAATGGAATAGTGAAGTATGTGGAAGGAACGGGTGAAGTAGGTAGATGGAACGGAGAAAGTGGGTGTATGGAACGGGTGAAGTATATGATGGAAATGGAACGTGTGAAGTATGTAGACGGATGAAGTATGTGGAAGGAACGGAGAAATTGGAATGATGGAACGGGTCAAATATGTGGATGGAATGGGTCAAGCACGTGGATGGAACTGATGATGTATGTGGAAGGACGGGTGAAGTATACGGATGGAACGTGTGAAGTATGTAGGTGGAATGGGTGGAGTGGGTGGAACGGGTGAAGTGGATGAAGTGAAAGAAGTGTGTGGACAAACGGGTGAAGTGGGTAGAACAGATGAAGTATGTGGATAGAAAGGGAAAAACGGGTGGAACCGGTGAAGTGTGCGGAACCGGTGAAGTGTGCAGATGAAACGGGTGAAGTGGGTGGAATGGATGAAGTAGGTGGATGAACGGGTCAAGGATGTGGATGGATGATGCATAGAGAACGGATAACGTGGAAATGAGCAGACTGGATGATGAAAGGATAACATTTAGAAAGAACACATAGAACTGAGCGAGTACATACATCGGATGGAATGCACGGAATGGACACTTACAAAAATGATGTCAAGAGCATGGAGCGTTCTGAAGTGCATAAAATGACTGAAGTAGATAGAATGACTGGAGTGCATAAAACGGAGTGCATGAAACGGTTGGAGTGCATCGAACGGTCAGAGTGCACTCGATCTCAAGCACCTAAGGTAAACCACCATATCACAGCTCCACGCTTACTCCACCACTCAACTAGAACACAGCAATAATATGACACCATTTGGTATAGCTGTTCTCATACCATCACTTGCCTCATACTCCACATCATCCTAACTAAACACATCTGGTTACACACCCTCCAGCCTCGGCGTTCTCCTCAGGCCTAACACAGCCAGAATCAGTCTGCTATCAACCTGCCAGAACGAACACATACTGCTAAGTAGTCAGTCAGGTCAGTCTCTCTCAACTTCAGTTCCCGAGGGCGTTCAAACTACCAGCGCCTTGGGATCATACCAATGGTACATAAGGCGCTATATAAATAACATAAAATTTCTTGGTCAGAAAGGTCGCAGCCAGGGATGATTTTGGAAATCCACCTCAAAAGCTAGCCATTGTAGTGGTCAAAAAATAAATAAAAAGGGAGGAGACAGACAGGGTCCTCTACACGCTGCCAGCAGGTTAACCAAAAGAAATTGTCTACACTCATTTTCAAAGGGAACATAATGATGCTAAACAAAGACAAACGCGGGTGTTAGGATTACCATGTAATGGTAACCGTAAGGGGAGGCGTAAAGGGGGGCGGGTGAGGACTACAAATCACAGAAACCAGGAACTTAGTAGCAGTGGCAAATGGGGTGGAAAATAATACATACACAACATAATGGTCAATGGCAACCCATTTCATGTGATCAGTCATGCCCTGCACCGAATAAAGACCCATATCTTTACACGGGAGTGCATACATATTACAATAGGGCAGAAAACATGGGTTTATAAAACTGTGCAGGCTTCTGCCATACATGCCAGAAACCCCCTTCCTTTTGAAAGCAGACCAGCACACGTGTGCGGACCTTAACATATATGAACGCTTGTCAGTGCGGTCACATGAAAACCAGACAAACAAGGTGTGTGGCTTATACAAAGTGGCTGTGGGAGGGGAGCAAATTGCCATCTAAATTCAGAAGTGGAATGCAAATGTTGACAAGTCATTTTTTTTTACCTTTCTGGCACCTGGAAATGGGCACATCTTGTGATTGGACATATATCTGCAATTGTGAAATCCACAAAAGTCAGACCGGTGATACATTGGTTGTTAATCAATGCCCCATGGTGAAAGGCTACAAACTTGGTCATTCAATGGCTTGATTTATTTGCTTGGTCATGTACAAAACCAACAGTACAAACAAGTATCCAAACATGTTTGCCATTGCATCAATATTAAAGGGGGCAATAGTTTGACTCACCCTCTTCTTCCGAGAATGGTTTCTTCCGGCTTTTCAAATACCTGCTCATTTCTCCATTGTGACACATTTCTAAAATCAGATACACGTAGTTGCTGTCTTCAAAATAGTTGTAAAGCTAATAGAGGTAAAGCAGAAAGCATTAAAAAGTGCATAGATCGTAGGAATACAGAAATGAAGGCGGTTTAGTTAATCAGGGACTTACCTCTAATATGGATGGGTGTTTTAACTGACAATGTATTTCCACTTCATTTCGGACTCTTTGCACCATCCCAACTTTCTGCATGGCACTTTTATCAATCTGTAGGATAAGTGGATTTGAACAAAATAAAAAATAAAATGTAAAAAAACAAAAAAATCTAAAAGAAAAATACCTTGCCATAACAACCTAGAAACCAATATAGAGTGCCACACCAAACATGTGCAACCACCTGCTGCAATGCTACCTAGCAGACCAGCCTGTAAACTCAAGATTAATTTTTACATTTGTATAGCGCGCTAAACCATGGGGCATGAAGGTGCATCTTAAGTGAGCAAAAACATACATTCAGAAATGTTTACAGTAAAGACATGAAGTGGGCAAAAGTCACAGTGCTCTACCTGAAGAGCCAACTTTTCAAAGGCTTGCAGAAGACCCAGTATGACCGATACAAATAAAAACCACACCGGGCGAACATGGTAGGTCCTCACTTCTATTGGAATAACTATTTCTCAGTTTCAAAGTAAACCCTTTTCTTTTGAAACAAGCTTTAGAGGAGGGCTCCCAATACTCAAACTCTATGGTGGGCAGTTCATAAACAAATAAAAACATAAAAATAAAAAATAAAGAAATTGCCCTTTCCCCAAGTTTTCAGATGTTGGTCAGACACCCACACTTTACTTCGCCAGGGTACCGTTTGGTCACAGACACACCAAAGCATTCAATTTGCCCAGGTATCAGGAAGTTGATTGTAAGCTCTGATGGCACGGACAGCATATTGAAAATTCTATGCTTATCTTAACGAAAAAGACAGAGGTCTGTAAGTGGCTGCTTAAAGGAAAAGGATGAAATGCAGTCATTTTATTCAAGCTTCACCAAGGGTGGATCTGGTTCAGTACAGTAAATGACTGGACGTTAAGCTTAGGAAAATGTTGCATGAGAATAAACTCAATTTTCATTCCACACTATAAAATCATAGTTTCTCTGTGTGTTAGTTGGATCACAGTTTGCCACGGCTTAATTTAATGTTAAATCTTAATCATACATTATCAAAGAAATGTTGCAGCTGCTTCACAAAAGCATTTACAAGATATATATCAATTTACCATCGCCCAACCCAAGTAATAAAATGAACAGTGTTGGATAGCAATTTGCAGTGCAATTCTGTAGGTTTGCTAAATTAAATTGACACTTGCGTACCAAACTTAGCCATTTAAATTACCCTGCTCAATGAAAGCTCACCTACGACGTGTAGCTCGATTTGAACTGCCCCACTTGCGCGTTATGTTGCTTAGAACAAATCAGCCTATTTTGTGATGATGTGTTGCTTGACTTGAAATGCCCCTCTTGCATGTTATGTTGCTCAAAACGAATTAGCCTATTTTTTGAGGTGCTGCTTGAAACTATATGTGGTTAACACTGACGTAGTCCATCTTCATGTAACAAATCCAACTTATTTCAGCTATGTCCCTCACTTTGAATTAGATACTTGCTGCTCCAGTACTGACTCAGCCTACTCCTTATGTCCTATTGTTTAAATATTGCATACAAATAATGTGTTCCCTGCATAACTGCAACTAACCCACTCGCATGTGACATAGTACCACAAGCTTAGCCAACTACTGTGCCACTACAAAATGTATGCTGCAGAGCTCCCTCCACTCTTAGCAATATTGATCATAGCTTTAGCCTGTTCATACAAGACTTGTACAGAATCCTGTCTGTCCCACTACTGCCCACCCTACTTTACAACAATGACCCAGTCAAGCCAGAGCAATATCCAATTACCTATCAATATCAACAATAGGGTAAGTTCACAGCTGCCTCCCATCTATGATATCCAACCATTTGACACGATTGCCAGGAACAAAAGACTTCGTTACAGACTAGCTAAAATATTCGAACCTCTAGCTAGAACACTCCCCACCACAAATGACAGGAAGCCTAAGCCGCCTAATAACAGGACCAAAAGACTATTCAGCCCTCCCAAGGCTCTTGAGACAAAGACCTACCTTACTTCCAAGATTAAGGTCACTGCACCAGAAACCTCTGTTACTCCAATACTGACGAGCTTTCTCCTTCTAGGAGCCCCAATAACTGCCCAATCGATGGTAGCACATACCACAGAGATAGCCGACCTTATCCAGAATGACATCCTTGATTTCCTGGCTATCACCAAATCTTGGCTGCATAAGGCAGCAGGCCCTGCCCTTAGTCTAGCTATCCCCAACGGCTACACTATCTTAAGATCTGACAGAAGTGAAGAACATGGAGGCGGCATAGCCCTTATTGCCAAATCTAACCTTTCCATTAGATTAGCCCTACCTCTGACATTACATCTTGTGAAAGCCTCACAGCTAAGCTGCTCACCAACAACTCCCAGACTCTCACTATCCACTTGATATACCAACCTCCAGGTCCCATGGCAACCTTTGTTGAGGATCTATCCAACATCCTGTCAAATAACTTCCTCCCAAGTTACTGTCCTAGGGGGATTTTAACCTAGGTTTTAACGACCCCAAAGACTTACACGCAACTAGTGTTGCTAATATTCTGACTGAACATAGCCTCACCCAAAGAGTACTCCAGCCTACACACAAAGGTAGAATACTGGATTGGGTGGCAGACAATAATTGCAATGCCTCCATCTTGTCGACCTCCCCCCAAATCTGGACTGACCACTACCTGGTGGCTTTTTCACTAATGACTAAAAGACCGACCCCCACCCTTTTCCAAATGGCTCTGCCAATTCCTACAAGAAAAAAAAAAGAACATTACCCCGGATAATCTACTCAACTCTCTACCAGATATCTTGGCCCCAGAAGCCTTGGTGAATGAGTAGAACAAAATTATGTCCACCTCCCTCAACCCAATTGCACCCCTCAAACTGAGGCAAGGTAAGCCTAAAGCCAACTTTAACTCGTGGTACACTCCACAACTAAAAACCCTACGTACAAAAAAAAAGAATGCGAAGCATCATGGAGATTATTACCTTCTGATGAAAACAAAACCAATCTAAGCAATATAACTACTCTCTACAAAAAGGAAATATTGGCCAAAAGTGACACTTACCAGAATCTCTCAAGATAACTAGTACATAAGAACTTTTCATCATCTTGAAGGAATTAGAAACTCCCACCCCATTACCAGACAATTGTGTAAAAGATAAATCCTGGTCAAGCGCTGGCCAATAAAGTTTCAACTCTACAAGTTAAAATTGCCCAAAAAAGCGTCACTTACCACCAGCCCTTCCTGCAATAGCTCCCCACTATCCTCTACCATCAATACCTCTCCATGCCATATGCGATTTAAATTTTCTAAAGTCTCTATCATAGAGACTGAAAAAACTACCCTTTCACTCAAACCCTCTTAATTGTAAGGGAGATCAATGCCCCGCCCAACTAATAAACGATGCAGCCAGAGACTTGGCTCCCTTTATCACCAAACTTATTAATGCTTCATTCTCAACGGGCACCATATCAAGTAACCTCAAAGAATCTTGGGTGCTACCTCTACGCTAGACCCTGCCATAGCTACTTACTACCGCCCAATCACTAGAGTGCCATTTCTTCTAAAAATCATTGACAATGGCGTATTCACAAATACAGAATTATTTGGAATCTTATCAACTGTTAGGAGCTCGTCAGTCTGGTTTTCGCCCTCAGCACGGAACCGAAACAGCCTTAATCGACGAGCTCAGGGATATGGGTAAATCAGCCCTACTCCTCCTATTGGACCTGTCGGCGCCATTTGAACTTGTGGATCACAAGATCCTTTGTAATCACTTAGGCTGCCCATTTCTCTGACGAAGCTGCGGTATGGATCCAATCCTTTCTTAATAACAGGACTATGAGAGGCTTTTCCTCCACAGCCTCTGCAGACCCCATCCCCATTACTTGTGGAGTGCCCTAAGGCCCAACTAATAAACGATGCAGCCAGAGACTTGGCTCCCTTTATCACCAAACTTATTAATGCTTCATTCTCAACGGGCACCATATCAAGTAACCTCAAAGAATCTTGGGTGCTACCTCTACGCTTGAACCTGCCATAGCTACTTACTACCGCCCAATCACTAGAGTGCCATTTCTTCTAAAAATCATTGACAATGGCGTATTCACAAATACAGAATTATTTGGAATCTTATCAACTGTAGGAGCTCGTCAGTCTGGTTTCGCCCTCAGCACGGAACCGAAACAGCCTTAATCGACGAGCTCAGGGATATGGGTAAATCAGCCCTACTCCTCCTATTGGACCTGTCGGCGGCATTTGAACTTGTGGATCACAAGATCCTTTGTAATCACTTAGGCTGCCCATTTCTCTGACGAAGCTGCGGTATGGATCCAATCCTTTCTTAATAACAGGACTATGAGAGGCTTTTCCTCTGCAGACCCCATCCCCATCACTTGTGGAGTGCCCTAAGGCTCATGTGTCTCTCCTACATTATACAACATTTTCACGAAGCCCCTTTTTGATGATCTGGACCATCTCGGTATCACCTACACTAATTATGCAGATGATACCCAGATTCTCCTACCACTTACTGGGGATTATGAAAAGGATTTGGCCTTGGTGAATAGCGTGCATCTCATCATCCAGGCATGGATGATGCACACATGGACTATACCTGAATGATGACAAGACAGATTATCATCTTGGGCACCTCCTCCATCCTTAAAAAACTAAGACCTAGATATTCATCTTTCAACATAGACAATAACCTTGTTGCTACCGCTAACGAGGTGAAAACCTTGGGTGCCTACTTGGATTCGACCCTCACTTTCAATAAACAGGTCAATACGATGGCATCCTCCACCGCATATACCTGCAAATTAATTAGAGCAGGTAAACCTTTCCTGTCCAACAACAGTTGTATTACCTTGGCAAGAGCACTTGTCCTCTCGAAGCTGGATTACTGTAATGCTCTCTACATTGGAGCCAACAAGGCAACCATTAAAAGAATCCAGCTCCTCCAGAATAACGCCTTAAGAGCAGCTCTTGGTATTTCCAGGAGAGAGCACATATCTGAAGTTAGTAAACTAAATAATTGACCCTCTACTTACGAAAAAAATCCAGTTAAAAGTCACCTCACTATAATCCAAAACCAACCAAATACATATATAAAATAACTAAAATAATATAAAGGTCAATTGTGCAGAAGGTACATTGTAAAAAGGTCAATTTGGGTAATACCGTGCAGGGAACTACCCACTTATAGGGAGAAAATGATGAAGTATAATGAGTAGTGAGCAGTAGGGACAGAAGGAAAAATGTTCAGCCTGGACAGCTGAGGGCACCCATGATAACATAATTGAGCATATGTATTCCCATTCACTATCTATATAATATATAAGAGACAGAGAGCTTTGGAAGCTCTACGAGGAAAATGCAAATAACTGAAGAAAAGGGGAACGCTGAGGGCGTATCTGCCTCCAACCCTGCAAGATAGCACGAAATCGACACAGGCTTCAACGTCTGCAGTCCACACCCCAGACAAATGTAGAGAAAGGCACCCCATCGGCACAGGTAACGGGGCAGCTGACAGCCCCAAACAAAATAGGCAATTAAAGCCAGCTGCAGGATATACCAATCACAAATACAAACCCCCTGCTTTCTTAGAAAGTAACCCCAGAAAGAGAACAAGTGCACCAATCGACAGGCAAGACCCGGCAATAGTGAAATTAGAGAATAAAGCATGTCAAGATTTAGAAGACACAATACGCAAGACTGAGAAAGAAGTACGATGGGTGACCAGGAAAAGGGAGGGGCCAAGTCCAATGGTAGATGCAGAAACGTGGGGAGCGGGAGAAATAATATTGAAATTACACAAGGTGGTAATAAAAGGATGTGAAAGTAGAAACTGAAGAACTAAACAGAAAGTGAAGTTGAGCAAGAGGAAGGTGGGGATAATTGGCAAACAGGAGGACCAGGAAGAGAGAACTCGCGGGGGAGACGATCGAGACCTTGCCTCCATTGGGGAGACAATTGAGACCTCGCCCCAGAACAGTGGCACTGGTCAGAGGAAAGAAGAATGCTAGAACACAGCATAGCCAAATGCGGGGAAGGCAGTTCCCATTAATACAGAAAGGAGTGGGTACATCACAATATGTACCATTGATAAGAACAATTTAATCAAGATGTTGCACCTCTTATAGAAGTGGCAGGTAAATGGATTAGTGCAATAGAAAAACATACAGCAGGATCTACCCTAGCAATCGGGGACATGAAAAGCGTATAAGCAAGCATAATTGGAGATCAGACTAACACAATATGGGAGTGAGCAGGTTACTCAGGGTCTGACTAGAGAGTGACACACATGACGTGGCTCCATTTAATAACTGCCGAGCCTGTGTACAGGATGCATTGAGAAGGGCGCACCCTGATAGACCTGATGTAGGTGCTATAATGTCACACACAATGAAGCATGGCGAAGACTCTGCATTGAATATTCAGTCTAGTCAAGAAATATGGCGAGAAGAGACAGGGGAAACATAACATAACATTCTTCTACCACATGTTAAGAAAGGGGCCTACCCGCTAAAGTGCAAGTAGATCTGGATAGGATTGTAGGTATGGAAGCAAAAGGATGGAGAGAAGTACAGGCGCACATAATGCATTTTTGCAAGCACGAGGGCAAAAGAGCAGCTGAAGAGAAAGGACAGCGCGCAGAAGCCAAACCAGTACAGAAGAAATTAGCGAAGTTAAAGCATGGAGGGAGCAGTATTGACAAACCCTACAGAGACGCAACAACAGTCAGGACCATCACAGTACTGAGCAACTTCACATGACACTAGCCAGTGAGATAAGGGAGGGGCCCAAGGGGCAAGCGGTAACTGATGAGGGGGAAGATTAAGGCCATGATTTGGGGGAACATGTTGGACATGCGGAAAATGGGACACTTGTTGTTCAACAATAACTTGTGCACAGTAAGGCTGGCCCGAATGAAATGTCCGTTATATCCCGTTTACATGGTGCACTGATTAAAGGTGTGGGCCTGGTTTATTATGGCTGTTGTTTTAATTAACGTCTATGTGGTCATGTGTCTCGCGCAGTTTGTGCTTTTTTAAGATGAAAGCTACTGCACACGTAAGCGATTCGACATCATTGTGAATGAAGGGCTGTGCATGACACAAACAAAACTGTGCGTCTCGCCTAGCATCAACCAAGACAAATATTAAACGTCAATCTAGTAGTAAAACAATTGACGTGTTGAATTCTGTCTTCGGTTCAAAACAAGCAAAGCAACAAGCATTTTTAACCAATTCACAATAGATGTGTGGAGGAGGTGGTAAGGAATTTGCTTGTTCTACCTGTGAAACATGTTTTTTGTGTCACCACCGATGGAAATGTAGAATTTAGATTAAAGAGGAGACATTGTTTCCAATTCTTGCTGCCTCACTAAAATCACTTTAAAATCCTTTGCGCCTCCGTCCACTTGTGGTAGAAGAGTGCCTAAACCAGTGACCACCAAGTGCTATATAAAAGATTTAATAAAAAACTAGGCCAGTGTGTTAAGCATTGAGTTCATTGAGTAATTGCAAAGTAGCCTCAGTTTCTCCACGTGACCAAATAAGCCGATTCTAGACAAATCGCATTCGCACTCCACCTTCTTTTCACTGGGTAGAAGAATTGGGAGATCCTCCAAGGAGCTTGCATTGTTAAGATTGGTGAAAGTCTCCTGACTTACTTGAAGCCGAATGTCATGTTTAAGGAACCATACACAAACCATTGTATACATCCACCAAAAGACTGCTTATACAATGTATTAATTAATTAATTTTAATGAATGGGAAATGGAGATGATAAACGGTAGAACCCCAAGCGACAATCCTGGAAACTATACCTGGCATAGTAGGAAAGCAAAAAAGTGCCTTGGACTATATATTTGTGAGCCCACAGATGGCCCTGAAAGTAAGAGATCTAAAGATCACCACAAATGATTGGAGCTACCACTCTACTCTCGTGTTAATGTGTAATATAGGCGTGACAGCTACATATACTAAACCCCTGGGGGACATGTCATCTAATCACTCGGGCACTCGAATACGCTGGTCGGATAAAAACATTAACGCGGCTGGAAATTCGGTACAAACTATGGACGATAACATACTGTCCCAGCTCCAAAACATGTCCTTAAATGAGGTGGAACAATGGGCCACCACTTTTTCCTCTCTACATGCGACAACTGCAGTAAACCAAATAGCGACAGAAGATAAAATGTCAGTAACATACGACAAAAGTATAAGAGATGCCAAACGCAAGTTGAGAGCTGAAATTCGACAGGCTAAATGGACTAGCAAATCCTTTGGAGACTATCACGGAGTATGCAGAACCATAAAAAACAAATACAGAGGGTGGATTAAAGCCAAAAGAATTGAGCAAAAACTTAAACAATGGCAGTCAATGGTTCAAATCATATGCTCCAAAAACTCGAGAAGCATATGGTCTTTACTTGGCCAAGCAAGGGGCAATGGCTGTAGGGATCTGATCAACCCGATAAGTGCAAATGAATGGTCAGACTTCCTTATGTGCCGAAATATCCCCAATGAAGAGGTGGGTAAGCCGGTAGAAAAGATGACACCAAGGTCCGTCCCATTCAACTTAACAAATGAACATTTAATTTGTAAAATTAAAAAGCTTAAGTCATCTAGGGCTCCTGGGCCCAATGGTCTCTCAAATGCTGTACTGAGGAGCCAGCCGGAATTTTGGGCTAAATTTGTAAGCATATTATTTGGCAAAGTACTAGCAGTCGGGAGGATTCCTAAATCATGGCAACATGCCCATTTAATTCCAATCTTTAAGAAAGGAGTCAAGAAAGATCCCTGTAATTACAGACTACTTTCAATGTTAGACTGCACAGGGAAACTCTTTGCAGCACTTCTATTGGAGAAATTAGAAGAATGGGCGTCCAAAACTGAAATATTCAATACATTTCAAAGTGGCTTCCGGAGAGGATATTCAACAACCCATAATATTATTATCTTGGACACCCTGCGCACAAAAGCAATGAGGAAAGGAAATCCACCTTTATATGCTTTGTTTGTAGACTTTAAAGCAGCCTTTGACTCGGTTCGTCGTGAAAAATTATGGGCAAACTTGAACTATTAGGTTGCCCCGAGATCCTCCTGTACTATCTAAAATTACTGCATGAGGACAACACAGTGGCCTGCAGACTTAGTAATCAGGGGGACTTCACAGCAAAGATCCCACAAAACCGAGGCGTCAAGCAGGGTTGTGTGACGGCCCCATTCTTGTACAATTTGTTCACATATGATCTACCAGGTGTCATCTTAAGTGAACATAATTGTCCTCCTGTTGTCGGTACCATCCACTGTGCGGTACTAGCGTATGCCGATGATTTGATTATTATGGATCACACATTTAGTGGCTTACGGAGGTCCGCACTGAAGCTGTGGGAATATGCTACAAACAACGACCTAATCATCAACCAGGAGAAAACTAAGGTGACAGATTTTTCAAATAAGAAGATAGCACGACCCAGATTAATTTTGCATGAAATAGAAATTAAATATACCCAACAATATAAATATCTAGGGGTCGAAATAGAGGCCAAGTTGGGTTATAACATCTGTATTCAAACAAGAAAACATCGGGCAGCACAAGTAACGTCATTGATCAGCCAATTTGCAAGGCAGAACTGTGCAATGTCACTATATGGAATCCGTCAAATCTACACCCAGGTACTAACCCCAATGGTGGTTTATGGATTGGAAGCGCTACTACAGATGGATTTAAGCTGGCTACAAGTGATAGAGGGGAAGTTCTGGAGAAGAATCCTAGGCCTCCCTCAATCTATCCCAATGGCATTGCTAAGATTGGAAGTTGGGGTTTCCTCACTGAGGTCTATTGTCCTGAAAAGGAGAGCAGAACTGTACTTAAAGATGGCTAATCAAGCAGAGTCTCGACTATTAAAAGAATTTAGCACGGAAAGTACAAAGGAATCCACCAAATGCCATCTGAAAAAGGAGATCGAAGCCCTTCTGAGGACAATATGTTGGACTATGAGTGGAGAGAAACTTACTGATCCTCAAAAAAAAAGCACTATCTAAAAAAATCGACCTTTGGGACTGGCTAGAAAATTATGCACACCTTGACAAGCTTCCAAAATACAAATGTATTCATCACATGCTCTATACATTTAAACGAATGCAGCCATATTTATCCCTCAGTCCCTCTAGTAGACTTAGACGATTTCTACTCTTACTGAGGGTTGATAATCTACCGCTGCTGACTAACAAAAGCAAACATAACGGTCTGACTTCCACAGAGAGATATTGTAGACTTTGAAAGAATAAAGGATGCAAAGAAACAGCTTATGTACTCTCCAGATGTGTAAATATGATGGATACTTACATAGTAAATTTTGGCAACTTTGTCCATGATACAGAGTTCATAAGGGAACCTGCCTTCTGGCAACGCCTCATGAACACTCAGAGTATGCAGTTGCAGATCGCCACCTTTAGAGTATGGTCGGAAATTGAAAGAACTTTGAAGATCTCTATATGAATTAGTTAAACAGCAGGTTATAGATTATGGTAGTGGTTCATGATCTCTGTTATATGTGTTTCAGCATTCTCAGTATGTGCAATCGTTATTAAGTTTGAATGATCTGAAGAATTGTAAGTGTAATAAGTCCAAACTATGCTGTGTTTAATGGTATTTTAAACATTTTTCTTTTTATTTTTATCTCTTATAATTGATTAGTTGACCAGCTGATTAGAAACAATATGTAATATGTAATAAGTAATATGATGAACTTATATAATTTATCAGTATGTGTAAAGTTTAAATATAAACTAACACATTATTAATAAATAAATTATACATTGTGCAACGGCATACTCTGAAGCAACCGATGGAAAAACAGGACTTAAAGAGATCCAACCCATGGAACTTTTTCCCCCCAATGGTAAATGTTTTGCACTATTTTTAGATTGCATCTACTGCATGAACAATCCATTTTCTGGGAATGTTCCAGTCAGGTTTTCGTAATACTGAGGCATATGCACAATTATTAGAAAGCCATCTTAAAAAATAAGCTTGGACAGTAATGTACATGTTTCCGCATGAAAAGCAACAATCCTATCAATTTTCTGATTAAATGCTTGATTGTGTATTCCATCTCCTTCATTTGTCAGGGAGGATTAGCTGGTGTGGGGAGGTTCAACAACAGATGTATGCTAGAAATGTGTCCCACTTGAATTTGAAATAAATAAATATCTGGTGCCCCTTAACAGACTAAGAACTGGCTACGATTCGAAGTTGCCCAATTGCGCAACACTGCAGACTTCAATCATTCCTTTTCTCTTCCCTACAGCCCTTTCGCTCTTCCCCAATTCTCTTCACATGGGACTTCAGTTGACACAGTGCTTTCTGTTTGTAGTATTAAGACCAACAAACGAGTCACTGAAGATGCATGTACAAGAGTTTGTTCATTTTTGTGCGCATGGCTGCGTATCTCCACATTTCATTTTCTTTTTACTCGGATACGGTCGATGACATTGGGGACATCACACAAGGTACTAAATTAGCCCAATGATATTTCTTTGACAAGCAGCAGCAAGAGGCACCATCAGCAGACATTCTAGCTGCCATAGATCCTAACTTGCCACATCAAAATTCTTCCTTGCCACTCCCAGTGTACATTTTGAGTCCTGTCAAGTGCAGGCCTTGCAAATACTTAAAAATCACACTATATCTGCAGGGCAATGTCCTTAGTTTACATACTTGACCTAAGAGAAATGCACTTGCCCTAAGGTGACTGGTGACAAACCATTTACCAGCACTTTTTGTAAAATGCTGCACGTCGCCATAAGCACACTTCATATTTGGTGTAATACTGTCAATCACGCACAGTGAAACTTGCATTCGCTTTTTACTGCAGAGCGTGTTTGCAGTAAATAAAAAAAGTTTACATCCCCATACTTGCCAACAAGGTCGAGTATCAAGTAAATGGTAAGCATCCTTCATAAAAACTATTCGCCAATGCTAGTGACTAGTAGATAAGCCCCGAAGGGGTATGCCCGAGTGGTTCTTGTGTGTCCTGGCCAGGGGTTGCCATAAGGATACAGGTTCCTACTGATAAGGTCTTCAGAAGGCCACATTAGTTTGTTGCATTTTTGCCATCAGCCCGGGTTAGAGAGATTTTCTGCGGACTAGGGGATCTTCCCATGGGTGGAGATGCAGGGAGATTAGATTCTATAACTTGGTTAAGTGGAATGAGAAGAAGGATCCTTCTTAGCGTTTCCAGTTGTACTGTAGCAATGCTAACAACGGTGTATTGCTGAAGCGAAGAGTTCCAACCGGCTTGTAGAGAACTCATTTGTGTGTGTATTTTGGGTTGATACTGTGGAACACAGGGGGGGGGGCAATGATGGTTTTGAACTGTACCCTGCATTTAACAGAGTGTTGGGAGGGATGTGAGTCTTACAGGTGTATGGGTAATCCAGATGTGGACGCCTTGCTCGATGTGCCTTAGTCAGAGAGGCTCAGCTTCAACTCACTGTTGAGGCCCAACAAGGCCAAAACAACATGTGTCTGCAGGTTGCGGATGTTCGTATTGTTCAGAGGAGAATTGCACGGCATTTCGGTGTTGGACTGCCCTTTTGGGTGGGACCAGACTGATATGCAAACAGTTGTTTCTCTGTGAAGGGCACAGTGAGCTAAAGCATGGTTGTCGACCCTCCCGAGTGCAGTTCACCCCGTAGAACAGATTACTTGAACCATGTTTATCCTCTGTATAGGGGCTCCCATACACGGCCATGCTCATTTTGGCACATTCGGAAATTGGCTATCTGGATTAGACAGTAAATCACAATGGACTGTGTAAATGGTTGTGTACCAACATATGACACGGTTGCAGTTGTTGGAATGTTCACAGCGGAAATGGTTTCTTTTCCTAAAATCTGCCAAGTACTTCGGAAATGTTCACAGCTGTGCATCTTTGAAATTACAGGTAAAACATTGCAGAAACATACTTGGAAAGGTCAAGGAAATAACATGCTCTCCAAGCCATCAATACCTTGGCAGTGGTCATAGGGCCAACCCCAAGAAAAGCCCTCATCACTTCTCTAGACACCAATTTACATAAATGTCACATCCGAGCCTCAACTTTCTGCTTGTGACCATTTCCTTCAACAGCCATTATGCACCATGAATTCAGAATAATTGTCTACTGGTGTTACTTGGAGCAGTTGACTATACCCACCCCCTGTACCCCAACCCAACCACGTCCGCTAGATTCATCACACATCGAGACCCATTAATTTAGCAGTCTCTGGGTCAAGACAACAAAGTAATCAAATTTGAACAGTGCACCAACTGCATGGTTTGCGCTCTCTTCGATTCCTAAAATGGCGTTCCTGATGTGCATACTGGTCAAGTAAAGCACCTATTTTTATTTATTTTTTTATTTTTTTCACTCACATTAGCAATTCATCCATCAGATATTTAAGCCCAAGTTTGCATTCAATGATTGTCGAGTAATGAGCACCTGGGTTTTTTTTAAAAACACAGATTGGCATGCGTCTGAATCAATAATTGTTTAGTATTTTATAGTACATTGGTCCCATATGCACCACTGATGTTCATTCTGTATTAGCCAACACCTGCTTTTTGTGCCAGAGACGCTTCATGGAGGCCTAAAATGTGTTAGGAATCAGGAATTCGTTTAGTGATAACTTAAGGCTTGGCTTCCGAATGGAGCAAGATGTTACTTGCAAGAAACAAAAAGGCTTTCTGTAGAGGTGACATATACGCATAAGGCAAGTACCTAAAATTGCAGTATTTTAAACCCCCAGTAAAAAACGTAAAGGCCGATTCTTGAACCAAAAGGAAGCCCGTTCCTGACATTAGTCGCACTTCTTTTGAAGGTTAAATGAGTTTCCATCCCCCTAAAGGCCACATCGTCTGTCGTGAAGCCAAACCTTAAATTTCTCTAATCCCTAATTAAATGTAAGCATGTAGGCCAACATGCTATGGACATTATTAGTGCATATAAGACCAATAAGCAATAAACATACTACATAATTTTCTAGTCAGACGCAAATGAAGACAATATTTTATTCAAGTAAGGGATGCTGGTAATACTTGATAAGCACTAAACAATATTTACCAGGATGGTTGAATAAATATGTCAGATGCATAAATTACTAATATAAGAAAGGAAAGGTGTTTTTACTTTGCAAAATAGTTCACCAGTAAAAAAAAAACGTGACATATGAATCGGAAATCTGTATCAAATCCCCAACGGTTTTTTTTTTGTAATAGATGAAAGGGCAAGCAAGCTGAGAATCTGCACATCTAAACTCAAAGTACGTATCCAGTTGTATGAGCTTGGCAAAAAACGAATTCCCCCATATTTACAACTCAATTAGCAGATTCAGTGCAACAAATGGTAACATTTCGCAGCCAACAAAACAGTAACATTCTTTAAATACCAACAGAGGTAGAGGTGCTTGAACTGTAGGTTTTGCTACTGAAGTCAAACTTTACTCATTTTGATGATCATACGCAATTTCGGTGCTGAAGCTTGCATCCAAATCAATAGAACCATAATGACCCGTGGATCCATCAACAGCGGAAAGAAAATCTTTAACTAAAAGGATCAAGTCGGGGTAACTTCTGCAGTCCATCACTAACCACATCAGAGTACCAACACTCAGTTTGTACAGCAGCCACCGTAGGATATTAGAAAAGCACACACAAACAAACACACACCATAACAGCGGAAGATCCGATGCTTACCATTTTGATTGCAACTTCCAAACCAGTGTTTATCGACTTGGCTCTGTACACGCAAGCAAATGAGCCTTTGCCGAGGAGATCCAACACATTGAAATCCTTAAAAACAAAGACATTAGGAGTTAGTAAGTAATATGCAGGCCATTGGTCCTAATACTAGTATAAAGTTATAAACATAGTGGTGTGTCTGTCTGGGGAGGGGTTCAAGTCCGTTTATGTGAACACTATGCAGGAGGATGCACATATGTATTCCGTTTAAATAGTTAGGCTATGTATGCGACCTTGGTTGTGAAGGAATCTCTTGCTGTCAAGTAGTATGTACGGGGACCTAGGACCTTGTTGGGGCGGGGTGTGCTGTGCGCAGAATAGAAGACTACCGCACCTCGATGCTGTTCTCAGAAGGCTCCCCGGCTCCTCCGCACTCGCAGCCGCCGGGAAGGCTGAGTCGCTGCAGCAGATAATCAAGCACTCGTTCCCGCATGATGCCTTAGTGAATCTGCAGAGGCAGCGGCTCAGTGAGTGGTGACACCGCGGGGGCGTGGGCCCGGCTCCCGGCGGCATTCCCGCTGATGCACCGACCGGCGTCCATGTCTCCCAGCAACACAACAGCTGCTTCGGGGGCGGGGTCAGTCCAGCTGTCACCATCACAGCCAGTGGCGAGCAATGCCGCGCATACTGCCGCCTCGTACAGCACAGCACACGGGTGTTAAAGGATCTTGCTGTCACAGATCCCAGGTAACCGAGCTGACATTACATCGCTATTGCTTATAATTGATACTGTTGCTCAACGGTCCGATTGTCGATGATGCCCCTTGACTCCCGAGATCCCACACTGCAGAAGAATAAAGTCTGGCGATTTTGGACCAAAGAATAGCACCATGGCTGGAGTTTACAATAACAGGCATGGAAAGAAGTTTAGGGAAAGCCTGAGCATAAACTTCAATTAAGTTCCAACGCCCCGGTTATGATCCGGATTGCTAGGTATGTGGGTTTAGCTAATCATGATGACGGGTGCGCACACATCTTGTCCATATACAACACAGATCAAGTGAACATGCTCCCTTTGCAAAGCATGTAAACTTGACACTTCTGGAAGATTTATATTAAACCATCGTGGTTTCCTTTAAAACGGGATATTATGCCCCAAAAAAACAACAAAAAAATAATCGCTCACTGAAAAATACTTACACCCACCAATTGACCCGCAAGTGTTCCTGTGGGCGGGGCATGTGCCCGATTCACTTGGGACTGAGTCCCCAGCAATGCCCGAGGAAATTTAGAGAACAGTGTCTGTCTTGTGGGGAACTTTACAATGGGGGCAGTGGGTCGTTGAGTGCAGTTTATTAGAAAAGTGAACCTTTCTAATTCAAATCGCTGTATCGTACCTCTCGCTTTTCGCCAATGGATCTAGCCATTCTCTCCACCGGGGGCCGTGTCCCCCCAATGGGTCACTGCAGAGCGGCTTCCATAATTCCCTCGGGGTCTCTCCAACTTGCCAGTCCCAAAGGTACATCGCCCCCCGCCTTAGGGGCGGACCCCGCGGCTCCAAGCCGCTAGGGACCGCCACCTCCTACTCAGCTCACCGGCGCGGGTCAACACCCGCCACAGATCCATTTCGAAAAATTCCGCCGTTATGGAAATACATCCGTCGCAATTACAATGACGTATTGCAAATCACTGTCGCGGACAGAGATGACGTCTAACACGCTCTGAACGGATTGGCTAGGTAAAAGAAGTATCGTCAATAACTTTGGCTCTCTAGACGTAGGAACTGAGAAACCATACATTGAAAAATCTATAGCCAATAAACTCCGATTAAACAAATACATATCTTTATTTCTAATTTTTTTGTAGTGCAACCTCAATTAGGCGCATACGATATTGTTTAAATCATCGCCTGAATTACCTTTAACACTACTAAGCAAAACAACAATTTATGGAACTCTAAAGCATGTTATGCAACCTGGCACTTATTCCAATATGGCAAACTCTTTTACTTGTGTTTACGCCGAATCCCGGAATCTCTGGACCTTCTTGCCCTTCTTTTATGTTTATTAACAAGGGCCTTCAGATGATTAGTACGGCAGAAAGTCACTTAACATACACTGCTGGAGAAAGGTACCGTGTTGTGTTCGACGGAGTTTTTGAGGTGTGGAGAAAGCAAATCAAAACAACGAGGAAGGACAGGGCGCGTTTTATGGATGGGGATCTTAAGAGTCGCGAGCATGTGGCTAGTAAGCAGAGTTCGCTGGGGTTGGTTTTGTATTTGTTTAAAAACCAGCTGGCATTACTTCCACGCCCATTTCCTCGTCTCAGCAAAACGAGGTCCCAACCTACATACTAGGAACCGAACCTATTCCATCTCAAACCCCCAGGTATCTCGCCCTTTCTACTGCAAGTGTAACTCTCAAAGTCGCCATCATATATTCGTTTTATTTTTCCTGCCATCCTGATAGGAACTTGGAGGGTTGGTAAGCTGCTGCTACAAGATCCTTTTCATGCCTAGTGCATGGGGCAGATGGGGGAAACTTCTTGTGTCCCTTGCTGAGCTAGAAGGTGGTGTCTGGATGTTGCCCTCAGGTAGGTGAATGGCTGAAATGGCCACAGAAGTCAGGAAAGCCTTTTTGTTGTGGTCTGGCGGTGAGAGACTGCACGGAGTATCTAGTATGAAGCTTTTACTACCTAATAACTTACATACAAGTGAAGGCAGTGGTCTTCACAGCCTTGTAAGGTAAAGTCTCTAAAGGCAAAGGCAGCTTTGGACTCGGCCAGTTTGTACCTGCTCACCCTGCCACCCTCCCGCACTGCCTCCGGGCCACCCCTTGCACTGGGGTCTGTATCTGTACCCCCGTCCCCTTTTTCTTCCAGCACTTATCAGACCTACCCTGTCTGCTGCCTTAAACCTAGCACTTGCAAATTGCTGGCTGCACTACCACTGTTTGTTGCCTTTATTATTTATTTATGATTATCTGTTTCTCCTCTGCTTCGCACTTTCCCCTTCTCCCCCTTCCATGCACTTCCCCCCCCCCCTCCCATGCACTTCCACGTTCTCAATGTCACTAGGCCTAGTAAGGTCGCTGTTTTGTTCTCCCTGGTCCCCTCCCCTCCCCTCCCTTGCCTTGTCGCGCTCTGAAACATTTGTGTATGAGTGCAATAGAAATAAAATATCAATAAGTGCAAGTTAATCTTTAGCACAGGGCTGGCACCAGGCATATGCAGCATGTACGGCTGCACTTGACCCCACGCTGATGGGACCCTGTGCAGAGTGTGCTGTTGACTGTCTCTTTTTGCAAGCTGCAGCGTGGGCCATGTGTTAAGAGTAGCTAAACTTGCTGCAGTACACTCTGAGCACACGTGCAGCCCATGCTTCGGCAGCTTGCCAGCGTTATGCAATATATTTTTCAAATACGGCTGTTCTACCTCCAAGGCTGAGCTCCCTTTCGATTTGTCTTGTGTGGTAATGTGTCTCATTTCAACCTTCTGCTGCGACTCTGAAGAGACAAATACCCCCCTCCCAGCGGTCCAATAGGTTCTTCTGGTCTTGTAAGCACTGCTGGTCACTTTTTTTTCTTAAAGCAGAACATTTATTTTCTTAAAGCAGAGCATTTAAAGCAGTTGATGGCCTATTTAAGAGACCATTGTTTCGGACAACTCGTTCTTAACGTGTTAAGAAGTGCAAAGGGGTATTTTTATTTTGAAAGCACATGCAAAGCACCAGTTAGATGCCTAAAATATGTGCCCTCCTACAGCACATGCTCGTTTCTGCATTTTTAAAATCGGAGTGCTGACTCCCAAAAGCACAGAATGCCTTAAGAACACAGCATGTCTACAACATAGTACAATATAAACGACCCTGTTCTACTGAGGAAGGTCAATATTAAAAAAACTCAAGTGAACAGGATCACAGAACCCGTAACACACACTCGTGTAATGGATTATCAAGTATTTATAATAGTCATTGCTTGTGTGATAATTTTAATTTACATCAATTTACATCACAGTGTGATAAATATTTTCAAAAAAAGGAAGTCACAGGAAAGCTCAATTTTATAATAGTCATTGCTTGTGTGATAATTTTAATTTACATCAGTGTGATAAATATTTTCAAAAAAAGGAAGTCACAGGAAAGCTCAATTTATACAGACAACAATCCACGAATGGTACAGATATTGTTCACCCAAAGAGAATACCTTGGATAGTCATTCAAACAGTACATACCCTGACATCATAGAGGGAACAGAAGATTAAACATAATATATAGAACAGTACACAGCGCTAGAATGCACAATAATAACACAGTGTGTGGGTTTGAACACTGATACATAAAGTCAAATAGTCCACACAAGTGTGTTTCGGCCGAAAATTATCACACAAGCAAAGACTATTATACATACTTGCTAATCCATTACAGGAGTGTGTTATGGTATCCGTGACCCTGTTCATTTGTGATTTTATTTTTATTTTTTATTTTTTTACATTTTTTTTTTTTTTTTTTTTTTTTTTTTTTTAATGTTTCTTATTGTTAGCCCCTGCATTCAAATTTTTAAGCAATTGAAATCGTTATGTGGGGTTAGTACTTGCATGTTGGATTGATTGGAAGGGTAGGAGGAGCAAGGAGGCAGCTCATTCTCACAGCAGTCTGTAAGTGTGTGGTGTCAGATGGGAAGAAGAGGTAACTGCTTGTAACATTGAAGCTTCACTGGAATATAGACTGTGACAGCACTCCAACTTGCCCCAGCACATGTTTGGGTTATCATCGGCTCCAACAGCGCAGGCCTGTCCCCCTCCCAACCCTTCACGATGACACGCTGTTGGCAATGTGGGCAACCCAGGTAGGCATTCACCCACCAATTCCGTGATCCCCAACTGGGGAAAATTAATAGAAGTTACTAGGAGCACCATTTACATTATTACTTGACAATAGGTGAGATACACACATAAATACATTTTTTCTTTGCTGCCTACATATTTTATCCTGTGATGTCATTTCATGCAAATTAAGGGGCCTGCACTTAATGTGCCGTACTTGGCCCCACAAATCCTAGTGCCGTCCCTTTGTGAGCAAGGGGAGCGACACACATTCAATTGCTCACCTCTCTTCCCCAAGCCACCCCCCCCCCCCCCTGCTGTCTGAAGTCTCGCGAGAGTATGGCCAGAGCTGCCCTGCAAGACTCCATATGCCTCCTTATCTTGAGAGACAAGATGTCCTTATTCCATCACATAATCCCTGTGAAACACAGGGGACCCTGAAAACAGCACACCTGTGAGGAAGTCCAGAAAATATCTGTTCTGTAGGGTCATCAGTCTGACTGCTCTTAACTCCTCCTTAATGTTATTAATGCTTTTTACTGTGGCATTACTAGTTTGTAACAGTTCTCGCCTAGTTATCTGGACCCAGTGTGCATTTTCTGCTGCTTGCAGGCCAGGTGTTAGGAAGGATGTGGAGAACATTGTTGTTTTACCAAATAATGTGTGCTTCTCTGGTATTTCATCGAATGCAGCATTGGCCTCCTTGGAAAATTTGTTAGTTATTTTCATGTGTTTTAGGTCTAGGGTTCCTTTCTTCTGTTGTGTGCCATTGAAGGAAAAGTCCTAATGTCGGCCTCGCTTTGTGGTATTACCAATGCTGGTGCATTTAGTAGCACTATTGTACATAAGCCACCCCAGTTAGATTGAAGCTGCATATAACCTCTTGTACCGCAGGCCCAGTAATGGTCCATTAGTACTGTGCCAACTTTCATACTTAGTAAATCCATAATGCGTTTATTCCCTTCATTGTTACCAAGCTTTGCTGAACCATTATTTCTAAAGCATAATGTCGGTGCTTGTAGTTTGATTATGGGTAGTGGTCCTGCTTCATCTTCCACCCGTGTTAAACATTTGGCAGTTTGTTTCCATTCCTCACGGCACACTCCGTCTGTGTTTATTATCACTTCTATTAGCGCAGTCCACACTGCTCTGCTTTGCACCCCATTATTCCATCAGCCCACCCGCCAGAGGAATATGCTTTCCCGTTTGTTTGCAATTATGGTCTTTCGGCACAGTAAGGTATCAAATTAAACTGGGCATCTGTACACCTTTAATATTTGGTGATCCACTACTTCAGCATCTCCTCTATTTGGACCTGATAATACGTACATGAGCACCTTTCATTCTTGTATTCTCCATCATGTGTGCCTCTTTTACGTAGCTGTCTACGTATGGGAATTCTGTCTTGTGAGATACTATATCATGGCCGATTGTCCCTGAAACTGGCCTCTGGTCTGGCATACTGTGAGATGTACCAAGCAGTTGCCCTGGACTCATGTACTTTTTGAGGTATAAATAATCGAGAGGCTGTCATGGCATAGGGGATAAGTGAGCAAACAAAGCAGCTTTCCCTTGATCTCTCTCCAGCTTCTCCATTGACCCATACTATGAGTTTCGTTCAATATTTTTGGAATTGTGAAAATTCCTTTTCATGTGATATTCATCCTCTGCAATACTTCTCCTAGCCCTTAATGTCTCCACAACTGGGCGGAATACCATTTCCTGCTTTGGAAATCTGTTGGTGTAATTTTTTCGCTAATATTATGCCATACGGACACATTTATCTGATTATAATCAGTCAAATGCAGTGTGAGATAAAATAAGAAATAAAAACAACAAAATATACCTCCCTGCCTTTCCTTTACCTGTTGAGAAATGAGAGAGAGATTTAGTCATGGGCATCAAATAGTACTCTGTCTGCGCGCAAGAGCAAGCAGAGGGCAATACATCCAGTCCTTATGCAGTGTGTCACGCAATCGTGCTATGCAGTCTTTCAGGAGGCCATTGAGGTGCCCCACAACACCATTTGCTTGTGGGCGGTAGCCCGAAAAGAGTTTATGCCTAATGGGGATGTTATTTTTGCAGAGAGCTCATTTGCAAAATTATGTCCATTATCGAATCTCGGCACCTCGCACACTGCCCATTGGGAGAACACTTCGCGTGCAATGAGTTTCGCTGGGGACATGGCATCTGAGTGGGTGCACCTACTTCATCCACCCGGAGAAGGGACACACCACCACAATTACATATTTGTATCCCATGCACGTTTCAGCCATATCAATGTAATCCACATGCAGGTGGCTGAATGGGCCAGTTAGGCGGCGTATTCCTCTCGGGGTCCTTGTGTATGGCCTGCTGTATATTTCTGACAAGTTGCACAATTCATGAAGTTTGTCACGTGTTTGTGCAGGTTGGGCACGAACCGCTCACTGGAAATCTGCACTGCAATGCACTCCTTGGAAATATGTGCTGTGTAGTGTAACTGTTCTAATGCTACTGTGAGTAATTCTAGTGGCATTACAGGCTTTCCTGTGTTGCCCTGTCTCCACAGTAGATCCATGGGGCACAATGAACAGGCTTTCCCCCTCACAATTTGTGCTCTTCTGGTAATGCTCACCCTTGTATCTCTATTAACTGTGCTATTTGCAGTACATTGGAACTTTCAGTCACTGCCATCATTTTTGCATGCAATTGCATAGACTTTGGTACCTCCACTATGTCTGGCAAATATGCTGCTCGTTTGGCCTTGGTACCTGCTGCTGTGTTTCCGTAGGAAATTGAATTTGATCCTCTGGTGTGTGCTAAGCATTTTACCACAGCGACCTCTGATGGTTTGAATATAAGTTTCGTAGATTGGTTCACAGTGAGCGGTGGTTAAATTCTGATATTTTTTGGCATCCATTATCATCGGGGAGGAAGATTTTTTGACATTTGAAATTGTTGCAGTCTTAAATGTAATTCTTTTAGGAGGGTGAGTCCTCGAAGCTAATAATGCCCCAGTACTCTCGGTCTAATTTGTGGTTTGATGTCATGTTACTTTCGTTAGACCAATCTGTACTTTAGCTGCATTGTTTGTTTTTATTCAGTGTGTAAATGCTTTGAGGCCCCTCCTTTTTTTTCTTTCTGCATTTGTTTTTATTAATTTTCCCTTCCTGAAATTGTCTTTTATGAATTTCTCCTTGTTTTGTGTAAATGGTGTTAAAAGCCATATATTGTTTTATCTGTTTTTTCTATTTTGTGTATATGACTAATTTCACTATAAAAGAAATGGCAAAATCTGTTTTTCTCACAGTAGGGAAAGTAAAAGGATCCTGATTGGGAGCCCTCCCGTCCCCTGCACACTTTGGAATGTTGTCAAAAAGACATTCAATAGTTCATTATGAAACTTTACATATGAAAAATGTTCAATTAGAATCAATGATAGTCTCAGTTTTAGAAACAGAATAGGTACTTAAAAGCTCTGTTGAGAAAATTTGGATATATACTGGGACTAGACACAGAGTGTTCTAAACTCGTTGATAAATTTGAGTCGAGGGGCTACCCATCATCAGTTTTGAGTCAGGCCAAGGAAAGGGCTGATCAAAGAACTAAGGAACAACTAATGACTGTGAAAAATAAAGAGAAGGAACCACCACTGATGTATATATCCATTTTTTCTCGACAGAGCTTTCAAATTAGTAAGACAATTAGAAAACATTGGGGAATTCTCCAAAATGATCCAACACTCCACAAGCTATTCCCGAAAGCGCCAATGATGGCATTCAATAGAGGCCGCAACTTGCGGGACAAATTGGTGAAGGCAGAAAGACCACCAAAGGATAAACAATTATACTTATCAACAAAGAAAAAAGGCACATTTTCGTGTCTGACTTGTTCTCACTGTAACAACGTGGTGAAAGGTGACTTCATTAATCATCCCCAATCCGGAAAAAGAATTAAACTAAAGGATTATGCGACATGCCTTACACCGGGAGTAATCTACTCTATTAAATGTCCTTGTGGACTTCTGTATGTAGGTCAAACAACCAGACCTGCCAAGGAGAGATGCACAGAACATAAATCAACCATCCGATGTAAGAACACTAAATCGCCACTATCGAGACACTTTCTGGAAAATCATCATTCCATAGCCCAATTAAAATTTTCAAATCTTGGAAGTTGTGAAGCGCCCCCACAGAGGAGGGGATTACCAGTCAACCCTCTCAAGACGTGAGAAATACTGGATCCATTGCTTGGACACCCTAGACCCAAGGGGTCTGAATGAAGAATTCTCTTTAAGATGTTTCATCTGAAGATATATGGTCTCCATAATTATTTCTCCACGGATGACGCATACAGATCTGAGAGACTTTGCAATACTTATGAACATATTTCCTTCTCACAAACACCCTAGTATTCATATACTATTTTTTTTTTTCTTTTTTTTCTTTCAGGATCTGTATTTCTTTCTTGACCACTAGAACACTGCCAGGGTTGTTGGGGCATATCCTAGCGTGTCAGATACATGAGGTACTTGACACACTTGAAGTTTTTTTTCGTTAAATGATCAGTAAAGAGGGATAACAATGCTTGTTGATATATCTGCAGAGGAGTATTTAGAATCTATTAGCAGATCACTACTATAAGGATGTGAAATTGTATTGCATTGATATTGTTTTGCTATGATACCAGCTAGCATTCCCACTGGTGATTTTTACGTAACACTATATAAAAAAAAATATTATAAGTCACAACATCATCATTCAATGTAAAAAGGGCACCCGCTTCACACCATTCTTGAGAGCATTAGCTTGTATTAAGTAGACCTCAAGTTGATTTCAGTCTCCGAGTATCCAGTCCAATATGGAACCCACTTTAGACACGTTGAACATCTAGTCCATTTTTAGTTTCCATGATGCTTCCAGTCATTCAATTGACCGATCCATCATGGCGGCTAACATACACGAGACTCACTGACTCGCATCACCGTGGCTACTGCCACGCTTTCCTGAGTGCAGTTTATCCAGACACGGCGCATACTGCCTACTTACAGGTACATGTTTTAATTAATATATAGTTCTCCAGAGGCACGTTCCACGCAGATTATAGAGTATTTTACTCTTCCTTTTGTGTCATCTTAGACAAGACACGAAACGAAAACCCGCTGAATCAGAGCGTGTGTCTTACACGAACAGCAAACTTCTCCTGATACTATGACGCCTCCAGTTAACAGCACGGCAGCACACTACATGTTTGGTGCTGTTGCACTTTCTGAGGGCAGCTCTGTCTTTTACAGGTACTTCACATTAAATGCTGATTTCGCTATTTTTTTTTCACAATCTTCACGTTTGACATATATTTTAATAGGGTCCATGTAATTACCTATTTTCTTTAGAGTTCGCTTACTTCAAGCCACTCATATGAGAATATATAAGTCCTCGGATACAAGGTTGATGACATCATCCGGCCTCGTATTCCCGCTTTTCAGTCACACAAGTCAGTTTGACTTTACTGTTTTAGTATTGGCATAATCCACATATATTACATGTTCACGATTTTCTATAAAATAAACCAGGTGACATTGACCCTGTCCCTTGTTTTAAACCAACAGACTGAGTGAGTCATATCGTGTCGAATTGAATGCAATTTCCTTGCATTTTCTACATTTCTAGGATTCGTCAACCTCACACAAAAGGGTAGACCTTTTTGACTAGCCTTTTCTAACTGTGTACTCACATTTAGCTTTGATGCCGCTATTATCATCCTGATTAGCTTTCATCAACCTAGAATATGTATGACTAGATTATCAGTCAGACTCAATGAACTACATTTTATTATTCACCATTTATTATTACGCTTAATGCATCATGATCATCCAGGAACCTAGGAAACTAATGCTATGTCTAAACTGGTGCTCACCGGGTCCCCTTCAACCGCCTTTTAAATGAGACATATGTGTAAAACACTGAAATATTTAATAACAGTATGATATTAGACATTGCGATGATTGTCTAGAGAATTAATAGTATGTCATATAACAATCACCCAAGTATTCTGTACTTTTGGTAGACCACCACTATATGTCCCCCATTATGTATCCTATAATGTTTGTTGGGAATAATTATGATAAAACATACTCATGGGATTTACCCTCTTGTTTTTCCCTCCACTTTTTATCTCTCCACTTGATATCTCTCTACATCTTGCTTGAATGTGTCCTAGTGCTTTTTTTGGGCGCAAGAAGAAGAGGAAAAGACCTCGAAATGCGTCAGCCAAGCACCCGGAATTTACGGATTCTTGTCCACTCTTTTCCCTTTTTTTGCACTTTATGCCAATATACTTACAATCAATTGTAGTAAACAAACATGTTTGATTTGTTTTCCGCAATTAAATACAGATTCTGTTTCTAAAACTGAGACTATCATTGATTCTAATTGAACATTTTTCATATGTAAAGTTTCATAATGAACTATTGAATGTCTTTTTGACAACATTCCAAAGTGTGCAGGGGACGGGAGGGCTCCCAATCAGGATCCTCTTACTTTCGATACTGTGTGCAATATTGGTCTTTTGCCAAGACCATCTTTTCTCCTCCGCACCTTAAAATTCCAGAAAACTGAAAAGTAAATGAAGATAATTCTATCTTGAACAACTAGTGTGCACCGACAACCCAATTTCTAAATCTGTTTTTCTAACAGTGCGGCATGCTGCACGGATGTATTGTCACCACACAGGAAACCCCTCCCTGTTCACTTTATGTCCAGAATGCCCTGTGGACGTCACCTAGGCGGAATCAGAGTACACCGTAACTTCATCTTCATGTGTCACTATTGCCAAAATCATTGCCACTAATTCTGCTGCTTGTGCAGAAAAAATGTGCAGGTAGTCTTATGCTTTCAAAACTCCTTTTCTTTTGCCCTTACTTCTGCAACTCCCGTCATTGTTGTTCCTGAATTCGTGTCTATTGTTGAACTTCATCAACAAACACTTTTACTCCTGTTTCTAAGGACACATCCTTGGCGCGAGGTATCTCATAATAATCTGTGTGTGTTGTGCTGTCATCGGCATAATCCTCTTCCTGCACTGGATCTGCTATGTATTTTTATGGATTTACCACATGGCATCTAGCAATCTTAATAGATGGATTTGTTAGAATTACCTCATATCCTGAGGCCATCTGTTTAGTCCATGTGCTTTTAGGCTTCTCAAGTATTGTAAAAGTACATGTTCCATGTATAATGTCACTGAGCAGCCCATCGTCACAGTGGACGATTTCTCAACTGCGAATGCTTCTGCAGTCAAAGCTTGTTCACATGGGTGGTCATGCCCTTTCATTACTGGCTTTAACAACCTGCTGTAATATGCAGCGGTTTATGTCCCATTGAAGTCATTTGTGTGAGGACAGCCGTCATCACTACTCCATTGAAATGGAAGAAAATCAAGAATTCTGCTTTGTAATCAGAGATTCCTAACACAGGTGCTGTACTTATGGCCTTTTTTAGTTTATCAAATGTGCTGCATTTTTTAGATCAATCACTGTGAAATGTGTGGTTGTGGGAGGTATATTACAAAAAATACTGTGGCAGGATTGGGTACCACTGGAAATTCAGGCTGAACAATGTTATTCAAGGGGTGTAAATCTTGTATGAATCTCCAGGACCATCCCTGAGATTTATTCACTGGGTATACAGCAGTGTTACAAGGAGACTCTGATGGGCACTATCACTCCCTGTTTCATGAGTGCATTCATTGTTTGCTAAATACCCTCATCTGCTTCTTTGGACATTGGATACTGTTTTACTGAAGGTAAAATTACCACTTTCTATAATTATATTTGTACTGCTCCGATCCCATTTAGAAAGCCCACATCATATGGACTGGTTGTCCGTAGTAAGCCGGGTACCCTTGCCAAATCTCCTTCCATAAATTATGGTACTTTTATAGCTAGCATTATTTGTTGTGGAACCTCTGTATACTTTATTCCTAATTGACATGGTATTCTTTTCTCAAATAATACCTCATCATTCAAGTCACTGTAGTCAAACAACTCATCTGTCAGCTGGGCCAGTCTGTGTGATGTGTCGAGTGCGATTACTGTGTGCCAACTCGCCCCTTCCTCATCAGTGCCATGTAAAATTACTCTATCCTCCCTCATTACAGCCATCTTTAGCTCAATTGTAACCAGTTCCCCTTCAATTTCATCTGTAGGGATCTGTGTTCTGAATAAAATGTCTGTGGGTAGTCTCAGTAGCTTTCCCTCAATGCGGGGAAGCCATGCTAACATCACTTGTTATCCATAGAAAAATACTTCAGGAGCTACTGGTATTCCCCTCTGTATTTTCTGCCCATGAACGGCTTGGTTGTATTCCTTTGCTGTCTGGAAATATATGAGAATATTATGCCCTCCTCTATGAATGATATTGAGTTTGGCCATAAAATCTCTACCCAATATGTTAACTATCTCCCTGCAACACAGGAATGGGGTAGCTACCGTCTGCTCTCCTACTGTCGTAGGCAAACTGTCAGTGAAAGGAACCACGTTTGTAGCCCCAGAAAATCCTCAAATATCCATGAATATTCCTGACCCCGGAAAGCTGCCCTCTCTGACACGGGCTTATGTTGCCCCAGTGTCTTTTAAGAAGGAAAGAGTCCGGTCATCTATAGATGCCTCCACCCTCTATTCCTGTTCAGGGTCTGTGGTTACTGAGAGGATAGGGGGCATCAAGCCATTCTGTGTGTTGTCCTGTTGGGGATAAATCAGTCCTGTCCCTGTAAGAGTTCCCCCTACTGCTGTCACTCCTCCTATCTGCAGTGTCTGTGACAAAATGTTTGTATCCTACTGTGTCACTGATTTTTGCGATTGCCCTGCATTCTGTGGTTGTTGTGTCAACGTCTGCTGTGGTTGTTGTGGTGCCATCTGTGGCCCTTGTGGTTGATGCACCTGCTGTGCTTGTGTCTAATCTGGAGAATATTGTGTGTAGTCATAATAACCATAGTCTGTTTTTTTTTTTTTCTTGTTTCTTTTTAAAAAAAAACTTTGATGGTTTTACACGTCGATTCATCAACATAACATTCCTTACAGTTCCATATTTTGGTTATCAAGTATCGAAAACACAGTAAAACACAGTCTACACAGCCAGTTCATTTCAAGGTTCAGCCGGGCTGCTACCAGCGGACCCCAATTCGCACAAGTATACTCTGAACGGAGCCCAGATGTCTTTCGGCTTGCATGACCTCGGGAGTGATATTACATACTGTTCCTCACATTCATTGACATATGACAGTTCTTTGAGAAAATGATTGATGTGTGGTGCGTGTGTACTCTTCCATTGCTGTAATACACATTTTTTTAGCCACTATGCACACAACATTAAATAGTCGTGTGGTCACTTCTGAAATCTTCCCAATGTCCCCAAATAGGTATTTTTGGGACGTTAGGTCTGCTGGGACTTGTGTAATTTCTACTAGGATGGATGCTACTTCTCCCCAGAACCTGTGTATGGGTGGGCAGCTCCAGTACATATGTAATGAGTCGGCATGTTCGCTCCCGCATTTCTGGCAGCTGTCAGGTCCATCTCGTGTAAATTTAGCTATCTTCTCGGGTGTGTAGTGTAACTTATTTAATACCTCAAATTGGGTCAGGCGGAGGCCTGCATTAATGGACACCCTTTTGGTTGGATCACAATATCTTTCCCACGCCTTGTCCGATATGGTGGTTTCCAGATCAGCTTCCCAAGAGACTTTAATCTTGTTTGTCGTTGGTATGTTTGCATGCACGACTGCGTAGAGCCCAGACACACTAACTCCCTCCTGGGTGGACAAAGCTGCGAGGCATGGGTGTGGAGGGGGGGCTTGTCGGGGAATAGAGGCCATCTGGCTTTAAAGGCCATTCGCATCCTATGATATTGTAGTATTTTCAGCTGATCCCTCCCCATCCCAACCTTAAATTCCTCTAATGTTATGAATTTGCCATTAGGGTAGCTATCTTTAATTTTGAATTCCCCCCTCTGGGTCCCAGGTTGTCCGGAGATCAGGGTCATAAGATGGTGCTATGCCGGGGAAGTTCCAGAAGGGTGCTTCCGAGTAATAAGGAGTCTCTAATTGAAGCCTATGAAAGAGTCTAGACCATGCATGTACTGTTGTGCTGACTGAGTCGAATGGGCAATCATCCTTATGCTTAACTTTAAAAGTTATGGAGCGTAGGTCCATTGAGCGTGCTGCGTGTTTTTCATTACCAACGTGAGGTGAAGTCTTCAGTTCATCCTACCAGTATCTAACAAACTGGGCCTGCGCCACCAGGTAATATAGCTCAAAGTCTGGGGCTGCTAGGCCCCCTTTCATGTATGGCTCCACCATTTTTTCCCACTTCATTCTGGCCGCTCCCCCGCCCCACACAAACTTTACCGCTGAAGATTGGAGGGCTGCGCAAAACTGTGCACCCGGCCACAGCGGTATGTTAACAAATATATATATATATATATATATATATAGTAGTTTCGGTAGAATTACCATTTTCAGTATGGCCACTGGACCAATAAGTGAGATAGCGAGTTTTGTCCATAGGCGAAGTTTGGTGGATATTCTACGCAATAGGCGTTCATGATTGTCAGCATAAAGGGAGGTTTTTTCTCCGGACACGATGATTCCCAAATATCTTATTTTAGTGGGGGACCATTGCAGGCCATATGTGTTATTCGGGCATCGCGTGGCAGGGGTCAGGGGAAAAATCTCAGATTTAGATCTGTTGGTTTTATAGCCTGAGTATTTGGCAAACTTGTGTACGGTTTCGATCGCCGGAGCCAGATGTATATCTGGTTCCTGGATATACAGCAATGTGTCATCCGCGTATAAGGATATTGATTGGGTTAGGCCGGCCATCCTTATGCCCCCCTGTCCCTGATATTCCCTGATTGCTGCCGCGACTGGTTCCATTGTGAGGGCGAATAGTATGGGGGAAAATGGGCATCCCTGTCGCGTGCCTCTACCCAACCCAAACCAGTCGGACAGCGTGCGGTTAGTCAGCACTCTGGCTCCGGGATCAGAGTACAACAGACAGACCGCATCTCAGAAAGTATGGGCCATTCCCATATTTCTCAAGCACTTGAAACAAGTACAGCCATGATACCGAATCGAACGCTATTTCAGCGTCGAGCGATACAGCTACCGCCTGGGCTTCAGGTTTTATCTGGGCCATGACTCCAAACAATCTCCTGAGATTGAGGGCCGTCGATCTAGTGGGAATAAAGCACACGGATCTGGATGTACTAATGTGGGCATATGTGGTAGGAGTCTCGTGGCCAGGATCTTAAGATTTTGGTGTTGCATTTTATTAGGGACAAGGGTCAGTAGGAGGACATCTCGTTGGGTGGTCGCCTAGGTTTCAATAGCACTGTTATTATGGCCTCTCTCATTGATGGTGGCAGGGTACCCAGTTCTATAGTTTCCTCCCACACCGACAGCAGCACCGGGGTCAGTTCCTAGTTTAGTTCCTTATACAACTCTGCTCCTAGTCCGTCCGAGCCCGGTGCTTTGCCGTTAGGTAATGACTTGATCGCCTCTGCAACCTCCTCAGTGGTCAAGGGTTGGTCTAGTGTGAGCTTGTATTCTATGGACAGCGTTGGAAGAGTGATATTGTCGAGGTACTTTTCCACGTCCTCGGCTGATTTCGAATCATGATTGGAATAAAGGTCTGAGTAAAACCGGGTAAATTCCCTATTTATCCCCTTTTCACTAGTGGCCACTGTACCGTCCCCTGTTAGTATGCTGGAGATCAGCGTGTTCTGTGTCTCGGCTTTTAGTAGGTTTGCTAATGTACGACCTGCTCTATTCCCCTCTCCATATCTGCATGCTCTATGGGGGGTTGACATATAAAGCAGTTCCCTATTCACTAGTTTATTGAATTCCGATAAGCTACAGTTGCTGTCTGAGGGGTTTTTATTATCATGTGTATCCGTGTATCGCACTTCCAGGTTTCCCAGGTGTTTTTCCATCTCCGCCAGCTCTATCCTGACTGCCTTCAACATACCCGTGGACCTGGAGATCAGTATTCCTCGCACCCATACCTTGAAGGCCTCCCAAAGGGTGTCATTTCCATCCACTGAACCCCTGTTGGTGTCGAAGAAGTGTTCCATCTCTATATGCAGTGCGTCGGCTACCGCTGGGTCCTTGAGAATGTCTGGTGACATCCTCCATCTCCTAGTTGGGGGGGGGTGGAGGGGGTTTATGTTTCCTAATGTCATTTCCATTGTGACAGGGGAGTGGTCTGATAGGGAGCAGGGGAGTATCTCAGTTATCGATCTGGTGCATGAGGGTTGTGGAGGCCACCCAGTAATCTATTCTGGACTCAGTGTCGTGCACCGATGAGTAAAATGTGTATTATTTCTTATGTGGATGTAGCGAACACCATGCGTCGACCATACACCATGCGTCGACCATTGTCAACTGTGAGAGGATTTGTTTTAACATCACTGCCGTCTTGGAGGGAGCTCGGTGTTTGGTATTGGAACGGTCTAGTGTGATATCCAGGATTGTGTTGAAATCCCCACCCCACAGGATCTGTTCGCACCCCGTGTATCCTATTTCATGTACCACGTCTATGTAGAACTCGGGGTCGTCTAAATTTACCCCATACTATGACATGGCGTCCTTGAGTGTCCACTTTGCTCTTACCAAATCGAAAGCCTACAGCAGGGTGTATGAGTGAGAACACCCTTTGCCTGTGTGGAGTAGTCCATGTAGTATCTATGTTGCCCCCAGCTCTTCAAGATGTCTGTTTACCTTTCGAGTACATGAGTTTCTTGCAGCATGATCACCTGAGGATGATGCCTAGTGACATAGGCTCCCACCTTGCTTGACTTAGTTCGATTGTTCAATCCTCGGACGTTCCATGTAAGAAGTTTCAACTTCAGCCCCTGATTCATCGCTCCGGTATGTGCCATGACTGTGTGTTAATAACGTGTTTCTTGTTCCAGTTATTCTTGGGAAGCATGTCATGTACAGCGACGCGACCACCAATTTTAACTTGCAGAACCCTTCCAACTGGGTTCCCGAACCACCTCCCTCCAACTTGAATCCCATACAACTCAACATAATGAAGTCTCGTGTAGCAAATTGACCCCCCCACCCGCATCATCTCCCCCAACATGACGATGTTGCCCAATAGCTCTAGGGACTTTCCCGATGGGCATTCCCCAAAACTGTTGGAACTTTCCTGAAGGTGCCTGCTGCAGCCATCCGGCCTCCTTTCCGGGGGCTCACGGCTCGAAGCTACAATAAACCTGTGTCCAGGCCACTCTCTGCAAGTGTTCCTGTCTTCCTGTGGCAGGGATTAGATGGTGTACTCCGGTCAGTCTGCTGCGTCACACGTCTCTGCTCCCGGCTGGATTCCGGCGTTTTGATCATTTGCCCTGTCCCTGGGAGGCAAAGGGATAGAAGCCTCCACATATGTCATGGCTTCCCTGGGGTTTTTCAAAAATGTGGGCTCTACCACCATGTTGGATTCTGATCTTCGCAGGGAAGACGAGGACATAGGGTACATTGCGCATCCGCAGTTGTTTTTTCACTGGTTCGTAGGATCGTCATTGTGCCTGTACCCCAGCAGAGAAATCCGGATATATATGAATTCTGTTGTGCTCGAAATGTAGTGTACCTTTCTCTCTGGAGAGTCTGAGGACGGCATCCCTGTCTCTGTAATTAAGGATGCGCGCTATTATGGTGCGAGGCGGTGCCCCGGGTTTCGGCGGTGGAGCCAGAGTGCAGCGAGCCCTCTCCACAAGAAAATGTTCTGAGAAAGATTCAGCCCCCAGGATATCCTTCAAAAGGTGTTCCACTTGTCGCTCTATGTCGCCCTTACCAAAGGTTTCCGCAACTCCGACAATCCGGATGTTATTCCTGCGAGATCTTGATTCTAAATCTTCACACTTACTTTGAGTTTTACAAAGTTCTGTTTAGAGTTGGGCTACATCGTGGCCATGTTGCGAGATTGTGTCTTCGTTTGCGCTGATTCTATTCTCCGTTTCCGTAATACGCAAGCTCTCCTTCTCCTCTTTAGCTTTCAGGGATCCGATCATTGCCACTATGTCATCCAATTTGACATTAACTGCCATAAACCCGTTCCGTTCTGGACCAGTGTTGCCAGGCGCTCTAAGGGGTCTTCTCCCTGCCTTTCGGGTATTTGTTGCATCCCGCCGGCCACCCTGCATGGTTGGGAGCTGGTGAAGGAGTCCATTGGGCCGCTCATTTTCCCTCCTGTACCCTTCTTCTCGGTGCGGCCCATGTAGGTTAATGTATGGCCTTAGAGTGGACTGTATTCTCCCACGTGTTACGATCCGCTTCGTATTGTTCCGCGGGAAGGGACCGGATAGTGTGGAGGCTCTATATCCTCCTCATACCCTGCTTGCACCAGGTATCTGCACTCTTGCTCTTGTTCCTGCTATTAGAGCGGAGATTGCCGTCAGGCGGGCCCCCACCTTCTGATCAGGATGGGTGTTTCACTATAGTTCTTAGCAGGGCGCCACCCTGGCCCACTCCGGGGGCGAATGGGGTTTTAGTCCAGACCTTATGTTACTGAGTGTTCTTAGGGTATCGGTGACCACTCTGCGCCACTGCAGGGGATATCATGGACCCGGCATCAGTGTCTCACCACTTGCCTGGGGGTACAGCCCTCAGCGTCCTACTATCAGTGCCTGTGCGGGCCCACAATAGTCACTCAGGGCACTCCCGATGCTCCCTCACCACGTGTCCTCTATTGCGCTCCCTGGGCCTTGTGATTGTCCGTACGTTGTTTTAGCCCCTGCCCAAGAGGCACCATAAGGGGCTACCTCCGTGTCTCACTCCCTGTTGGATACCAATCCCGCCTTGGTCTTTATTACAGCAGCCCTTTCACACACCCCTACCCACTTAATTGTTTTGTGGATCCGGAGTGCGCCCTTCCACGTATCTCTGCTCCGTCCGTGGGGGAGCAGGGCCTGGTCTCCGGCAGCGGACACAGCCTCCCATGTTACGCGCCAGACAGAGCTATGCACAGCTCAGCTGGCGGCTTGATCCGATGTCCGCTTCAGCCCCTTAAAGCACGATCTGCCTCGGTTTCTCGTGTCCTCCTCCAGCAGTGTTTCCATGCACCAGACTGAGGGTGCTGTAGCACACCGCCTCTTCCAGGGGCTCCGTGATACAGCGTTCACTGCTGTGCCCCTCCCCCACTGCGGCCGGGTCTTCCCCGTCACGCCTCTGGCCCACCGCAGATATCATGCGGAGCTGCAGGGCGGCTACGCCGCCTCCTCACAGCCGATTCGCCTTTCGATCAGGGTAGCACAGCGATCCAGCCACGAACTCGCCCATTTATTTCAGGGGTTGTGTAGGAGACCTGCCGGCACAGGAATCTTCGTTTCTTCAGTGTGTAGAGCGGCGTTGGCAGGATATTTTTAACCAGGATTTTCGTTCGAGCCAGAGCTCTTCTTTCAGCCAGCCATGCTTAATGCGCGCAACAGCGCCCCCCATAATAACCATAGTCTTGATGTGGTTCACCATATGGTGCTGGATATGCCATCCCCTTTCTTGGCCCATACTGTATTGCACCTTGCTGCATTGCTCCTCTACTTCTACACACTCGTGAAATGTGTCCTACTTTCCCACATGTCCAACATAACTGCTCTGGTGCCCCCAGGTCCTCCGAAGCGGGAATGACCCCACCAAAGCCTCCCTGTGGCACTCCAAACCCAAATTGTTTCGCTCTGTGAACAAATCCTCTCCTCCTCTGGGGTAAAAATTATTCTTCCTGCAAAATGACCCCCGATGCTCTGCTGCGGCATGACCGCTCCCTGTCCATTATTCCCATCTCCTGTATTTGTCAATACTGCTCCTTCTACCGCCAATTTTGATATTTCTTCTGCACCAATTTTGCCTCTTCCTTTTGCCTTTCCTCTATTTTCTTTTGAGTCTTCTCCTGCTTTAACCTAAAGTGATGGACAATAGTCAATTGTATCTCTGGCCATGGTCTCATTTCAATCCCCACAATCTTGCTGTCTCTGTACATCTTCAGGTAGGCCCTGACATAAAATATGATGAAACACTGGTACATTTTTATCCCAGTGGTCTTTAGTTTCCAAATGCCAACGTTCTTTAATGTCTTGAATATAGGCAGCAGGGTCCTCAGTGGGCCCCATCTTCCTAGTCATTATGGCGCTCATGTCAGATTGTTCTGAAAATAGCACCATCAGTGCTTTTCATACATTCAACTCTACAATTATTAAATGGTGACCCGTCATATTTAGTGGTGTTTTATGTTCTGTCAATGCAAAATAGCCTGCTCGCTTCCACACGTCCTCTGCCTGGTCACCCAATATGGATGCAAATAAGCTTTTCATGTTTAATGGTATCCCAGCTGTCTCTAGCTCTAGCTTGTAGATCCACCTGCCCGCCCCTGCTTTGAGTAATAGCAGCTTATCCATCAATTTATTTTTGTCTGTCTGATTCCATGGAGTATAGTGGGGCTGCCCTAATCCCTTGTGGAGCAGTGGGAATTGTTGTTCCTTTCTTGCACGAAGGAGACGCTGCGCAAGTCCTCCTTTTCACTGTCTCAGCTACATGGTGTCGCTTGCGTTCTGGCAAGTTTCTTAAGAAATATGGTGATCTATGGTCTTCATTTATGGGGAGTACTGATGTGAGGGGTGGATATAGGCTTAAGTTTGGCCCCAGCAAATCTGCCATCTCTCCAATGGGTGGTCTTGTGATATCCATTTGTGGGGCTTGTGCTGCCGCCTCTTCACCATCTTCATCATTTCTCCCCTCTCGTCATCCTCAAGTATGAGATCAAAACTAGCTCCCTTACACATGTTCCACTCATTATCTCTGGCAACACATCTCTGCCCTTGGTCTCTGAGGTTATTGTCCCATTCCCTTCTTCCCACATCTCTGGCATCCTATTTCTGCTCACCTTTTTGGCTCATCTCCTTCCTCTTTCTTTCTATTTCTTCCTTTTCTCTTGTCATTCTCCTGCTCTTCTCATTTAGCCTCTTTGCATACTCGTCTCTTTCTCCTACCTCCCTTTTCCTTCTTTGCCTTCCCTGTTACTCTCTCTGAGTCGTCTCTGTTCCCTCTCTTTCTCCCTCTGTGCATTTGCTTTCTTCCTGTGTCTCCCTCCTGAATTACTCGCTGGCTCTCTTCCTTAACTTCTTCATACTCAACTACCTTTACATTATTATTTTAGGTGCCCTTTCCATCGAGTTTGAACAATAGTTTTCATCCTACCAATGTCTCTGGTTCCAACATTCTCTCTCCACTATCTATGTGTATGCTTCGCAACCTTTGACCATCTATCTGCATGACACTCACTCTCTGTAGCTCTTCCTTAGCTGCTCTTAGCTGTTTTTCTAAGCTATGTAGCCCTCTATACTCTTCCTCACCCCTTAACTGTGTCTCTGAGCTGCGCCATGCTTCGTTGCACTAATGGCGCCTTCCCTTTTACCAATTTCGCCCTTCTCCTGCTATTATCACTTTCCTCATCAGGGGATTCATATCTGGGATTACTATACCCTGCAGCTGCTGTTTGTAGCGGGTTTACTCCTGGGATGGTTGGGGCTGGTGCGCTCTCCTCATACAGAGGCGATACTGTGGATTGTGCGTAGACACCTGCCTAAGCTGTTGATGGTGGGGCTTTTGGCTGAGTGTGAGCGCTCTCCTCCGAGGGAGAGGGCAGCAGCGTTGTGGGCTGCATGCACCCCCCTCACACAAATTAAGCATCCATTCCTTCTTAGGCCCCTATGTCTCTTCCTCAAAGGCCTTCCAGAGCTCTAATTATACCCAGCCTGTTTTTAAGCTTCTTGTCCTTGTGTATGGCGTGTAAGTATGTGCACATATTGTTAGGAAGAATTCTCATAAATGTGCTTATTCCCTTCACCTTAGCGACCCCCAACAACTTTTCTGGATTTTGAGGACTTGATTTTTTTTTTTTTTACCTGGAGAGAGTGTGACCCTTTTCCCACTCTCTCTCATGTATTTTGAATGTGTTTTTACTCTTGTGTTCTTTGATTATGGAGTTTTAGACAACTCCATAGGCATAATCCCAGAGAAAGTAAAGTGAAATTGACTAGTAAAGTCTTTTTTTCAAATTCCTAGACCCTGCACACCCTATCTTACGATAACGTGCTGGAGGGTTACTTAGTATCCTCTTTGTCTAGAAACTCATGTAGCAGTCAAATGCTAACCTTTCCTCTCGAAATGGCTGGTGACCGTGGTTTTACAACGAACTACCATGATTTTTCCCGAACGCGAACACCGGTAGCATTAAATCGCGGGAGCCATGTTTTTCAAGATGGCGTCTGAGCCCCCTTTGTTTAAACAGGCCCCGGTCTTCTTTTTTCACCATTTCTTTTTGGAAAGGTCCTTCTAGAGTTTGTCTCTGCACGCCAAACTAGGTTTGGTCCCTTTGTTCCTACGCCTTTGGCGGGCTTCAGGACTGAAGACGCCTCTGGCGCCCGAGTGTCTGGGGTGGGCAGGAAGTGAGAGAGAGGTGCCCGAAACTCCCTGTGCTTAGTCTCCTAAGAGACCCAAATGCTCTGGCATGATTGGCTGGCTGGCTGGCTGGCTGACCGGCAAGGTCAGCCACCCTGCTGGGTGAGTGGCAGCTAGGCTGGAATGAATGGGAGGAAACTGGATAAAAGGCAAGTCTCTTGGCTTGGAAGTCAGTCGACCACTGGACCGAAAGAACCAAAGACTAGCTGGAAGAGCACGGCTGCTGCAACTCCTGGAGCGTTGGTTTGCCCGGTGAAGCCCTGCTGCATGTCCGAATTGCCAAGTTCACCTCGACAGAAACCCTTCAAGGATGACTTCTCCCTTTGAATTGGTGGGACCAATCAACTCGTGAGCCACCTGGATACCATTCTCTGAGCTGGTTGTATTTTCCTCAGAGTGCTGCAGGAAACGGAACAGCCAGAGAGAGGGACACCAGTTTGTGTGCTTGTCTACATCTACCGGAATGGAAGAATTGCCATTTGCCAGCTTTTGGACCAGTCCCCGTGCAGTGCAGGAATCCCCTGACATCCTCCCTCTTGTCCCCACGACTGAGGATCAGGAACAGCGAGATCTGCAGGAACTGCCAGGAACAGACGTCTTCAACTGCATCTTTTTCTTCATTGTAAGATACTGTGAAAACCCGGCCTAGAGAACTTGCCTCTCACTGCGAAAGTGCTTGAAACTTTGGTAACTTACAAGCCTAGTCGGCTTGTGACCCAACATATGACTCTTTCTTTTACAAACTACTTCTAAGAACTTTGGCAAAGACCTTTCTGTTTAACAACCAGAACAGTTTATCCTATAGTAGACTTTAGCCCATTGACTTTGGCCTAACCTATTGCATTGAAACAGCTCCTCTGGTGAACTCAAACTATTTGCACTGTCGAAGAATACTTGTAAGCTTCTTTTTTATTAACCTATGCCTTTTTGCTCCTACTTCAAATGCTCTGAATGCCAAATTGCTCCTCCTTCAAAGTAGTTTAAATGCCTCAGCACTGATGGTGTTAAGTATTGAAGTATATTTTGTGTGATACAGATTGCCTCCTTCTAGTAAATGTTTTATAACTGACTGCGAAATAAATTAATAAGTGTTTTACCAAAAAACCTTGAGTGTAAGAGTGCATTTGAATACACGCGATTGTAGACCTCTCTAGCATCGTTACAGCTTACATTTCCTCTTGAGATAAGCCTAGCTGCTCAGCTCCGCTACCAAAAACTGTGTAGTACAGACTTATACCAAAGGTTGTTTTTGCTTACACCTGTAGTATTAGTTGTGTGTAATGGTCCCAAAGGGTACTGCATACAAACTGCCTAACACATATGTTGGAGTACATCTTTCGAGTGAGTGCCTTCTTGTGGTCATGACATCTACATCTTTCCAGCAGTCCTTTTCACCCACTCGGCATAATACTTGGTTTTAGTACGATATCGTAGGAAACTCCCCTACTGGGCAGCCTTCCAAGACCTTGTCAAGGGATAATATCCTTTATCAACTTCTGTTTCATAAATACCGTACAATAAATTTCCCCGCCCCTAAACGTTAACCTGCACATGGCATACTCACTACATCTGTGGATTTTTGAGGATTCTGGGCATTGGGGTCCCCTCAATCTGCCAGCTCCTCCGCTGCTTCCAGCGGGCGGTGGAAGACCGGGCAGAACTTCACTCCAAAGCCAGCTCCTGCTGACCTCCTGTTAAGTTGTGCACAAAAATACTGCTCTCCTGCCTGATCCTCTGTCCAAAAAGGAGGAGCGGCGGGGGCCACCCAAAGTCCAAAAAAAATCCAGCCCGTCCTCTGCTACGAGATAAAACACAGGGGCCCGAAAACAGCACAGCTCTCTACCTGGTATTTGCCAATAAAAAAGACAACACAGAGTGGATTGGGGTATGCAAAATGGAAGGTAACACAGCTTTATTGGCTTTATTGAAAGTATGCAAAGCAGTGGAAAAATGAAATTAACAGCCAAGTTCTTATCTCAAATTCTCCAACTTTTGAACAGAAAACAGTTTAATACAGATGAGTCATTCTGATGTCATCATGATCACTCAGTTATGACAACCTATCTCTACTGCTCATTGTTCCTAATTGCTAAGCTACATAAGTATCTATATGTACCACCCTACTGATTGGATAACTCTATCGAAGGTCCCACCCATAAAACATCCCATAAAATATACGACTTCATGCTTGAATGTTATTGGTTGGCTCTAAATTACTTCTGCGGTGAAAAGGACATATGCTTTTTTTGTTAACATGAGGTGACACTGTCCTTGAACTGCCGGGTGTATTAAGAATTATGGATGGGGGGTGGGGGGGAGAAGACCAAGCGTGTCGCTTTCAGTTCTTAATTAAATAAAACAACCCATGTTCTCTCCCCCCATTATGTCTCTGAGTTTCAAAGAGTTTGTCCCCGCTCAATTTCCGAATTCCGTCTTCCCCCGTTTTTCCTCAGCGGACACCCCATCCCGCCTCAACACATTATGAATAACTATTGTTACCTGCTGCTTCCACCATGTTAATATTTAGTCGCAGCTTTTGTCTTTTTAGCCGCACTTGCGCTTCTGTGTCACGCCTAGCCGATTGCCGAGACATTAATCTGTCAACTACTAGGACATTTCCTGAGCTGCTTAGTTCGTCCCATTGGCTTCAAATAGTCTGCTGTGTTGTTGTAACCGATGTACTTTAATGGTTGAACACTTGCTGCCTATACACAGATATCTTGTTCCATTATGTAAACCTTCCCTCCAGTGTCCCCGGCTTTGGACATTCCTTTGAGGTAGCTGTGTCCAGCCACTATAGATTATTCCTGACTTAAATGTATTTCTTTCAAATAGCGAACTTAGCTGCATGGCCTCTTTAAATTACAGAACTGTATTCTCTGCTGTGCTTGTGCAGTTTTAAAATGGCAACTGCTGTCCCGTTTTATTCTCCGCAGGACACATTTGCTTTGCCATCTACCGATTCCACATGCATGCCTATCTACACGCAGTAACCTTATCTACCTACAATTTTCTGCCTTACTTGTGTAGTGAGTCCCTATCTTGTGTACACACTTTCCTGTCTCCTAATCTATTCTATTTTAAAACACACTAATTGTGCAAACTAATTCCTTATCTGATCTCTACTTGTCTAGTGCCAAATAAGTATTCTTTGACGGCTGCATTTCCAGGGGAATTCAAAGTGCAGTTTCAAATGTGCCCTTTCTTATCTTATAACTTAGTTTCTTCTGAGGAAGCCAAAGGGCAGGGCTTAACTGCCCCACTACATTTGTACCTCATAGGCTTCCTTCTCACCCGCCGTGGCAGCCACCCTCATTCACTTTAGTGGGTGTGCATTCTTCATCCCAGGATTTCCTCGTCCTTGCACAGAAGCCAGACGCAGAAACATCTTGGGCCTCACAGAACCTGCCCCATCACCACGAGGCACCGCTTGCTACAGGGAGCTGCAACCTTGCTGGAGCGTGATGCTCGTGGGGAGTTTTTGTCTGTTTTTAAATGCAGCGCCCACTGCCATATTGCACCCTGATCTCCCCCCATCCTGAGATCAGTGTGTGTGTGTGTGTGTGTGTGTGTGTGTGTGTGTGTGTGTGTGTGTGCGTGTGCTTTGGGGGAATTGAGTCCACCATGATTGGCCATTGCTTTTGGTTGCCTCAACATCTCTTCAACATGGCTGCCCGATGATTGCCCCCGCAGCCCAACCTGAAGCAGCCTGATGCTGCAGTATGATTGGCCAGTCTCTATATATTACTGGCCAATCCTGAAGCCAGCCGGCAAATGCTGGCCCCCGTCTCCAAGGCCCCACTCCTAGGCTACTGTGCTTTATCCCCCACTTGCATAGAAGCCTGTTAAGGATTTCAATCTGGCGACACACACCTTGGTCTCAAACTAGTATGCAACGCACAACGGAAATGCTTATCTCTTTATTATATAGATTCAATATTGAGATTGTACACCACTATCACACCCCCTTTTCAAATACCCCTGATCACAATGAACCATGAACTAGGCTGGTTGGTAAAATACAATATTTATTTGTTTTAAAATTCAAAAGAAATCATAAATGTTTTAATATGGGGCAGCAATCGCCAATGGGGCGATGATTATAATGAGAATGTGAGCAATGCACAGGGTTTAACCTTCTAGTGGAACATATACACAGCACAGCGGAATAGGAGCACTATTTGATTTAGGAAAGATGGCACCCAAGTTAGAATTTCTCCCTGCAATGTTCCCTGAACCCACAAATAATCAATTCTGAGTGGATAAACAGCAGCAGGTAATCTGGAATAAGAAACATGAAATGGAATCCAAATCTGTCCCCCCCCCCCCCCAAATAAGAGAGAAAAACTGATTTTTAAACCCCTTGCAATGTTATGAAATGACACACGGAAATGGACAAATAAATAGTGAATGTGTTAAAAACCTTGAAGCAAATCCAATTCCTCATTAAAGCAACAATGCAAAGAGACTAATGATCAGAAAGAATGGATTACCAAGAGCATACAGTTCGAAAATGAGTGGAAAGTTTAAAACCGATTGCAGCAAAATGACACGTTGGAAACTTTCCCATTTTTTTTCAATTCCCTCCTGAACTTGCCCAAACGGTTCTTAATAAAAAACGGGTGAAATACTGATTTGGAGTGCGGCTGGGGAATAGAGGTATATCCCAGGGATACTCTAGAAGTGACACTAGGTCTCTAGCTGGTAAATTGGAGGAGTTATACAAGATATAAAAAGGTGCGCTTTGAGTAAAATGAAACCGTGAAATAGGAAATAAATCAGTTGTGACAAGAACAGGTTTACTTAAAACTAGAGTATGCAGGCTAGCCCACCAAAGAGGGACACAGTAAGATCCAGGGTTGATTCGCGATTTCAAACCTGTCACCCCAGCGCCCAACCCTGGCGGAAACCAGTCTGATCACTCGAAATAAGACTGATGGTTTAGGATTACACAAGACAAAATTACTAAAGAGATGGCGCTAGCACTACAAATCAAGGGCAGGGTTGCAAGAATGAGTCTGACTGTTTCAACAAGTTATCAGATAAGGATAGGATGACTTGGAGAGTGCAATAAGGACCGAGGCAAGACAGGTATACTATGGATTTCTATGAGATGGTGATTTATACTTGCAGTCCACCTTCTTAGTTTTGGGATTTTTGGACCGTCAATAGGTTCTGGTCACCACACGGCGGCGCGCCTGGCAAACAGCTATGCAGCTCTGGTCACCGGATGGCACTGGACTGGAATGGCAATTCTGGTCACTGGATACTAAAGGTCAGCTGGATGGCAGGATGGCAGCAGCCATGCAGTTGGTGGGCAGCAAGCCAGGCTGATTTAGGATGCAGAAGGTACCACCGCTTCCCCCTTCTTAATTCTCACCATGCCCAGGCTGGATTTAGTCCTGGGGCTAGCACCACTCATAACATCAGAGTGTTAGACTCACTTATTAATACCACAAAGAGTAATAAAGATTCTACTCTATATATGTTATTTGTTGATTTTACTAGTGCATTTGACCAGGTTATAAGAGAAAAACTTTGGATCAAGTTGATTAGCCTAATCAACTGTCCTATCTGGCTAGTTCAAATTTTAATAGCATTACATAGTGAGAACAAGGCTATGGTAAGATTAAATAACGATGGTTCTGTGACTCTACTGCGCCCACATTATATATTCTGTATATCTCTGATTTACTTCCTCGTATGAGATTGAGGTCTAATTGTCCCCCTAGACTGGGGCCAACCCCTGTGGTAGGCATGCTCTATGCAGATGACCTGATACTGTTCGACAGAACAATATCTGGTATCAAGAGTCTGCTTGAAGAGGTAGCACAGTACTCCTCTGAGCTGGGTTTGACCATAAACTTGAGGAAGACAAAGGTAATGTGGATTAGTAGTAAGGGATTTGTTTGGCGGGTATCGAATCAAATTTGGGCCTGATCGAGTTTGCTGATTCCTATACTTATTTGGGTCTGGAGTTTGACATGACTTCTAATTACAATAGGATAATCGCTTGTAAGAAAAATTCTTAAGAGGAAATGCTGGCTTCAGTCTGGCAGGTACTATAAAGTAATATCAGCAGTGCTTTGTCCCAGCTGTACTCTATGGCCTTGAAGCATTAGCTATGCAGGACCTAGAGTGGCTCAATATATTAGAAGGCCAATACTGGCGAGCTGTGTTAGGTCTGGGCCCTTCATGCTCTACGCAATACTTGAGACTTGGGTTAGGCCTAACCTCATTGAGAGGTATGACTTTGCTTGCCAGGGGAGTTTTCTATTTAAAATCTGTCTCCGCACCGAAATGTAAATTGCTTTCGATAGTGGGAAACAATTATGATACCGGGAACGTTAAGCGGGGTGATAACTTTAAAACATTGAATGAATCGCTCTTCGTTGAGATTGGTTGGATCCATGCAAAAAAGACAATGCAACCATTTATTCATCTGAAAAAATCTTTCATGCACAAATTAAATCATTGGGACTGGTGTGAAAATTATTCCCACCTTGAAAGGCTGAGAGGGTACGATGCTGTGGTTAATGTAATACACAGGTACAGGACAACGCAGTCTTACTTGATATTATGCCCGGATCCGACAGTAAGAGATTTCCTGCTAAGGCATCGAACGAATCAACTCCAGGTACTTGCTATTACCGGTGTGCAACAGGGCCTGGTTCTAAAAGATAGAATTTGTCGTATCTGTAAGAATCCTAGTAATTTAGAAACTGCCAGACATGGTCTCACCTCTTGTCCCAAACTGGGCCCGTTATACATGAACCTATTGGGAAAATTAGTTATGAGAGCATTGTTGGAGATTCGTTCTGGTCCTACTGTCTTAACTCGTATACAATATCCTCTCAACTTGCCTTGTATAGAGTATGGACTCAGGTTAGAAAATTATTATTAACTTAACTTGGATTGCTTGAATTGATTTTAGTTTTTAGTGACAAACTATTTATCTGGGATACATTGATAATGTGTTTTTAGATATGTGCATATTTTATTGCATTATTAGAATTTCATCAATTTTACTATGCAATCTCAATGTATTTTTCTTGTGCAAATATTTGTGAAGAATTGATGATGATGAATGTCGTATGAATTGATATGAAGCTATATGTAGTTATATGAAGCTATAAGAAGTTTTATGAAGTTTGTATTTTGTATTATGTATTTTTTATAATCTTGTAATTTTGTAACTTTGTATAGTTATGAAAGATGTTTTAATGGCTCTATGGTGAAGTATTTATCTCGTTAATTTTTGTTTTATGTTTCTATGTTATGAGATTTTGTGAAAAGTTCTAATATTTGAACTAAATCACAATAAAATTACTATTATTATTACTATTAATGGGAGTTTAGTGGATTTTCAGATTTGAGGCCATGCTGGGAATAGGATCAGCACTGCTTGGGTTTTGCAGTGGGCTCTGAAGTAGGGTCATCAATGCTTTGGCATTGTAGTTGGGATCTGGGATCTGGATGGATGGATGGAACAGGAACGCAGCACAGGAACGTCAGGAAGAGTGTGTATGCGTATGTGTCGAGTCTTGTCAGGGATTCTTATTTATAATGCATAGTGACATCAAATTATATGGCTGGGGCAGGCTTAACTAAACACACCTCTAACAGGATTGGGCAAGGGTGATAGTCTCCGCCTCGCTCTCGGCTGGTTGGATTTCAGCAAAATGTCAGATTTATGTCAAAACCTCCCACAATTACTTTACTTGAAATCCCTTTTTGCCCTAAATGGCACATTCATACAGTGGAAACATCAAAACACTTACATAAGCAGGTTACATATTTTATGCAGAACATAGCAGACTAATCCTCCCGTTTGTGAGACCTTGTTCCGCCCTTCTACCAGTTTTTCGCACTTTTCAATGGGTTTATATTACTCAAAATTCTATAAATTTATACTTGGGTATGGATGATCATAAGGAATGTATGTACAAAACTTTGCATTTGCAGCATGGATGCTTTTCTTATAATCCGCAATACTTTGCCATTCCTGTCCCCAAGTGTCAGTGAATAATACCATGTCTTAAAAGAAAGCCCATAAAATCACTTTTAAACTGCAAAATCGTTACATTTTTACAAAGTCTTGCTGCACAGATAAAAGTCCTTTATTTATGAAATGGTCTCTGGAAGCAAATGGCAATCCTTTGTCTGCCATATTTAGTCGGCTTGAAAACTACCCCCGTAAAGGACAAGGCCGTCGTGGAGATCTCCTCTGAAGCCTCCTGTAGAAATCACAATGACGTGCGACTTCTCACATGTCCTTGTCCTGGAAATGTCATTGTCAGTGAGCTCAGCCTAGACTAGATTCTTTCCCACCCTGTAATTATCGGTGGAGTGTTAGTCTCTGCTTAGAGTTTATGGTGTGGCTCCCTTCCTAGGGGGAAGCTTTAACTCTGCCAACCAGAATAACCTGTTTTTGACAGCTCGCAAATCCAGCCAAGGCGGTTAAAAACCTTTATTTTCTGATATTTGGTCCTAAATTAAAACAAGCCTGTGGAATAAAAGAGCCCATGTATGTATTTTCACCAGCCACAAACCCCTTCACATTGCTAGGTAATGGCAGGCTCTCATTCAACAGTTTACTTTTTAAACGGCCATTTTTCTCCTTTAGTTTTGCAAAGCCCATTTTTTACACGTGTTGCACAGCTGACCTTTCCTTTTTACATTCGTTTTTTCATCTCCATCAGATTCCCACTCTGTCCTACAGCCATGGTTATTTTTCTGAGTGCAGGGGTTTTGTTTGAAGCGCAGATGCATTGAAACTGGCATGGCTCAGATAGCTGGACTACTGAGCGTTGATACATTTAAGAAATGAACGCGCTTTCTTGTGTGGGAAAAGTGAAGCTCCTTGTTGATTTTTCTCAAAGGTGGTTTGACGAGGCCTGTCATTCAGAAATCATGCCTGGTTTTGCTGAAGCACAATGAGATATCCTGGCCATGTCAGGGCCTTATGATCAGTGGTTTAAGAAAGGGCAGATGGAATTCGCATCAAAGCAGCATTTTTTTTTAAAGGTGAAAACGTTGTTTTCAATGGGGATTTTGGGGTTTTCAGCAGAGCAGTGCTGCCTTTTCACTTTCTTTTGTATATGTCAGAACACACTGGTACGCTCTTTCAGTGTGTCCCCTTGTTCCATCCTGCCCAATGTATGCTTGGCAAGAAGGTGGAGTCATCTTTTTGTTGCTGTAAAATGCAGTTTTGAGGCCATGGTGCACACAGGAGCCAGCGCAGCCATTTTGCTGTTTCTGCGCAAATGCAGCTTGGCGATGTGGGGAAATACTGTTAAATGGGTCAATGTATCCCACAAGCCAGACACAAACATTTTGGGCCTTATAGAGCCTCCCCATCACCACGAGGCTCCTCGTTCTACAGGAAGTTGCAACCTTCATTCTTGCACCAGGTAGGCCTTACTGGAGCACAATGCTTGCAGGGTGTTTTTGTCCGTTTTTTAAATGCAGCGCCCACTGCCATATTGCACAATGATCTCACCATCCTGTGATCAGTGTGTGTGTTCTTTGGGGGCATGGAGTCCACCAAGATTGGCCATTCCTTTTTTTGCCTCAACATCTCTTCAACATGGCTGCCCGATGATTGCCCTCTACAGCTCTACCTGAAGCAGCGTTATGTGGGCCTTGCTTAGAAATTGAATTTAGGCTGTTTTTTACGTCAACTGCCATTTAATGGTTTTGCTTTGTTTAGTGTGCCTTGCTTTAAAAATCGAATTTAGGCGTTTTTCCATCTACTGCCTCTTTTCGTTTGCTTGTGCATAGTGTTCCTCCACCTTCTCTTCCCTTCCCCTCTAATCCTTTTCCTTTTCCTTCTGTGTTTCTTGCACTTATTTGCTTTGTTCGTCTTACCCTACGCTCCCCTCCCTCCTTTAATCATGTAAAGCTCTTGCCTTATTGTAATGACCGTCGGGCATGTGCAATATTCTTTGTCATATGTTGTAACAGTTTGCATTCCTCTTGTCCTATGTTGTACCTCTAAACGCATAGTACTTGCCCATTCTGAATATACCAATGCCTATCAAGAGTGTTAATCTTTGTTCTCTCCCTCCTTCCGTTGGAGTTCTTTGAAACACTTGTTTTTTTTATTTTCTTTTTATTTGTATGAATCAAAATAAAAAGATTGATTTTTACAAAGAGCTTGTCACTGTCCATGTCTGTTAAATGTCTTTTTGTTGTTTTTGTTTACATGAGAAGCAAAGTTGCTAGGGTTTTCAGCCTTCTAAAGCCTCTTCAAACTGGTATTGGTGAGTGGAAGATATGTTAAGTCTATAAGCGCTATATAAATGACCAATAAACAAATTGCCCCTTTCACTGACTTCTGTGTGTGTCACGTCACTCTGCTCCACCTGATCTTCCCTGATAACCCTTGCTTCGACTTCTGTCCATCAGTTCGCAAAACATTCCTGGTTCACATTTCTCACTGCTCTCTTCTTTGTGACGCTGTTCTTTTGCTTGGTTGAGTGTGAGTTGATGCACTGCTTGTTCCCACAGTATCTTTTGCACACACTGCCACTTTCTAAATTCTACCTTTTTGCCATCTTGTCTGCACGCATGATTCATGCCCCTTGCCATAACCTTATTGTTTTTTTGCCGTACCTTTACCCTGTCCTTTTGAGTCTGATTTGCTGTAAGCTTCTTTTTCCACTTTTTTTTTAAACCTCCCTGTGGTAGTCGGGTCACTTCCTCATGTGATCTTATATCCACACCACTAATTCCATGTTTAACACGTCATCTTCTCTTACTCTGGACAGCCATTGGGGCGCTGATGTAGACGCAGCTCTCCTCCCTCTCAACACGTGGAAGGGCGATGCCATGCTGGTACCATTGGGAGTGAGCCTGTGAGCAGCACTGCTTCTTTCACCTTCTTATGCAGGTCCATAATTGATGCCATGTTTAACTGCATTGCCACCTGTATGAAACGATTTTCTGTTTCCACCAGCACATTGGCTTCAGGGTGATAAAGGGCTGTCATGACTTGCTGAATGTTGTCCTGCATGAATTTTGGCCAGTTTAGTCGGCATCAATTGGACTCCGTTATTTATCTCTTGCCCTTCTTTTTGACATGGGGACGAGAGGGGCCTGCCTCACTTTTAAACCTTTTGTCACTTTACGCACGCGTGACATTTTACGATCATATTTCTTACATCCTGACCCATGCATCGCCACCAGTATGCTTCCCTTACTCCGCGTCTGGTTATGTTTCTTTCTAAGTGCTGTGCAATGTATAATTTTCCTTAATGCTATAGGGGGTATCACTTGGTTAACCCTGAATAGTAAGCTGTTCTCTTCATGTATCTCTTCTGCTACTTTTCAGTACGGCCATCAGTCCACTGGAATAGCTGTTTCATCTTGTCAACTTCCACACTGCTTCATCTTCGTCCAACTCGTGTAGTCCATGTCGCTCATTCATTTCCATGAACTCTTTGCTCCTTAAATCGCTGACTGCCACCACTACACACTCGTCTTGCAGGAATGTGCTGTCTTTGTCGTTTTGTACAGTTAGATGTGACATACAATCGAATCAGCATGCAAGTTCTTTCATTCCAGTATGTTCATTAGTTCATACGTATATTCCTGTAGTTTTGCTGCTGTACATGCCACCCATGGGGTGGATGTCTTTGTGCCTCTTGGGTTGAGCATGTGCACCAGAGGCTTGTAGTGACCAGATACAACTTGGTTCCCCATAAATAAGTCCTGAAATACTCCACTGCCCCTGCAAGCATCGCTTTCTCTATAGTGGAATAGGTTTCTCAGCCTCAAACTATCCCTTGGACGCAAATGCTACAACTTGCTCAAAATCTGCTCTCTACTATGTGAGAGTCGCTCCCGACCCCCTAGACACTCGCATCGGTGTTGATGTATGTCTTCCACATCGAGTTGAAAGGTCTAACACTTGGGGCTTGCACTATCATTTGTTTTAAATTATCTGCTCTGTTCTCCACGAGTACACCACTCCCTTCTTCCGCAGTCCCCTCATTGGCACGGTCATCTCCGAGAATCCTGGTACAAAGTTTGCGTAGTATTCAGCCAGACCAAAGAACAACCTCAACTCTCCTTGGGAGGTGGGTGCTGGCGCCTTAACAATCTCTTGAAGTAGACCTTTCTTGGGGCTAATGCATGGAATCTTGTACCCCAGATCCACCTCTTCACCTTTAATCATGCACTTCTCATACCGCAACTTCACTCCGGCATCCTGCAATTCATTTAACGCATTCTTCAGTATTACATGATGGGTCTCTTAATCTTCTGCATAAATGAGGTCATCTTGGAAGTATGACCTATATTTTGAAGTAAAGAGTCCATCATGCTCTGAAACACTGAAGCGGCCGATCGTGCGCCGAACAGCATTCTGGTATAGCAGCACCTGCCAAATGGATTGATAAATGCTGCAAGGAGTGATAAATGCTGTAAGTGACCTCGACTCTTCAGTTTCGAAATTGAGGGGAGCTATTTAGCTCCTGCTTGTAGTCCAGAAGAGCCCGATTAGCTTGACACCAACCGCTACCAGGAGATACTTTTGGCACCCCACACCTACTGGTGCCAAACAAACATCCATATGTGAATTTAACTCTGCACATTCAGGACAACCTATAAATGAACATTAGTACCCATCTTTATGACCTTTTTAAAGCATAAAGGGTCATAAATAATGGACAAAATGATATGTTTGCATCTTAAGTAGAAGTTAGATTTGCAGAACGGTGTACTAGCTCTTCGTTCCCCTGTGATAGCTCCTAGTCACTAGTTAATGCTGAATACACAGGAGCTGCCTTTTAGCTCCTGCTTATTCGATCTTAATTTCGACCCCTTCTTTTTATGCAGACTTATTTGATGATATGCATCACGCACCTCCAATTTAAAAAAAAAAATATATATATATACATTTATAGTTCTTGAAGTATCCCATAAAATGTTCGACGGTGAAGCCTTTCTTGAGTGGAGTTGCACTCCCTTCTGCTGCTGTGATAATGCCAATCCGCAGCTTGGTGCCGCTTATAAAACTTTGGAATTTCGGAAAAAGATACCGCTTCTGCACAATTGCGTAGAAAAATATCAAAGATTTTATTCAAGAATAGCGGTTTAAAAACCAAAAAAGAAGGCTTCCCAAGGAAAAGAGAGGCTAACTGACGCGTTTCGCCACTCTCCTGTGGCTTGCTCACAGTAACTCCTCCAAATGCTTGGAGCCAAAATTTAAACACACAAGAATCAAATAACAAACAGTGAAGAGGTGATTTACTGGCTGTTGGGAATGCTGTCGGCCATTTTGGAACAGGTACATATAAATAACAGTACAACAATAGAACCAAGTATTTGGCAGCATCGTTAAAAGCAAAACCTAGTCAATAAATAATGTGAGGTTGCTAAAATACAAATGTTGGCACCCATAATGGGTTCTTGGTGTTACTAGGTTTTAAACAGTAACCTCAGCTTTATGCCGCTTCATAACGCATACCCATACATGGTATAAATGCGTAGCGCATGTAAAGGAGAAAAACTATTAGAATATGTTACACTGCTCATAAAGAAATGCTGATGGAAATGTATAATAAAGTGCTAATGCCGCCATTATTTGTAGTAATCAGTTCTTCTTAAAACTGCATATAAACAAATACTTATGACAGATGTAAGTGCAATATATATATTTTGCCTCAATCATCAAGATCAATGAATTGATACTTGGCGACTAGTGGCTGTCGGTTATTTCCATATTGAGGCTGCACAGGTCTGTGCCGATCCTAATATTGAATTGCTGTGTTTTTTTTTTTTTTTTTTATCTGAGCAGGACTCGCCCATTCTAATTCATCAACCTCTTCAATCGTGCCCTCTTACCATCTTGAGGAGTTGACTTTGTAATGCTGTCCCCAGTAATGCCGTCCTCATGGTAGCTTGGACTGGTCTGACTTTGTATTTGACCGGCACTGCACCTCCTCTCAACTGAACTTTATCAAGGTATTTCTTTGTTTTCTGAAAGTCTGGTAAGAATAATCTCGGGAACTCTTCAAAGCGTTGCTCCCCCTGCTCTTAAGGAAGGACATGATCGTCTGTACTGGGATCTAGCTTGATATTCAATTTCGCCTGGTCCTCCCACCCAAGCACCGACTGTCCCTCCTCTGAGAAACGTACTCTTTCATGTCTGCCTGCCTTTATTCTCCATGTTTGCTTTTATATACCCCAGCAGGTTGTAAGGGTGTCGAAGAAGGACACTGACACAAATGTGCCATGAGTTTGGTTATAGGCCTTTGTTTTGGAAATGGAAAAGAGGTCCTCACTATCCCTAACTTCTAAGAGGGGTTTCCCTGCCTCAAAACTAATACTAAAAGGGTCTGTCAGATTGTCCTTCAAAGTCAATTCCACTGTCCTGTGTCAAAACCTATTTCTATCCGTCACACTATATAACATATAGTTCCTTCTTTAAGGAGAGTGGCTCCTTTCTCCTGCTTCTTGAATGGCGTTTAACAAAATGTTCCTTCAAGACAAAAAATACCCAGGGGGCAAGGACTCCCATTGGTTTGCAGGTTTCAAAACCGTCTTTACGCAATGTTCTCTCCAGGGGAATGCCTGCCTTCTGGTGTGGTTCTGCACAACTTCCAATTAAACCAGGACGAATGACTCCCTTCCCCCGGCGTCTCCAACTCAACTCCTGTTTCAGGACCAAGAGAATGCCTCCCGTCTCTTGGACTGCTTTTGCACAGTTCAATCCCAAAGCCATGGGAAATGAATCCCTTCCCCTGGCACCTCTATCACAACTTCTGCTTGGCTACCAGGAGAATTACTCCCTTCTCCTGGTATTACTTGATAGCATCTTTCCTCATTGCTTCCAGGTTGATACACATTTTGTCTTTGTGACTTGCTTTCAACAATGTCCCTAATCTTGTTAGGAACCTAGACCTTCTCTTAAGTCTGGTGGACTCGTTTCCGCCATTATAGTGAGAAAGATATTTCTCTGAGCTTAAGTGTCTTTCGTTCGGGGTCCCAAACCTTTCTTATAAGACCGTGGTTTCTTCTTCCCCACTGTTAAGGAGGACAGGGTATCGGGCCCTTCCCTGTGGCCAGTGGGCCTCTTTTCCCCACTACAGTTTTGGACAGGGCCCTACACTCTTCCCTGGTGGCCAGTGGGCTTCTCTCCCCTACTGCAGCTGTGGACACAATCCCAGACCCTTCCCTGGTGGCCAGTGGGAATATCTCAGCAATTGTCTCGTGGGTGACTCCCACTGGTACTTGCTTGGTGCTGGTTTGCATCCCCGACCCTTATCTTGCTTGGGTTTCAAACTCTTGCGCCTAGCACAAGAGAGATAAATGCAATTGGTTCATTCTTGTTCCAAGTACTGCCACGAGGGTGATTACTCGTATCGTTATTTTCAATTAACTTGCATTCATTTTCCAACGTTACACCCCTACCGGTTTCCCCCATTACCTTCACTGTCTTCGGGACGCTCTGACTGTTCTTCCTGGGGTATTGCTTTGTTTCAGAGCTTTGTGTGGGTGTTGCGTGTCTCCTTGGATCTTGCTCCAAGTCTCTCGTTCCCGTTCTCCAGGCCAGCGGTGTAGGCGCTGTTGGAGGAGCGCACAGTCCACCTTTCCAAGCTTGCGCCACTGCTTCTCAGCCTCCAGCCATGTTTGCGACCAGCTCTACACCACCAGGCAAAATATTCTCACTGCCTGCTTGCTCCCTGTCTCCAGTGGATGGCGTGTTCTTCTGAGACGGGCATGGTATCAAGAGAATCAGATTCAAAAAAACTGTTTGAAAACCTTTATTATCAGACTTTGTGGGGTTGGTGTAATGCTTATCTGACCCTAACTCTAATGGGGTTGTTCCCTCAACGGATGTTTCGAAGTGCCATCTATGTCTAAGTCCAAAACCAAAGTTTGTCTGTCTCCAAACCTATGCTTAAGCCAAATGTGATAGGGGGTCTTCTTAAAGGAAAACTTGTGATTCAGAAGAAACTTTAAACCACAGTTGGTTTTTAGGTAGTCTTACCAATAGGTGTAGTTCTGCCAGTTCAAAATAGCTGAACTCAAAAGGTTTGCCCTTGGAACCTTCCACGTAGGGCTCTTGCCGCAAATCAAATAAGTTCACAAGGTCTCTCGGTCTCTTGGGGTTTCCTTCCCCATGCTTCGATCCTTATAGTTGCAAACAAAAAGACAGTCCCTGGGGGCTCCCTTTGTCGTGGATTATAGATAATTGACAACAAGCCTGATAAGACAGTTGATCACTGAGGCGACTTTACTGATGAAATAGCAACAGCAAGAGACTGCAAATGTTGGTTGGATGAAATACACACGCTTCCACATAATGCAATGGCTGGTGACGAGACAAAACCAGACACTGGCTTCAAATAAGTTAAGTTCCTTGAATAAATAACACGTGGGGTTAACAAAGAACACACACACACACATACACTTGTCTCTTGGCTTTAGCGATGATCAGGATATTGTAGCTTCCCTTCCCCAGCAGAGAAGCATAACCGCAAGTGGCAAGAGATATACCTTTTGAAGATCTGATAAGCAGACGAAGGACAGGAAGCACCAACATTCACACGCACAGTTAAGACAATGTGAAAGCAAGTTGCATGCGTTACTCCTTCAGAAGCCTATTTAATATAATGGAGTTTAACGTTGTGTGGAAGCAAGGAACACTCTTTACCCGTTCACAGAACGGAAGCCCAGTTACTAAAGACAAACAGTTGACACAGACAACACCGCTCTCTTAAGGTTGCACATAGGAATATAGTATGTTCAAGTAAAGCAAAGGAACACTCTTAAGCATTAGGCTTTAATCTCCCGCATGGCAGGATATGATGCTCAAGCCTGATGCCTTTATTACATATAAAGGGCAAGCTAAATGAAGAGCGAGCAGATGGTTCGCTCATTAAACAGCAGGCTCAAGTTGTGAGGGCTGGGGAGATAGCCATCGCAGGTCACACAGTAGAGGAAGTAGTAGTTGTTTCGTGTGCTGCACATCTGCTCTAAAGTATAAGTTGAATGTGAAGTCTGGCTGTGTGCGTTTTTGTTATTTTTCGCCACTCCAAGAATAAGATCAACATAGTATAAATCCCAGGTCACTCAAGCTATTAAACTAAACTGATTACTTGTTCTTTTCTCTATTGATGTTAACCATGCTCTTAGCTTACACAACATTCTTTTCATATGTATGGTAACGTGCTATGTTATATTTGCTGCTGTTATAGCATGTGCAATGCGAATCGGAGCTTGTAGAAGATGGGTGCGATATTAAATATAGTAACTTACTACCTTCAGTGTCAATTGCATATTTCTGAGTAATGCTTCAGAATGGTTTCTCCGAGTCCAAAAGAAACTTCACAGCTTTCCTGGCTGCATTTGTCAAATTATGCTAATGAACACAAACACTCAGGAAGGCTGTGCCGAGCGCTAGGTCACTTCCTGGGGTGTATATCATAAAGCATGACTTCTGAATCCATGTCCAATCCCACAGCCTTGACTGAGGTGGAGGTAGGGGGCAGAAATGGAGCTTGACTGCAAGCAATCAAGTCACCTTCCCAGGCATAGGCCCCTCTGGTTTCACACAAAGTTCCTCTTGTCAGGATGTACCTTTCACTGTACAGTACTTTCATGGTGGTAGTATCAGAGACTTTCGAGAACGGCTGGTTCTTTGCTCCTCCCAGGCACGACCACTCTGACCTCTAACCCCTCTCCTTAGTCTCAGGCACCTTTTCTTCTGTGCTTCTTTGACTCTGTCCTTTCTTTACTTTGTTGTGTGCCCTGCTCACCTTCTTTTCCTGTGGGGCATACTTGCACCTTCTTGTCACCTTTCAGTGCCTCTTGCACACCTCTTTACTTTTCACCATGATCTCTTGCACCCTCTGTGTTTCCCGTGAGTCGCTTGCACCCTTTTCTCATGTTTGGTTTTCTTTCACCCTCCCTTCATTGTCCATTTTCCTTTTCACTGTCTCTTTGCTGTCTCTCTGTTTGGGGTTGCTAGTGCCCCTCGCTTTATTTCTGGGTCACTTGCACCCCTCTTAGCTGGTTTGATATCTCTCTGTTTCACTTGCACCCCCTCTTAGCTGTTTTTTTACGGTGCCTGCACACTTGCTCTCGTCTTTTTTACTTCGCGCCTCTAGCGCACCTTTCACTAACATTCCACTTTCTTTCTCTTGCTGCTTTTCAGCTTTCGCCTGCTTTGCTTTTTCTTTTACCTTTTTTTGCTTTGCTTTCTTCCCTCTTTCACTCACCAGGTTCTTCCTTTCAAAGCGCTCCTGCTCCGGCCAACTGCACGCTGCTGAGTTTCTCCCGGCTTCACAAAACTCCTCATGAACAGTAATGCAGCGGTGGCAGTTCAAATGGGTTTGGGTCGAGGTCAGCGTCTCGCCACCTGCCACTCAGAAACCCCTGGGATCTGCACACGTCCCAGAGGAACGAACACTGGCCTAAACAAGGCTGATAGATTGCCTTCCGTCCGGCTCCCTCGCCACACTGCAACCTTTCACCCACACCAGGCCAGCATCTTCTCGTCCTGCACTCCACTGGTCCTTCTGGGCTCCTTTGCCTGCAGCCTTCTGCTCCTTGGCTGGTTGCATCCAGCCACCCAAGCTCGCTCAATGTCCCTGGCAGAAGAACCCTTTATATACTGCAGGCGAGTCAATTGGAGTCAGGTGTGCACAGTTGGGGATTGGGAGGGAAGAGCCTGACCTTGCCTAACTCTTAGTGGGATAATTCAAAGGTGTTAGATGGTAGGCCTCACTTTACCCCTATGTTGTTGCTATTGCTAATCTTCAGTATTCTCGGTTGCCTCTTCCTCGTCCCGGTACTTGTTGGAAATTGGGATGGCGAGATGTTGTGTGATTTGAAAATACTCCATCAGGGCTGAGGGATAGTGGTTGGTGTTTACTTGGGGGGGCGGGGGGGCAGGGCGGGGAGAGAAATACCATATCCCACCCCTGGGTATTCTCCCAATCCCCTGTGACCCTCCACTCAGGTAATCCTCTCTCGCTTGTCCACTCCCAGGGCCGGGATCCAAAAGCAATGGCTCTTCCTTGGCCACCTGAATGGAAGATCCCGGGGGAGTAGGTGAGAGAATACCACATGATTTCTCACAGACCCTTCCCCTATGTGGTTTGGGCTGAATTGCTTCACTGGGGAACCTCGAAGGGAAATCTAAATTTCCTTCTTCTCTGCCCTTTTGCTGTTCTACTGAGAAGAAATAGGGTTGCAAGTCCCAAGAACCGCTGCATAACCCTTGAGTTGGACGCTTTTCTTTTGATTGGTTGGTGATCATTCAAAACATTCGGCCTAATAAGTAATATTTGAGATGCATAATGGCCCACTTGATCGCTAAAGCTTCTAATTCGATCACTGAGCAGTTTTTTTCCCTTGGGGAACAGTTTTCGACCAGAGTATAGAATGGGATGTTCTAGCCCTTTGTGGTTCCGAGATAATGCTGCATCTATACCAGTCAAAGAAGCGTCAGTCTGTAATATGAAGTCTTTGGAAAAGCATTCTACCTTGAGAATAGGGCTTTGACATAGTGTTTGAGGACCTGATGGCATATGGCGTCCTCTTAATCCCATTTTAGTTTCTGGGATTCTGCGTTTCGTAGTTTGTCGGTCAGTTTGGCAGTTTAACTGGAAGAAATAGGTATGAATCTCCGATAATGCACAACCCTAGGAAAGATCTTGAATGCGTTTTAGTCTTGGGCAGAGGGGATTCTAAAACTGCTCTAACCTTTTCCTCTTGAGGTTGAACACTGCCATTTCTGCCAAAAAAAAACAAGGTGTTTGTAGGTTGGGCGAACTTGCATTTTTTTTGGGTTGGCTGTCAATCCTGCTTTTCTCAAGGCACTTACTACAGTGTATGGATGCTACAAATGGTCGTCCCAGGTTGGACTGTGGCTTACAGTGTTGAGGTATGCCCCGCAAAATTCTGAATAAGGCTGAAGCATATTATCCATCAGCCTTTGGAAAGTTGCTGGGGCACCATGTAACCCGAAGGGTAATACTTTAAACTGTTAAGACCTATCGGAGCGGAAAAGGCAGTCTTTTCATTAGCTTGTCAGTGTAGTGGAACTTACCAAAAACCCTTGGTTACATCTCGGGTGGACAAATAGACGGCACTACCCAATTTATAGATAAGATTATCAATGCGAGGGATCTGGTACGTGTCGGAAGATGAGATGTTGTTCACCTTTCGGAAGACTATACAGAATCTCCAGGTTTTATGTGGTGTTTCCACTAGCACAATGGCAGAGGACCATGGACTGGTAGATGGTTAAATTATGTTAGCCTGTAGCATTTGCTCTACATCTTTGATGACAATATTTCTACTTGCCTCAGGTAGTTGATATGGTTTAAGATGTACTACCTTACCTGCAGGGGTACTGATACGATGGTATATTCATTTCACCATGCCAGGCTCTTCATGAAAAACTTCTGGCAATTGTTCTAGCAACTCAAGGAGATCTTGTTGTTGAGTGATAGTAACATCAGAGGTAATTGGGGTGTTATTATTCACCTTCTCCGGTATCAAATAAGATAACAATGTGGCATTAAACTCTGAGATGTTCTCCTTCCTCTCTTTCAACACGTTTACATGGTAGATCTGTGTTTTCTGGAGACAATCTCGTTGGGCAATCTTATAATTGCACAGTCCTGTTTTGTCCAATACCTTGTATTGCGCATGCCATTTAGAAATAAGCTTCTTGTCTGAGGAAGGGAGAAGTACAAGGACATTTTGCCCGAAAGAGAATGACCTAAGTGAGAATATTTTGTCATTACGCCTTTGTTGGCTTTGGGCTCCACCAGCGTGGTCTTGTACCAGGGATTGAACAGCTGTCGTATGTTCTTTTAACCGAGAGGTGTCTGGGAGAGCGGTATTGGAGCTTCTTCCCTTTCCTCCCATGTTTCTCAAAGCATGTCTAGGATATCTCTGGCTTCTCGTCCATACAGTAACTCGAAGAGTGGGAAACCAGTGGAGGCTTTTGGTGTTACTACTGTGGCAAACGAGGCCCACAAAATCATCTGATCCATGTTGGTTCCTTCCATGTCAACTAGTTTCCTAAGAATGGTTTTATGGGTCTTGTTAAACCATTCAACTGATCTGTCCATTTGAGGATGGTAAACGAGACATCCTCAAGGTAGTTATATGAAGTAGCTCTTTTACCTCCCCCAATGAGCTTACTCATAAAGGTTGTACCCTGGTCCGTTAGGATTTCTTAAGGGAAGCCCACTCGAGAGAGGGAAGGGAAGTACATTTTTTAATATCTGCTGGCTGGTATTGCACAGGGGAAATGCTGCTGGCTAGGTGAGCCTGAGTTTTGGACCGGCCCAGGTGTGTCCTCTTGTAAGATGCAAGTGTGCGATCTCAAGCACTATCTGTTTGTGACTTCGGGGAACCACTAGCTGGGTTTTGGGTATCCCTTCCCAAGTAACATCCCCTCTATACAGGAGTCCTTTCTTTTAAAAAAAATGGCCCCCCCTCCCTTTCGGCCCTCAGACTCTGGTACAACTTGTAGGAGGGCTTAAGTAAGCGAGTAAGGGATAATTTCGATGAGGAAAGGCCAAATCGGGAAGTACGTCAGAACTTTCGTCACTGATGGGTGGAAATTGGATAGAACTAGATTGAGCATCAGCTTCCCCAAAGCCTAAAGGACCTCTCTGTGGTCCCTTTCTCAGCTTCTTCTTTGTAAACTGTAAATCTAGCTCGAGCATATGTGCGATTTACTTAAATTAACAAACATTTCTTTCAGCGTATCTCAGGGAAAACAGGAATACACTCGATGGGCTAATTCTGTTGGCCTAGGTTGCCGATGCACATTCCAAACTGAAGCGACAAACCAGGTGGCTAACTGACCATGTGGTAAGACTATGTCTTGTGCGTATTATGTTCACTGTGCTCCTTTTTATGGTAACTGTGTCATGTAATCTTGCTGGTCAATATATATAAACATGAAGACTTTGACAAGAAGGCAGAGGTGCGGGCAAAGCCTTTGTCGTTTTTACTCTCTACTTAATCACATTTTGAATGACGAAACCTTTGACTGTCAAAATAGCGCTGTGCGGGTATTTCATTTTTGTTGTGTCCACGAGTGGGCATTACGATTGGATTATTTCACACAAAATGGCACACTCTTATGGGACCTCGTCTCGGATAGGATCCAGTTGAACAGTGTGTCGCGGACGGGGAACAAGCAGTAGATGGCAAAGGAGGTGGGCCACACTGCACGAGGTGGACTGAGGTTTCCTGCAGCCACTGATTTCCTCGACGCGCTGCACCTCCGTGCCCAAGGTGCCCGCTTGTTGGACAGAGGGAAGCCGGCACAGGCAACTGAATTGGGTGAAACCGTTCTGGGTGCAATATGTGTATGATGTGATGATGAGCACGCTATGACGTATTATGGATTAATCATGAAATGAGCATGCAATGTTGTGTTTTCTATGGGAACATTGTGTTAAATGAGCCCTAGAGAAATACACCTTGTGTACACAAGTTGAAACCAAGGGTAGTTAATACACTAAAATGATGTGTTGTGGGCTGGAATGTTGGAAGGCTTGTTCCAATGCTCTGGAGCAGCATGTTCCGACTCCCCCGGAAGTTACGCTGGGTTGGGATTAATGATTAAAAAGGGCTTGGGGGGTGGGGGGGTGGTGGTGGTGGTGGTGGTGGTGGTGGTGGTGGTGGTGGTGGTGGTGTTCTTGCGTAAACAGAATCAATACACTGCTACGAACTTTGAGTTAGTTTCCTGTGTATGGATCTTTTGACCTGGAGAAAATGGGGTACAAAAGAGAAGCATTAGCCATTCAAGGTGATAAGGCAATTCATTGCTCACAAAATCTACTAGCCCACTAGCATTGGCGAGTAGTTTATATGAAGGGCGAGTACCATTTGCATGCTATTCGACCCTGCTGGCATGTATGGGAATGTTGGTATGTAACACACTTTGCAGTAAATGGCAAATACAAGTGTCACTGTGCATGCTTGACAGGATTGCACGAAATATGAAGTGTGCTTATGGCAATATGCACCATTTTACCAAAAGCACTGGTAAATAGTCACCCGTCGCCTTGAGGGAAGTGCATTTCTCTTAGGTTGGATATGTAAACTAAGGAACTTGCCCTGCAGGTCTAGTGGGATTTTTAAGAATTATTAAAGCCTGTCCTTGCAATGGGAAATGTACAGACAATGGGAAGATGATGCCAGACACAAATCTATGATATGACGAAAGCACAGATTAAAAAACGTAAATTGCAATCCAAAAAATACAAAGCGTGCTCATAGGATCATAAAGGGATGAAAAAGGATTGGAAAATGGAGACCTTGAAGCTATGAGAATTAAGGGTGTGTATGTAGCCAAGGTTTGACCCACAGACCCGACACCCGAATTAGGAGTGACCTTGGAGGATGAGACAGACCCGTTGGTAGAATGTTTAATGGTTAAAAGGCCAGCTTAATGGTTAAGTCCCTATCGGGTACCTGGTGATAAGGCGCTCTCTTCGCCACCTTGTGCCCACAGGATTATAACCCATGGCACGTAAAGGGTAGTGTTGGCATGGATCAAAAACAGGGTAGAAGTAGTAGAACAAGCCAAAGCATACATGCCCCAGCAACGAGATACTTATATAGGGCGTCATTTAACACCAGAGAATTGTGAAATTCTAAAGAGCTTGAATCCCCATGCCCTGTCTCCATTAAAATCTCCAAGCATTCCAAATGGTGCACCAGCATATAGGAAGCTATGACAAATAAAGTGGACAAAACCAGAGAAATAGTAGGGGCCAACCACACTGTACTGGACTTCGCATGGGCATCTGCCAAACAAAAACCTAGCGTTCTCCACTATGTCCCCCTTTTTCCTTTAAGGAAGTTATGGAATTAGAAAGCTCAGAAATATTGACTTGCCTCAAACCCATTGCCTGCGAGGGAGATACTTGCCCAGCTGTGGTCATTAAAGCCTTTGCAGCACAACTCCTACCTTGTTTTTGTTACCAAGTTTATAAATGGCTCTTTCAGAGAAAATAATGACCACAGCCTCATCAACAGGCCTGGATCTCACCTTTATTGAAAAAACATCCTTGAACTCTGCTCCCTGAGAACTATCGCCCCATTACCAATTTCTGCTGAAGATCCTAGATAAGGCCGCACATGTACAGATCCAAGACTTCTTAGAATCTCATAATCTGAGGGGACACAAACCATTTGGCTTTAGGAAGGCCCGTACCACTGAATCCACCCTGTTAGACCTTAAGGTGAATATTTTACATCACTTTGACAAGATCAGCACTAAGATGCTGATGCTGCTTGACCTGTCTTCAGCTTTTGACGTGGTGGATCATAAAATAGTGGTGCAGAGACTACAGAGCACAGCCCACTTCTCTGAAGCGGCCGATGGGTCGATTACTTTTTATCAGGACGAGCCAAGGTTTTTCATAACCATGCCATGGCCAATGACTACCTGGTCTCATGCGGAGTACCACAGGGGGCGTGCATTTCACTCACGCTTTTCAACATCTATACCATCCCCCTTTTTGATATGTTTGAGGAAGAAGGAAGCCTCAATGCAAACTACGCAGACAACACCCAGTATCTGGTCCCCCTTTCTGGGGATCATGCCAAAGACACGATCACTGTCAACGACACCTACAACCAGTTTGAATCCTGGATGATTGACAACGGCCTTGCGATTAATACAAAATAACTGAACCTATGATTGCAGGCACGGCTGCCAAATTAAGGAAACTCAGCAATTAATACCAGGCTTTCAACATCTCAGGATGTACCATAATGGCCCTCCCCAAAGTTAAAAAAAACTTTATCTTAAATAGGTTCATGTTTACAACTACATAAAACAGATGCACTTCTATTTTGGCATGTAGGCCCATCACTTTAAATTACATATTGCTGTCAGCAGAAAAAACACAAAAAAGGCCCCCTGTACCTTTCCAAACCCCACACAGTAGTAATAATAATAAAGCCTGTAAACTAGCATTTCTTGGAATCGGTAGAAATTACTGGGGAAAAAAAGGTACAACCTATACAAAAAGGTTGTAAAAATGCATGCATTAAAAAAATAAAAATAAAAAACTGCGGGGGGTGTCCCTGCTCACCATACTGTATAGTATGGTGAGCGTGAGGTTAAGGGGGACACTTTCGAAGCACTCCCTAGAAGAACAAAAAAAAATGGGGGCTGCGGTGTCGTCCTCCGCAACACCCTGCTCACTATACTACACAGTATAGTGAGTGGGGGGGAAACCTCTGCAGCTGCCCCAAAAAATAAACAAAAAAAAGACCCTGCGGCACAGGTTTGCGATCACGGAAGTGAAGGGGAACTGGCGCCGCTGGGACACAGAGCATTTTAAAAGGTAAGTAGGGTTTGGGTGGGGGTGGGGGTGTGGGTTTTGTAGGGTTTTTTAAAATTATGTTCGCATGGGAAATGGATGAAATTTTTGTGGTGCGTACATTTCTCATGCAAACCTTTCCACCGCGGAAAGTCTGCAACAGAAAAATCACGTAGATCCCATTTCATAAGCTGCTCCTGGGCCCATCCCGCATTCCACACCAGATCTACAAACATTGCCCTCCCCCCCTCCATATACCTCCCACATTAGGTAGCCTCCTCCTTTGCAGAGAGCATACCTCGCACAGGGTCCCACATGTCGGAGGGCCGGATGCCTGGAGATATTGTTCTACAATACTCCGTACTCCTGCTCCTTGTCGTAGCACCAAGCCAAGTCTTTTTGGCATTTGGACAGCATCAGCACTGTAGGACTCAACTAGAGCATTAATATACATCTTTTCGCCAGTATCATACTTATTGATAGTAATTTTTTCCCACTCTTTGAGATGCCCTGTACCATCCCAAACAAGCAGCTTAAAATATTCAGCGGGACCTTGCAGTTAACCATGCCATCTGTCACTTCTGCAACCTGTGTCCAAAAGGTGAAAAAATGTGGACAGTTGCAAAGCACATGTATAAATTCAGCATTATCTTTACAGCACCAGAGGCATCTATCATCGCTCCTGCTGTCAAACGTTGCCGCTGGTGTTAGGTATACTCGGTGGAGGATTTTAAGTTGAATCAGTTTAAAACGAGAATTAAGTGCCACTGTTTTAGAGGGCTGACACATAGATTTCCATCTAGCATCCCCTGCCTCCTCACCAATAGCCCATTCCTATTTCGCCCTACTAGTCCTTTCTTCCCCAGGTGTATTATTTTGCACCATGGCATATATTGTTGCCACTATCCTACAAGAAAATCGCAAGACTTCACTATCTGCGCTGCCAACCTATGTCAATGTGGAAAAGGTATGACAAGGCCTATAATGGTTCCAGTTAATGCTATTTGATACACACTTAATCCACTTGAAGGTTATCACATAACTATTTGTTAAAGTTACATAAACTAACGTTGTCAAACCTCAAGAAAGGTTCCAGGTTGTGCTGTTAGAACACTAAATCAAAATCAACTTGATTTTTTTTTTAACAAAAGTATTTTTAATTTGTCATATGTTCCATAAACAAAAACCGCCAAACGACAACACGTGTTTCAACCCTAAGTGGGCCGTCTTCAGGGCGTAAACCTATATCACTACCAAAAGTGATAACAAATAGTACATGTTTCCACACACAAAACCATCATCAAAGTTGGTTAACAAAAGGATTTAACAGTTCATGTATAAAAGCATAGAGGCAAGAATAAAGAAGAGGGTTGGGGGAGGGGAAAAGAAAACAAAAGACATAATGAGTGAACATGCCCTTAATCTTAAACAAATTTTCAATAGCATTGCAGTTCAGTCAAAGGTGAGCATATCCACATCACAAAGGGAAGCTGTTATTAACTCAAAGGTACCCGATAGGTAGAGCACGTGGTACTAGTTGTGTGCACAAGGTTGCATGTTGTAAGGTACATTTTCCATCTTAATCTCAGAAAAAACTTCCAAATGGTATGAACTATCTGTAAAAAAGCAGACACAACCTGCTGTTGTCATACTTGGTCACCAGTGAGATAAGGAATTCTAGTTTAAAATGCAAGTGGGAGTGAATAACAATCTCTGGTTTACCTTTAATTTACAAGAATTATACAATAAGTGCGCAATGTTCTTTCAGTGCGGCATGGTGTTCAAATTTAAACTTCCCAAATGAAGACTTGTCCACTAGCCATCACGTATTCTGTAGCGTAGTGACACATGCTCTACCTATCGGGTACCTTTGAGTTAATAACAGCTTCACTTTGTGATGTGGATATGCTCACCAAGCACCTTTGACTGAACTGCAATGCTATTGAAAATTTGTTTGAGATTAAGGACTGTTCACTCATGTCTTTTTTTTTTTTTTTTTCTTTTCCCCCTCCCTCGTCCCTCTTCTTTATTCTTGCCTCTATGCTTTTATAGATGAACTGTTAAATCCTTTTGTTGACCACATTGATGATGGTTATTTGTGTGTGGAAACATATACTATTTATCACTTTTGGTAGTGATATATGTTTACGCCCTGAAGACGGCCCAGTTAGGGTTGAAACACGTGTTGGCGTTTGGCAGTTTTTGTTTATGAACATATGACAAATTAAAAATACTTTTGTTAAAAAAAAATTCAAGTTGATTTAGTGTTCCAACAGCACAACCTGGAACCTTTCTTGAGGTTTGACAATGTTAGTTTATGTAACTTCAACAAATACTTATGTGGTAACCTTCAAGTGGATTAAGTGTGTATCAAATAGCATTAACTGGAACCATTATAGGCCTTGTCATACCTTTTCCACATTGACCTAGGTTGGCAGCGCAGATCGCGAGGTCTTGCGATTTTCTTGTTTCTACTTGTTTGAAGGGGTTTGGAGAAATTACCCTTCTGGGCCCCACTACTGACGCATACCTCTTATACAGCAATTTTTGACCTTTTAAACACCTACTATAATCTGACCTATGACTTGGGTTTGTGTGCACCTCTTGCTTAAGGATAATTTCTCAGACACCTCAACTATCCTCCTACAGTTTGCTGAATTTACTATATATGTGATCAGGGAGACCATTCTGGGCTCTGCCGGGAATGATGGTGACCGCGCCCTGAATGCCTCCCGGACCCTGCGGAATTGGAATGCTAACCTAAAGGTATCCCCGAGCTTCTCCCGAACATGTTCCCATGAAACAAATGATCCCCCTGGATAGTAGTCCGCCAAAGTTTGCACACCAAACCTCGACCAATCCCTACTTACTTTATTTTGCCATATGTTGGGGCCTGAATATTCCAGACATTGAGTTCTAGGGTGTACGGAAATGGGATCTGCAACCTGCGGCATAGCTGCTCCCATGCGTGTACTGTACAAGCCGCTGAATAAAAGGGGCATTTGTCATTTTTTTTTTTAAAACCTTTATTTTTGGTTTTTTTTGAAAAACAAAACAACTACACACCCACATTAGGGTGGATTTAACTCTGCGCCATGTCCCGCCTCCCCCCTCCCTCTCCCCACCCCCTGCTCTCCCGCTCAGTCTTGTGACTCCTATAGATGTGCTGCCTTGTTCTGGTTACTTGAGACATGTGGACGATGCTGCTAGCTCTGTGTCTTTACAGCTGGCTTGTTCCTGCGCCAGAGGTGTCTGCTTGAATGTCAGGTGTCTCCTCAGCTTCATTTAGCAGGAATTGTACTAGTGGACCCCATATGTCAGGTGGGCGGGCATGTAAGGGTAGGGATTTAATAAAGTCCGTTTCCACATCCTGGCAGTAAAGAATGTCCCTTCGCCAGGCGGGGATTGTTGGAGGTGGGCCTCGACCCCAGGCCATGGCCACCCTCCTGCGGGCTAGTGTCAGCAGGAGTCCTGCCAGTTTCCTTGACGGGGCGGAAAGTGAATTTGTCAAGCCGAGTAGTGCTGCAGTTTGGCTCGGTTGTATCTCTTCGCCCACTATTGCTGCTGTCGTCTCTAAGACTCGGGTCCAGAAGGGTGTTATTTCGGGGCATTCCCATGCGAGGTGGACGAAGTCTGCTGGTTGTGTCCCACATCTCTCGCAGTTCGCAGCCGCCTCAGGGTGGTGTCTGTTAGCTTTTGCTGGTGTGTGATAGGTCTGGTGGAGGAAGTTGAAATGAATTAGCTTGAGGCGAGAATTGAGAGCTATTTTCTGTGTTTGTTTCAGGATGTAGGTCCAGTCCTCGTCTGGAATAGTTTGGTGTAGGGACTTCTCCCATCTGGTCTTTGCCTGAGTAAGGTTAGGTGTCGTATCCGTGATGATGGATTTGTAGATTTGCGACACCAGCCTGCCCTCGCCTTGTGCCTGTATGACATTGTGTAGTAGTTGCCAGGTTGGGGGTTGCTGGGGGAAGTCTGGCAAGAGAGCTTGTAAAGTGTACCTGGTCCTGAAGTATAGAAATACGTCAAGTGCGGTGTTGCCGCCTTTCAATTTTGCTTGTTGTGGTGTTATGAAGCCGTCCTCCGTGAAGAGGTCTCCCAGGGTCTTTATTTGTAGTTTGTCAACCCACTGGTGAAATACTTTCTCAGATGTCAGTGGAACCCCTGGGATAAACTTTACGGGTAATAGTGGAGAGTATCTTGATTGTACCCCGTATTTTTGAGCTAGTCTCTTCCAGACTTTGTACGTTGCGAGCATTGCATTCATGGTGTGGTTGGGAACGGGAATTTGGCTGAAGACGACTGCTGTTAACAAGTTTGGTGAAGCCAGGGCTCGCTCCACTTGCACGTGAGGCCTGATTGTATGGGTGGTGTACCAATGGCTGAGGAATTGTGCCTGTGCTGCCCAGAAGTACTTCTCCAGGTCTGGTAGGGCAAGTCCACCGCTCGTCACTGGGAGTGTCAGTGTTGCGTGTGCCACTCTGGCTGGTTTGCCTGCCCAGAGCAGCTCTAGGACCATACTCTTCAGTTTTTTCAGGAAAGTTTGGGGTAGCAGTATCGGGATGTTGGTGAATAGGTACAGCAATTTTGGCAGAATCACCATCTTAACTAGGGAAGCTCTCCCCCAGAGCGTTAGTGGTAAGGACTTCCACCGCGTCACTTTATCCTGGAGAGACTTAACTACCTCTTCGTAGTTGTCACGGAACACCTCGTGGTAATTCAGGGACATTTGGACCCCTAGGTATCGGACTTTGGACATTTTCCATGTGAGCTGAAAGTCATCGATGAATGGTTTGGTAGCAGGGGTCAACGGGAATATAATGGACTTTTCTGGATTGACTTTCAGGCCGGAGGCTGTTCCAAACTTGATTACTTCCCTCATGACCGGGTTTAGATTTTCTTCGGGATCTCGGATAAACAGTGCCACGTCGTCTGCGTAGAGGGATGTAATGAGCTTGTGTGGTCCAATCACGAGCCCTCTTCGTTGTCTATGCTCCCTTAGGTTGGAGGCCAGCGGTTCCATTACCAGGGCGAAGATGAGTGCCGAAAGCGGGCAGCCCTGTCTGGTACCCCGTTGGAGCTCTATGGGAGCAGATTTTGCCGTGCCTACGATGATGTTGGAGCGTGGTTTGTTGTATAATAACGAGACAAGTTTGATGAAGCGAGCGCCCAGCCCCATTCTGGTGAGTACAGTGAACATGAACGGCCATTCCACTGAATCGAATGCCTTCTCGGCGTCAAGGAGGACTGCGATTGCTTGACTTGAAGGATCGAGTGCCTCGATGACGCCGAACAGCCTCCTGATGCCAAAGGTTGTATTACGGCCCGGTATGAAACCCGCCTGGTCTGCCAGTACCAGGGTGGGCATCAGTGGAAGGAGCCTGTTGGTAAGCACCTTCGCCAGTATCTTGTTGTCAAGGTTGAGGAGGGAGATGGGTCTGTATGATGCACAGTCCTCTGATGGTTTGCCTGGTTTGTGCAGGAGGATGATGTTGGCTTCGCGGGTGGAGTTGGGGAGGGATCCCTTATCCAACGACTCTTCGTACACTGCTGCCAGAAGGGGGGCGATGGTGGGTGCAAAGGCTTTGTAAAATTCCCCGGTTAAGCCGTCAGGGCCGGGAGCTTTAGAGTTCGGGAGGGCTTTTATGGCAGCAGTAATCTCCTCTTGTGTGATTAGCTCGTTTAGTGGTTCCCGCAGGGGCTGTTCAACCCAGTACAGTTCAGTGTCCTCTAGGTACTCCCTTGCGGCGGTCGGGTCTCCGTTGTGTCTAGTGCTGTAGAGATCTTGATAAAAAAGCCTGAATTCTTCTGCCATGTCTTCGTCGGTGTGGGCTATTTGTCCCTGTTTGGTCCTGATCCCTTCTATCGGGGGTAGTTTATTGTCGGCTCTGACCAGGTTTGCTAGAAGAGCGCCCGGTTTTTGCCCTTCACCGTATTGCCTGACCAATCTGTCGCGGTTTAGGAATTTCACTTCGCGATCGGCAGCGTTCCTGAATTTTTGTAGTTCTTCTCTCAGAGCGACTGAGCTTGTTGGGTTGTTTGTGTTGGTGCTTTGAAGTTCTAGCTGCTTTAGCTTCTTCTCGCTGGTTGCTAGCTCCCGTCGTATGAGCTTCAGGATGCCGTTTTCTTTGGCATGGCAGACCCCTCTGGTGTAGCACTTTAGAGTTTCCCAGAGCGTGCTGGCTGAGGAAACTGACCCTGTGTTGGCTTCTAGAAACATTGAGATCTCCTCTTTCAGTTCCGAGGCGAAGACCTCGTCTCGCATGGAGCCTGTTTTGAAGCGCCACCTCAGTAGGGGAGGTTTGGGGTTAGCTGGGTTGAGGACGAGAGTTACCGGGGAGTGGTCCGAAAGAGTTCTTGGTAGGATATCGCATGAGCCGCTGGTCCATGGGCCGTTCCTTGAAGTGAAAAGGTAATCGATTCTGGAGCTCGAGTTGTGCGGCGCGGAGTAGAATGAGTAATCTCGCAGCTCTCCCTTAGATGCTCTCCAGGAATCTTTCAGGTCGAATGCTTTGCATATTTCTTTTATTTGGAGGCAGGCTTTGGACAGAGGATGTGGGCTGGCGTGGGATCTGTCCTTCACCGGGTCCAGTACTGTGTTCATGTCCCCACCCCAGATTATGGTTGCGGGGTCTCGAGACGAGAGATGGGATAGCACCCAGCTAAAGTTGTCGGGGCCGTCTACGTTTGGTGCATAGGAGTTGACGAGGGTGATTTTCTGACCTTCTATAATGCCACTTACGAGGATTGCCCTCCCTTCGGAGTCTTTGGATATGTGGATAAGGCGGAAGCCGATCCTCTTGTGTATAAGAATTGCGACCCCTCTGGAATATGACGAGTAGGAGGAGAAGTACCTGTGGCATCCCCAACTCTTGGCCCACTGTCTGTCCTTCCCTGGGAGCAAGTGTGTTTCTTGAATCATGGCTATGTCCACTTCGTGTCTTCTGAGGTATTGGAGGATTTTCCTGGTCTTCGATGGGACATTGCCTCCTCTTATGTTCCAGGTTATGACATTGAATGGAATAGATTAGGGTCTATGTTGCTTCGACGTTTATGTCTCATGGTTGCTGGTATTGCAGCTAGGGCTGATCTGGCGGATTGGATGGAGTCGGGGGGTTCGGAGGCTGGGCGTTGTGCTGGCGTTGGTGCAGTTGGGGGGTGTGGGGGAGATGGCGCGGAACCTGAACGCTCCTCACTGTTGAACCATTGTGAGGATGCACACCTCAACTGGAGGTGGTGTGGTGTACGTAACTTCCCTCCCTTACGCGGGCAACCCCCAACAGACCCGCAATGTTCCCCTTTCATCAACAAACAGTGAGGGTTGCTGTGCTTGGGGCACTAGGTGCCTCCCGAGGGTCAGGGGTGGCTCTCCTGCGAACTAGGAGTGTCTCTCTGCGGTAAAGGCTTGCGTGGATGCGCTGGAGGTACGAGTTCATCTCTCTTAGCTGCCCGGGACGATTAGTTATGGTGGTTCTCTGCGCCTTTGGTTTTCGCGCTGCGGCCTGGGGTTGTTTGGAGCAGGTCTGCAGCCAGCACGGTCTAGGTAGTCGTCGGCATCATCAGGTGTGTGGAAGAAACGTGCTTTCCCATCATGTTGAATGCGAAGCTTAGCCGGGTATAGCATTGAGTAAAGTATTTGGTTGTCCTGCAGTCTCCTCTTTACGGTGGTAAAGGAGCGTCTCTGTGTCTGTACGCTGGGAGAGAAGTCTGGGAAGAACTGAATCGGATCTCCGTCGTACTGGAGGTTCCCTTTTTCCCTGGCTGCTTTGAGAATCGCATCGCGATCTTTGTAGTTTAACAGTTTTGCGATAATTGGCCGTGGGTTTGCGCCTGGGACTGGTCTTGAATTTGGGATTCTGTGGGCCCGTTCGACTACAAACAGCTGGGAGAGGAGTTCTTTCCCGAAGAGCGTCGTGCAGATCAGTTCAACGTGGTCCTCCATTTTCCCTTGAAGTTGTTTCTCCCTAACTCCTATAATTCTGATGTTATTTCTTCTTGAGCGCCCTTCTAAGTCTTCATTTTTGGCGCAGACTGCCTTCATTTGGGTTTCCAGGGTGGAGATTCGCGTGGTCAGGGCCGACGTGCCGTCGTCCAGGTCGGAGACCCGTTGTTCTACGGTGTCTAGCCTGTCGGCGTGCTTGTCGAGTCTGTGTTGGAGTTGGTCCACTTTAGACGAGAGGTTGTCGAGTTTGCTGCCTAGGTCGCCAATTCCCGCCTTGAGGTCCATCAGGATTTCCCTAATGTCGAAGCTTGGTATCTGCTCGTCCGACCTGGAAGTAGCGGGCGTTGGGGACGCTGCTCTGCTCCCGTCGTTGGGAGGTTTATTGTTATGGCTTGCTTCGAAGTTCAGCTTCTTTTGGGTTTTATCTGTTTTCCCCATTACGCTCTTGTTTCTGCGTTGAGTGCGTTTGTGACGAGTCCGATGCTTTCGTCGTGGTTTTGGCGGGTATTACGCTGTTTTGCGAGATTGGCCTACGATGTCCACCTTTGTCAAACTGGAAGCAGTTGAGTGTGGGGCCAGGTTCTCATAGGTTATATGGCTGGTGTTGCGCGTGTTTGGAGTACCCGACTTTGGAGGAGGACTCGTGGCGTCTGGTGGCGGGGGTGACCTCCGTCGCTTTAGGCGGGCGCTCCTGCTACCGCCAGCTGGAACTTGGAGTGGGGAGTCGTCGCCAGGTGATGGGGCTTGTGCGGTGTTGGGATGAAGGGGCAGCGGGAATATTCTTCAGATGTTGTCTGCCGTTTTGGGGTGGGGGACTCCCTTTTGTTTTGTGTTGCCAATGCGCCGGTTAGGCCATGCGTGGCCGTTGCTGGTGGGCGCCGGGGCAGGCAGTCTGTGAGGGGTTCGACGTTGCGCCCCCTGAACTTTTCTCAGTGTCCGGTGAAAGCGCCGGGGTTTGTGCTGCCTGGTGGGTCGGGAAGGCCGACCTTGCGCGCCGAATGGGGATCCTACCTGCGTGCCTGGCGAGGGTAGCGTAGTCCTTCGCGCTCCTTGCGGGATTTTCTGCCAGGCCGCTGTGGGGACGGAGACCGTGTGTCTCTTGGCGCTGTCGTGCGCACGTCCGCCCGCTTCTTGGTGTGGCCTCGTTCTCTGACCCAGCGGGTCGCTGCTCGCTCTGGGCGCCGGGTGGCACACCGCTTTCTTCTGTGTTTCTTGCCCGGACAGCTCCTCCCCCTCTCGGCCTGCTCTCGGTCTGCTGCTGGCGTGGTCTGCGGGCCTTGGCGCCCGGGCCGGATCTCGGCCGGCGCTCCGCCGTTGGAGAGGATGATGGGCTCGGGGTGAACAGTGGCGCCTCCGGAGCGCACCCGGTAGCAAATTTGGGTGAATCGGATGCCGCAGTGGTGAGGATGTCGCAGGATTAATGGAGAGCCCCACGGAGCTCTCTAGGAGGCGGCCATCTTGGATGGCTCTCTGGGGGCATTTGTCATTTATCTTAAATGAGAACAGGTAACTCTGTAATGAGTATGGGAATGCTGCCCTCCTTTCCAATTTAACATGTGGGGATTGGCCGGAAGTTGGCATCCAATAGGAGACAAAGGACACCTGCGCGTAGTATAGCTCAGTCTGGCAAACCAACTCCGCCCCTCCCCCATGGTCTGACAAGGTACTCCCATCGTATCCTGGGTGTTTTCGGGCTCCACAGCAACCTAATCACCAACAACTTCAACTCAGCAAAGAATTGGGACCCCAACCATATTGGGACATTCAGAAATAAGTACAGCAGTTTAGGTAAAACAATAATTTTGACAAATCGCTACCTTCCACAGGAGAGAGATCCGGAGAGAGCCCCAACGGTCAATTCGGCTTCTAAGCTCCACTATATAAATTGCATAGTTATCCTGAAAGAGTTGCGTTCTAGATCTGCCAACACATATACCTAGATATTTTTCGGACTCTTGTTCTCATCGAAATCCCTCTGCCCCTACTGGTAGTTTCGTACTCTCGTTTAGAGGGAACAGAATTGACTTGGACCAATTCACTCTCATCCCTGTCCTATTCCCGAATGCTTCAACTTCATGGGTGAGGGGGGGGGGTTAGATTACTACTGAGGTTTCTAATAAACAAAATAGTATCTGCATAAAGCGAAACCAACTCACGAGTGCCTCCAAGCGCCAACCCTGTTCCTCATGAAGTCGTCTCAATTTCACAGCCAAGGGCTTCATCGCTATAGCAAATAAAAGTGGGGATAGTGGACACCCCTGGGGCGTCCCCAGGCCAAATGCCTCAGTCTTCCAAATAACCAGATTCTTGCCGTCACCCCTGAATACAGCATCTTAACACACAACAGAAAGTAAGGAGAGGTCCCAATCTTTTTGAGCACTGCAAACAGGTAATCCCATGCCACCAAATCAAAGGCTTTCTCCATATCTAAAAGCGCTGCTATTGCCTTGATTGAAGGATCCACCTCGGAATAACACCCCAAAAAGCCTCCTTAGATTAAGGGCCGTACTCCTCCCCGGGATAAAGCCTGACTGATCCACAAGGGCCCTAGTGCTCCCCGGGATAAAGCCTGATCGATTCATGTGTATTATTGACGGGAGAAATGGAAGCAATCTGTCATGTTTGTGTCTACATTGATAAGGGAGATCAGCCTGTATGATGCACAGTCCAGCGGGACTTTATCTGGTTTTAATAGCAAGGTGATTATACCTTCCCGCATAGTAGGGGGCAAGCGTCCTACCTAAAGTCCCCCGTCCCACACTTCTAGTAAATATTGTGCAACCCCTGGGCCAAATTCCTTAAATTCTGAAGTGATTCCATCTGATCCCGGAGCCTTATTTGACTGGAGTTCTCTAATTGCTTTAAGGATATCCTGCACAGTGATTGCAGTATTGGGTGCATCCAAAGACTGTTCGCTAAGCAGGCTTAGGGGAGCATTATCCACAAAACTACGTAAATTGTCTGGATGTCCTCTAGCCCTCTCGGCATATAAATTCTCATAGAAACTCCAAATTTCTGCCAGGATGTCACCTGGGTCCGTCGCCAGGGCCCGTCCATGCGACGTATCGCTTGTATGTCAGTCTGACCCCTGGCACTACTGAGCATTCTCGCCAGGTACTGGCCCGGTCTGCCCTCTTCCCTGTATCTAAGTGCCAATTGCGGCATAGCCAAGAACCACACCTCCCTGTCAGCCTCTGCCTTGAATTCACTTAAAACCTCCCGGATTTCGGCTAGGGATTCAGAGCGGCCAGTCTTGCCACTTTCCAGATTCGTGAGAGTTTGTTCTAGCCCATTCCATCTATTTCAGATGCCGGATGCAGAGCCCTCCAAATGTCGATCAAACCTAGCTCTGATATCTCCCCCCCTCCACCTGTTGTCCTCCCACGATTTTGCCATTGCCCCATTCAGCCTTCCCAGCAGGTGAGTCTCCTGAAGAAACAATATTGTAGCACCATGCTGCCGCAATAGGCCACGACCTTGCAAATTTTTGCATATTTAAGGCCCCCTACATTCCAGCTATCGAGGCCTGTACCTTCACCATTAACCTTGCTGACCGCATCACCCTCCACCGTACCTGGCCCACAATGGCATAACACATCAGTGCACTTTACAATTAAAACGACAAACACATGAACCTTTTTCCAAGAACCACAACAACTCTCCTCCCCCCTCCTGACCTCCCACCGTAGCTCCCCTCCTTCCTTTCTGCAAGACTGTCTTAGCTGTGAGCAGCCTCCCCCCCACTCAGTGGCAACCCCCAATTGGCAGTGACACCCCTCACACCTTCCCCCCCACTCCCAACAGTGTCATTAACCATTTTAAACAGGGGTGCCTACCCAGAAGCGTTGGACACAGCAACCACCTACACTTCACTGGCGTTGGCTCCCCTTTCTGGGAGGAGGCCCTTCACAAGAGCATATTAAGCAAATTATCTGATTCGTTACATTCTATCGTCCCACCCCGCTGCAGGTTCAAGCATTCCCAATTCACCCTTTTATGACAGTGTTGGAATTCTAGCCTTGTTTGGGCCATATGCAGGAGTGAAGTCCTGAAAAAGGGACTTCTTCCCTTTGCGCAATGGCATGTGATGTCACAAGAAAGTAGCATATCCCCGTAAAATATGCATGCTTCTTTCAATAGACTTTGCAGAATCACAACTTCACAGGACCAACAGCATTTGCCTTACATTTATCATCCCAACAAACGGCATTTAGAATGTTAAAAGGTGTGCATGTTAAACTCCAGAACCAATGTTTCCCTGAAACATGCAGTCCTGAAATGTGACATTGGGTTACATGGGGCAGGGGTAGACCCTGCCTGCGATGTGGTGGGAGTCCAAAATAGGAAATTTATACCCATCCTCTAAAACACACGGGGTGCGCTGTCCACCGGCATTTCCCCTCTACTTGACCCCATGGCCATATGAGCGAGACATTAATTAACCACAATATCCGGGTTGCCTTACGATCAAATTTGCACTAGGGCCCGAAACAAGGCCCCCGTGCTTTCTTTTTCTGCAACCTTTACCTCGCAGAAGGATCATCTATTGCACTGTGGACCCAGCCCTCCACCCCTACACAATTTGCTTCTAATTTGGGTAAGCCTCTGCCTGTATGTTCTTTGTGCTGCACACCTTGGCGCGTTTGAAAGAAGTCCTGCATAAGTCCATTGCTGTGCTAATATTGCTGTCCGTAATGCCCCTGGTGCGGGCATCAGCTTCCTGGAGGCAATATTCTATGATTTCTTCATCTATGGTGTTTCTGGCCCTGAATCAACAAGGCACTCCAATCATGGCCGCCCACACTGAGTGCACAAGCACTGCCTTCCTCCGGGTTTGGTGCGCTGTATAAATAAATAAACAAATGAAACATTGCCAAGAATCGGCTTATCTCCCAGACCAAACTGAGGTTTACCACAAATTAAGCAACTACACTTGAACAACCCAGACCCTCAATGCTTGGGCAGAAACTCCACAAAAACTGCAATCTCAGCAGGGTCTGTACAGAATAAAGTCTTGTTACCGTGCACCACCCTCAACTTAGAGGGATACAACTTTGCTTACTGTATTTGTCTATCCCAGAGGAGTTTCTTCACTGCCAAAAAGGACAAATGTGCTCTTTGTGCTGTAGGCATAAAATCTTGAAAAAAGTACACTCTCGACTCCTCATACTGTAAATCATCCAGTTTCCGCCCTCTTCTCAAGATGACTTCCCTGTCACAGAAGTTTAAAAATGTTGCAATGACCAGGCAGGGATTATGCCCTGGTGTCTCGGGGTCTGTCCTGATATTTTATGTGCTCTTTCCACTAAGAACTGGGATGAAGCACCTCCTTAAAAGTTTCCATGAACTACTCCATATTACATGACTGTATGGAATCCGGAATCCCTGTAACCCGGACATTGTTACGTCTGGATCGTGCTTCCAAATCTTCAATTTTGTCCTGGATTTCTTTGACCTCCTTCTGTAGATCCCGGAACGGAGCTGTAACCTCGCCACTCGTGTCCTCCAGCACACCGACCCTGTGCTCCTCTTCTCTAAGCCGCAGCAGCAAAACCAGTCTTCATTTCCACCAGCACAAGACACTGTCCTGAAGGGCGGTCCGGTTCAGGCTCTGTCGGGGCCTTCTGCAGGCCAAAGCTTGTCGCAGCTTCAATTTCCGGCCATCCTGGGCAATGCCGCCATGCCCTTAGGAAGCGCTAGATACTCATAAGTGAACTCTTGCTTCTTTCATTACTTTGCCATTCAACTCAGGCCGCCCTCCACAACTGTCTGTCCCGGAGACTCCTCGGGGTTTCACCTCCACTTACAGCCAGGGATAACATAGCACCAGTCGCACCATTCCCGGGTCTCAGCCAGCACTGCCTCCACCAATGCCACTCCACTTATTCCGGGTACAGTATGCCCAAAAACAAAGCTCCTGGAGACCTTCCCAGTTATAAGCTGTCCTCCTCGCCTCTGGGAGCTTCCAGCACACACAGCTGGTTTCAGCCTTCCGTGCCGACCACTCCCAGGAATGGGGGTGCGAGGGACACCCCACAGAGGTATCTGCAGCTGCTCCGAGGAGGTGTCCGTTTCGTCCTGTTTCTGCTTCAAATCACCCCCATCAGTGTGTCGTGGTTGTGGATCTGCTGATCTGTCAACTGTCCAGGAGTTGCAGCAGGCATCTTCAAGTTCTTCTTCAGATTCTTTTGTTCCGGTGGTCGACTCTCCCTTCCAAGCCAAAAGCCTCGCCTTTTTGTGCAGGTTTCTCCCATTCATCCCAGTCTAGCTGTCATTCACCCAGCAGTGTGGCTGTCCTTGCCAGACAGCCAGCCGGCCAATCACCTGTCTCCTAGGAGACAAAGCACACGGAGTTTCGGGCACCTCCCTCGCTTCCTGCCCCTGCCAGACACTCTAGAGCCAGAGGCGGGCTTCACTCATGATCCCCGACAAAGACCAAACGAACAAAGGGACCAAACCTGGTTTGGCGCACAGAGTAAATCTCAAGAAGGACCATTCCAGAAAGAAATGACGAAATAAGATGATCAGTGCCAATTTCACAAAAAGGCCACCCATGGGTGCTTTACCAAGGCTGCAATTGCAGCCTGTGGTAAAAACACATAATGATAGTAAAAAGTAAACCACTGCCAACAGTCATAAATTGTGGAAAGTGTAACATAAAAATGTTACATGACAAACTATACAAAGGGGATACTAAGTAACCCCTCCAGCACCCTATGGTAAGATAGTGTGTGCTGGGTCTAGAAAGTTACAATTTGGAAGTAAAGTCAATTTCACTTCACTGCTCTTGGAAACAGTAGTTTCACCAAGAGAAAGTATGTAAACATTGGGGAAATCTAAGACTTCCCTGTGTCACTGCACTGAAGTGCTGTTTCACAATGTAAAAGATGATGCATATGGAGTTTGTCAGACTCCAAAGTCCTAAAGAATAAATCACAGAAAAATACATGAGAGAATGGGGGAAAAAGGACTCGCTCTCCCCAGGTTAGAAATTAAAGTCCAGCAAAAAAGAGCTGGAGGTAGAAGGGAATTAGCACATTTCTGATGAATCCCCATAACAGGTTATGTGATCATTTTCAATTTGGAAAGTGAAATACTTTTGTTTAGCTTGCTTAATGGCCAAATGGTAGAGAAGTAATGACACAAAAATCAGTCCGATCACTATCAGAGTAGGAGGAGCACCATTTGCGTTCTGCTTGCCTAAGTTTAAGGCGGAAAGCCTTTAGGTCCTCATTAAACCAGGGTTGAGAGGGCCTCTTACGAGCTTGAATCTCCAACAATGGAGCAAGCAAATCAGCCGTAGTGGTAAAGGCTTCGGATAGAATACCTAAATCACCAGACGGTAGAACTGGTATTAATATGTGCGGCAATTGTAGAAGTGGCTTCCACATGCCAATTCTGCTTCTTAACTCTGGGTTTATCAGAAGTAGGAGGGTGAATAACACAAACCTGATCGGACCCGGTAATACATATTGGGGAGGAGGCTGTCTGAGAATCCTACTTTCCAAAGACTAAATCGAGCTGGTTAACCAGAATATGGGTCAGTTCAGTAACAAACTGCAACAGGAGAAGATCCTCCATTCCAGTAATTAATTTAGCGGCAATTCTGGGGCGGAATGTTTTCAGGACATACAACACACGAATAGCATTTGGCGGATTGTCTTGTTGGGCGGCGGATTGAACGGTATCCACTGTACTTTGCAGCTGACTGCTCCGTTACTAGAATGAGATTCTCTAGCTATTTCCTTGCTCCAAATTGATACTGATATTTTATTTAATCGCGCTCGTACACAAGTGTTTCAGAGCGAGGCAAGGGAGGGGAACAGGGGAGAACAAAACAATGATCTTACTTGGCCCAGTGACATTGAGCACGCACAAGTGCATGGGGGAGGGGAAAAGTGCATTGGGGAGGGGGAAAAGTGCATGGAGAAGTGGAGAGTGCGGAGCAAAGGAGAAACAGATAAATAATAAAGGCAACTCACAGTGGTAGTGCAGCCAGCAATTGGCAAGTGCTGGGTTTAAGGCAGCAGACAGGATAGGTCTGAAAAGTGCAGGAAGAAGAAAGGAGGGGGGGGCTGTATGGGTACAGAGACAGACCCCAGGGCAAGAGGTGGCCCAGAGGAACTGCGGGAGGGTGGCAGGGTGAGCATTTACCTGGGCCCAAAGGACAGAGGGTGGCCAGGTGCACGTTGCCAAGAGAGAACAGATCGGCAGGGGAGAGGGGGAGCAAAGGCATAAGCAAAGAGGAAGGTCTTGAGGTGCTTCCGGAACTGGAGATGATTCTACTCCAGTTTTAGAGTGGCAGGGAGGCTGTTCCAGAGGGAGGCCCCAGCTGAAGACCGAGATCTACCCCCAGCTCGTTTCTTTGAAAAACGACTGACCCCGAGGCAGTTGGAGGTAGAGGAGCGGAGAGCTCGAGAGAGGAGGTATTTGCGGAGGGATAGCTAAAGGTATTTTGGACCCAGGCCCCAGAAAGCCTTGTGGACAATGCAGAGGGTTTCGAATTTAATCCTTGCATCCACTGGGAGCCAATGGAGAGATTTCCGAGCTGGAGAGATACGATCCCAAGGCTTGAGGCCAAGGACAAGTCTTGCAGTTCTGTTCTGTATTAGTTGCAGAGGGCGGAGAGTAGAGGCAGGTAGATTTAGAAAGAGGATGTTACAATAGACCAGCCGAGAGAGAACCAGAGCTTGGAGACCTTGAGGAGAGGAAAGGCAGAGTACCTCTGAGGAGATCCAGTAGGAAGTTTGACTTTTAGAGACATCAGAGATGTGGGCGGGGAAGGAAAGTGTGGAGTCAAAGATGACCCCGAGGTTATAAACCTCGCAGGTGGGAGTAAGAGGAGGGCCAAGTGAAGCCGGCCAGAGAGTGAGGGGAAAGGATGGTGAAGGTGTGCCGATGAGGAGTATCTCTGTCTTGCTGGCATTCAGACAAATATCATTGGTGGCACACCAATCTTGAATGGCAGTTCGGCAATGAGAGTGAGAGTGAGAGAGTGAGTGAGTGAGTGAGTGACAGAGGGCAGCCTGAAAATGAGTTGTCATCAGCGTAGCACTGGAAATTTGAGCAGAAAATGACCATGCAGTGGGCGAGAATTTGCAGGTATTGGTTGAAAAGCCAGGGCGAGAGGGTAGACCTCTGGGGAACACCACAGGTAGAGAAGAAGATAGATGATAGGAAGGACCCAAGTTGGGCCTTGGAGGGTCGATCGGAGAGGTCAGCCAGGCCAGAGCCTGATCAGTGATACCCAGGTTATCATGGAGACCGTTGAGCAGTATATTATGGTTGCCCGTGTCGAAGGGAGATCGAGAAGGATGAGGACAGAGGGAATGTTAGTCAAGGTTGGAGAGCAGATCTTCATGGATGTTCATGGGAGCATTTTCTGTGCTTCTGACTGCTCTAACGCCAGCCTGGAGGTCATGGAGACAGCCAACGGAATTGGAATGAAGGTTAAGCTGGGAGATGGCCAACTTTTCCTGGGGTATGCCCAGAAAAGGAGAGGGTTCGGCAAAGTTGTTAGATGCCGCAGAGACACAAGCTTGAATGTGGACTCTTCTTGGTGAGATCAGAGAGTCAGTATTACCTTTGGAGCAGGCGACGGGCCACTTTGTCAGAGGATGAACAAGTAGCCCTCCATTTCCTCTGAGCCGCCCTACACTTAAGTTTAAGTGTAGCTAGGTCGGAGTCCTACCAGGAATTGCACTTGGCTTTGGACTTCAGACAGATCCTCATGACAGGGCTGTGTCAGGATGTGGGACAGCCAGAGGTGGAGGGGGTGTGGGGGGGAAGAGAGAAGGTGGCGGCGAAAGCCTCAACTGACACATGCGTCATGGGCCAGATGTCCAAGAAGGTAGTTGGCAGTGTTGGGGTAGGCTTGGCTTGGGGGGTGGGGGGGAGAGGGAGAGATGGGGAGAGGAGGGAGTGATCGCTCCAGGAGAAAGGAGTGGTCAGAGGGATGGAGAGGGGGAGGTCAGAAGAGATCAAGACATCAAGTGTGTGCCCTGCAGAGTGAGTCGGGCCAGAGGGGAGGAGGGACAGGGAGAGGGAGTCACAGAGGTCACGGAAGACTACAGAGGAGGAACAAGGAGAGTAAATGGATATGGAGGAGGAGTTGGAGTTGAGCGGTAGAGGCAAGGAGAAAAGCTCCACCCACTCAGAGAAATGAGGTGATTTGACCTGGAGGCCGGTAGATGGAAGCCACAGTAAGAGAATGGGTAGGAGAGAGAGAGAGAGAGAGAGAGAGGGAGCCTACAGACAAGGCATTCAAAAGAGGAGTAGGTCTGAGGGGGGGAATGATAGAAGCAGGAATGCACTCAGGAAAAATCACAGCTACCACCCCAACCCCCACTGGACCGGGAGGATCTGGGTGCGTAGAGGATCTTGTAGCCATCAGGGAGAAGAGTGTCAAAACTCGTGACCGAGCTGTCCGTGAACCATGTCTCAGACCATGGACATCAAGGTCTTGTTCTTCAAGGAGGTGGCAGATGTCAGAGGAGTGTTTGACACAAGAGCAAGAGTTGAGAATGGCAAGATGAAGGTTGGCAGCCTTAAAGGGGGGGGGGGAGGAGGAGGAGGAGGAGGAGGAGGAACGAAAAAGAGGATGTTGGTGAAGGTCTGTCTGGAGGAAGTATTGGAGTAGGTGTCGGCGATAGGAAGTCCAGGATTAGAGGCAAAGATATCCTTTTTGAACTTCTTCCTACCGGACTTAGTGAGCAGGGAAGGATAGTCAATGGTAAATATAGGAGAAACAGAAAGCGCCATGGAGTTGGAAGTGAGGAGAGGATGGAGAAACTGGGGGGGGCTAAGGCAGGTGTGGACAAAAGAGTGGTGAGGTCACTGGGCTGGCAAGTTAGAGAAGCAACAGTTTAGAAGCAAAATACTGAGAATTTAGCAAAAACAGCAAGATCTGACTATCCAGCAAGAAGCAAAAACAGCAAGATTTGACTTTCCAATCAGGGATTCAGATGTTAGCAAATGGTTTGAAGAAGCACTGACACCCTGGGAGTAACGCGCAGAAAGAACAATGCTAGTCAAAGGTGGTAGGAGTGAGTCCAGAAGGAGTGAACTAACCCATAGTTCTTGAGGGGACACGGTCAAGGCAGTCCGGATTTCTTAGAGGGGTGAGGTGGCAGCATCATTGTGGTTAAGTAGCAGGCAGGACTCCAATTAGCGTTCCGGAAGCAGAGAGGGGCCATAGAAGTGGGTCTTGGTGAGAGGGCCAGCTAAAGCCTGCCGGTCCCTGGTTAGATGGAAGAAAACACTCAGCAACCAATGGGAGTGCTGCACAGGAAGAGGTTGTTCAGCCAGTCTGCCTACACAACAAAGAAAACCATGACGGCCATCTTGGAAGGGCCACAAAATCTGTCAAATAAGCAGGCAATAGTGGGAAAACTTGTGCCTTCTAAATAGCAAGGCAGCTTCAGGTATTAAAAAGCTCAAAAAAATGGCAGCACAATGAAAATGCTCAATTAAAAGTGTTTCTCCAACAATTTTAAGCAATTTTTCTTTTTTTTTTTAAATGTTCGATTCTCTTCCTACATTTTAGACTTAAATTGTTGCCAACCTGCGAAAGGCTGAAGCAAACGAACTGGGAGACAAGGGTAACACCTGTTGTTTCTGCCAAAAATAAAATAAACTGCAGCTGGAATCTTTATATCACATTGTGTTTGAATGTGACACTTTGAAAGTGATGAGGCTTAAATACTGTGGCCGCCTGCCACTGTCTTAAATTCCCTAACAGCTAAGTAAAGATGGCATTCTCTTATACTCGGAGAAGGAAAATCTGTAATCTTTGCAGTTCTGTAATTGTAGATTGAAGTTTCTGCTTTGAAAGACTTTTAATGACTTGATTGCCAGCAACCTTGCATTCTGGTAATGGACCCTTGATGGGTGTATGTTTTAGATTTTCTTTTCTTTTTCTTTTATTTCCCTGAGGATTTGTCATCTACTTTCTGGTTTAATCACACAATCCTTAAAATGAATTGTAATAATGAAAAGTTTGTAATAAACAAAATCATTTAATACAAACATGGAAATTGCCACGTATGTATTTATTTTTAATGTTGTCCTATGCTCATGGCTGTCTCATGTAGGTACAGAGGGAATGTACAATTTTCTCACTACAGTGTCGAGTAATGCTAAGCAAAGACCAGGCACGGTTGCTTTTTGTAAAAACTGTTCGTTTAGTATGTGCGTCCTATAATATTGGGAAGAGTGAGGGACCCCCAAAAGGATATTTCAAAATGTGTTGGTGATAGTATACATGTTTAGCAAATAGGTGGAAGCATTCCCCTTAAAGGACAATACTGCTAAAATACTCTTAAGGAGTATTTACCCTAGGTGGTGTGGCTAGGAGGCCATGCTGTATGAAGGGTTTCTTCGTGACGCCTGCCAATCCTAAATGATCCTTCAGCAAAGCAGCAGTAACCACGTGTAGTTGTGCACAGAAACAGAGGGCCAGTGATATAAAGCGGCAGAGCAGCTCCAGGTGCAGGCTGTGGTCCAGAGGAGAAGTGAAATACTGAAATAAGGATAGAAACATTGTGTCCAGTGCGGCTGATGTGAAACAAAATGGCCAGGGCAACAGAACAAAGGGTAGAGTGAGATTGTGCAAGAGATGCAAAGCAGCAATAGACTGGAGCCAGAGTGAGACACAACGGGATCAGCAACCCTCTTACGGCCTGCAGGGAAGTCGGATGGTGGCTGTTTGTTACGATATTGGGACGGAAGACCAACGCTACCCAAGCGCTGGAGAGGATTGATGGAAGTTTGCAGGAACGTGGGTTCGCGGCGTGAGGCATCGGCCCCATAAGACTGGGAAGAGCCATTGAAGGAACTACTGGGCGCATACGTTGCGGGACATCTCTTGGAAACAGCTGCATGGAAATGGACGGAGCAGCAGACGGGGGCAGCTTAATGAGGGCAACCGAAACTCCTGCAAGAAGACTGAGGTGAAATAAATTGTATCCAGACTACCCCCATGGATGCAGTCTATGAATGCAGAGTGCGGAAGTAACATCGGACATAAAGCAAGCCATTAAAGCAGGGTGTTGTGAGCAGCCATTGAGAGAAAGTGGTCATCGATTACCTGTATCTGCCAAGAAACACAGTTCTGGGAAGGTATCGAGCCCTGGAGCCCCACCCGACAATCCACATGAGCCGGGCACTTCCCAGTGTAGGTGGAGGGCTGCCTGCACCGCAGCGCATACCGCGGATGACAATACAGTGGCAGCAGGTTGCAGGCCGAATCGGCACGCTGCTGAAGTCAGAGGGAGACCAGACACGGGTGGTGTCCACAGTGGCCCACCTGGTGGCAAAGTGGAGGTGACACAATAACTGAACTACCATGTCCTACCCCATACAGGAAGCACAAGTGGGTGCAATACAGAGTTGCACAGAAAGCTGAAAGGAGTGCGCTACCTGAGGGAGCATTGGACACTGAACAAACCTACAGCAGTTCAGCTGTGAAAGCTGGCTCGTACATTGGGGCTGCACTGGAGTAGGTGGGGGGGCCACACCAAGGTCTGGCCCAGATGCAGTGACCATGATGAAAGGAGGCGCAAGAAACTACCGGACATATGGCGGCCTGGCCCTTAGGCCAGAACAGAACCTAGGGAACCCGGAAGTATGCAGTTAAAGATTCCTCCTCGAGATTGGGCCAGAGCAATGTTGTAATGGCAGTGTTAGGTACTGAGCAGGCGGTGCATGGTTGCAGACACGTGAGAAGACCAAGCAAGACTTCAGGGAGGCCGAGCCAGTTAACACTAAAGACAGGCCAGGAATTGATACTAAATTGCAGTGAAATAATATGGTGTTAACAGAGACAGTATCACCAACGATGGAAGAGCAGTGCCCCCAACGCGAACAGTAAGGTGGGTTTTGGATACACATACGGACTCAAGTGCCCTGGAGAAGATCTGTAGCACACTGATGCCAAGGTGAGCAGGAGCATTTGTCAAGAGGGAGCGGTGGGTGGACCATAGGGCAGGAGTAGCCGATAAAACAAGTCTTCCCCCCCCCCCCCCCTCAAGCAAGGGAGGCCCGTACCTGAGGAGGCATATATTCAAACCCACTGCAGCCCTTCCACATGAGGATACTGCAGAGAAACACCGGACAAAGAGGAAGGACACCTTCCTAGATATAAGGGGACTGGAAATAGTCACAGTGAGCGAATCATCATATCACCCTGGTGGAAAGAGAAAGAGGATAGGTCTGAGCAGACTCTGAGACAAGAACGCAGCTACTACACAACAGCAAAACCTAGCTCAGCACGTTCATGATCCCTGCTGCATACCGGAGGAAGTTAGGAGGTTCAGCCATAAATTATAACGAGGGCCAGACATATAAGGAAAAGCCCAGAGTAGCTGCAAAGAATCCCCAATGGGACGGGGGACCGGTATGGCCCTGCCCTGAGAACATTAATGATACTAGCGGTCAGCAGGGAGACAGCGGGGAAGGTGGCCACAGAGAACAAGTGAGGCCATGAAAGTCGCTGTAACGGAAACCAGTGGAGCAGGTTCCAGAAGGCCACAATCTCAGTGAAGCCCTGAGGGGTGATGGAGGGCCAGGCTCATTAAATTGATGGCAGGAAAAGGCAACAAAATGAAGGGAAGACAGACCACCTTGGAAGCCTTTGCAAAGGGACCGGAGGGCACTGCGGAGGACGTTAACGGACATGGCACAAAGGGTCAGAGCAAAGACCACAAGTAACCTGCAGATCAGGGTAACCAGCAGATCCAAAATGCCATTGCAATATCCCAGGCCACAATAGAATCCAAGATTGATGAAGTCAGGATAGAGCTGAGCCTGCTGCGGCAAGATGTACGTGGACTGGCGGAGCGCACAAGTCAACTGGAGGCAGAGGTGCAGGAGAGCACCACATAGAGCAAACAAATGTCCAAAGAAGTAGACATCTTACGTCAGAAAGTGAAGCTGTTGGATGACCGAGCGGAAGATGCAGAGGGAAGGGCACAGCTTAATAATATAAGGATTGTGGGTCTGCCAGAGGGAACAGAGGGATACGACCCCCACCAATTATATAGAAAACCTGCTGCTGCAAGAGCTGGGTGCTGGAAACTTGACTCGGGTTCACCACAGAGCGCGCACACCGCTCCTTGGTGAGGAGGCCACCACCAGGTGCCCCGCCGAGGCCTATAATCGCAAAGGTCCTCAATTATAAAGACAGAGAAGATTCTAGCATTCTCCAGTAATGGGGGTGACATACAGGGTGCCTCTGCGAAGCTAGCTGTATACCTGGATTACACCTTTCAGGTATGAAAAAGTGCGCAGTGTATTGCAATGAAAGTAAGACTGAAAAATCTACCCTGCAAAGTTGAAGATCCTCCACAACCGCAAGGCCTTGTTTTTTGAGACGCCATCAGATGCACAAGACTGGATGGACAATGCAAAGGTCCCACCACTTGAGGAGTGAGCACAAGAGGAAATGAGGAACATAAAGACCGGCGGCAGCGATGGGACTTCTTGGGCGATCAGAACACTTAAGATGTTAAGGGATTTACAATGCTGTACCACTGTGCGATAAGAGACAAGAAGAGTGATACAATGCTGTAACTACAAGATGTGGTGTATTGCAGGAGTGACAAGGTCTAGACATAAAGAAGGAAACCACCTACTGACAAATATCCTTTTTTCAGGCTACACTATTGTACCCACCCGTTGGTCACCAGGAGCCCCAGATTCACTGGGGATTTGTGGAGAGGCTACGGGATGAGTCTAAGCATGCATGGCATGACTGGATGGTTACAGTTGGGGAAAGTTTTGTTATATGTTGGAGTAGGGGGAGTGGGAACACTGGACGGGGGAAGGGAGAGCTGAAGGCTGTCAAAATTGAATACATGAGCATCACTGTCCCCGCCAGATTAGAGGGAGGTCCAAAGGTCCCATCAGAAGGTTGGAAACTAGCGCATGATGGCTGAAGGGGTGAGAATTATGATCGGGAATGTCCGAAGTCTTAATAATTATGTCAAACCTCATATGGTGATTACATATTTAAGAAGGCATAAGGTGGGAATGGCATATTGCAGGAAACGCACTTGAATGCACAGAAATATTTTAAAAATTGCTCAGTGCATTGGGGGGGGGGAGATGGTGGGTTCCGCATATTCAATGTATGCAAGAGGAGTCCTCATATGGGTGAATCCCGCTATTCCATTCAAAGAATTTAACACGAAGGCTGATTGAGTACCGGGAAGTATGCATAGTAAACACCTATGCACCTAATCGTGATACTTTTGTCTTTTTTCGATCATTGTATGCGAGACTAGGCCCTTACAGGGCAGGAGTAGTGATATGGGGCGGGGATTTCAATTGCACCCTAAATCAATCAAGGGTGGGTCTGGCACAAAGCGTACAAGACCAGCCCCACCGGCCAATGTCTTGAACACACTCTTGAACCACTTTCAGCTGGTGGACATATCGAAGACATTACACAGGGATAGAAGAGAATTCTCACATTACTATGCCCCTCACGGGGTTCACACAAGGCTGGATTATTTGTTCACAGGGGGAGAAAATGTGTGGGAATTTACATAGGCGGAATATCGGGCTAGGGTTTTGTCAGATCACGCTCCCCTTTTGACAGTATGGAGTGTGTCGACCCCCAGACTGCCCATACTCACTTGGAGATTGAGAAGTGAATTGTTAAAGGATAAACCGTTTACCGAACAAATACATAAACCCAACATCAGGTCACCAATGTCACTAAAACACTCGGAATTTACCTTGACTCCACCCTCCCTCTCAACAGACAAACCAATTCAGTAGTCTCAGCATCTGCGTATACGTGTAAACTCATCACAGCTTGCCGCCCCTTCTTAACAATGGACAACTGTCTGATCCTTGCCAGAACCCTCATCTTGTCAAAAATTGACTACTGCAACGCCCTTTACCTTGGAACGAGCCAAAGAAACATCGATAAGCTTCAGGTCACCCAGAATAACGCCATTAGGGCTGCTCTTAACATACCCAGGCGCACACACATCTCATCCACCAGACGCAATATACATTGGCTTCCCATTTCACAGCGTATCGCCCTCAAAGCACTGGTTCCCAAGCTATAAAGCACAGAACAATGCGGCTCCTGCCTACTTGTCTGCGCGCTTCACTCAACACACAGCATGCAGACCTTTGAGATCTGCACAAGCGCACACCCTCATCATTCCCAGCTTCAAGCTTCAGACAGCCAGAGGCTCGAGTTTCCCAGTCCTGGCGGCGAAGCTCTGGAACTGCCTACCCAATGATCTCAGGAATGTCCTCTCCCTCAAAAACGGAACAAAACAATGGCTACACGATCAAGACGATGCTCTTGCCACCACTCTGTAATGCTGCTCCCTTTTTTTTGTTTACTTCTGTATATACTGTATCTGATTGACATCCTCATTGTAAATGTGTCTGTGTATGTGTCTCTGTGTGTGTGTGTGTGTGTGTGTGTGTGTATATGTATGTATGTGTATATATATATATACACTGTAATCTGTAACTGCCATTTGTAACACTTCCTTGTAACCACATTTCTAAACATGCGCCCTGATGCCCTTGGGCAGGCTGCGCAATATAAATAAACAAATACAAATAAGAAAACGCATAGTTGATTTCATGGAAGTAAATTAAGGTACTGTAAAATTATGTGGGTACAGTTTGGGAAACATATAAAGTGGTGATTAGAGGAGGGATGATGGGCACAGCAGGTGGGGTGCATAAAGCCATCACTAAAGACTTGCAGGATACATAAAGTAAATGTATTTGAACTGGAACGGCGGGGCGACGCTCGAGAGGAACATGAGGAAGAAATCAGATTAAGGCAGGCGTGTATAACACAATGGGATAGGCTGGGTACGTTTAGTTACTCAAGATACCTGGAGAGACGCCACGCGCAAGGAGATAAAGTAGGGCAAATGTTAGCCTGGCTATATAAAAATAGGAATTTGAGGTCATCGATACATTCCATCCTAAACGCAGACCGGGGGGAGGTAAACAAAACAAGTAGGCATAAATAAAGTTATTTGCAGAATAGTATAGGGAGTTATACACTGATCCACGCCTAGAGAGGGGGGAGGAGTTACAAGACGTGTTTAACCTTATTACTCGGTCAAGACTAGAGGAACAACAAAGAAAGGTGCTGAAGGAGCTCATAACTGCTGAGGAAGTAGTGGCCACCATTAGATCATTACCCACAGGCAAAGCACCAAGAGTTCTATAAGTCCTATGTAGAGACGCTGGCACCACCACTGTCCAGGGTATTTAATGAAGCATATGATCGGGGATCCTCCCTGAAAGTATGCGTGAGGGAGTGATAATCCCACCCCTTAAACCAAACAAGGAGGAAACCGATCATAGTTCTTATAGACCTTTTTGTCTTTACTAAATCGGGATAGTAAGATACTAATGGCACTCCTTGCAAACAGGCTTAGGACAGTAATACCAACCTTAGTCAATCAAGATCAGACGGTATATGTTCCTGGGAATGGTACTGCGAGGAATCTGAGGCAATTGCATTATGTCCTCCAGAGAACGAGAGATAGGATTGAGCAAAGCGCTGTGGCCTCACTAGATGCTACCAAGGCATTTGACTGTGTACACTGGGACTGTTTATATGCTACCACAGTTACAATGGGAATAGGGCCCGAACTACATGAAATGGGTGAAATTAATCTTACTCTCAACCTATGGCTAGGGTCCGAACTGGTTCCACGTTTTCTGTTAAGTGATATCTGCAAAAAGGGACGAGGCAGGGGTGCCCGCTGTCCCAATGCTATACTTATGTTAATGTTAAGATATTTGTACCACGCACTATCGCCACCAGAGTGGTCCCCTGGTGCTCTGGCGGATCTGAAAAGGAAAGGGGGTGGGGGGTCAAGTTAGTGGGAACGAGCAGGAGAGGTACAAGAGAGCAGTGATGTGCTGTTGGCAGCTTCAGTTCGGTTCACACTTCGCTGAGCGTGGGGGTGCTTTCCTAGGGCCGGTAGCCGTTGTGTGCTGTTGTGCGAAACTGTGGTTTTTGTTGTTGCGGTGTAGTGAAGTTTGTGTGGTTTGGTTAGAGTTTGAGAGGTGTATGCAGAGGGGCAAAATTGTTAGTGGGTTGGTTATTGGCCTCACTTTCTAGAAGTGATATATGTGCTAAATTTCCACGTTCTTTCTAGGATAGCTCTGCATTTCTATCTAAATCCGGCACTGGCTAATATTCACAATAATGTCTATATATGACATACGCCAATATTCACAATTGTATCCAGATGTGGCACTGGCACAAATTCAAAATCTTGTCTAGATGCGAAGGAAGCTAGCATTCACAATTCTATCTAAATGTGGCATTAGTAATATCCCCAATGCAGTCTAGATGTGGCAATGGCTAATATTCGCTATTCTATCTGGATGTGGCACTGGGCAACATTCATAATCCTGTCTATATGTGACGTAGGCTAATGTTCACAATTCTAACTAAATGTGGTACTTGATATCATTCATAATTCTGTCTGGGATCGGCGCAGGCTAATGTTGACAATTATATCTAAATGTGGTACTTGCTATCATTCACAAATCGGTATGGGTCCAGCGCAGGCTAATGTTGACAATTATATCTAAATGTGGTACTTGCTATCATTCACAAATCTGTATGGGTCCAGCGCAGGCTAATGTTCACAATTCTATCTAAATGTGTGCTAACAAGGGGAAGTAGCAGCGGAACCCATTTCAGCATTTCTAAAACATGAATATAGTGATGCTGGCATAGAAATAGATGGGGTGCGGCACATAGTGTGAATGTGCGCAGATGATATGTTGCTTTACCCGAGTAACCCAGAGGTGAACCTGCAGTACGTGCTGGAGGTACTGGACAACTTTGGTACACTGACAGGATCCGAATAAATAAGGGCAAGTCATGTCTAGTCCCGCTGGTGGGAATGGCGACTTTTGGGGAAGCAGAACTGCCGCTTCTGCCCTTAACTTGAAATAAGGACACTCTCAAATATCGAGGGCTAAACATACATCATGATCCTAAGTGAGAAAACAAAACTAGCACAGTTCGAGCTCAGAAGGGCTTGGTCAAATTACTGGAGTTTTGGAGCAAGCTGCCCCTGTCCATGGCGGGGAGAGCGGTGCTGTTGAAAATGGGGGCATTGCTGAGACTTATACATTGCTTTAGAAATGTCCCATACAATATTCCCCAAAATTCTTCATGGAACTGGACAAAGCGAGCAGGGGCTTTGTGTGGCAGGGGGGGGGTTAGATTGCGAGTGCACTCCATGTTTTACAAAGGCCCTGCACTTAGGGAGGATTGAAGATCCTGAATTTTGAATTATACTTACTAGAGTGCCAGCTATAGTACGTAGTGCAATGGATGGCAGATGACCCTACCGAGGATACGATTCAGCTACAACCAGCTTTAAAAACACTATTTCTCAGAGACCTAATCTGGACTCCCGTGATGGAACAGTATAGCCACCCCTATTTAGTAAAAGTAGAAATACAGATATGGAGCAGGACCTGCAGAATCGTGGGATTAGGAGACCTGATATTGCCACCGACACCCTTGGCTGTGGTAATAGCGGATGTGCACGGACATAGAAATAAAGTAAGGGTACATTGGAAGGCCAACAGGATTGCGACGATAGATTTGAGAGGCGAAAACGGGTTGCTGAATTTCTCAGAACTGAGAGGCACGAATATACACGAAGGGCAGTTCCTGCTACACAGGACTATAAGTACAATAAAGGGGAGGTGGCCCGTCGTCATGGAGGAGACTATAGTGAGAAGATACAGAAACACTTTTAAACACTGCTGAGGGGACACACGCCTTTTCCAGAATCTATGGGGTATTGAATGATCGCACCTAGAGAGCTCAACTAAAATGTAACCGAAGATGGGAGGAAGAACTGGGGAGAACGCTTGAGGACAAAGAATGGCAAGGTATAGTCCTATATCACAAAAAGGTCTTGAGAAACGCCAGGCTACAGCTAATTCAACTTGACATCACACAAAGGGCGTACCGAACACCTGCTGCAATAGCGAAATTTAAGGGGGCGAGTAGGCCAGCATGTCCCAAGTATAATGAAGAGAATGTGGGATTGATGCATATGTTTTGGGAATGTGGGGTGGTGCAGGGCTTTTGGAAGAGTGGCAAGCAAAGTAGCCCAAGGGGTATTCGGGTATTCATTTGGATATTCAATCCCCGGAGGCTTGTATGCTGGGCCTATTTAAGAAAAGCACGAAGTAGAAGTCCCTTGTTAAGATTAAAAATGTAATTTACATATTAGCCAAGCGCAGCATAGCCATGCATTCGAAAGCCACTATGGAGCCCAGTATAGATAGATGGTGGGAAGATCTGAAAAAATTGACAACGGCAGAAACGGAAAAAGCACTAGGGGAACAGAAACAGGAACTGGGAACAGACATTCTCCAATGGATTGCCCCGACAGTGACATTGTTCAGTCAAAATGAGAGGGACGGCGTAACCCTAGATGCATTGGATTGAACCGGGGACGGTGCATAGAACAGTAATATAAGTAGAATAAGACTCATGCAGTTGGGGGGGGGGGAGAGTGGTTTGTGGGGTGTTATAAGGGGAACATTATGAAGGAAGTTTATATGATAAAGGTCATTTTGATGGTTGGTTGTTATTGTTGTACGAAAATACCAATAAAGATAATTTAAAAAAAAGATTGGCAATAGGTTTATTCGTATAGGCCCTTTTATTTTGAAGGACTGAACTAGGACTGTGTCATTATTATTTGATGGTCGTAGCTTGCTCCCATCTTTAGATTTAGGATTAGATGGGTGTTTTCCAAACCCAATTGAAGTCAATAAACACCCTTGAACTGTGAGGGAAAAAAAAAGAAAACAAAAAGAGTATGTACCCCAATTTGGACTCCCTCACACTGTCTGGAGCGTCAATTGCGTTCAATTTGTTAATACCACAATGGAATTGGTGTGTAAAGCATTAGGCATACAGCAGAAATTCCATGCAATCTATAATCCACAAGTAGCAGGATTGGTGGAGATAAATTCATCTTTGAAGAATAAACTATCCGAAATTGTGCTAGCAGTGCTTTAGGATGGGCAGATGCACTCCCACTAGCATTATTCTACTTGAGAACTATTATCCACTCAAGTGTTGAAATGTCTCTGTACAAAGTAGTCATGGGCCACTAAGCTAATGTATGGGGCGTGCCAAATCCAAAGATACTGAAAAATGTGCCATATTCGCTGTTAATTGACTACTGTAAAGAGTTAACTAAAAATCTGTCCATTCTCCGCAAACAGGTTGCTGTTTGTCTACCAACACCAATGAAGGGGCCAGGACATGGCATCCAGGTAGGTGATTGGCTCTTTACAAAGAACTTTCAGTCAGCGAGCATCAGGACTGCAGCACAGGTGGAAAGGGCCAGTGGAGGTATTGCTCGCCACTCAGATGGCTGTGAAATGTCATGGCCGCAAACATTGGGCCCACGCTTTACATATAAAGCGAGCACCATCTTTTCTGTTGCCCACACCATTGCCTGGTGTGTCCGGTGCTGGAAGCACCCTTTCTGCTGAGACATTTGCCACTCGCATTGTTGCCGCTAACCCCAAAGACGTTGCTGGAACAGTAGAGTGGCCAAGGTACAATCTACGACCAAGGAAACTGTAAGGAATCCCTTTCCGCAAGGGACAACTGCCAGGCAGTCAAGACTGGCAACTTTAATGGACTACTTAGGGGTGCAGTAGCACAGAGAGACACTCCAAAGAGCAATGAAGCTCTGTGAAACCTGCCTTGTTGGGATTTCTTTTTGCTCCATACACAAGCGATGCCAAATCATGAGTGTATGTCTACTTCACCCCATAGAGGGACTGGCATCTCTATGCTTCTGTCAGAGAAAAACATTGAAAATTGTATTGTTCCAAGGGGTTCGTATATGCAGTACTGTTGGGATTGATTGTGTGTTAGGTGGGTGGTTATTACTGGAATATTATGTAGCATCATCCTTGTTTGGTACATAAATCAGTGTTTCAAATGCCACCCTATGTCAGATCCAGCCGTATTTTAGGGAAAGGATTATAGAGAAGAATACTTTTGTTTCACTGTTACATAACACACATGAAATCATCAATAGAAGCAACTGTTTTATCTGTCTGGATTACCCAGCCTGTGCTGGCGAAGGCCTCCCATTGCAGCAACTTTATCATTCTCCACCTCATGTTATGCACTACGTATAGCTGTGGCTAGGGGAGGCCCCCCTTTCTTTAGCATATTCGCTAAAATAGCACCAAGCTCAACTCGCCAGGGATCCCATATCAGTCTCTTTATCAACATCTCCTAAAAATAAGTTTGTTTTGAGGGCATCATTGTGCCTAATGGAACCTTCCCACTAATGGACCTGTTCCCTAGAGAATGGCAGGAATGGTCCTTCCTTATGAATGTGTAATCATACAGCAATCGAGCCTCTCATCTGCCTGCCCATGCACCAACTCACCATATAAGGAACAAAATTGTCTTGGGTAGTGTGTGCATCTCCAGCAATGGTACAAAGGAAATGGGCTTTGCCTTGAACTGTAGCTATACATTGCACCTACCGGCCAAGGTGTGCAGAAGCCCTCTCTATGTAAAGGAATCGGTATATTTTATCTTTTGTTTGTGCTACCAATATTTATTCTTGGTTACCTTCTAACTGGGCAAGGCGGTGCCACATGGGGTGTGTGCTGCCTGCGATCACCGTAAAAGAGAGCCCTTGGTTTCCTCTCGCAACAACACAGAATGATACTGACCTCCGGTAATGGGAGATATCCTTAGAGCAATAATTCCCTGGTATGGTCCTTCTGTTAACTCCAGAGATATACACAGACTGTCACAACTGCTAGAAGTCACTATAAGTGAAACCTCAGATGTCCTTGCTAATATCACTGTTGAGTCTAAAGCTGTGCCCCTTGTAGCATTAGAAAACAGAGTAGAACTCAATATAATTTTGGCAGAGAAAGGTGGGGTTTGCCAAATTATTGGAACAAAATGTTCTTCATTCATACCCGACACCTCACCTTCAGTGTGGCATGCTATTAAAGACCTCCAGAGTATTGCGGACGAAGCACATGTCCCTACGGGCACATTAGATATTGGTAAATCCTTGTGGTCCCTAATGACAACATTCTGGTGGAAGTTGATATCCTTTTTCATGGTAGTATCTCGCTACCCTTGAGAGTATGTGTTCTGCAAGGTAAGTAATGGTAACGGAAAAGTTACAGCAACACTGCGAAAGGGGATATTATTTATTGCCTCACCACTGCACATAATGTGGGATGTACTGATCTCATAATGGGTATTGTAGACAGGATAACAATTATCTTTCTACCCTTGGGAACAGTAGTTCACACAAGAAACCCAAGAGAAAATAGAAAGGGGAGACCAAGGGGAACACCAGCAACACTGCACAGGAAGTGCTGTGTTCTGCAATACGAAACTGCAGATGCCCAAAAAGTTACAGGAAACTAAAATTCCCAAAATAAAGTTGGGAGAGTCACAAAAGTGACCTACATGAAAAAGAGTAAAGGAAAGGGTGAGTGGGAAAATAATTACCACTCACTCAGGAACATAGACAAATAATCCACCAGTTCAGCAAAAAGTGCTGGGGTCTCACAGGCGATGGAGATTTAGCATAAAATATGAACATGTAACCTAACATGGCTTTTTACAATATATAGCTTGATATTTTGTGGGTTAAATGCTCAACTGCCAATTATATGTGAGAGGCTACAAACACCTTTTATTTATAAGACATTGATCAAAGTAAAGTGAAAATGAAGTGCTCTTCTTTCTGTTAGAGAATGCACACAGCTGTGTAAATATCAAAATGTAAATAAGAAATTGTAGCATATGTAATAATGTATGTATATATCTCAATTTTAATGACATTGTCTCATCCTACATCGAATTTGAAAATCTATCTCAAACTCGATATATGGCCCAGCCTTACTGCTTGATGAATATGCTTAGAGCTGCTCGTCAAATCTCCTGCAGAGACACACCCTGAGTGTATGCCCATCGTGTTGCCATGCCTCTGGTGGAACTGCCCTGCAACTGAGACAATAAAGTGTAACCATATGCTGAATATGCCATTGATGTTACTGTTCAGGTCCATCAGCTAATAGATACTACAGATCCTTTCCTTTCTGAGCTTCACAGCCCACATGTCACCAATTGATTGTAAGTCGAATATGTTCTATGCAATTTGGATACTCAAGGCCTCCTTTGGAGAAAAAGGATTCTGAAGAAATGATGGAAATATGACCTCCTGGGATTTATGAAATATTTTGACAGTTAGGGATGAATGCAGTGTCTCCTAACAACCACTGCATCTGGATGTACTGACTAGAAAGGAGGTTTACACAGTGATGCCTAAATGTCACCTAGCCGATGGGCATATGAAGTGGCTATTAAAAAGGCTATTTTATGGCTGGTTACAAGATTTCCCTTTAGCTCTGTGGTTAGTGACTTGAGGTAGATCTTCTGACTTCGGTACAAGTGAAAAATGTGAGCTCACCAGGCTCTTTGAGTGGCTGCATGGCAGAGAAGCCAATGCCTAACTCTCAGGAGGTGGAGTGATGTGTGTGTGAAAGACACAACCAGGTCAATCTACCACTAGGGAGCGCGTGAGCATGGCTGCATGAGCCAGCGTCTCCTTCACTCAGGCTGAATCATTACAAAATTAAAACAATTTAAACAGCAATTCTAACCCTCTCCTTCCTCTGTTCCAGTTCCTTACCTACTGGGGCTCCTCCGACGGCATTTCCAGCGGAATTCGGATTCGCCTTGTGTGCTCTGAGTCGAGTCTTGGTGTGGCCTTCTCCTGCTCTGCCATCGGCCGGTGCTGCGAAATCCTTCCCGCCCTACGGACATCCAGAACGGCAGTTCTCCCCTCCTGCCGTGACACGCCTGGCGCCAGCTCCAACTCCCGGAACCTCCACACCAGGCACCTTTTTTGCTGGACTTCGCGCGGCCTCTGGAGCCCCTTCCTCATTTTATGGGATCCGAGTGAATCTGCGCCCGTCCGTGGAGCCGCCATCAGGACCTCCTGGGGCCTCGTCTCAGCCCCTGGAGCCCTCTCTTCGCCAGCCGGAGCCTGGGTGGGTCAGCGTCGGTCTACACCTGTCCGTGGAGCCACCATCCAGACCTCTTGGGGCCTCATCTCGGCCCCTGGAGCCCTCTCTTCACCAGCCAGAGCCTGGGTGACTCTGCATCAGACTGCACCCATCCGTGGAGCCGCCATTGGGACCTCTTGGGGCCTCATCTCAGCCCCTGGAGCCCTCTCTTCACCAGCCGGGGCCTGGGTGGGTCGGCATTGGTCTGGAGCGGAGTCCGGGTGGTTCCTTCTGAAGCCCCATCTCTCCTCGCTGCCCCCGGAGCCCCTTCCTCAATACATGGGGTCCGGGTGAGTCTACAGCTGCCTCATCACTCCATCCTGCCCCCGGAGCCCCTCTGCAACACTCGGGGTCTGGGTGAATCCGCAGCCGCCTCTTCTCTCCACGCTGCCTCCAGAGCCCCCTCTGCAACACATGGGATTTGAGGGAATCTGCAGCCACCTCTGCAACACACAGGGTTCGAACCCCCTCTGCAACACACGGGGCCCGGCGAATCCACAGCTGCCTCTTCTCTCCATGCTGCCTCCGGAGCCCCTTATGCAACACACGGGGTCCAGGTGAATCTACAGCCGTCTCTTCACTCCATGCTGCCTCCGGAGCCCCTTCTGCTACACATGGGGTCCAGATGAGCCTGCGGCCAACCGTATAATCGGAATTGGACCTCCGGAAACCGCCATCTGCATCTCACCCTTCCTGTGCCTGGTCAGAAACGAGGTGACTGTGTGCCCCCGCGCCAGCTTCGAGGCGCCTCCATTAACCACCTGATCCCTCCCCTTCATTGCCATCTCACAACGCCCCGAATCCAACCATTTTCTTCTTGCCCTCTGTCACCCCTTCTCGCACAAGCGTGGTTCCAGCCTGCCTCATTCTCCTGCTCCACCTCTGCTCCCACAGTCCTCGGTTCACCCGGCACTGTGATGTACTGTGAGGTAGAGGTACTGTCGACTGAACGCTGCTTCCAGCTTAATCCACCTTATCAATCGGTGAACCTGCAGTCCCTGTGGGTCGGATCAGCTTGGGATTCCTCCATACTACCCTGGTGCCACTTGCAACGGTCTGGCCCGCTTGAAGGTTCGCTCAACAACGTGCTTGGTCTCCTCCAACCCCATCTGCGAGTACCTACTCCCTCTGACTCTAGCGGTTCCTGCAGGTCATCTCTCAACACTGGTCCCGCTACCACCTGGGACCAGCCCAATATTTCCACCCCATTTTCCTGCCTCAAGCACCTAGACACCTCCATCTGCAGTCTCTAGTGCCTGATCCCTCTGACGCTTTCAGCTCCTTCCGAGCTACCTCTCCTCATCACTGAACCCAAGCCCACCTTTAGCACCATCCTGTGCATGGACTACTCCAACTTGTATTCCAAGTAACCCCCTCCTGTCATTTTCCACTCCCCCTTCTACTCCTACAGTGCCCACCGCCCCCCTTCTGTAACTTTCACACTGATCTCTACCTCACACATTCCTAATTCCTACAACTGCAGCTCTTCTCTACTTGTCCTTCTCCACATCCATTGGTATGCGATCCTCCACAAAACCTTCTGCCTCACTCTTCCCCCCCCTGCACCCTTCCACCTTCCCCTTTCCCTCCTTCTCTCCTCTCTCCTCCTAGTCCAGATGCCCAATCCTCTTCACCATCATCACCCCTACCCCTCCAGTAACCCTCCTTCCTTCACTAACAGCCCTAACCTTCTCTACCCCCCCACTACCAACCACTCTGCCCTCTTGAACACTGCTCTCTGGAACGCCAGATCCATCTGTAATAAAACTGCAGCTACCCTTGATTTATTCTTTCGCCTCAACCTTCATTTCCTCTGTCTTACTGAAACCTGGATTCCCCCTCACAACACCTCTGTCCCCGCCTCCTTGACAACCTCTTCTTCCTCCTTCATCCACACCCCCACCCCTCTGGCCGTGGTGGAGGCGTTGGTCTCCTGTACCATCCCAAATATATCTCCTCCTCTTCCTCTCCAACTCTCCCCTCTTTCCCTTCCTTTGAATTCCTGTACAAGTCTTTCTCCTCTCCTCACCCTATCCCCTTCCTGATCATTTATCGCCCCCCCTGGCCCTCTCTTCCTTCTATGAAGACCTTGATCACCTCCTCTCACTTATCTCTCCCTCCCCCTCCCCCTCTTACTGTACTTGGTGACTTTAATATCCATCTTCCTCCTCCCCCTCAATCTCCCCCCCCTTTCCATCCTAGACTCCTACCTCCTCTCCCTCTTCCCCCACTCACTCCTCTGGCTCCTCTCGTGACCTCATCTTCAATTCCTCATATGCCTCCTCCCCGGTCTCTTCTCTTCCTGTTTATCTCTCAGACCATGCCTTACTCACATTCTCCCTATCCCCTCTCTCACACTCCACTACTGCTAATCCCCCCCCCCCCTCCAATTTACTCGTGTCGTGACCTTCGGGATTTCGATGCTACCCTCTTTTCTGACACCTGTTCAGCTTCTCTTCCATCTCCCCATGATTTTGCTCTGCTCTCTGCAGATGATGCTCTCTCTTCCCTATCCTCTTCCATCTCCACTACCCTAGATCAACTCTTTCTCTCTTTCGTCCTTCTCAGAAGCCTTCTCAACCCTGGCTTACCTCTCATCTCTCTTCTATGCGGTTCCTTCTCCGGCGGTTAGAGAGATACTGGCTCAAATCTCCCTCGCTATCTAATCAAACCTCTTACTTTTCTTACCATGCACTTCCTGTCTTGCAGCAGCCAAATCCTCCTACTACTCTAACCTTCTCCAGTCTCGAGCCTCCCACCCTCGTCGGATTTTCCAAACTCTCTCCTGTCTTCTCTCTCCTCCTACGCCTGATCCCTCAACCAATTCCACACTCTCTCTCCTTCTGACTTTTCCAACTTCTTCTCCTCCAAAATCCTCACTCTCCGGCAAAAAATGTACTCCCTTTCTGACTCCCCCTCTTCTCCCTCGTCTACTATGTCCATCTTCTCTCCTTCTGAAGCCTCCTCCCTTCTTTCCAAAGGCCACCCCACGTCTGCCCCCTCTGACCCTCTTCCCCTCCGTTCTTATCCCCAAGATCTACCCTCTCTTGCCTTACCACCTTCTTCAACTCTTGCCTTACCACCTTCTTCAACTCTTGCCTCTCCTCATCAATCTTTCCCTCTTCGTTCAAACATGCAACGATTATTCCTATTCTAAAGAAGCCCTCTGCTGATCCACTGCTCACTGCTAACTACAGACCTATTTCTCTTCTACCTTTCCTCTCTAAGATTCTTGAGCGCCTTGCCTACTCTCAACTCGCTTCCTTTGTTACTTCTTCCTCTCTCCTTCCTCCCTTCCAATCTGGCTTCCGTCCCAAACATTCCACTGAAACTGCTCTCACCTCTATCCTTAACTCACTCCTCTCTGCTCGACATGCTAAGCAATCCTCTATCCTTATTCTACTTGATCTCTCCGCAGCGTTTGACACTGTCGATCACCCACTCCTGCTTCATACTCTTTCCTCCTTTGGGTTTTACGGCCCTGTTCTAAAATGGCTATCCTCCTACCTCTCCTCCCATTCCTTTGCTGTATCATGGGGAGGCCAGTCCTCTCCTTCCTTCCCTCTTAACTCCGGTGTTCCGCAAGGCTCTGTACTTGGTCCTTTCCTTTTCTCTCTTTACACCTCTCTTATTGCTCCTGTCATCTCTTCATTTGGCATTTCTCACAGCTTTTATGCTGACGATACTCAACTCTTTCTTTCTCCGCCTTCTCCGTCTCGCCTGACCTCCACCTTAAACTCTCCTCCTGTCGCACTGCTATCAAGAACTGGATGTCCTCCCGCTTTCTCTCTCAACACCGATAAAACCGAAGTCCTTTTCTTCCCCTCTAACTCTCTTCCTGTCATGATCTCTGCTTCCAAAAGGTCAGGGTTTTCCCAACTCCCTTGGAAGCAGATCCATAACCCAGGTTCCGAGTGCCAACCAGTCCCAATTGGGACCTTTTGGACCCAGTCCTGGCGCCAGTGGCACCAGGCTCATAAATATGCCCAGTCCCAGCGCTGGAAGCGCCGGGCTCATAATGCTTGGGTGGACTTACCTGCAGCAGACCATGCTGCTTACTTGCCTGCCAGTTGAGCCTCTGATCCCCTTCTGTTTGGAACTACTTTTCCTGTTGGGTGGGGCTGGAGCCACTCCCTAGATTCAGAACACTGGAACTCTTCTGGAAAGCAGGAACTCTTTTCTTACCTAGGCGTGGCTGTGGAAGGAGACACCGAAGCACTACAGGAGGCTATTTAAACCACACCCGGTGGATGAATCTTGCTTTGCGTTATTCTGCAACCTCTGCAGCAGAACGCTCATCGTGTCTTCTGCAATCCGGTCCTGGGCCTAAGGAAAAAGGCTTACCATCCTGAATCCAGTCTTCAGCAACACCTATAAAGACAAGAAAGAACAGGTTAGCATTCCGGCATCTGAAAGGCAAAGGCTTACCTACTCTTCGTGCGCTCCGGGGGTCTTCACACTGCATTCCGGCATCTGAAAGACAAAAGCTTACCAACTCTTTGCACGCTCCGGAGGCCTTCGGCGCTGCATCCCGCATCTGAAAGACAAAACAAGGTGCGTTTAAAGACATTGGGGAACTTTTAATACTCACGTGCCATTACTCCTTTCCACATCTAATCCAGTGGGTATTCCGGCACCCTGCAGCCGCTCCGAACTCGTACCTGCAAAATAAAAAGACAGTTAGAGCGCATCGTGAAGCAGGCAACAAGCGCTTACTTACGTGCTTCCAGGCGCTTCTATTCATCACACGGGCTCCATCTTCAACTCACTTCAGCCCGTCATCCGCCATCGCCGGAACCCTGCATAACAAGAGACATCATTACTAAAGACTTTAAAGACATTTGAATGACTCGAAACTTACCGTTCGTGCAGTAAACGACGGACAGCAGTCCTCTGAAGTCAAGAGGCCTGCGCTACCTATCCAGTGAAGAAACTGGTTACAGCACCCTGCCCCGAGGCAGATGGAGAGCTTGGCATTCACTTACCTAAGGTGAGAGCGTTAACCTTTGGGGGTCTACAGGAGAGGAGAAGAGGAAAGAGATAGGGACACCCCAATAACCCCAGTTCATTAACCCCATATTTTCTATCTGCAGACATCTTACTCTACACGTCAGGCATACAGTGCACAGAGGTCCAGCCCAAGAGCCAACCGGGTGCTACACATCACCTTTGGAGATACGGTAGTCACCCAGTCAAGACCGGCGCCTCTGCGAGAATCAGGTGAGCGTTACACTTCCCCTCCCTCCCCTCCTCCTTTCATTTACTTTCCTCCCTCCAATCTCCCTATCTCCCCCCAAGCTGGTAATCTAGGCGTTCTCTTTGACTCCTCTCTCACCTTCTCAACACATTTCACTCACCTCCCGCTCCTGCCGATACCACCTCTACAATATACGCAAAATCCGTCCCTCCCTCACATTCCATGCCACCAAACTCCTAATTTCCTCTCTCATCTTTTCCTGCCTCTTCTACTGCTCCTCTCTAATCTTTGGACTTCCCACATCTCAGCTTACCCCTCTAAAATCCATATACCACTCTGCTGTCCATACCCTTTGTCTCCTTACCTCCCGTGACTCCATCTCTTCCTCGCTCTCTCACCTTGGCTGGCTACCTTTCCACTCACAAGTTAAGTTCTACTTTCTTTGCCTTGTCTTCAAATCCCTCCATGGTCTTGCTCCTCCTTATCTCTCCTCCCTCCTCTCCTTCTACTCTCCCTTCACTCCGTTGACCATTTCCTTCTCACTGTTCCTCCTTCCCCTTGCGCTTCCTCCCGTTTCCGCTCATTCCAACTCCTTGCACCCCTGCATTGGAACTCGCTCCCTCTAACGATCCGCTCTACCACAACCTTCACCTCATTTCGCACTTCCCCTAAATCCCTCCTCCTCCATTCTCCTCCTTGAAAATTTCTCCTCCCGCCCTCTTCACTTCCCCCCACAACCCCTCTTCTTACCCTCATCTGATTCCTCTCCCCCCTCTCCTACTCCTCTTTTCCCCTTCCATTCTCCCTCGCCCTGTCCATCTTCTACTCCCCCCCACCTCTTCCCTCTCCCCTTTCCACCCCCCCCACCTAAGTTAATTGCTCTTTGCACTGTTTTGTTGAATGATTGTAACGCTCACCTGGCTCCCACGGAGGCGCTGGTCTAGTCTGGGTTGCTGTGGCCTCTTCAAGCATGATGCGCAGAACTCGGACCACCGATTGAACAGGACCCCCAAATCTTGCTTGTCTGGCCCGTAGGAATATCCTTCTGCAGATGAGCAAGGGGATTAACTGTCTGCAGAATAGTGTGCTTGCTCCCCCCGTTCCCCCTTCGTTCTTCTCTGACTTCCTCCAAAACCCCTGGTTTAAGCTCACCTTATGGTTTGGTAGGATGAACTCTGCATCCTGCTTCTGGTACAGGGGCGCGCGTTCGTTCAGTTACTTCACTGGTTTTCAGAATGGCGCTGGCAAAATCGACTTGACTTTTCTGAGCGATACGCCGTAAGTATGAAGATTCAAAAGTTCAAGTGTGAGCCTCTTTTTATGTTGTCTTCCTAGCCTGTGATCTGTCCTTTATTTCAGGTGCAGAACGAAGGCGATGCGTTGAGGGGTTAAATTGCCGATGGTAAAATCAGGTGAGTTAGTGATGAGGGCGACCCCTCTAAATATCTTTATAATTCCCCAGTAATGTCTTTTGTCCTTTCCCCAGAGGGGCCGGGGTGCGGTGTCTGCCAACGAAGCGGTGCCGACCCGAAATGTGGAATGGTTCACCAAGAAAAGCCGGTAAGTATTATGGCAGAAAATTCGGCTTTCCTCCTGTGTTCCCTCTGCTCACCTTTTTGTCTCTTCTTCTGTCCCCTAGGTGCAGAGATGTGGCTACCGGTGCTGACAGCCGCGATGGAGCTGGGAGATGTCTCGAGGACAGGTGAGTGAAGCGCGGCGCTGCAGCGAGCAACGCAATGCTTTTAAATGGAAGTCTTTCTTCAAGAATGCTGGCGTGAAGATTCCGGATGCAGGTAAGAAGTTTGAATAAGTTCTTGGTTTTCACCTTTCTCTTTTCTTCTTTCCTTACAGGTGTTCCAAGTTCGAGGCGGGCGTGGCTGGAGTCCAGGTGCAGGAGCAGACACGGTGAGCGTTCAGCTGCTGGGATGCAGAACAACGCGAAGCACGTGTGGCTGTCCGGGTGTGGCTTAAATAGCCTTGGAAGAAGTCCTAGGTAAGTATTCTTCCACAGCCCCACCCAAGTAACAAAATAGTCCCTTCAGTAAAATAGTCCCTCCTAAGCCTCATTTGGTTTGGGTCTTCATGCAGCATGGTCTGCATCAGGTGAGTATGCAGCATGGTCTGCATCAGGTAAGTGCACCAAACACTTTCCTTTCTGAGCCTGGCGCCTATGGCGCCAGGACTGATGTCCAACATGAGCCTGGCGCCAAAGGCGCCAGGACAGAGTCCAAAGAACCCCTATAAGGGGCCGCTGCGCTTTTACCCAGGGGCATGATGCCTGCTCCCGGGGGTGCTGGGCCTGGCCTGGCGCTCCGGGGGTAGGCATCATGACATGATTCATTATGTAAATTCTGCTCTCATTGTTAAATGTTGTTGTTATTTTGTTGTTCCACTGTACAGCGCCTTGGTATAAAGCGCTATATCAATCAATCAATCAATCAATCAATCAATACAGTACACACTTTTCACAAATACTAAGACAATATCCACATCATATTTTTATAAAAGTATCTGGATATAAGAAAAGGCAAGAGATAAAGCACTACACTAACAGTATCTTCCTAACATAAATTCAATGTTGAAATAGGTAAGCAGAAATAGTTTCAAAGAGTTCTTAAAAGTTTGATAAAGAGCATTTCCAAGAATGCAAAATGCAATCCCAGGTAAGTAAAATACCTTTCCTAGGGAAGGATGATTATTTGAGATTCAGTGGTTCCTGGGCTGAGGGTCTAAACCAGAGGAGCTGAAGGGTGAAGAAGCTGTGGTTGGATGTAGTGGATGATGCAGTGTTCCTTAGTCCTTTGGTACAGGATTGAGCTTCTGCGGCTTGGGTCATCTTGTCTTGAGAAGGCCCAAGGGAAGGATGATTATTGAAAATGTGCTTGTAAAGTCACACTGCAAAGGAGTCGGCCATGAAAGGAGGATGTGGAGGCGAGTTTGACAGTGCAGTTGCAGGATAAAGGGCAGTACGGGCCATTGGAGCTTCTCAGATGTGGGTGATGGAACCATGATATCCTGGGTTGAGATAACTCTGGGACAAACAGCGCAGTAAGTTCTCTGGGTCCTGGCAGTGCAGGGTCTCCCACTTCTGGATCTTGTGATGCAGGCACGTTAAGGCGCTTCTGAGATGTGAGACCTTTGAGCAGGAGCTGTATCCTGGTGTCCCCACTGGATCAGGGGAAAAGAATACCGCAGTCTGTTACTTTTGGACTTCTTGAGAGGCAGCACTTCTGCATGTGATTCAATGGAGCAGCAAAGGATGCTGGTGCTGAGCTTCAGTCCTTCCTCTAGCAGCAGGCCTTCAAGGAGAGCAGGCACAGTGTTCGAGCAGTAGACCCACTGAGTTGGTAAGGTGGTTTACTTTTATCCACTTTTGGAGACAGTGCGTGAACACAGCAACCAAGAGGTTATCAGCCAATGACTGGCCATCACTTCAAACGCACCCGAGCACTGAGAAGGGCTCTTGTACCCAAAGAAAGGTGATCCTTATGACCCCGGTCTTGGGATACTCATCTAGTGGCTAAAGATGCCACCTACACTCCAACACTCCGAGGTACAAGGGATAGTCATGTGACCCCCCCCTCAAGTCTTTCGGCTAAACAAAGCAACCTTCATTTTGTGAAATGGGAGTGGTTTGAAAAGGACCCAGCTGGATAAAATGGTTTCCAACTGAGCAAAAAGATACCACCAGTCTAGCCACATCACTGACCGAGAGGAGTTGCCCACTCTGGGACACTTTGGGTAACCTTTGGTTGCTCATGCCTTGGGAGTCATGAGGACTTTAATGGCAGAGCCCACGATAACGGACTCCCTCTCAGACTTTAGTTCAAGGCTGGCTGGGAAGAAAAATAAAGTCTAAAACCCAAGGAATACAGCAACAGTGTAGGAAGAACTCAGCAGAGGAAATTCTGTCCTAACAATGGGTCAAAAGGAGCCACTTGCAGCTACGTGACAACTAGGTGGCGGCCCATAGAGGAGCACCTTTGTACATCTGTCAACTATCTATTCACCCCTCTTACTCCTTCCAATTGCTGCCCATCAGGCTCTGAGAGCCGACACTGCCAGACCTTTGTATACTGAAATTGTAGGACTTCTGGAGCATCACATTCCAGAGCTAAAATGTACCCCCCCCTCAGACCAGTGCACAAATTGAGCCCAGTGTTTCTCATACGATTTCAGGGTAGCCAGCCTCCTGGATAACTGCAAGGAGGTGGCAACATGGCCGGAAATGCCTAACTTCAGCAGCTTCGTCCTCTGTCACCATACCAATCATTGAATCACCCACATTCTTGATTGAACCCCTGCAGATTTCAGAGCTGAAGGGGGAAATCTTGGAATCGCCCACAATGGTGTCGCTGCCATTTCAAATAGAACGGGGCACCATCCCCTCATGGGCCAAAAGGAAACCGCTTGGATGACCTTTCAATACCCATTTTCCTCCATATCTTGGGAATCCATCCTATTGGAGGTAAAGCACAAATCAGTCCCTGAGGCCAGCAGAAGGAAAGCGCATCCTGTTTCCATATTCCAGAACCTTGAAAGAATGTGATTGAGCCTTGAAGAGGGATGTGAACGGTCTCACTGCAGCCCCCCAAACCTGCAAATATCTAGGAAGAGTTCTGGGTCCAGTTTTATTTCTTGTGTGCTTGCGTAGACTCTGCTCAAGTTGACTGCTACCACATTCTTCATGCCTGTGATGTGAAATGCCTAAAGGGAAGGCAGGAAGGCCTCTGCCTAAACCCAAATGCCAGAAGGCTTAGTTTCCTGGACCTCCCCCTGCCCCTCCTCTATCCTGTTGACAATTCATGTATGCTATTGTAATGCATAGTCCATACTGACAATGACTGCATGATTCTTTAACCAAGGCTAAAATACTATAGGCCTTTCCCTTCCACCACAGTTCCCTTCAGATTGAGGATTGAACATCTTCCACTGAATTCCACCTTTCCCGATGAACCCTCTCCCCTATCTTGCCCACCCAGCTTATGCATCGGGCAAATGTGGTAATTGCGGTCATATAAAACAAATCTTACCCTCGCAAGGTTTGCTTCCTGCAATCGTCACCTGAGCTTGTTATATAACACTTGGGAAATAGGACCCAAAGCCTCAAACACCTGAAATTATGGTACCCAATGACTGTACAAGTGTTATGATATGGCATTTATAATGAGCCTGTACACAAGTGTTTCTAGGTGTGACAAGACAAGGAGGGGGAAACAAAGGGAGGATAAAATAACAATCTTACTATACCATGTGCCATTGAGATTGTGCAAGTGAGGGGGAAGAGGGAAGCAAAGAAGTGCCAGGGATAGGGGAAGAGGGAAGTGCAGGTAACTCAAGTGCAGCCAGTGGGTGGCTCATAAGTGCAGAGAGAAGGCACTGTAGGGTTGCAGATACAGACCCTTAAGTGCTGGGGAGCCTGAGGCAGTGCAAGGGCAACTGGACATACAGGGCCCTGGGCCTAAGTTCAGAGGGTGGCTAGTGCACAGAGCAGTCTGGTGCATGAGCAGGGGAGAGGAAGAGAGAAGGTGGAATTGAAAAGGAAGGTCTTGAGTTGCTTCCGGAACTGGAGGTGGTTCTGATCAAGTTTGAGAGAGGCAGGGAGGCTGTTCCAGAGGGAGGTCCCAGCAGAGGAGATGGATCTGCCCCCAACTGTCTGCTTGTAGACGCATCTGACCCTCAGAGATTTGGAGGTGGATGAGCGAAGAGCTCAAGCAGGAAGATGTTTTGGAACTGAAAGTTGTAGGTAGATTGGTCCCAGGCCCCAGAAAGCCTTGTGGATGATGCAGAGGGTCTTGAACTTGATCCTTGCAGCCACGGGGAGCCAGTGAAGAGATGTCAGAGCCTGAGAGATGCGATCTCTGGGTGTCCTGTCAATTGGTCGACTGCAATTTGGTCGAATGCCAAATGGTCGAATTTTTTTTTTTTAATTTATATATATTTTTTGTGTGTTTTCGTGTGGGGAAAGAAAAAAAAAGAAAAAAAGGGGGTTGGGGGGCCCCCCCCCCCAAAAAAAAGGGGTAAAAAAAAAAAATTCGACCATTTGGCATTCGACCAAATGGTGTCGACCAATTGTCCTGTCGACCAAATGTTTTCGACCAATTGACTGGTAACCGCGATCTCTGGGCTTGAGGCCAAGGACAAATCTTGCAGTCCTGTTCTAGATAAGTTGTAAAGGTCGAAGTAGAGGCAGGAAGATTTAAAAAGAGGCTATGGAATAGTCTAGCCTAGAGGGGACCAGTGCTCTGGAGATGGCAAGCTTCTGGGGGAAAGTGAGGAAAGGAAGAATACCTCTGAGGAGGTGCTGCTGATAGTTTGACTTTTTAGAGACGTCAGAGATGTGAAGAGAGAAGGAGAGGGTGGAGTCGAAGATGACACCAAGGTCCTTGGTCACACAGGAAGGAGCAGGAAGAAGGCCCAGAGTCGGTGGCCAGAGAGAGGGGAAAGGAGGGAGCGGGTGTCCCAATGAGGAGGGTCTCCGTCTTACTGGCATTAAGGCAGAGATCATTGGTGGCACACCATTCCTGAATTGCGGCCAGACAGTGCGGTGTGAGAGAGCAGAGGTGGCTGAGGGGAGCCTGAAAGAGAGCGGAGTGTCATCCGCATAACATTGAAAATTGGAGCAGAAAGTAGCAATGCAGTGGCCAAGCGGTGCCAGGTAGTGGTTGAAGAGCCAGGAAGAGAGGTTAGATCCTTGGGGAACACCACAAGTAGAGAGAGAGATAGATCAGAGGGAAGACCCCAGTTTTTACCTAAGTGGGTCAGTCGGTCGGTGAGAAAGGAGGTGAACCAGGCCAGGGCCTGATCAGTAATACCAAGGTTGTCGCGGAGGCGATTGAGCAGGATGGCGTGGTTGACTGTGTCAAAAGCACAGGATAGATGGAGGATAATGAGGACAAAGGGGAGCTTAGAGTCAAGATTAGAGAGCAAGTCTTCACAGGTGTTCAGGAGAGCAGTCTCTGTGCTTCTGGCAGCTCTGAAGCCAGACTGGTGTTCATGGAGGCAACCAACAGATTGAGTATGTAGATTAAGCAGGGAGATGGCCAGCTTTTCAAGTGTGTGCCCAGGAAAGGAGTGAGGGAGATCGGGCGATAGTTAGCTGGAGAGGAAGGATTAGACGAGGGCTTCTTTAGAAGGGGGTGCACAAGAGCGTGCTTAAGCGGATGGGACATTTCTAGTAGCAAAGGAGTGATTGCAGAAATCGGCCAAGGCTGGAGCAAGGTTGTCAATGTCATCCTTAATGGTTCTGGATGAGCAGGGGAGAACCTGCTTTGATGAGGCTTTCATAGATTGGACTTGTCTAAAAACATTGTCGGGGGTGAACGGTGGAAAGGAGGAGGAGAGATGGCCTCAGACGAGCCAGCAGTGGTAGAGTAGGAGGAAGAGGCAGTAAAGGAAGAGAGGGTGGACAGGATGTCCTGAGTTTTAGTAGTAAAATGAGAGGCCAAGGCTGTGCAGAGGGGCTGGGAGGGAACAAGAGAGGTAGGGATCCCCCCCCCACCCCCAAACACTGGCAAATCTTCTGTACTTGAGCAGACATCTTCACCCTAACTTAACAGTTGTCGAGGTAGGGGAAGATCTGTATGCTCTGCAGCTGTAGGTATTTCACCACTGGAGCCAAGAGCTTTGTAATGGCTGTGGGGGCTATCCTCGGACCAAACAATAATACTTTGAACTGGTAGTGCCCCCTCTTGGATTGCAAATCTGAGGAACTTCTGATCCTGTGACCTGATGGGCACATGGTAGTATGTATCTTGTAAGTTTATCAGCGCCAGGCAATCTCCCTTGTGAGTGAACTGCAGTTTCTTTGACAAGGTTTGCATTTTTAATTCATTTCATTTTGTATATGAAAATCTTCTGTGCCTTTTGAAATCTAGCATAAATCTGAACTTTCCCCAATGGGTTTGGTACTATTAGTACTATGAAATACAACCCCTGTGGATTTTTGTTGCTGGTAACTCTCATTATTGCTTTCTTTTCCAGCAACGCCAGACATACCAAGCCCATTGCCAGTCTCTTGCTCCTTGATGTCATCATCACCAGTATGCCTGATGGATTGGTGGCGATTGGAACTCAATCTGGTATCCAAGTGGCACGACTGTCCTTTGGCCAATTTGCATTGGAAGTGCTCTTTTTTTCTGCCTCTGCAAAAATCTCGACTAGTGCAGAGCTTTGGACGCATTCTGGCTCACCAAAGCCCTATCTTGCTCAGTTTCTCTTTTTTTTTTTTTGTTAATTTTTCTGCATGATTGTCTGCTTTTTTAACTTTGTGTTTGTTGCACTCCGAGTAATACGCTCCTGGAAGCTGACAGACCTTATCCCCCAACCCACCACACAGACCTAAAGAAACCGCCTGGGAGAAGGACGATGCTGGAAGGGTAGAGGGTGCCTAAACGGACCACCTTGGAGCTGAAAAGAAAAAAAGGATGAGTGTAGGCACTGTTAATCTGAGTGTGATATCCACCTCCCTCACTTAGTCCCACTCTTATTTATAAAATCATGTGAATATAAGGGAAGTGGAATGCAAATGTCTTTAAGTCGGGCAACCCATTCCCCAAACGGGGAAAAGAAACCACAAATGAAAGACCTGGACTGAGCGGCAAGATGACAAAGTTCTAATGGCGGAAAGGAAGATGAAGGCTCCAAAGTACATGGTCAGTAGGAGCTCTGGAGGGTATCAGGTAATAAAGTCGCAGCAGAAATGTCACCGATGAAGAAAATCACGATGTGGTTTGACCCGGTAAAGGTGTACCCCATTATACCATTTAAGGGGAGCGGGAGTTGCAGGGGTGTCCCCCGCAATGGTATATTGGGTCCAGGGGTTGCGGGGGTTTCTGTAATTTTAAGACACGGTAACCCTCTGGAGTACCAGGAGTTTTTGAAGAAATAAAGTCCAAAAGTCAAATCCAGAGAGGCAAGAATCCAAGCAGCAAGAACATGGGTCGAAATTGGAATTCCTGAAGCAGGAGCTGGAAGTAGCTCATGGGTGTCGACTATTTTCTCTGACCAAGAGTTACTTATCGTGACGCTGGAGCAATTGAAGTCTCGGGAATGAGTTTTCAGGATGGTGAACGATTAGTGAATGCCTAAAAAAAAAAAAAGAAAAAATTGCATCACCTGATGAATAAAATAAATACAGAGATTGAAATGAACGGTACTTTTGTAAAGTGAGAAATGCACATGTAGAGTAGCCACTCTGAAAAGCTTGAAAGTTTTTAGAACTTGCTTTTATTTTTTTCAAACTGTGGCATTCACCCAAAATGCATGTGCCATAAAAACTTCTTTTGGTTTAGGTGGTTTGTCCGTCTGAGAACTGATTGCGGCAAACTGTTAGAACTGATCGCATGCAGGCTGTTTTTTTTTCTAAGAGGATCAAATGCACTCGCACCAAACCCCCATCCCTAAATCCCCTACTTACCTGTTCGCTCGCTGCCTGGTTGACTGCAGCCCTGCGGCATCCGATCTGTCCCTCAAACGTGGGCCCTTTTTTTTCTCTTTTTTTCTGTCCCCCGCCTACAATATTGCAGAAGCAGGGGAAACCCCTGCAACCCCCCCCCAAGACTAATACATACCGATCATACGAGCGGGGGACCCCCCCGCTCCACATGTTCAGTATGTATTAGCCAATGTGTACGTTTTTATTCGGTCAAGTTGTACAGGCCAAATTTGGTCAAATGTATCATTCAGACAAATAAAAACGAAAAGTTCTTTCTACTGCCTCATTGCTGTCTTTCGTTCTCTTGTAGACTGTTTGTTGATTTCAAGTGGTCTCTTGCCACGTTCCTTAACATTTCTTTTACGTTAATTCATATTTGCATGCTTTTTATTTCCCCTGCACATGTATTTCCTTTTAGTACTTCTAACTCTCATTTAGTAATGAACTATCTTTTCCACAGCACATCTCTACATGTTTATTTCATTAATCACTGCTGTCTCTTTACTGCCACAACATTTTTTATCTCTGCTGCTACCACTTTGATCTCCCTGCTGTCGTTTTATGTTAAGTAGCTGAGACCCATCATGCTTTACATTTTATTTATTGGACATTTTTAAGGTGCCGAAACAACAAATGGTGTTTTGAAGGCGCCACAAGACAAAAAAGAGGGGGGACGAGGGAGAAAGACAATAACGGCCCTACTAGGCCTTGTGACATTCGGATCCTACAGTAGCAAGAAGTTGCGAGGAAGAGAGGGGGAGTGCCGGTTTGCCCAAAACGCAAAGTGCTAGGGTGGGAGGGAGAGTGCAGGGCGAGAGGAGAGAGTGAAGAGGCGGGGGGAGAAAAGAAGGGTTTTGAGTTTCCGGAACTTAAGGAGATCCTGCTCGAGCATGAGAGGGGCAAAGATGCAATTCCAGAGGGAGGCTTCTGCGGAGGTGAAAGATCTACCCCCCACACTCTGCTTAGAGAAGCGTCTGATCCACAGATAGTTTGAGCCAGAGGACTGAAGGGCTCTAGCAGGGAGGTATTTAGGTGGAGAGAGTTGGATGTAGCAGGGTCCCAGCCCCCAGACAGTCTTGTGGATAATGCAGAGCGTCTTGAACTTGATCCTAGCAGCAACCAGGAGCCAGTGGAGAGATTTTAGTGCTGGAGAGATTCGGTCCCTGGGCTTGAGGCCAAGAATAAGTCTTGCAGTCCTTCCTATTCTGGATTAGTAGAAGGGAGGATAAAGGAAGATTGAGGAAGAGGCTGTTGCAGTAGTCCAGCCTAGAGAGGGCCAGAGATCTGGAGACACTGAGTTTCTGAGGGAAGGAAAGGAAAGGGAGGATGCCTCTGAGGAGGTGGGGCTGATAGCGGGCCTTCTTGGCAAGGTCCCCGATGTGAGGAGAGCAGGAGAGAGAGGAATTGAAGGCGACACTGAGGTTTTTTGCCTCAAAAGAGGGTGAGGGGAGGGGGGCCCATAGAGGGTGGCCAGAGGGAAGGAGGGAGCATGGGTCCCAAATGGAAGGAGCTCAGTCTTACTGGCATTAAGGCAGAGATTATTGGCAGCACACCATGCCTGAATAGCCGGCAGACCGTCAGGGATGAGAGAGGAGGCAGTGGAGGGAAACTTGGAAGGAGAGCAGTGTGTCGTCAGCATAACACATGTCCTCTTATGATTTCATAATATACTTTTTACACACGTTTCCAAGATGTATATTGTGAATGTCAGACTGGTATTTTGATGTGGCTTCAGGTGGTTTTCGGAGCCAAATGTAACTCCTGATTGCTGTTGGTGTTGAACTCATTAGCTTGCAGCAGTTCTGAACCATGCAGACCAACACTTGACCAAAATGACCCCAGCACCGCCCAAGAAAGATAGTCATGAAAGAAATGTTTGGGAGATAATATAATCCAAGAGACTGTGAGTGACTCTTTCACATGCCCAGAAGTGCAACCCGGAATCAAGAGATGGAGGGACAGATTTATAACCACAACCGTAAAGGAAGTGAAAGAACTGGTAGAATATATCAGTGTTTACGACATGTGCGCCAATCCTCTGTTTGTTTATCCAATACTGATCCCTTTGATAATAAGACTGAAGCGCCTAGAGAATTTCAATTTGGTTTTGAGTTTGTTGATTCCATTGGCCATTACAATGTTCACTATTACTATATGCATATGAGGCAGCACTATATCCCTAGAACTGAATCAGACTTAGGAATTCACATTGTTTAAATATTTATGGACTGGCAATGTTAACAGGTTAGACACGATCAAAGTAAGTGAGTCACCCAAGATCACACATTATGGTTAAGTGGTAATGCTATGATGTGAGCCCAGTCTGTACTTTTGGCACTTGTCCACAATCTTTTCGTACATCAATGAGTTTTGACAGGTAAATGTTTAACTTTCAAGAACTAAAATATTCTTTTTTGAATAACGGTACACACATCACATAATCAACATGACAATATTAAAATAAATCCTTTTAAAACCTGTGCAAAAGGAGTGATTGTAGCTTTCTTTTCACCATCATACAAGTCTTTAAGTACAAGACTCATAATTGATGTGAGGCTAAAGAAATGCCATCTACTGAACTTGAAAGGTTTAAAATACACTGAGCAATTCCAACCGTACAACTAGGTTTCTTACTTGTATTCACTGTTTGACACCGAATGAGCTCATTGCTATTCATTATGTGAGGAACGTTTGAAAGTCTAAAAAAAGCAAAAAGATTTTTATGTAAAATAAGCAGACCTGAAAATCAACTTGCCAGTAGTCTGTGACATTTGGTCAGCTCTTTCCTGTCTGTGGCACCTGATCCAGCATTCATAAAAAGAAAGATCAGGGAATGGGCTTAACAACGCCACCATAATTTGTGAATGCAAACCTTTTCACTGAAGACAGCACATTATGATACAGTACAGTGAGATGAGATGATCTGCCCTGGATCAACATATTATCCAGCGGCAAAGCCGGGATAAGAGGCTCAACACTTTGTCTACACTGCCTCAAATCTGCCTATCAAATCACTTCTCCCGACTAATGCATTGTGCTCCCTATTAGGGGTGTCTGCCCTTTTTCGGTCCTGATTTGGAGGTGGCAGGGTTTGATGGGGTGAAGTCTAGCCTGTAGTGTTTATAGCAAGCACTTTCCAGTGTATGGGCATTGGGCCTCATTACCAATATGTCGGTGTGGTAAAAAAGTGGAGGTAATGAAATAACTGCTACTTTTACCACACTCCCATACTATGAGGTTTGAGTGATGTAGAGGAAAAACATACAGCCAAGTGCTGGACGTTTTTCCTCCGCATCACCTTCCAAAAAATGAAAAAACTATAGCATGGCCGGAATTACTGCCCAGGGTAAATACTCCAAATCCTCAAAGGTGTTCTATGGGATTCCACCAATGGATATTAACGCCACTAACCCACCAGTCGTAATTTGATGGTTTTACCGCTCATGAGTGATGATAATGGTAACCGAGTATGACTGTATTTCCTGGGGAAATGCTGCCATACTCGTAATGAGGCCCATTGTTTTGTAACGCAGCATGTGCTACCATCACCAAAGTTTATATACTCAAGTGTCTCCACCAATGTTTCCTCTAGCTGTGCGCTTGCCCAGCTTCCTTCTGGGTGCCGCTCAGGTTTTCAGCAGCGCACACAGACAATTCTCACCTATACAAAAAGATTTAATAAGGCACAAGCCACAGCAATTGCCTGACACTTTCTTTCTCTTAAAATTAGCAACTAGTCTTAATATTCTGCTAATTTGCATTACACTACTATGCACCTAAAATCCCTAACAGCAAAATACAACAAGAGGTTAAAAACTAGTATGAAGAACTGGCTCCATGATCAGAAGAAGCTAACCAAGATATGCCTGCACACATTGACCAAAAATGTTCCCTCCCCATCCATGACGCCTAAACCTGACTCTACCACACGTTTACCGTATGACTCCAACTTCTGTCCGAGAGTACATTGAGAAACTACCGGTGAACCTTGACTCTTCCTCGCTTGGCTGTGCAAAAGGTTAGCAGATGTGTACCTACATCCACTTGTTTTATGTTTGTTGTAACATGAATAAAAATCACGCACCAGAATTTCTGTTACCCGTGCCTTACCAAAAGAGTCACCCCCACTATATAATCGAACTACCAGCTCGAATATCGGATACTGACTGGAAGTAAGCAAGCTACTTGGACGTGCAACCAAATCTCATACTTCCTTGTCTTTGTACATATGTCACGCAAGTGCTTTGAACCGGCCCCCTCGTAAGTTAACGCATTATAAAACATTATTTTGCCCTCTAAAGATTTTGAAAAGGCAAATGTGATGCTCAGCGTCTCCTACTTTAGCATTACTAACATTACCCTATAAGTAGAGAGCAACATTGCAATATCATTTACTTAGCATACAAGGGATAAAGGGTATGGACTAAGCCTGGTATTACTTTTCCATAGTATCAGGGCACCGGATATTCAGACAGAAGAATGCTTTTCACGCAATCTGCATCGTTTCCAAGTGTTCAGAGTTCTTTGGGCATAGACCTTCACACATTATATGGTAACTCGCTTCAATACAAAAACAGTTTTACTGAGCACTTGTGTAATCCTACACAATGATATAAGGGTGGTGGTATGTTGCAAACTATCTAGAATACACTGCAAAAGAATTGTGTACATGCAGAGTCACAACGTTCTTAAAATGCACATTATATGTTGAGGCATTTAAATATGCCTTGCTTGCAAAGTATGGTGGGTCTGCAAATATTCCAGTGAGTGTTTACTGCTACAATCCCTCACTTTGTACAGTGTTCTATCAGCTAGTATTGGAGGCAAGCGAAGGTGCCGGGGAAGGGTATGGGTGGAAGCTTCACTCCTTGCGGTTGATGAGCAAAGCAGCACATCTCAAAGACCAAGTACACTGATGGAAATGTGTTGCTTGTTTGCTAAAGGATAGGAAATGTTAGTACCCATCTAGACAATAGCACCTTCTTTTCTTTCTATGCTCAACTGCTGAGGGCTTTTCAATATAGCCATGTGTTGTGTGCATGCAGTCTCTAGCATCTCCCTGCATCTTATTCAACTGATCACAAAGAATTACAGAAGAGGGATCCATAGTTACAGAAGAAGGCACTCAATCAGTTGTATCTCTGATGAATTGGGGCAATTAACTTAAAAGGCATATATGTGTGATTTTCTTCAACGGGGCTCCATAATGAACTTCACTAAGGCTCTTGTTTAATTTTATCTAGGCTGTGGTGCGGAAGGGTGGGCAAAACTATACACCACTTTATTATGTGCCCTGTCATTTCACTTGCTGGAGGAAAATCCTCCACTCAAGGCCCGAAATTGTAATTTGGCATAGTGGTAAAGTTGGCGGTGATGGAGTTACCACCAACTTTACCACTTACCGCCAAACCCGTAATGAGGCCGAAATCCTTCTCTGCACAGAAGTACGTTTGCAAGGTACCGTGGCAGATATTGAAAGCTTGGACTGGTTGATGATGAGTTTTCTGTATAATCACATATGCCATTTTATTTTAGCCTATGCGTTTGGAAAAAGTGTTTAAGATTTTGAAAGATATTGCAGTTCGTGGGAAGAGGAAATTCCTTTCCAAACTCTGTTCTGCGACGATAGCTCACAAAGTGGATTTCCTCATTAGTCAGTTGCGCACATGGAAAATAATGTGCGCAAAACAGCCAACCGGATCCGCACATAGAGAAAAATTATTAGAGGGAACATTGGTCTCCACCTCAGATGGAGGACACCTAGTACTGTGATCTGGCATGTGAATTCAGATCGCTGCAACAAGTGTGTAACACAACTATCTTCTTCACCATTGTGGCACTCAAACTCATCAGTGTACGTTTCAAATTAGTTTATTGCACATGATCATAATATTCCCCAAAGGTATGAACACTACATGGGTTGTGCTATAGTGAATACACAAATTGTATGTACAACTGTGAACATGGAGCACATTACTGAATGCCATCTGCTCTAAGTACGGTTGTCGACAACAGTCAGGCAGTATTGCAGCACACTATACAATATTGTAACGTAATATTTATGTTTTGTAAATAAAAAATGTGCGCCGACCTCTTTCCATCAGGAAACTGGGTGAGTGCTCTTCCTATGGCGGGGACCCTTTTAGCTCAGAAATGTGGGGGGATAAATGGTATTGTATCCCCTCAGCTCTGGACTGTGAGGGTGATTTGCCGCCTCCGTCCCCCTGGCTTCCTACGCTCCTGGGTCTAAGGCAGCAGTATTCAAACTGGGGTGCGACCCCCTGGGGGGCCAAAGCCTCATGTCCAGGGGATTGCACACCCACAGTCTGAATTAAAGAAAAAAGTAAAATATTTTTTTTAAATGCACGTTTGTGGGCATCTAGAGTCAAAATAACATTTGCTCTTCAGCATGCAATGAATATTGTGTGTAATGGTACCATTTACTTGCATCATTAGTGTAATTATAGCCGTATGCAGGTAAATGGCACCATTACACACGATATTCATTGCATGCTGAAGACCAGATTTAGCATATACTATAAGAGCCACAACATACCGTTTTGTAGCTCTCTACGCTATTGGGCATTGGATCGTGCATGTTCAGTTAACCCACTACATTAGTTAAGTGTGTTATTTAAAATGCAGACGATTCATAAAAAGAGGGTGATTGCTGAGCAAGCTAAGGGTTTTGCATTCTTAATAGGTCTTTCTACAGGATACCCACCTTCACACGCTTGATCAATCATATTTAGGGCTTCCTCTTTTCTGTTTTTTTAAACTCTTAAGCTGTCATTTTTTCAAAGCTTTTAAAAGAAATGTGAAATCTGCTTTGATAATTATTTTCGTCACAAAAAATGGCAAACAAAACAAGCTTTGGCAAAGCCACTGTTGGCTCTTTTATAGCTTTTAGATAGTTTGCCAACTACTGCCACGCATATGCTCAGGTACTCACACAATTTGCCAGCTGTTGCCATTTTATAGACAGATACCACTGTTGAGGTAGTGCCTGTAAAGGCCTATCTCCCATCCACACAAAAACCACAACTGTGGGCTTTATCAAACTTGTTTAATCATGCCGTTTGTAAAGGCTGCATGTTGGTGCATTGTAAAGGAAAGAGAGACGTGTATTAAAATACTCATTCAGTTCAAATATTCTTCAGATTTTTATTGTACCTTGATGTCGCCAGCAGCCACTTCAGAATGTTGTTTTATATATATATAGGTGATTTATAAGGAGCCATATGGTGCCAAACGTTCATTTCATAGCACAGCGTTCTTGCTCTCTAAGTGTCATAGGTGCACAATAGGTTTAGATGGGCTTTTTCCATTGGGAATTGGGGAACACTGGTGATCACAATTGGGTGCACATTTAAATCCTGCAGCAGAGATTTCAAAGGGGAACCCTGCCAGACACACCACTATTGATCAGGTGGCTGAAGACATATGCTTTCAACTCACACCAGCCAGGACACCATCACTGCAATGCTCAAAACTACATAACTACAATCAATTCATCTCAAAAAGGACACCAGCATTGCAAAATTTGAAGGTTGCAATGGATGCAAGACTAAAACAAGTGCACCCCAATACAGGAGAGGACATAAATAAAACTGCCCCACAGATACCTCAGCCAGAACATCACATGAACAATAAAATACTGAATTGCAACCATCACTGAAGGATTGACACAAGCCTACATTGCACAGGAATAGACACCAGCACTGCAATGCTAAATGCCGACTCGCACTGTACGATTTAAAGCAAACACCTCAACCAGGACAAACCACCTGTATTAAAATATTGAAATGCATCCTTCAGTGGAGAAAGACACAAGCACACGTCTCACAGGACAAAGCCACTGCAATATGGAAAGATAATCCACAGTAGGGTGGACACAAGTGCAACATTTATATAACAACTACTGTAAGGTGACCAGTGTAACATGACTAAAACAAATGCCATCAAATGAGAGAGGAATGCCACTGCGGCAATAAATAGTGATGCTGGCTGTGGGTATGGTGTGAAAAAAAAGCACCTCACTGTGTCTGTCATTGCAATAGTGAGATAAGCGTGCCTGACATGGGAAACACATTTGCATTAGCCCTACAGTGAAGGTACCCTTTTTCAGTGTTGAAATGGTAATGGCTTGTCTAATGCTATGTGCCTGACAGTCCAACGGTGAGTGTGCAGATATTGAGAGTACCGTTGTTGCAGGTCCAAAACAAATGAGCCTAAATAAGGAAACATCCATCCTGACACCTACATAGAGATTTGTACACATGTTGCTTCTTCTTTCCTTCTATTGCTCCACACGATGACTCTTGTTCTAGAAAGATTTGTAATAAACTGTGCAGTTTAGGGATGGGAGTGGTAAACGGGGATAATTAAAAACCCATTATTTTAAAAACATTTCTGGGGGAGAACCCCCTCCGCCCCCCGAACCACCCTTGGTTGGTTCGGGCTCCCTCACTACGCTCGGTCGTTATGGCATATCTATATATTTATGCCCCTCCACTTAAAATTATTGCCAGCCCCCACTGGCCCTAGGACTGCTGGGAGCAGGGTGGGGGGAGCCCAGGGACTGTTGTGGGAGCAGGATGGGGGGAGCCATTGGATAGTGGTGGGAGTAGGATGGGGAGAGCCCAGGGACTGGGCTGGGAGTGGGATGAGGGAGTCCAGAGACTGTGATGGAAGCAGGTGGGGGAGCCAAGGGACTATACTGGGAGCAGGGTGCGACGACAACACGATAGTTCATAGCCATTTGGACTTAGTGTCCATTTGACATTTTGGGGTGGGTCCCGGCCTGCCCACATTTTGCTCAGGGGGTTTGAAGACCACTGGTTTAGGGGCTGTGCGCTGGTATAATTGAGGCTGGATGTCAACCACTGTGCAAAGCAGCTTGAGCACCCCTGTGGAAGTGGTGCGACATTCAATAGCTTGTCAGAAAACAAAACCTCTCCAGTTCAAACTCTCTCCCTCCTGTCCGCCTTCTGTGGCTGTGTTGATGATTTTTAGTTCTCTCATGAATCTTTCAGTGACTCCATTGGCTTACGACCAGCACGGGTGCTTAGGAGTATGTTTGTTCCCTCAGTGATTAAGGTAGATGGGAGTCTCTATCTGAAATGGTGGTCCACTTTTAGTGTTCATCAGCTTGAGTGTGCCATGAGTTGACAGTATTTTTTCTAACTTTGGAATTGCAGCCTCTATGATGGTGTATTATGCTGTCTAGTGCCTCTACTTTGTGTACGTGTTACTATTTAAAACACCTAATGAGTACATTTTAAAAAAAATGTTATTTGGTTCATCAGATAACCTTTACAATGTTAAGATATAAGTAGAAAAAAATATAATAAAACATTCAGTTGACATATACAACTTCTTCATAATTCAAACAGAATAAAGTATGTGAGACTTTTCTTAAAAAACCAGGTTAATAAAAAAAAAAACTACTACTTTACAAAAAGAAATCTAAGTTAAACTATTAACCAAAACATTTTCCTAATTATAAATAAATAAATCCTCACTCAGGTTTGAAACATAGAATAGAAAAGCCATTCTTCATTTATAAACTGACAATCAGTAATTGTTATTTAATTACTTCAATGATTTTAGTAAGTCTGACTAAATTAATACTTTTTCCCCACATACATTTATTCCATAATGTGCTCCTGAAAATACCTGATCCTGAATACCAGAAGCTCCCAAATTCCTTTATTCTCAGCACCTCAAAATAAGTTTAGAAGATCACCAAATGTTTCAGGGTCTGGACCATGTTTTGGACACCGCAGAACCGATCTTCACTGCTTTGGATACCAACCTTTTCTTTATGAATAATCCAATTTTGCACACGATCATGGGTGTGAAATTGGTTTAGTCTAAAGCGTAAATATAAACCCCTTGCAGCCAAACCCGGAAATTGGGGAATGTAGCAGGGTAGATCACCCAATTTCCTCCTGAAAAGTGTATATTCTTCATAGGCTTTATAATTTCCAATCCGATCTGACTAGACACCAGCTCAGCAATTGAACATTTTCGCTTGTTGGACGGTAAACATGCTATAAGATCTTCCTTTTATACAGTAATAGATTCCAGAATACCATCCATTTTATTTGCGGATTTGGATAGGGAGAGTGGCAATCATGATTTTTAAGTCTTCATAAAGCCAATTTTTCAGAGGTGATAGCATTTTATTGTAATTATTCAACAACCTCCAATTCCATTTGGCTGAAAGCGGTAAGAGTCCTAGTTCATGATGGATTATATCATTAGGAATTGAATTTGCCAGCCCTAACACCTTTTTCCATAATTTCCCCTGAGCAATGTCTAACAGGTCATCGATCTTTGCAGTACAAATATCAAAATTATACAGAATACAGGGTTCGATTTTTAACAAGTAAAATTGAATAATTGGGAGTATAGAAAAGGTGCAATATTTTTGATAAATAATACACATCTGGGCAGTTAATGGCTTTAGTTTTTCACATAACTCATTCCACCATTTTTCTTTTTTTAGTTATGATCCGTTAAGGAGTATCCTAGATATCTAACTCCCTTCACCATTTGGAGGTCCACCATTCCAATAAACCAATTACATTTTTGTATCTTTTTCTTCCCATATGAAAAAATAATAATCTGTGATTTTGCCTGGTTTACCTACAAGTTTAGGGATTCAGCAAATTCATATGGAGTTCTGTCTAAAAATAGCAGATCATCAGCAAAGCAGATGCAATTTAGTTTAAGATGATCTAAACATGCGGGATAGATTGTTAGATCCTTCCAATATCAATCAAGGTCCGAGAGATACAAATTGAATAATACTGCTGCCAAGGAGCAACCCTGCTTTGGCTCAACTTCAGTTTCAATGGGTTCTGTAAGTGTACCAAGTTTATTCAAATGGACCCTATAATTGGTCCTGAAGTGCAAGAGTGCAATTAATGCTACTAAGTGCACCGGTATTCCAATTCGGATCATTCCACAGCATTTCTCTTATCACAGTGTTAAATGCTGCACTCTTAAGTGCCGCCATATATTGACCCTACATCTTTACGTTTTGTTTGACACTGCAAGTGAGAAACAATGGTAGCATTCAGTGGGCAAACAATAGATTTCCGGAACCCTATTGGAAATTTAGACAGGGTATTTTGCTTGTATAGAAAATCCTGTAGTTCTTTTAGAATTAATTGGGAAAAGTCCTTGGAGGAGGCGTCTGTCAGCGCAATTGGTCTAAAGTTAGATGGATCATTCATACTGCCTTTTTTATAAATGGGAACTAATTGCTGAACACCAAGAACCTGGGATCTGCTTGGTGGCAAATATATTGTCAAGTTTGTTCTTTAGGATCAATGCCCATATATGTGGGTGTAAAATAGCTGGTTCATTCTGATCATTAAACGGGGCATTCAGAGTTCTGAGAAAGTCCAGATTTTCCATGTATCATGCGCAAGGATATTATACATCATGCGTTGGTTATCTTTGAGAGCAATGTCATATCTAAGTTCTCTAATCTGATTTTTATATAACAGAGTAATTTGATTTTTTCAACTTTGTACAAGTGAGAACCTAACTCAAATTTAACCAAATGTCATAGTTTAGCATTTTTATTTATTTTTAGTTGATGAATTTGTAAATTGAAGGCATGTCTGTGTTCGGTGAGAGTGCGAGTCAACTTAGTGCGCCGAGAAATATTTGTTAAATGCATATGAATACAACTATTGATTTGCTTCTCCATATCCACACCAGTTATATACTGCCCACTATATAAAAAAAGAAGATCCTCTCTGATGTAATTAAGAAATTTCCTACAAATAGACGTATTCCATCTAATGGAGATGCCAGGTCTTTCACTCTCAATTAGTTGAAGCGTCGAGTCAGAGACAAGTCGCCAGTCGGAAATACTCAATTCTATAGAGAGAGCAGATTGATCTCCGAAACCTAGATCATTAATTCGCACTGGCTCACAACCATTAACTATGGAAGTTGATATAAAGAAATGGTGTATATTAGAGCTGAGACCCCCTCGCCTCCAAGTTGAAGGACAAGAGCTTGATAATGGCATGACCAGATGAATGTCCCATCCTAAAAGGTATCTCACCCATTTCTGTCCATTCTTACCTTTTTCATTAAACAGACCCTCATTAATAGAATTAGTAGTAAAACAAGTGGAGTTGAAATCCCCGTCTATTACAATCCCCACTTTATTGTTTCTAACAAATATACCTTCAAGTAATACATCAAGCGTGTTCACCATTTGCTCCCATGAGGTAATTAGCCTATTCCAATATATGCATAGAATTACTATAAATAAATCTGTTTGTACATATGGGTTTAATTGTATTGCCAACACAGCCGCATCCTCATAGAGTAATACTGTATCAAATTTGCAAACATTATTGACCAACACAGCTAAGCGCCCAGAAGGTCGCCCCTTTAATCCTTTAGTAGCCGGGTGGGTGTAACCACCATAACCTGCAATATCAAAAGGTGCTGTATGCATGGTCTCTTGAAGGAGGATTACCTCTGGATGATTTTTTAAATCATCCTTACCAAACCACCGTAAACAATTTTCTTGCCCACAACTGTTTCATGACACTATAGTAAAGGGTTTCTCGTTACGCTAATGTCTCTGAGTTCCCCTTTTCAGATGGGATTACAGTTTCACTTGCTAGAGTCGTGATACCGCTAAGCGCAGCCGCTAATGCAAGTATTTGCTTTATTGTGTCCGCATTGATGTTTAGCTGGGGACCATTTTGCATTGCCTCACTTTTTGTGCTCTCGTTTTCAAGGGGTGCTACCAAGAACGTCTCGGCATCCTTTTCATTATGAAATATGAAAGGAACAAGACCTATGGCGGCAAAATTCTCCCTCTGTTCCCATACCATCCTCATGATGATCCTAGATTGGAAACCACATATCATGCGATGGTTATAATTTGTAGCCAAGCAAATCCATTCTATATCATCAGAACGTAGGGTTCTTAGAGGGGGTATCGCTTGGAAGGTTTTAAGCATAAATGTTCTGTTTATGCTGGTTCTACCATTAATTGCAACATTGCTTTCCTCGCCCATAATTATTGGCATTCCTGAAGTCAATTTCTCCTCATGGATTGAATTCCCATTTCCCAACTCCAAGTTACTCTTTTCTTTTATCACTCCTTGCGGTACATTCTCTTCATTCCCCTTTGGGATGGAATTTCGATCTACATTACTACAGGACAGTTGGTTCTTTGTTTGTCCTGTAGATGTAGAAACTACATCCTGAGACCCTCATCTTCTCCATCAATAAACTCCATATCCACTTCCTCTCCCGATTTTATCCCTTCCAACCATTGCGATAATCTGGGGCTCACCAATTTGCTCATCCATTGACCTAATAGGGCTAGTTAAATCCGCACTTTTGAGGGGTTTCTTGAAATTCTTAGGAGGCGTTTTCTTCTTCTTCACTGCATAAAATTGCGATAAGGCTGTTTGGACACCTGAAGTACCTACACCTAATGGTGCAATGCGCCCCTTTTTCTGTGGCTGAGAACTTGAACCATCAGGCACATATACCCCAGCATAAGTAGGTGCAACAATCTGATGTTTCAACTTCTGTGTACACTTTTTTGGCATCTGTGATCCATTCCCATTTCCCGCTGAGACTAGATCCAAATGCACCTTGGACTCCATCAAGTTGGTGTAGGTCAAAACCATTCTCATCATCCTGTTTTCCTGCCACTTCTTTCTTAGGGTTCCCTGAGATGATCTTTACATAATTTTTTCTTTTTGTTATTGGCACTCTTAGCCTTATTAATTCTAGCATTTCTTTTTTGTGCTCTAGCAATTGTTCTCTTTTCTCTCTGTGTTAATACCACAATCTGATTTTCAGTCTCACCTTCCGAAGCTGAATCAATCATAGTTTCACACATTTCTTTCATAGCACCATCAGAAAGATCAATCAAGTCTAATAACACTGTTGGACTATTCATCCCCCCCTAAAATAGTCCGGTTTCTGCATTGGCGATACTAAGATCCCCAATGTGTTGCTTCTTCCACAGATGATAGCTTCCTTAATTGCCTCTATATCAGACTTAATTTGCTGAATGGCGATACCAACAGCACCTTCAGATTCCACATCAAAATTTTCAATTTGATATCTGAACGGTCCTTGTTAGCCACAGGTACAGCTGCCATTTCAGCAAACAATTTTAATTCCACATCTACCATTCTAGCGTCTCCAGGGGTTTGTGTCATACTATCCATCGTAGGTACTCCCTTCTTATGGTCTACTACTAATGCAGACACAGCTTCACACGTAAATACATTCCCTCCACTTTGTTCATTTTACATAGCAGTTCTGTCATTGTAGCTCTTAAGTTCCCCAATTCGCAGTGTGTCAGCTCATGGTCTGTATATAGACGATCCAAGATTCCAGATAAAACCGGAAGGTCAGCCCCAAACCTAAGGACATCCCGAGCATGAAGATCAATTTCGTCCTCTTGAGTGACATGCTCACGTCCTCTCTCTCTAGGAAGAATCCCTGTCGTTAGTTCAAACAAATTAATTTGTTCTTTGGAATTGGTAAAGGGATTGTTTGGGGCTGGGGGATTGATAATATGTGCATAATGCTTCCTCTCATTTTCTATTTCTCGTTGCCATTTACTTTCTTTAAAAACATATATTTTTATTGTTTTTCCATGTACAAAGTAAACCAACAACACCATAATCCCATATAACTCCCCACCCTCGCCTCCCCACCCGGAAGATATGGGCCCATTTCAGTTTTGGATCGGGCTACTCTGAGCTATATATGTCTGATATTTTGATGTTATGCAGGCACCATTGTTACATTTGTTCCATGTAGTCTAATTTCAGGTATTCCAATACTCCCCCCCCCCCCTTCCACCCCATTCCTTTGTGAAGGAGTTCTTCTGGTCCTGAAGGTGGTGCGTGATCTTATCCATGGTAATTCGTGACCAGACCACCTGCAACCATGTGAATACCAATGGCGGGTCTTGTTTTTTCCAGTTTTGGGCAATCGTTGCCCAAGCCGCAATGACCAGGCCCATGAAGCTCCTCCATTGTGCTTTATGAAGTCTCTTTACAAGTTGGTCCCTGAATCCGCACATCCAAACCTGCTCCCCCATTTGGTCAGCCTCCGGAAACATCTTTGTCATTTTCGCTTGGACTTCCCTCCAGAAACCCTTGACCCCCTGGCAGTCCCACCAGATATGCCTCCACGTGCCTGATTCCGGGCACCCCCTCCAGCAGCAATCCGACGTTTCCGGATACATAGTTTTGAGCCTCTCTGGTGTGTAGTGCCTTTGAGTAATTATTTTAAGCCACATTTCTCTGGTTTGGACTGCCCGGGTGAGCTTTGGGATGCCCGCCCACAAATCCTCCCATTGCTGTTTCGTTATCTCTTCTGCCAGCGTGCCTTCCCATCTCTTCATATATGTCCATTTGATTTCTTCGTCTTGTGTATTGATAAAGTTATATAGTGTTGACACCAGTTTTTTATCCCTCGGGTTGGTTATTAGGTATTTTTCGAATGGAGTTAGGTCCCTTGTGGCTGCCTGTGAGACCTCTGGGGTGATAAGCCAATGTCTGATTTGTTCATATTTATACCCATCTGCCTCTGTTAGGTTCCACATTTTTTTGCATTCTGTAAATGTTCTTATTTCATTGTTTTGGAACATTTCCTCAATTCTCCTGCACCCTGCGGCTTCCCATTTTTCAAAGGCCCCAGATTCTTGTCCTGGTGGGAACTGTGGGTTTCGGCATATAGGCGTGAAAGGGGCCAGTGGCGTGGTCATAATACCCCTCCTGGTTTGTTCGTCCCAGGCATCTAAGGTGGATTTCATGATCTCGCTGATGCGAAGATTAGGGTGTCTATGATGTTTGTACTTCCACAGTAGGTCCTCCAAGGGGGTTCAGGCAACCGCCCTATCTTGTGTCACCCATATTGTTTGTTGGTCATCCTGCAGCCATTCCATCATGACCCAGAGTTGCGCTGCTTGGTAATATTTCCTAAAGTGTGGGAGTGACATTCCCCCTGCCCTGTGTCATGATCTCTGCTTCCAAAAGGTCAGGGTTTTCCCAACTCCCTTGGAAGCAGATCCATAACCCAGGTTCCGAGTGCCAACCAGTCCCAATTGGGACCTTTTGGACCCAGTCCTGGCGCCAGTGGCACCAGGCTCATAAATATGCCCAGTCCCAGCGCTGGAAGCGCCGGGCTCATAATGCTTGGGTGGACTTACCTGCAGCAGACCATGCTGCTTACTTGCCTGCCAGTTGAGTCTCTGATCCTCTTCTGTTTGGAACTACTTTTCCTGTTGGGTGGGGCAGGAGCCACTCCCTAGATTCAGAACACTGGAACTCTTCTGGAAAGCAGGAACTCTTTTCTTACCTAGGCGTGGATGTGGAAGGAGACACCTAAGCACTACAGGAGGCTATTTAAACCACACCCGATGGATGAATCTTGCTTTGCGTTATTCTGCATCCTCAGCAGCAGAACGCTCATCGTGTCTTCTGCATCTGATCCTGGGCCTAAGGAAAAAGGCTTACCATTCTGAATCCAGTCTTCAGCAACACCTATAAAGACAAGAAAGAACAGGTTAGCATTACGGTCTTCAGTGACAGCTCTTCACTTGCCTGGTCCATCGGCTGTCACCAACGCCTCGCGCTGCATTCCGGCATCTGAAAGACAAAGGCTTACCTACTCTTCGTGTGCTCCGGAGGTCTTCACACTGCATTCCGGCATCTGAAAGACAAAAGCTTACCAACTCTTCGCACGCTCCGTAGGCCTTCGGCGCTGCATCCCGCATCTGAAAGACAAAACAAGGTGTGTTTAAAGACATTGGGGAACTTTAATACTCACGTGCCATTACTCCTTTCCACATCTAACCCAGTGGGTATTCCGGCACCCTGCAGCCGCCCCGAACTTGTACCTGCAAAATAAAAAGACAGTTAGAGCGCATCGTGAAGCAGGCAACAAGCGCTTACTTACGTGCTTCCAGGCGCTTCTATTCATCACACGGGCTCCATCTTCAACTCACTTCAGCCCGCCATCCGCCATCGCCGGAACCCTGCAAAATAAGAGACATCATTACTAAAGACTTTAAAGACATTAGAATTACTCGAAACTTACCGTTCGTGCAGTAAACGACGGACAGCAGTCCTCTGAAGTCAAGAGGCCTGCTCCCCTTATCCAGTGAAGAAACTGGTTACAGCACCCTGCCCCGAGGCAGATGGAGAGCACGGCGTTCACTTACCTAAGGTGAGAGCGTTAACCTTTGGGGTTCTACAGGAGAAGAGAAAGGGAAGAAGAGAGAGACATTCAATAACCCAGTTCATTAATCCCACATTTTCTATCTGCAGACATCTTACCCTTCGAGCCAGACATACAGTGCACAGAGGTCCAGCCCAAAGAGCCAGCCGTGTGTTAAACATCACCTTTGAAGATACGGTATACGCCCAGTCAAGACCGGCGCCTCTACGGGAATCAGGTGAGCGTTACAGAACGCAAAGCCTACCACAAAACTCCCGTCCAGGCGCTATGGAAACCTCGGATACCGACCAGCTAGCCCAGTTACTTGGGGAACTAAGGGCAGAAGTGCATGCAGCCCGTCAGGAAACGAACGCTCTAAGAAGGGAACTGATTATTTCCAAGGAGCGAACAGATGACCTCGCTAGACAATTGCTACAGTCACAAGCCGGACAGACCCCATTACCCGCATCTGGGGGAATTCTTCCTTCTACATCCTCTATGAATCCAGTGCAGATCAACCTACCTGGGAATGTACCTCTGGCTCCGCCCGAACGATTTTCTGGTGACCCAAAGAGGTTTGCAGTATTTATCAATCAGTGCCGGTTGCACTTCTTATGCCGGCCAGCAGCCTTTCCAACTGATCAAGCTAAAGTAGCTTTCGTGCTTTCGTACCTTAGTGGCAATGCGGCAGACTAGTCGATCCCTCTAGTAAATCAAGATGATCCGGTCCTCCATGATTTTCAAGCTTTTCAGCTCAGTATGGAAAAACTGTTCGCACGACATTCACAGGGGCAGGCCTTGGACAATGAGCTTCTTTCGTTGCGACAAGGTAATCAAGACCTTTTGGTTTATATTGCGTCTTTCAACAGACTGGTAGTGGAAACTCACTGGCCTGAGGACAAAAGGATTACGCTGTTTTATAGAGGTCTACGCGGAGAGCTCAAAAGATGTGTTAGCCCAAGTAGTGAATCCCCCACAAGATTGTTCGGACTATATAGACTTAGTCGTTCAAATAGATCACAGACTGCAGAACAGGAAGGCCGATCGTTCCAAGTTTGATGCTCGAGTATTTTCCAAACCGCCAACTCCTTCCAAAGGAGTAGACTCCGGGGAACCCATGCAAATAGGGGGTCTGGAAGGTCCTCTAACACAAAAGGAGCGGGAAAGGAGAAAACTGTTGCAATTATGCCTCTATTGCGGAAACTCAGGGCACTTTCTTCGAGACTGTCCGGTGAAACCTGCCAAGAAGGCAGAAGGAGCTGCAGTTACCAAAGTTACAAACTCTGAGCAGGGAAACGACCTCGCCCGACAAGAATAGAGGTCCTCTTGCCGAGCGTGAAAACCAGTTCCGTGACCTCGCATTTCGTGATACCTATGGTCCTCATTAGCCCTGATAATCCGGATCGATTACATGCAATTGAAGCTTACGTCGACAGCGGTGCCATCGGCAATTATGTGGATCATGAAATGGTTTTGAGGATGAATCTAACTCTTTGTCCCAAGGCTGTAAAGGACGTCATTACTACGGTGGATGGTACGGAGATAGCCTCCGGGCCAGTAACGCATACCACTCAAGAAGTGACGCTAGTAAGTCAAGATGGACACCATGAGAAGATCGTGTTCGATGTGATCAAGGCCCCTCAGTTTCAGATTATTCTAGGAATACCTTAGTTAGAGAAACACAATCGATTGGCGAGCAAGAACGGTCCAGTTTCCAGAATGTGTCTCTACTTGTCACCCTCCACCTGGTGTTGCACTGGCAGCAATTTCTTCAGAGACTCCCCAGTTACCTCCCGAATACCAAGATGTTTTCCGGAAGGATCAGGCTAACTCTCTACCTCCTCATAGGTCTTATGACTGCCAGATCGACCTGATACCTGGATCTACTCCTCCTTGTAGTAGAATTTATGCCCTCACCGAGCCTGAGAACCTTCACCTTCGACAATACCTGGATCAATACCTGGCAAATGGGTTTATTCGTCCTTCCAAGTCCCCTGCTTCTTCAGCTTTGTTCTTCGTTCCAAAAAAGGAAGGAGACCTTAGAACTTGTATAGATTATCGCTCCCTGAACCAGATCACCGTTAAGAATAGATATCCGTTACCTTTGATCCCTGAACTCCTGGACCAAGTCAGAAAAGCATGCATATATACAAAGCTGGATCTTAGAGGAGCTTACCACTTGGTACGAGTAAAAGAGGGCGATGAATGGAAGACGGCCTTCCGCACCAAGTATGGGCTATTTGAATATCAGGTCATGCCCTTCGGACTTTGTAATGCCCCGGCCGCCTTTCAATATTTTATGAACGATGTCCTCAGAGAGCTCATAGATGTGTGTGTTGTTGTTTACATTGACGACATCCTCGTTTATTCTTCATCGGAATCTGAACATCGGAAACACGTGAAAATGGTCCTCGAAAGATTGCGTCAACACAAACTTTTCGCTAAATTGGAAAAATGTGTTTTCAACGTGACTGAAGTTGAATTCTTGGGATTCATATTATCACCTGGCGGAGTGCGTATGGATTCAAAGAAGGTTGATGCAGTTCTCAAATGGCCATCTCAATGGCCATCACCATCCTCCGTAAAAGGTGTGCAAAGCATGTTAGGCTTCGCTAACTTTTACCGCAGGTTTATCCCCGAATTCTCTCGAATAGTCCAGCCCATCACTGCCTTGTTAAAGAAAAACAAACGTTTTGAATGGTCTATCGAGGCGGAACAAGCTTTCCAGGATTTGAAGACTAAATTTATCTCTGCACCAATCTTAAAACACCCTCGCCCCGAACTCCCCTACATCATGGAAACTGATGCTTCAAGCCTTGCCATGGGGGCAGTTCTATCACAAAAGGACCCGGTAACCAATCAGTTGCATCCCGTGGCATTTTGGTCCCGCATATTCTCGCCTCCTGAAATCAATTACACGATTACTGACAAGGAACTTCTGGCTATCAAGTCTGCCTTTAAGGCTTGGCGGCATTATCTGCTGGGGGCCCGACACACCGTTACTGTGATTACGGATCACCGAAACCTGCAATATTTGAAAACCGCAAAAGCCCAATCCTCTAGACAACTCCGTTGGGCATTATTCTTTGCCGAGTTTGACTTCATAATTACCTATCGACCTGGTACAAAAAACGGTAAAGCTGATGCCCTTTCTCGGATGGGAGTGGAAGAACACTTGATCAACCCTAAACCTGTACCAATCATTCCCGAACAAAGAATTCTGGGTGTAATCGCCACAGAATCCATAGAGGAAGTAAAGGATAAAGCCAGGCAACTTGTAACTCCAGCAGACATACAGAATTGGCATCTGCAGGGAAAGGACTTTGCAGTAAAGGACAACTTATTGTATTTCCAAGAACGATTATACCTACCCAGCACAGATTTACAGAAAAAAGTAATCTCTTGTTATCATGATTCTTTAATGGAAGGACATCCCGGTATGGCCAAGACCTCAGAAAAGATCAAGCGCTACTTCTGGTGGCCGTCTTGGAAAAAAGATATCAGAGACTTTATAATGTCCTGTGGAGTATGCGCCCAAAACAAGAGTCAAAAGGAAAGACCAGCAGGCCTCTTACGCCCTATTGACATCCCACCTCGCCCTTGGCATACGCTTTCTATGGACTTCATCACCGATCTACCTCCATGCTCCGGATACAATACGATTCTAGTAATCGTGGCCTTATTCTCCAAGATGGCGCATTTCATTCCGCTCAAAGGCTTGCCAACAGCAGCAACTCTGGCCCGAGAATTTCTCGAAAACATCGTCCGACTGCACGGTTTTCCTTCGGTTCTAATTTCGGATCGAGGTAGTCAATTTATTTCTCATTTTTGGCGAAGTTGCTGTCGGTCGGCTCAAATTGATGTGAGACTATCGACCAGTCACCACCCTCAGACCGACGGACAAACCGAGAGGACCAATCAAACTCTGGAACAGTATTTACGCTGCATGCTGCAACAAACTGAAAAAACTTGGAAAGACATCCTTTGGATAGCCGAATATGCCTACAATAACTCTGTCCATTCGGGAACTGGGAAAACCCCGTTTTTTCTTTTGTACGGCAGTCACCCTTGAACCTCGGAGTTGGATCCCCTCCAAGATCTTGAAACACCAGCAGTAGACTACCTGCATTCTACAATCACCCAAGCCTTTAAGGAAGCTGTTTCTCACCTTCAAAGGGCTAAAGAACAATACAAGAAAGGAGCAGATCAACATCGGAAGGAAGCCCCTCAATATCAATGTAACGCTCACCTGATTCTCGCAGAGGCGCCGGTCTTGACTGGGCGACTACCGTATCTTCAAAGGTGATGTGCAGCACCCGATTGGCTCTTTGGGCTGGACCTCTGTGCCCTGTATGCCTGACGTGCAGAGTAAGATATCTGCAGATAGAAAATACGGGGTTAATGAACTGGGGTTATTGGGGTGTCCCTATCTCTTTCCTCTTCTCCTCTCCTGTAGACCCCCACAGGTTAACACTCTCACCTTTGGTAAGTGAATGCCGAGCTCTCCATCTGCCTCGGGGCAGGGTGCTGTAGCCAGTTTCTTCACTGGATAGGTAGCGCAGGCCTCTTGACTTCAGAGGACTGCTGTCCGTCGTTTACTGCACGAACGGTAAGTTTCGAGTAACTCAAATGTCTTTAAAGTCTTTAATAATGATGTCTCTTGTTTTGCAGGGTTCCGGCGATGGCAGATGACGGGCTGAAGTGAGTTGAAGATGAAGCCCGTGTGATGAATAGAAGCGCCTGGAAGCACGTAAGTAAGCGCTTGTTGCCAGCTTCACAAAGCGCTCTAACTGTCTTTTTATTTTGCAGGTACAAGTTCGGAGCGGCTGCAGGGTGCCGGGATACCCACTGGGTTAGATGTGGAAAGGAGTAATGGCACGTGAGTATTAAAGTTCCCCAATGTCTTTAAACGCACCTTGTTTTGTCTTTCAGATGCGAGATGCAGCGCCGACGGCCTCCGGAGCGTGCGAAGAGTTGGTAAGCTTTTGTCTTTCAGATGCCGGAATGCAGTGTGAAGACCTCCGGAGCGCACAAAGAGTAGGTAAGCCTTTGCCTTTCAGATGCCGGAATGCTAACCTGTTCTTTCTTGTCTTTATAGGTGTTGCTGAAGACTGGATTCAGGATGGTAAGCCTTTTTCCTTAGGCCCAGGACCGGATGCAGAAGACACGATGAGCGTTCTGCTGCAGAGGGTGCAGAATAACGCAAAGCAAGATTCATCCACCGGGTGTGGTTTAAATAGCCTTCTGTAGTGCTTAGGTCTCTCCTTCCACAGCCACGCCTAAGTAAGAAAAGAGTTCCTGGTAAAAAAAGAGTTCCTGCCTTCCAGAAGAGTTCCAGTGTTCTGAATCTAGGGAGTGGCTCCAGCCCCACCCAACAGGAAAAGTAGTTCCAAACAGAAGAGGATCAGAGGCTCAACTGGCAGGCAAGTAAGCAGCATGGTCTGCTGCAGGTAAGTCCACCCAAGCATTATGAGCCCGGCCCTTCCAGCGCTGGGACTGGGCATATTTATGAGCCACTGGCGCCAGGACTGGGTCCAAAAGGTCCCAATTGGGACTGGTTGGCACTCGGAACCTGGGTTATGGATCTGCTTCCAAGGGAGTTGGGAAAACCCTGACCTTTTGGAAGCAGAGATCATGACAGTACCCCCCCCCTCAAGGCCCCTCCCAAACCGGGCTTCTCCGGGGGTTTTGGCTTGTCAGGAAATGTTCGGTGAAATCTTTTGATTAGGCGAGGAGCGTGGACATATTCAGCAGGTTCCCAGGATCTCTCTTGGGGGCCGTAGCCTTTCCAGTCAATTAGGTAGAATAGTTTAGATTTGGAGATCTTGGAGTCCAGAATGCTTTTGACTTCAAACTCGAGTTCTCCATCAACTAGGATAGGTTTTGGAGATTTGGTTAGTCGGGTTTGAGGTTGCACGGGTTTTAATAGAGAGACGTGGAAGACCGGATGTATCTTCATGTGCGGGGGCAAGTCCAACTTGACCGCTACTGGGTTTACTATGGTAGTGATGGAATAGGGACCAAGGTATCTTGGGTTGAATGTGCGTGGCCCTTTTAGAGATAGATATCTGGTGGATAACCAGACTTGATCCCCTACTTGATAGTGAGGGGCTTCCTTCCGATGTTGATCTGCTCCTTTCTTGTATTGTTCTTTAGCCCTTTGAAGGTGAGAAACAGCTTCCTTAAAGGCTTGGGTGATTGTAGAATGCAGGTAGTCTACTGCTGGTGTTTCAAGATCTTGGAGGGGATCCAACTCCGAGGTTCGAGGGTGACTGCCGTACAAAAGAAAAAACGGGGTTTTCCCAGTTCCCGAATGGACAGAGTTATTGTAGGCATACTCGGCTATCCAAAGGATATCTTTCCAAGTTTTTTCAGTTTGTTGCAGCATGCAGCATAAATACTGTTCCAGAGTTTGATTGGTCCTCTCGGTTTGTCCGTCGGTCTGAGGGTGGTGACTGGTCGATAGTCTCACATCAATTTGAGCCGACCGACAGCAACTTCGCCAAAAATGAGAAATAAATTGACTACCTCGATCCGAAATTAGAACCGAAGGAAAACCGTGCAGTCGGACGATGTTTTCGAGAAATTCTCGGGCCAGAGTTGCTGCTGTTGGCAAGCCTTTGAGCGGAATGAAATGCGCCATCTTGGAGAATAAGTCCACGATTACTAGAATCGTATTGTATCCGGAGCATGGAGGTAGATCAGTGATGAAGTCCATAGAAAGCATATGCCAAGGGCGAGGTGGGATGTCAATAGGGCGTAAGAGGCCTGCTGGTCTTTCCTTTTGACTCTTGTTTTGGGCGCATACTCCACAGGACATTATAAAGTCTCTGATATCTTTTTTCCATGACGGCCACCAGAAGTAGCGCTTGATCTTTTCTGAGGTCTTGGCTATACCGGGATGACCTTCCATTAAAGAGTCGTGATAACAAGAGATTACTTTTTTCTGTAAATCTGTGCTGGGTAGGTATAATCGTTCTTGGAAATACAATAAGTTGTCCTTTACTGCAAAGTCCTTTCCCTGCAGATGCCAATTCTGTATGTCTGCTGGAGTTACAAGTTGCCTGGCTTTATCCTTAACTTCCTCTATGGATTCTGTGGTGATTACACCCAGAATTCTTTGTTCGGGAATGATTGGTACAGGTTTAGGGTTGATCAAGTGTTCTTCCACTCCCATCCGAGAAAGGGCATCGGCTTTACCGTTCTTGGTACCAGGTCGATAGGTAATTATGAAGTCAAACTCGGCAAAAAATAATGCCCAACGGAGTTGTCTAGAGGATTGGGCTTTTGCGGTTTTCAAATATTGCAGGTTTCGGTGATCCGTAATCACAGTAACGGTGTGTCGGGCCCCCAGCAGATAATGCCGCCAAGCCTTAAAGGCAGACTTGATAGCCAGAAGTTCCTTGTCAGTAATCGTGTAATTGACTTCAGGAGGCGAGAATTTGCGGGACCAAAATGCCACGGGATGCAACTGATTGGTTACCGGGTCCTTTTGTGATAGAACTGCCCCCCATGGCAAGGCTTGAAGCATCAGTTTCCACGATATAGGGGAGTTCGGGGCGAGAGTGTTTTAAGATTGGTGCAGAGATAAATTTAGTCTTCAAATCCTGGAAAGCTTGTTCCGCCTCGGTAGACCATTCAAAACGTTTGTTTTTCTTTAACAAGGCAGTGATGGGCTGGACTATTCGAGAGAACTCGGGGATAAACCTGCGGTAAAAGTTAGCAAAGCCTAACATGCTTTGCACACCTTTTACGGAGGATGGTGATGGCCATTTGAGAACTGCATCGACCTTCTTTGAATCCATACGCACTCCGCCAGGTGATAATATGAATCCCAAGAATTCAACTTCAGTCACGTTGAAAACACATTTTTCCAACTTAGCGAAAAGTTTGTGTTGACGCAATCTTTCGAGGACCATTTTCACGTGTTTCCGATGTTCAGATTCCGATGAAGAATAAACGAGAATGTCGTCGATGTAAACAACAACACACACATCTATGAGCTCTCTGAGGACATCGTTCATAAAATATTGAAAGGCGGCCGGGGCATTGCAAAGTCCGAAGGGCATGACCTGATATTCAAATAGCCCATACTTGGTGCGGAAGGCCGTCTTCCATTCATCGCCCCCTTTTACTCGTACCAAGTGGTAAGCTCCTCTAAGATCCAGCTTTGTATATATGCATGCTTTTCTGACTTGGTCCAGGAGTTCAGGGATCAAAGGTAACGGATATCTATTCTTAACGGTGATCTGGTTCAGGGAGCGATAATCGATACAAGTTCTAAGGTCTCCTTCCTTTTTTGGAACGAAGAACAAAGCTGAAGAGGCAGGGGACTTGGAGGGACGAATAAACCCATTTGCCAGGTATTGATCCAGGTATTGTCGAAGGTGAAGGTTCTCAGGCTCGGTGAGGGCATAAATTCTACTACAAGGAGGAGTAGATCCAGGTATCAGGTCTATCTGGCAGTCATAAGACCTATGAGGAGGTAGAGAGTTAGCCTGCTCCTTCCGGAAAACATCTTGGTAGTCTAGGTATTCGGGAGGTAACTGGGGAGTCTCTGAAGAAATTGCTGCCAGTGCAACACCAGGTGGAGGGTGACACGTAGAGACACATTCTGGAAACTGGACCGTTCTTGCTTGCGAATCGATCAGAGGATTGTGTTTCTCTAACCAAGGTATTCCTAGAATAATCTGGAACTGAGGGGCCTTGATTACATCGAACACGATCTTCTCATGGTGTCCATCTTGACTTACTAGCGTCACCTCTTGAGTGGTGTGCGTTACTGGCCCGGAGGCTATCTCCGTACCATCCACCGTAGTAATGACGTCCTTTACAGCCTTGGGACAAAGAGTTAGATTCATCCTCAAAACCATTTCATGATCCACATAATTGCCGATGGCACCGCTGTCGACGTAAGCTTCAATTGCATGTAATCGACCCGGATTATCAGGGCTAATGAGGACCATAGGTATCACGAAATGCGAGGTCACGGAACTGGTTTTCACGCTCGGCAAGAGGACCTCTATTCTTGTCGGGCGAGGTCGTTTCCCTGCTCAGAGTTTGTAACTGTGGTAACTGCAGCTCCTACTGCCTTCTTGGCAGGTTTCACCGGACAGTCTCGAAGAAAGTGCCCTGAGTTTCCGCAATATAGGCATAATTGCAACTGTTTTCTCCTTTCCCGCTCCCTTTGTGTTAGAGGACCTTTCAGACCCCCTATTTGCATGGGTTCCCCGGAGTCTACTCCTTTGGAAGGAGTTGGCGGTTTGGAAAATACTCGAGCATCAAACTTGGAACGATCGGCCTTCCTGTTCTGCAGCCTGTGATCTATTTGAACGACCAAGTCTATATAATCCGAACAGTCTTGTGGGGGATTCACTACTTGGGCTAAAACGTCTTTGAGCTCTCCACGTAGACCTCTATAAAACAGCGTAATCCTTTTGTCCTCAGGCCATTGAGTTTCCACTATTAGTCTATTGAAAGATGCAATATAAGCCAAAAGGTCTTGATTACCCTGTCGCAACGAAAGAAGCTCATTGTCCAAGGCCTGCCCCTGTGCGTGTCTTGCGAACAGTTTTTCCATACTAAGCTGAAAGGCTTGAAAATCATGGAGAACCGGATCATCTTGATTAAGTAGAGGGATGGACCAGTCTGCCGCATTGCCACTAAGGTACGAAAGTACAAAAGCTACTTTAGCTTGATCAGTTGGAAAGGCTGCTGGCCGGCATAAGAAGTGCAACCGGCACTGATTGATAAATACCGCAAACCTCTTTGGGTCACCAGAAAATCGTTCGGGCGGAGCCAGAGGTACATTCCCAGGTAGGTTGATCTGCACTGGAGGAAGATTTGCCCCTGATGCGGGTAGCGGGGTCTGTCCGGCTTGTGACTGTAGCAATTGTCTAGCAAGATCATCTGTTCTCTCCTTGGAAATAATTAGTTCCCTTCTTAGAGCGTTCGTTTCCTGACGAGCTGCATGCACTTCTGCCCTTAGTTCCCCAAGTAACCGGGCTAGGTGGTCAGTATCCGAGGTTTCCATAGCGCCTGGGCGAGAGTTTTGCAGTAGGCTTTGCGTTCTGTAACGCTCACCTGATTCTCGCAGAGGCGCCGGTCTTGACTGGGCGACTACCGTATCTTCAAAGGTGATGTGCAGCACCCGATTGGCTCTTTGGGCTGGACCTCTGTGCCCTGTATGCCTGACGTGCAGAGTAAGATATCTGCAGATAGAAAATACGGGGTTAATGAACTGGGGTTATTGGGGTGTCCCTATCTCTTTCCTCTTCTCCTCTCCTGTAGACCCCCACAGGTTAACGCTCTCACCTTAGGTAAGTGAATGCCGAGCTCTCCATCTGCCTCGGGGCAGGGTGCTGTAGCCAGTTTCTTCACTGGATAGGTAGCGCAGGCCTCTTGACTTCAGAGGACTGCTGTCCGTCGTTTACTGCACGAACGGTAAGTTTCGAGTAACTCAAATGTCTTTAAAGTCTTTAATAATGATGTCTCTTGTTTTGCAGGGTTCCGGCGATGACGGATGGCGGGCTGAAGTGAGTTGAAGATGGAGCCCGTGTGATGAATAGAAGCGCCTGGAAGCAGGTAATTAAGCGCTTGTTGCCAGCTTCACAAAGCGCTCTAACTGTCTTTTTATTTTGCAGGTACAAGTTCGGAGCGGCTGCAGGGTGCCGGGATACCCACTGGGTTATATGTGGAAAGGAGTAATGGCACGTGAGTATTAAAGTTCCCCAATGTCTTTAAACGCACCTTGTTTTGTCTTTCAGATGCGAGATGCAGCGCCGACGGCCTCCGGAGCGTGCGAAGAGTTGGTAAGCTTTTGTCTTTCAGATGCCGGAATGCAGTGTGAAGACCTCCGGAGCGCACAAAGAGTAGGTAAGCCTTTGCCTTTCAGATGCCGGAATGCTAACCTGTTCTTTCTTGTCTTTATAGGTGTTGCTAGAGACTGGATTCAGGATGGTAAGCCTTTTTCCTTAGGCCCAGGACCGGATGCAGAAGACACGATGAGCGTTCTGCTGCAGAGGGTGCAGAATAACGCAAAGCAAGATTCATCCACCGGGTGTGGTTTAAATAGCCTCCTGTAGTGCTTAGATATCTCCTTCCACAGCCACGCCTAAGTAAGAAAAGAGTTCCTGGTAAAAAAAGAGTTCCTGCCTTCCAGAAGAGTTCCAGTGTTCTGAATCTAGGGAGTGGCTCCAGCCCCACCCAACAGGAAAAGTAGTTCCAAACAGAAGAGGATCAGAGGCTCAACTGGCAGGCAAGAAAGCAGCATGGTCTGCTGCAGGTAAATCCACCCAAGCATTATGAGCCCGGCGCTTCCAGCGCTGGGACTGGGCATATTTATGAGCCTGGTGCCACTGGCGCCAGGACTGGGTCCAAAAGGTCACAATTGGGACTGGTTGGCACTCGGAACCTGGGTTATGGATCTGCTTCCAAGGGAGTTGGGAAAACCCTGACCTTTTGGAAGCAGAGATCATGACAATCAAGTAGGGGATCAAGTCTGGTTATCCACCAAATATCTACCTATAAAAGGGCCACGCACATTCAACCCAAGATACCTTGGTCCCTATTCCATCACTACCATAGTAAACCCAGTAGCGGTCAAGTTGGACTTGCCCCCGCACATGAAGATACATCCGGTCTTCCACGTCTCTCTATTAAAACCTGTGCAACCTCAAACCCAACTAACCAAATCTCCAAAACCTATCCTAGTTGATGGAGAACTCGAGTTTGAAGTCAAAAGCATTCTGGACTCCAAGATCTCCAAATCTAAACTATTCTACCTAATTGACTGGAAAGGCTACGGCCCCCAAGAGAGATCCTGGGAACCTGCTGAATATGTCCACGCTCCTCGCCTAATCAAAAGATTTCACCGAACATTTCCTGACAAGCCAAAACCCCCGGAGAAGCCCGGTTTGGGAGGGGCCTTGAGGGGGGGTACTGTCATGATCTCTGCTTCCAAAAGGTCAAGGTTTTCCCAACTCCCTTGGAAGCAGATCCATAACCCAGGTTCCGAGTGCCAACCAGTCCCAATTGGGACCTTTTGGACCCAGTCCTGGCGCCAGTGGCACCAGGCTCATAAATATGCCCAGTCCCAGCGCTGGAAGCGCCGGGCTCATAATGCTTGGGTGGACTTACCTGCAGCAGACCATGCTGCTTACTTGCCTGCCAGTTGAGTCTCTGATCCTCTTCTGTTTGGAACTACTTTTCCTGTTGGGTGGGGCAGGAGCCACTCCCTAGATTCAGAACACTGGAACTCTTCTGGAAAGCAGGAACTCTTTTCTTACCTAGGCGTGGCTGTGGAAGGAGACACCTAAGCACTACAGGAGGCTATTTAAACCACACCCGATGGATGAATCTTGCTTTGCGTTATTCTGCATCCTCAGCAGCAGAACGCTCATCGTGTCTTCTGCATCTGATCCTGGGCCTAAGGAAAAAGGCTTACCATTCTGAATCCAGTCTTCAGCAACACCTATAAAGACAAGAAAGAACAGGTTAGCATTACGGTCTTCAGTGACAGCTCTTCACTTGCCTGGTCCATCGGCTGTCACCAACGCCTCGCGCTGCATTCCGGCAACTGAAAGACAAAGGCTTACCTACTCTTCGTGCGCTCCGGAGGTCTTCACACTGCATTCCGGCATCTGAAAGACAAAAGCTTACCAACTCTTCGCACGCTCCGGAGGCCTTCGGCTCTGCATCCCGCATCTGAAAGACAAAACAAGGTGCGTTTAAAGACATTGGGGAACTTTAATACTCACGTGCCATTACTCCTTTCCACATCTAATCCAGTGGGTATTCCGGCACCCTGCAGCCGCCCCGAACTTGTACCTGCAAAATAAAAAGACAGTTAGAGCGCATCGTGAAGCAGGCAACAAGCGCTTACTTACGTGCTTCCAGGCGCTTCTATTCATCACACGGGCTCCATCTTCAACTCACTTCAGCCCACCATCCGCCATCGCCGGAACCCTGCAAAACAAGAGACGATCATTACTAAAGACTTTAAAGACATTAGAATTACTCGAAACTTACCGTTCGTGCAGTAAACGACGGACAGCAGTCCTCTGAAGTCAAGAGGCCTGCTCCCCTTATCCAGTGAAGAAACTGGTTACAGCACCCTGCCTCGAGGCAGATGGAGAGCACGGCGTTCACTTACCTAAGGTGAGAGCGTTAACCTTTGGGGTTCTACAGGAGAAGAGAAAGGGAAGAAGAGAGAGACATTCAATAACCCAGTTCATTAATCCCACATTTTCTATCTGCAGACATCTTACCCTTCGAGCCAGACATACAGTGCACAGAGGTCCATCCCAAAGAGCCAGCCATGTGTTACACATCACCTTTGAAGATACGGTATACGCCCAGTCAAGACCGGCGCCTCTACGGGAATCAGGTGAGCGTTACACCCTGATAGGTTCCGTGAGGATGGCTCTAGCAACCCTTGGGGGTATCCTGTTCCACACGTAGGTTGAGATGGCCTTTGACAGTGATTTAAAGAATGAGTTTGGGACTGTTATTGGGAGGGCATGGAAGTAGTACAGCACCCTTGGGAGTATGTTCATTTTCACTGACTGGATCCTGCCCCACCAAGATAGTCGTAGCGGGCACCATCGATCTAGGTCCTTCTTTACCCGGGACAGAAGGTGGGGGTAATTACCATTATATATCCTGTCCACCTTGTGTGAGTGTCACCCCTAGGTACTTGATACCCTCCCCTGCTATTTTAAGACCTAGCATGCCCGCCTCTTTTTCCAGTGTCCCCTTCTCCCCAGCTAGCAATAGGATCTCTGATTTTTTTGTTTTGTTTTCCTGTTTATTCTTAAGCCTGATATTTCCCCAAATGCCTCCAATTCTTTTAAGGTTTGTGATAGGGATTTCCCGGGGTCTTCCAGGGCCATTAGCATATCATCTGTGTAAGCTATGACTTTGTGTTTGCCCGCCATCTCAATCCCCCTTACCCCTGCAGATTCCCTGATTTTAATTAGGAGGGGTTCCAGGAATATAGCATATAAGAGAGGGGAGAGGAGACACCCCCGTTTGGTTCCCCTTGATATCTCCACCCTATCCGTGACCTCCCCATTTATAGCTATTCTTATAGATGGGAACTTGTAGTTGGCTTTGACCATGTTTATGAATTGGTCTCCAAATCCCATATGTTTCAGTGTTTTGAAGAGAATGGGCCACTCGACCCGGTCAAAGGCCTTCTCGGCGTCTAATGAGAGCAATATTGCTGGTGTGTGGGTAATTCCTATTTTTTCTACCAGGTGGACTATTCTTCTTAAATTGTCATGAGTTTGCCTGCCGGGAATGAAGCCGGATTGATCTGTACTTCTTAGAGTCGGAAGAAGGGGTTAAAGTCTGGTGGCCAATACCCTGGTGTAGATCTTGGCGTCCAAATTTATCAGCACAATAGGGCGATATGATCTGGGGAGGTTGGGATCTTTACCTGGCTTGTGGAACACTAGGACTTTTGCCTCGTTCATGGAGGGAAATTTATCAGCGCAATAGGGTGATATGATCCGGGGAGGTTGGGATCTTTACCTGGCTTGTGGAACACTAGGACTTTTGCCTCGTTCATGGAGGGAGTTACATTTCTGCTGTCTTTAAATGTATTAAATAGCCTTGTCAGTATAGGAATGAGAGTGTCTGCGTATTTTTTTGAAGAAGGGGGCCATAAAGCCATCTGGGCCTGTTGCCTTGGAATTCGGGAGGCCTGCTATTGCCCTCTGGATTTCCTCTTCTGTGATCTGTGATTCCATCGCCTCTTTGTCTTCCTCAGAAATAGTCGGAATGGGGAGAGATTGTAGGAACCTGTCTTGTTTCTCTTCATCCGGGTGCTCCGTCGCATATAGATCTTTATAGAATGCCTTAAAGGCCTCCCCTATTTCCTTGGTTCGTGTTTGAGTCCCTCCACGTGCATCTTTGACATTCAGAATAGTCATTGATTTCTGCTTTTCGCGGAGTTGACTTGCTAGGTATCTGTCCGCCTTGTTGGCCTTGATGTAGTATTTTTGCTTTAGATAAAGAAGGGATTACTATGCCTTTTTGTTGCGGAGCATGTCTAGTTGTCCTTGCACATGTTTTAAAGCCTTCTTGAGGCTTCTAGTGGGGTGAGCGACCAGCTCCCCTTGAATGTCCGTTATCTTCTTTTCCAACGTTCTTTCCCAATCGTGCTTCTGCTTGTCCTTGGCGGCTTTCAGCGCTATCAAATGTCCCCGGATCACTGCCTTGAAGGCTTCCCTTACGGTCCAAAGCGGTACCTCCCCTGTATCATTTAGTTCGAAAGATTCTTTGATTTTGTCCCCTATTGCTTCTCCCATCACCTGGTCCGTAAGTAGATCTGTTGGCAACCTCCACCTCCACAGGCCTCCCCCCCCCTTTCAGGGGTCTGTATGTCCAGCCATAGCGGGGCATGGTCCGATATACCTATAGCGCCCGTTTCTATTCCTTGTATTTTTATTTTCCCCAATTTTAGTCCCACCAACACCCAGAAGTAATCTATTCTCGACATTGTGTTATGCACATGCGAGTAATATGTAAACCCACTTGCTAGACCCTTCAATTCCCTCCAGGCGTCACACAAAGCCAACTGGTCTGTTTAGATGGGGCTCCCTGACCGTGGGTGCCTCCCGCACTCCTATCCCATCTTGGTTGCCAGGCCATGTTCAGATCTCCTCCCATTAGTACCTCTCCTTTCGCGAATCCCTCTAGTTTCCCCAACGTGTCTCGGAGGAATCCGTCCTGCCCGGAGTTTGGTGCATATAATGCCGCCAGGGTAAGCTGGAATCCTCCTATTGAAGCATTCGCAATGCAAACATCCCATTCCTGTCCACCTGCGTTTCTGAAGGTTGCCACCAATCCCCCTTTTACTGCAATCATCACTCCCGCTCTTTTTTTCCCGGCATTCGTTTGCGCCCAGACCGTGTATCCTCTGAGGTTAACCTTCTTTCTATCCTTGGCTTTTATGTTTTTCCTGGAGGAGCAAAATGTCTGCCTTCTCCCTCCTTAGAGCCTCCACTTTTTTCCTCTTTACCGGCGAGTTCAACCCCCTCACATTAAGTGAAAGATTCTGAGCTTCCCCATCTCGTCTAGTCTATAGCAGCCGCTAGTAATCCAGCTTTTGTGGTCCCCTCACTCTTCTGGATTCCCCCTTCCCAGTCTCCTCCCCCACCCCCTCTAACCGCCCTCCAACTGTTAACATAACTCAATTTTGGTCCAGAGGAGGGCCCAGGCACCTGATGTTACTTGGGCGTTGCGCCTATCGCTCCTTGCCCTCAAATGATTCGGTATGAACTTTGCAGGGAGTCCTAAACCCCGCATTTTCCTTGGACCTGGATACTTGTCCCTTCCTGGTCCCCCGCTAGGCCGCTATACTTTTGGTATTCCGAGGTTCCTCAACAATTTTCTCTCCAGCCATCTCTACTTGGAGGTTAAATCTATTTTTGTCTGGGTTTCTCCTCTAGTCCTCTGCCGCTGCCCAGCATTCCCCCTCCCGCTTTGTTTCTTTTTTTGCCGCACTACTTCCCATCCTCTCGGCCTCTTATGCAATTCTCCCTTAGGCCTGACACCCCTCAGGGCTGCCTCTTCTATTTGTAGGTCTATTATATGGAGTCCTTCCTCACATGTGGTCACTCGTCTCTGTTTTCCTTCCCACTCGAACAGTGGACCAAATGGGAACGTCCATTTTTATGTAATCTCTTTCGCCACCAGCTCCCTCACCAGTGGGGCCATCTCTCTCCTTTTTAAGAGTGTCGCTGAAGCCAGATCCTGCTATAACTGTATTTCCACCCCGTTCATCCTTATGTGGTCTAAGTGCTGCGCACTTCTTAGAATCTGCTCCTTTTGTTGATATGATGAAAGGGCCGCTAGTACATCCCTTGGTCTTTCCCCTGGGGCGCCTGTTCTTTTCGGGCCCACCATGTGAACTCGGTGGATCCCAATGCTATCCTTTTCTTGCGCCTCTATAATATCTCTGAATACTTCTTGAACCGCACTTTTGAGGTCTTTGTCTAGCACCGACCTCTGGCATCCACTTGATGCGGATATTGGATCTACGGGAGCGGTTTTCCAGGTCTTCACAGTGGTTTTCTAGGTTATGGGTTAACCAAACCAAATGTTCCTGCGTTTCACTGTTCTGTCTTGCTTCGTCTTCTACGTTTTGCACAATTCTCTCTATGGTATCTGTCCTTTCTTCCAGCTTGGCCACGTCTATTTTTAGTTCTTGGACTACCTGCTTCATTTCATTCCTCATTGAAGTAAATTGGTCCTGCACAGTAGCCATAAACTTGTCCTGCAGCTCTACAAACCAGGCATGCATGTCGTCCTTTGTCGGGGGAAGGGTGCACTGGTTGGGGGGGGGGCACTGTCTGCTGTAGATTCCTCCAGATGCCTGTCTTTTGCTATTGCTGAGGCATCTGAAGACGCATATTGACCCGCGCCCCCTTTCCTCTTCGCCCTTGACATCGCGTCCCTGTTATGGCTGTCCTGCGATGCCTCTGAGGGGTCTGTGAAGGGGCTGCTGTGATGTCTCCACAGTATATTCACGGGGTATATGGTTGTGTTTCGCCTCCCTCCAGGTACTTGTAGGGGCGGCCACTGGGCAGTAGGGGGTGGGTCAGCGATATTGTGGGGCGAGTATGGTATCTCTCCTGTTCCCTCCTTGGATGCGCTACCTGTCCATTGGTAGCACTCCTCCCCCCCCCCAGGGGTTGCACTCCTCCTCTGTGGTTGGCCGCTGCACCCCAATCTAATGCGGTGTCCAGCTTATTGTGCGCCCCTCCGGACCCTTATGAAGTGGGGATAGTGGGGGTGCCAATGCGGCCTTAGTCTGAGTTCTTTTTTTTTCGTCCTTGACTGGTGCTCCCGTTTGTCGTGATTGGGACCGCTGGTCTCCTTTGTACTCCCAGGCCCTGTGTGTCATGCCGGAGTCAACCGTGAAGTGTGCTGGTGGGAGCTTCCCAGGTGCCTTGTGTGAGCAGATGCCCCCTGCGTGTGAGTCACTGTGGAGATCCGCTAGGGCCCACCTGGATCCCAGCGCCTCTCCGCCTGTCCGTGTGCCACGCTTCTCCGATTCTTTCAGGGGGGGTGGCCGCCCACGCCCAGCCTCTGCTGTGCATTCTCCTCCCCGTCGGTGCCTGGATTGAGTTTCTGAGGCTGGGGCGTGGAGTCCCCTGACCCCGGAGAGACTTTTACTTCTCCCGCGGGAGGGAGTCGGGTGGTCCCCCGCCTAAGGGCACGCCGTTCGTTCCTCTGGCACAGGGCTGCTCCTCTGAGTTGTGCTGGGTTCACCCTCAGTGGGGGAGGGGCACCTGCGTCCTTTGGCAGCTGCGTGTCCCCTGGGGGTTTTTCTGGGCGATTTTTTTTTTTTATTTTTTTTATTTTTTTTTTTTTTAATTTATTTCTCCTGTGCCTGCTACTTCACTGGGGCTTCGGCTGCCTTTCCGGTGCTAAAAACGCTCGGAATTCACTTTAATTGTGCTTTAATGTTGGCGGCCCGGCGGGAGTGTGGTCAGACGCGACTTCCACTCCCGGTGGCCATCTTGGAAATGTCTTGCCATTTACTTTTACACGTATCAGCATCAGTGATACCAGATGAAAAGGAGTAGGAACCCTGATTTTGCTGCGCTGGAAGACTAAACATATGTACATCCTCTCTTCCAAACGCTCGTTTAGACACTGGGATAGATGGTCCCAAAGAGAATCTCATCCTCTTTCCTACTTCAGCCTCTATAGCAGGTCCCAGTATTGAGCAATCATTCAGTCCACCAAGTGTGGTTTTTAAACTTCCATTTGTATCAACCTTTTTACTCAACCACTCTTCATCCTCAGCATCTATCTTGTTTGTAATATCCGTAATGGTAAGGTCATTAACTTCCTTTACATTATACTTAATAGGGTAGGATTCAAGAATTCTAGGTACCCTTCCCTTTTGCTTCTCATCTTTACAGACAGTAGAGGTTCCTTCACCCTAATCATTCACACACGCGGACTGGGGTATCGAAACCGGGCTGGATTCATTACATTCAAAATTGACAACATCACCCTGTGAGGCTGTCTGATTCCCCAAGTCTTCGTTTAGGGACATTTCATTCAACATCTCCACACTAGTCCTAGCTGGACCATGTGCTACCGTAAGCTTTCTTCCACTTCTTAGACCATTCACCATATTGACGGACATAACACCGAATGTGTCAAATATCAGGAAAGAAAGTAATATCTACACCAAAAAGTATTGGGAATTTTTGAGACAGTCGTATCACTTAATTAAACTCGGAGGTTCCCAAAGTACTATCAGTACGGAAACAGAGACTCCAGTTTATGCTTACTCAAATCAAGAAATATCACATAATGGAGCCTTCAACTCAATTCAAAGAAATAAGGATCATAATATTGTACATATAAGCATTATAATAACATAATGCTTACTCAAAGGCAGGCACCGCACCCGCGCACCGCCAAACAGCCCAACAGCCACTTGCAATGGCACTTCCGATGCGCGTGCTCCCCACTAGTTGGAGAAACTGAGGATTGGACGTTGGCGGGCAGGTGGGCGGGGCCACAAAGGGGAAAGCTGCAGGTAGGAAAAACAAATTTAGGTGAGACACGTGAGGGATATAGATTAAGCACCACGAACCGTGGTGAAAACCGCTGGTCAGAGTAAAACAAAACCAATGTTTTACAAAACCAATGTCAAATGAAAGTTCAATTACTTGGGTATTGTAGTTGGAATGTTCTCAATCCAAAGCCGTGTTACGGCAAAAGCAAGAGTGTCACTTCAGCTTGCAGACGACGTGTTAGCTCGAACAACAAAGAAGAGCCAGCTCCGGCAGTATAGATGCAGCCCAACAGCCACTTGCAATGGCACTTCCGATTCGTGCGCTCCGCACTAGTTGTAGAAACTGAGGATTGGACATTGGCAGGCAGGTGGACGGGGCCACAAGGGGGAAAGTTAGGTATTGTAGTTGGAATGTCTTCAATTCAAAGCTGTGTTACGGCAAAAGCAAGAAAGTCACTTCAGCTTGCAGACGACGTGTTAGCTCGAACAACAAAGAAGAGCCAGCTCCGGCAGTATAGATGCAGCCCAACAGCCACTTGCAATGGCACTTCCGATTCGTGCGCTCCGCACTAGTTGTAGAAACTGAGGATTGGACATTGGCAGGCAGGTGGACGGGGCCACAAGGGGGAAAGTTAGGTATTGTAGTTGGAATGTCTTCAATTCAAAGCTGTGTTACGGCAAAAGCAAGAAAGTCACTTCAGCTTGCAGACGACATGTTAGCTCGAACAACAAAGAAGAGCCAGCTCCGGCAGCATAGATGCAGTCCAACAACCACTTGCAATGGCACTTCCTAATGAGTACATTTCAAGGATGTTCTTGGGGAAAGATCCTCGATGTTTGGCTAATGTGTTTGCAAGGTTGCATCCACACACCCTCGGATGATGAGTGCATGAATTTCCTCTTCTGATTTTGCTAGGTGTTTTGCTGTCTTGAAAGTGGTCATGCTATCGCTGATGTGCTTGGCCACTTGTATGCCAGGCTTCACAGTAGCAGACTCCTTACTACCACTTGTTCACCAAGCACTATTCAGTGATCGATAGTCTACAGAAAAAAGGCTCTATTTTTACTCTATTTTTGATGTTGGCAATCCCATTCGCTCATGCAGGCTTAGCCACGAACCATGTTTAGCTCCACACTTCACACCACACACAATCTGGTTCATGGTCTTACCATCACATTTTTGCATCGAAGGACATTTCCATCGAATTTTTTGCAACGGAAAAATGTGCATCGAAAGCATTTTGAGGGGTTGTTGGGGGGGGGTCCCTTTACCACTCAAAAATAAACATTTGATGCATATTTTTTCGTTGCAAAACTCTTCATGCAAAAAAATGTGATGGAAAAGAATTAGATGCAAAGACCTGTTACCACACAATCTCACCCGTAATGCGTATTATTTCTAATACATTGCTTCTCTTGTGTTTAACGGCATGCGGGTTTAGCCAGATAAAACAGATTTGTATTAGTTCAACAACATCATTAGTCCTAGTCCTCAATATCGCTTTGATCTGCGATGCCAGTGTTCCTTGCTTTGATCTTACTGGCAGATGCTGAGCTATTCGCATTAATTGTCACAAGTCAAAAGGTTCTGATAGAAACATGCATAGATGCTGAGTTTTTGGATTGGCTTTCACATTCCCACTTATCTGGGTTTTCATATTTAACATATCAGCCTTCCGAAGTCCCACATTTAGCTTTCAGTGAGAGCAAAGCAAAGGGTTCGGGTAGGGCAGTGCCCTCCCCCCTGCCCCACACTCCCCGTGTATGGGCATAGTCTCTTTATTTGTAACTCTCCAAACGTAATCTCATCAGAGTCCCGGCAGGCCAAGTACTTATCTTGCATACCTGTTCATGCAAGTGTTTAATCTGGTCAGGCGTGGGCCTGCGGTTCTATGTGATTTTATTAGAAACATTTTCAGAAAGGTAATTTATAACGAAGCAATAATATCGAAAAAAAATCCTGTTTCCCAATGTTTTCTTACCCCACCCCGTCCCCACCCATTTTAGCCCCCTAATATATGTATTTTTTTTATTCAATGTTTTCTATGTTATTGTTTCGTTATAAATTACATCTCTGAAAATGTTTTCAATAAAATCATTGGATAGCTGGCTCCGCACATGAGCCCAAGGAGTTGCATTGTTGCTTCAGAGCAATACGTCCGTCTCAGATCGAAGTCTTCAGCATGCGCGTTTGTGCATGTGCTCTCCCTGTGCATTTGCAGGTGTTCTGGGGTTTAAGTTCAGCTTGCCGGTCTTCTGGGAACTGTAGATCCTGGTTTCATTTTTGGGCTTTCTGCATTCCCTGGGTTGAGCAGTGGTCTGCAGGCATAAGTGCCTTCAGAATAAGCACAAGGCTACTTTAGTTGACCACTTGTGATCTCAATGGGAACCTTTGTTACTTGTTTGGTGTTTTGGAGCCAAGGGCTAGCACTACTACTCCCCTCCCAACTCCACCTTGGTCTGTGATGGTACTTTCCCTCTCGCAGAAGGGTTGGTATCTCCGTTTCTCAGGTTAATTTCTGTGGAAGGTGCATACTAGCTGAGGATCTTTGATGTTTGCTACTGGCTCCCAAGATCTTTCTTCGGGTCCATATCTCATCCAGTTTATTAGGTACCGAAGAGGACCCTGTCTGTATCGGCAAGTCAGTATTGCTCTAACTTCATACTCTGGGTATCCTTTTAGTAGTACCGGTGGGGGCCTTTGTGTACAAAACTGGGTAGGGACCTGCTTCAGTAAGGCAATAGGATATACCTGATGGATCTTCATTTGAGGAAGTAGTGTGCAGTTATTGTAAGGGGGCCTATTCAATTAATTAGTAATTTTTTTGGGCCCTCCCGGCTGTATATTTTGGTAGACAGCCATGTCCTGTCACCTAATTTATGATTATCTACCTGTTCTCTGTGCCTATCTACATGTCTCATATATTTCACTTTTGCTTGTCTGAGGTTGCCTTGGGCCTGTGGTAAACCTTGTTTGAACTGGCCCAATCTTGGTTTGATAGAGGGCAAAACTGAGAACACCTCAACAGAAATGGATAGGATGCAAGAGTGTAAACCATACGTGTAAAAAAAAAAATAACTTTTTAAGGATATGTGTACTGTGTTACTGTACAACAGTTTGTCAACGCCGGACAAGCCCACTCAGAAGGAGTCAGTACTGTGGTCAAAACATTGTAAGTATTGCTCTAGACCCTGAATTGCATAGTCTATTTGGCCATCCGTTTGAGGGTGGTATATTGTTGATAATCTTATGCCCATTCACAGAAGGCCCACTAAGATTTGGAGATAAACGTTGGGCCTTGCTCTGAGATAACTGCAGTGGGATTCTGTGCAGGCGAACACCGTTCTTTAAGAAAAGATCTGCCAAGTCTCCAGCAGTGGGATTTCCCTTACAGGTACAAAATGGGCTATCTTTTTCTATTATGACTAGTAACATTGCGTAAACCTATACATGGGTTATCTACGCTATCATATCTCGAGTGATGGGTTGCCGGGTGCGGGCAGTGCTGGTATTCCAGTTTTTAGATGACCTGCTGGTTTCCTGAGTGTTTGCGGTGTGTCTAGCACAGTACTCGCAGCCTTCTATTTTTTCTTTTTTAAATTTCTTTATTATTTTCTTAACAATACAACAAACAAGTCAAAATAACTCATCCCTCCCTCCCAACTTTCCAAGACCGTGCGGTACTGCGCCGCAAACTGTGCGCCCCAAAGGTTCTCATGGGCTATTCGTGTCCTCATAGGAGGAACTATGCACCTTCGGGCAGAACAGAGTCACTGTGAGTGCCACCCTTTGGAGAAGGTCATTAGAAGTGTCTGTTTTTTGTTGGCGTTGGACGGTCTCCCATGCCCCTGTTTCGGCAGCCGACCATCTCCGAAGGTCTTCCCACCATAGTGTTACGCTTGGGGCTTTGGGGCTTTTCCAGCCCATGGTGATGTGTCTTTAAGCAAAGATGTACATTAGGTCCTTGAGTTTATTTAAAGGCTTGTTCTTTTTGTTTCTAGGGTATCTCCCCAGGATGCATGCTTTAGGTGTCTGTACCTCTAAGGTGATGTCCGCCTCGGCAACCTTGGCTTTGATTTGTATCCAAAAGGTTTGTATTGCAGGGCATCCCCAGAACATGTGGGCCATCCCAGCACAGGGTTCATAGCATTTGGGGCACACCTTGGTTCCAGCGCCACTGAACCTGGAGATGATGTCTGGGGTGAGATGCTCTATTGGTTATATAGAATTGTATAAGCTGTAGCCGGGCATTGCTGGTTATTGTTTTTATGGTAGTGCATTATGGCTTCCCATTCTGTGTCTTCAAACTGCAGGTTGAGTTCCTGTTCCCAATTCTCCTTGCGCTTGAGATCATGCTGGGTGATGCAGTCGAGCAGTGTTCCATAGATTCTGGAGGTTTCGTGGCCCCCCTCTGCGCTGCTCAGCAAGCTCTCGATGCTCTCATAATCTGTGTCGAGGTTCTCTGTTGTGGGCCAGCGGCCTGCTAGTTTCTTTACTACAGTGTTGTGCAGTAGGAACTGTCCTGTTGGTATCCCCAAGGACTCCTGTAGCTCTGGTCATCCACCAGATCTCCTAAGGTAGCAACGCCAAATGACTCCCATATGTCTCTGATCGTCTTTTGGTCTGCTGGCCTGGTTGACATGATTGCCGCGATCGAGATCTGTGGAGAGTAGCGGTCAGACAATTTAACAGTTTTGCAGGCTCGTTTCCACATCTGGGTTCCAAGTTCAATTAGGTGTGTGTATTGTTGTTTTGTTCCGGGTGCGCTCCAAAGCAGATCCCTAAGTAGCATTTGGGGGATTGCGGGCTGCAGTAGGCGAGTGTCAGATGAGGCGTCATCAGCCATCCACTGGATCACATGTTTCAATTGGCCAGCCAAATAGTAGAGTTCAAAATTGGGGACCTTGAGGCCACCTTTGTCGTAAGGTCTTTGCAGTGTTTCCAAGGCGATTCTGTGAGTTTCCATCTTGCCACAGGAATTTCCTGCAGAGCTTATTCAGGTCCTTAAAGAAATGTTGCGGGATATTGTATGGGACATTGGTGAAAAAATATAGAAGTCTAGGTAGTGCAACCATTTTGAGGAGACTTGCTCTGCCTGTGACCGAGAGCGGTAGTTTGCTCCAAAAGTCCATTGATTTCTCCAAGCCTTCTTTTGCTCTTACTGTATTCAACGCTTGTTCCGTCTTGGGGTCTCGTTGAATTGTGATGCCTAGGTATTTGAAAGAGATGGGTTCCCATTTGAGGTCTAGCGTTGGGAGGTTTTCAGCGCTGGACTTGCTGAGGGCAGCCAGGGGTACAGGCAAGATTTATTGTGGTTGATCTGAATCCCAGTATACCTATAAAATCCCTCCAAAGTCTTCAATATGTAGGGTAATATGTGTACTGGGTCCTTAAGGTATGTCATCAGCATACATAGAGACTAAGTGAGTTACCCCGTCTATTACTATGCCTCCATCTCCGTACTCCTGTCTGAGGTATGCTGCTACTGGTTCGATAGCTATGATGTATAACATGGGGGATAGGGCGAGTGCCCCGGAATAGACTCCATTTGTCAGAGAAGGTGTTGTTGGTGCGCACTCTGGCAGCGGGGTTGGTGTAGGTGAGCATAACCCATTTAATGAAGCTTGGCCCTATTTCCATCTTGATCAAAGTGGCATGAAGCCATTTCCACCAGACCAAATGAAATGCTTTAGAGGCGTCTAAGGACTCCACTGCACTCTCTTCCAGTCTGCTTTCTGTACTGTGTATGACATGGTGCAGCTTACGTACATTTTCGGTAATGGATCGACCAGGCACATATCCGGTCTGGTCATGATGGATTAGGAGTGGGATGGCTTTACGCAGCCTCATTGCCAACAGTGCTGTCAGGATCTTGTTATCCACATTTAGCAAGGACAAGGGCCTGTATGAGCCGCACTCCGTACTGTCTTTGTTGGGTTTTAGTAATGCGATGATGACGGCTTCCCTCATGGTGTCCGGGAGGTGGCCTAATTCATATGCCTCATTAAATACTTTGGATAATGGTGGGGCGAGTATATCTTCGTAAGTCTTATAGAACTCTCCTGGGAGTCCATCTGGTCCTGGTGCTTTCCCGGAGGGCAGTGATCTAATGACGGTCATGACCTCCTCGGGGCTGATGGGTCCCTTAAGGGTCTCTGCTAGTTGTGCATCCAGGTGTGGTAGTCTGATGATGTCTAAAACATCATCAATATCGGTGTCAGTTGGCGGTGAGGGGTCGGTGTAGAGTGCCTGGTAGTACTCTGTGAATGCCAGGTTAATTCCAGCTTGCATATGTGCTTCCTGGCCGCCTGCGCCTTGGATCAGGCAGATAGGCTTTCTGGGGGTTTCGCGCTTGTAAAGCCATGCTAGTAGCTTTCCGGGCTTATCGCCTAGGGCATGGGTCCTTTTTATGTGTTTCTCATAGCTAAGTTTCCCTAGTGACTCCCAGTGTGTCAGGCAAGCCTGTTTTAGTTCTACTGTTCTATTTATGTGGCATGGGTCCGAAGAGGCTAAGGTTTCCAGTTCCTTCAGCTCTTCTCCGGCACGTGCTAGCAATGCCGTGATTGATCTTTGGGCCCCCCCGTTAGCAGTAATCATTTCTCCTCTTATCACCACTTTGAATGCCTCCCATACCGTGCTGATGTTTTGGACACTATCTATATTTGTCTGCCAATAATCTATTGTGCCTTGCCTAATTTGATCGCAAAAAGCTTTGTCCAACAGCGCTTCCCCTCTGAGTCTCCATGTGGGCATAGGGGGTCTGGGCGCAGTAATTGTCCACGTGTAGGTCAGGGGGAAGTGGTCCAAGAGCACTCTGGCCAGGTATTGTGTGTCTTCGAATGCGTCTAGGTGTTCCTTGCTCACAAAAATGCTATCAATTCTAGTGTGTACGGCGTGAGGGGGTGAGTAAAAGGAGTAGGTTCTACTTTCTGCGTGCTGGTTACGCCATAGGTCTTTCAGTGCATATTGCTGTGTGAGGGCGTTCAGTATTTTGGCGGGGGGGATGGCCGGACATGCTTACTGTCAGATCTGATTAATATGCCATTTCTTCATGGGCTCAGCCGGGTGTACAACGAGCGGAAGAAGACAGTGGCGTCGTGGTTAGGGGCATAAGTGTTCACCAAGCAAAGTTCCCTGTATGAAGGCCATTCTACCTTTATCTGTTTTGGTGTGGATCAAGATTGATGGGGGGTAGAAGGGGCAATCCAGATTAGGACTCCTCCGGCGTAATTGGAGTATGTTGTGCCTATTAAGGTTCCTCTCCATACTTTGGCCAGCGCTGACCACTTTTGTGCATTTAGGTGGGTCTCTTGCAGAAGGGCGATTCCTATTTTGTGGCGTTTCATGAAGGTATGGATTCGGTGTTGCTTAAGATTGCTGTTCAAGCCTCTAACATTCCATGATATCATTGAAATGTTGTTAGCCATGAGCGTCGTGTGGCTGCGAACAGGTGGGTGGCCTACTAGGTGGCTCGATCTTCTGGTCTAGTGGTCTACGGTGCAGTGAGTGGTCTTGGTGTTCCCTTTGTGTAACTCTGAACGGGATCCTAACGTGTGGGTTCCCTTCCCCATTAACTATAAACTTTGAACTCCCTAACAACAAAAGAGTCTAATGGGGTTGCCCCCAATCTGACTATCCCGTTTCCGCTCCATTCAACCTAGGTCTACTGGTGCCCTACGGGCGGGTTAACTACCCAAACTAGTTCAGGGGTATGAGAAAGGCTGCTTCAGTGGGTGTCGTTATCTGAGCAGGTCGTGTTCAGTATAGCTCCAGTGAACTCAATATTGCCGCATTATGTGCGTGGTGCAGTGTTTTCCTTGCACTCTGGTTAGGGCGTTGTGGGTGGTAGCTAGGGCACCACTTGCCACGATCGCCGTTGCCTCACTTCAACGTCGGGAATCTGTTCCTTGTCCATCCATTCGTAGATTTCAGCAGGTGTGTCGAATAAGTAAGCTTTGGTGTTGGAGAGGACTTTCAACCAAGCTAGGTATAGAAGCATGTACCACGGCGCCTGTATTTTTCAATCAGACTTTGGTGTGGATAAATTTGGCTCTGCTCCTTTGGAACTGGAGGGTATAGTCTGGGTAGATGGCGATTTTCGCAGAGTCCCTTTGTATGCAGCCGCCCGATCTTGAAAAGGCTTGGATTGTTTCTCTGTCCCTGTAATTTAGCACTTTGGCTATTATCGGCCTGGGCAGCCTTTTGGTGAGGGATCGGTGGGCCCTCTCAATAGTGAAGCCTTGCAACAGTTTCCCGGCTCCTATTTCTTGGAGTAGGAGGTCTTTCATGTAATTAGTTGTCATTTCCCTCAATTCCCTGTGGTAAGCCTATGATTCTGATGTTGTTTTCGGCGCGCGCGCCCCTCTGCCTCATCTACCATGTCTTCGAGGTTTTTTACCTTTTGAACTAGAATGTCCACCTCCTTCAGAAGCTGCGTTTTTGCCTCCGAGTTCGCCTTCACTTGGGTCTCCAGCACCTCTGTTCTGCCTGCTGTGGATCGTACATCTTGGCGTAGCAAATTTAAGTCAATAGCAACGGTGTCGATTTTGCTTTCCATTGTCTTTTGTAGTTTCGTGATGGCCTCCAAAAGCTGAGAGTTGGCTGGTTCGTGAGACGGCACCCGAAGCGGTCGTGAAGGTGGAAGTAGCCTCTGGCTTAGCGGCATCTTTGGCCGCGTAGGTCTCCATGGTCGTTTGCTTGTGTTTATTTCTGCCCCCTTTAGTAGCCATCCCTTCGCTTGCAGGTAGGCCTGCAGGATCTTCCTGACGGCTGCCCATGTAGTTCCCATGGTGATCGGCTTAGCAGTGGTGTTGTGGTGCTCGTTTTGGGTTTGGCGAGCTCTCGGTTATCTGGTGCTGTTGTGCCGGGGTCAGGCGAGCTGCATTTCCCAGGGTGTGGGTATAGTAGAAGTTGTCCAGTGCTTAGTGGGCCCACTGGATCGTGGTCGCCGGCAAGGGGATGCTGAGCGCCTCCCTGTGCTGTGCAGGGGAGTCGAGGGTGGCGGGCGGAGAGCGCCGCTTTACCGCCAAGCTGGGGGTGTCATGGCAGCCCAGCCCTCCTTCCGCATGCCCAGCCGATGTGGATTGAAGTGGGTCAAGCTCCGCGTGTGGGCCCGGGAGACTGAGTACTCTGCGCAGGGGTTAATGGAGCAGGCAGGGGGGGGCGCCGCTCTTGTACAGTTCTATGATGAATAGGTGCCCCGGCCCCCTCACCTCCCGCTCCTTACCTCGCGTCCCTGGGTTTTCTTGGCTGGGATCTTGGGATCTTGATGCGGCGGTGTCAGTCAGTGGCCGCTCTCCGACTCCCTGTTATACTTATGCTCGTCCCACGAGCGTGACGTGGACGGGGTCCACCCGCTCTGCTAGTAGCTGCGGCAAGGCAAGCTGCTTCCACTCCTCTGTTGGTTCAGCAGCACTCGACCCTCCCTCTCGCTCCTATCTTATGGGTCCTCGCTTGTGGAGAGCTCTGGCACACGGATCCGGGTCTGCAGTTCGCCGATTCACTCTCCTTCCTGCTGTTTGGTGTGCACTGCCCTGACGCTCGCTGCCCTGCACCGGCGGCTTTTAAGTGACAGCGGGTTATGCCGGACTTGCACCTCCGTCAATCCTGGTTGCAGGGCCTGGCTGGCAGTGTGTTTATACGGCGGGCGCCATTTTCCCAGAGTTCGCCTTGCCTCGGTCCTCTGTGTGTCGTCTCAGTGGGGGTTTGCAGCCACCTGAAACTTCAGGCGAAGGTATAGCCAGCTATCATCTACACGTGGGGTGATTTGCAGGAGAATTTAGTCAAGCAAAGTTATAGATTTACGGCAGAATGTTGGACGCATCGACGGAGCTGTCTGAAACACGTCTTCCTCACATGGCGGTTAGCCATGCCCCCACTCGCAGCCTTCTATGTAGCTCTGGACCTCTTTATTTTTTCTGGCCACCAGAAGTATCTTTTGACCAGATCCAAAATCACCAGTAGATGGCTTGCCTTTGCTGTGTGGTTGTACGGAGCTCCACCATTGCTCCCAGGAAGGGTAGGCAGGACATCAACAGTTACTGACCAAATATTTTCACACGTGGCACTATGGATTGACCATTGAAGAATTTGTGCTACTTGCTTCTGGGTATCTAGACAGAATGTTGGGCTTCGAGTTTGCCACTCCTAAACAGTATGTCACAAAGTAGTTAGTCGCTGAGTTTGACATTAACCAATGTAATTGCCTGGGACTCAGAGTTCTTGCAAACTTCAGGAATGAAAGTGTCCAGTAATCCGCCAAAACTGTGATGAAATGTTGTGCTCTGACCAAATACTGCTCCCACTCCTTGAAACATACTTTGATTGCTATTAGTTCCTGTTCCTGCTTGGCAATGGTGTAGTTCGGCTATGCTGGGTTTGACATCTGGGAACAATAAGCTACTGGGTGCATCATATTGTACTTGATTCCCTATGAAATACTATTGCCCTGATTGCATAGTTAGAGGCATCGGTCTCAACAGTTCAGAAGGGTCAGACTGAAGGGAGACAGCTGCTCTGGCAAAAGCAATTTTCAGTGCCTGGAATATTTGCTCAGCTTCCTGGTCCCAAATTAATGCCTCTCTTCTTTAGCGGACATGTAATGGGCAAAACCAACTCGGGTATGCTGTTGATAAAACGCAGATTCAAATTTGCAAAGCCTAAGAAAGATTACACTTCTTTTGCAATTGATAGCTGATCCAGTATTTCGTGGATCTTTTTTTGGTCCACATGGATCCCTGCAGGAGACAATATGACTCAAGTAATTAAATCCCTGTGTGGTGAAACATACACTTTGCATGTTTAGTGTAAAGCTTTTGCTCTCATATGCATTGGAGGGCCACCTGTAGGTGCTGTTGATGCTCTTGTTCACTTTTTCACTATATCAAGATGTTGACAATGTATGCAGTCGCAATCACATCCAGTTAACCCCCTTAAAAACCTCAATCAGGAAATGCTGGAAAGCAGCTGGTACGTTGCAGAGATGGTATGGCGAGATGGTATGGCATGACTTGGTGTTCATACAGCATATTCTAAATGCTGTCTTCAATTTCATCCACTCTTACAGATTATATGTTCCTCTCAGGTCAAGTTTTGTGTAGATGATAGTCACAGGACTGGTCTGATATCAGTGGCAAGGGGTATTAGTTCTTAATGGTAATCAATGCACATATGGAGGTCCCCCGTCTTCTTGGTGACAAAGAATAAAGGTGATGTGACTGGTGGCGTCGAGTGACCCTAGACACAGCGGAGCTCGAGCATTTTCCTGAGGGTTTCCCTTTGGTTTACTTTTGCATTTTCGGATGTCGTACCCTGATTTGCTGCAATACCAGAGCAATTTCTCCTTGTCTTTTCTTCTTATCACAGGGCCTCCCAATCATTCCCACTTTGCATTGACTCTGGTTCTTTGGGTTTATCCCCAGTCTTTGGTCTTGGCTGATTCACTTGTACCAGGAATGGGTGCCCCTCCCACCTTCATCTCTACATCTTACGCTTGGTCAAGCAGTGGTCTAACCTGAGTAGCAAGCCCATTAGAGTCATACACATCTCTGCTTGTGTGTCCCCTTGGGCCACAAGGTCCTTCAAATCCTCCCAGATAGCCCCTTATGAAACAGAGCTCTGGAGACAGTGAGCTTCTGGGGGAAGGAGAGGAAAGAAAGAATACTACTGAGGAGGTTCAGCTGGTAGTGTGACTTCTTAGAGACGTCAGAGATGTGATGAGAGAAGGAGAGTGTGGAGTCGGAGATGACCCAAGGTTTCTGGGCTCACAGGTGGGAACAGGAAGAGGGCCAAGAGAGGCCGGCCAGAGAGCGACGGGAAAGGAGGGAGCAGGTATGCCGATGAGGAGAGTCTCATTCTTACTGGCATTAAGTAAGAGATCATTGGAGGCGCACCACTCCTGGATAGCAGGCAGTCAGATTTGAGTGAGGAAGAAGTGGCAGAAGGGAGCCTGAAAATGAGTTGAGTATCATCCGCATAGCACTGAAAGTTGGGGCAAAGAGTGGCAATGCGGTGGGCAAGAAGTGCAAGGTATTGAACAGCCAGGGAGAGAGGCTAGATCCCTGGGGGACACCACAGGCAGAGCTAGAGATGGAGGAGAGGAAGGACCCAAGTTGGACCTGGGAGGGTCGATCGGTCAGAAAAGAGGTCAGCCAAACCAGGGCCTCATCGCTGATACCCAATTTATCACCGAGACGGTTGAGCAGAATGGCATGGTTCACTGTGTCAAAGGCTGAAGAAAGATCAGGTACGATGAGGACACAGGGGGTGTTGGAATCAAGGTTGGAGAGCAGGTCTACATGGATGTTCAGGAGAGCAGTTTATGTGCTTCTGGCAGCTCTTAAGCCAGACAGTGGTCATGGAGACAACCAACAGATTCAGTATGATGATTAAACTGGGAGATGGCCGCCTTTTCGAGCAGTTTTCCCAACAAAGAAATGATGTAGATAGGGTGATAGTTAGCTGGGCAGGATGGGTCGGCAGAGGGTTTCTTAAGAAGAGGGGGCACAAGGGAGTGCTTTGGGTGAAGGGAAGACCACAGTGGCAAAGGAGTGGTTGTAGAAGTCAGCCAGAGTAAGGGCCAAGGTTTTTGATTGATTATAATAAACAACTTACAGCACATTTGCTTGCTCTATGGTGGATGTGTTCTCTTGTCAGTCATATACTGAATGTGAAACTTTAGCATTAAAATATGCAATATTGTCATTTTAAAACAAAGAACTCCCTTTTCCATATAGATAGGCTTGACCATTTTATTCAGTGGCATGCAATTCTCCCATGAATTGTGATCGTCACCTTTTTGAGAGATTCCATTTGATTACTGATCAAGGTCATCACTTGCTCTCCATGGACAGGAATACTTTTTATCACAGTTCACTGTTAACGGCAGTAATGATCAAGTAGTAGCTTTCATACCTACTTTATCTCAGCCTCAATTTTCCATGTATGTCATTTCATGATTGTTCGGCCATAAAGTTACCGCCTGACCATATGTTCGTATTATCATTAAAATTGTGCCAGTACCTTTGCTTCTGATCTCCTAACCTGCCAATTCATTGTGGTATAACACATTGAAAAACCTTATGCATTCTGTACGACTTGTTTCGACTTCAGGTTCATACAAGGAATGTTTACGAGCACACTATTATTGCTATCAGTTATTGTTTTTATAATCATTATTACACAAGATCTTCATGTAGACCAATGCCCCCCCCACATATCTCTTGCTTATCTCTGTACTTACATTTGATGCCCCCAAACGCCTACGAAGGAATTAATTATTTTTATTTTATTTTTTATTTTTTATTTTACTTGTAACATATAGTTTAAATACAAACTCTAATTACAACACAAATCCTTATAAACACTTTATCTCCAAAACATATTTAAGGGGAAAGCCCATCAGTAGAATAAACGAAAAGCAGAGAGAAAGAGGAACAAGAAAATGAAGAGTAGAAGAAAAAGAGATCAACAACAAGACCTTTCAACAGAAAAAAAATCCGCTTTCCGAATAACATTTCAATAGCTTAACCAAGCAGACCAAACCAGTCTGCAAAGTTCAGTCCAGAGCCTGTTCACTCTTTTTACAATTAGTTTGAAAACTGTGGTGAAATATCCCACTGACAAGATATTATCTAAAAAATCTACCAGAGCACAAGTCAGTGGGACATGATTACTCGATAGCACATGAAACCACCAGTCTTCCATATTTCCATTTATCGGAGCATGTTTGCTCAAAAACAAAGATCTTGCATTATTCAGTGTGAGGCATTCTGTGATCAAGTTTTTAGTGTACTCGACTGCAGCCCTACAAAACCTACAATACTTGTAGATGGTTTCCTTATCATGTCTGCGGAACACGATCGCTTTTGTTTTATATGCATTTAGCCGTATCCTTAAGAATTGATTTAGATGGAATCTCGACGGGAATTTTGCTAAATATTTTGGTAAATTGTTTAGACTGTTTGCTGCAATTCCCAAATATACAGAAGATTTGAATTTTCTCTTCCTATTGTTATTTTGCAGCCAGTTCCATCTTCTTAGCTTTTTTTTTTAGCTATTTGTGGGGTCATCATTACAGTTTCCCATTTTATTTCTCCACAATCTAAAATGTGCTTTATTTTGTTTGCCCAAATGAATAAAACGCCAATGTGTGGAAAATGAGCAGATGAAGCCAATATCTGATAAGCCGGCGCTTGATCGACCAAGGACATTTTCCTCAGAGCTGCAATTGATCTCCATAGAACTGAACTGTACTGTTCATAGATCCGATACCAAGCTCATGTCAGACTGCAGTTATAGATACACTAACTGGTAATCTAAAGATACGTCTCCAGAACTTGCCTTCTAGGATGTTCCACATTTGATGATTAAGATTACAACCAGCTTCTGCACCAAATGTAATAGACGGAACTACCTTTTGAATGTAAAAGGTCAGGACTGGTTGAATCATGAATTTACCATAGTCGCCATTTAGTTTCGCACCTTGGAGAGAGAAGGTGGTCATCCGATTTTTCAGATCCATCACCCAATCTATTTCTCTCACAGAGTTGCTAAAAAGAATACCTAAGTAACAAATGGCTGACACCCGGTCAATTAGTGTTCCTGTGATGTGCCACTTAAAGCTCTTGTCTTTTTTTTCAGTGTCTTTCCAATTGCAAGAATCTTTGATTTTCCTACATTTATTTCCAGCTCATTTTCATCTAGATATGCTTGTAGCTTTATCAGTCTTTGCAGCACAATCAGAGTTGCATCCATGAGGACAATGATCATCAGCATATAGAGCCCAGCTGATCAAATGCCCATTCAATTTTGTCGGGAAACAATGAACTTCTTTTAAAGCAATGGAGACATCTGAGATAAACAGTTTAAAAAGAAGGGCCCCCAAGGGACAACCCTGTTTAACGCCTTTATTTGTCATGGTTTCATCTGTTAAGTCACCCATTTGGTTGATCCGTACTTTGATTGAGGTCTTCTCATGCAATGCCATTATAGGTTGAAGCATGGCAGGAGGACAACAACAAGGCAATCGAGCGATAGTTTGCCAGATCGTCTCAATTGCCTTTTTTAAATATGGGAATAATTATAGCAGTTTTCCATGGGCTAGGCAACTGCATCGAACAAGCGATCATTTTGAATAATTCTTCCATGAACATGGAACTAGAACTGCACTTGCTACCTTGACACCCTCTGATCTCGGCACCACCTGCACTGCCCACCTGGCAACCCCCGCACTTGGGGACTGTTTCTGTATCCCTACTATCCCCCTCCCAGCCCTTGGCATCTGTTGTCTGCACTTATCCATGCACATTCCACACGCTTGCTGCTACTTACTTATTGTTATTATCTTTGCCATGTACTGCACTGTCCCTGCCCCCTTCCCACGCACTTGCGCAATCTGAATGACACCTGGCCTCGTAGGATCATTGCCCGTCCTCCCTTTTGTTCCCCTTCCTTGCCTCGTCCCGCCTTATAACACTTGTGTATAGGTGCGTTATAAATGCCATATCATATCATAACCTAGACCATTGATCTTTTTTTAATTTTAAAATCACATTTGTTAGGCCATCCGGTCCAGCCGCACAAGAGTTTTTCAATTGTTTGATGGCTGCTGCAATGTCTTCTGCAGATTCACTCACATCCCATTTGTTAACCTCTAATGGAACTACATTGCTTTCAACGGTCTCACTGTTGAAGAATACTTTGCTGAAATGTTCCTGCCATTTTGCTTTGGAAATTCCATGGGTCAGTTTTCTATCCTGAAAAACTGTCTTGGTGTTTATTATGCCCCACATTTCTTTTGATTGATGACAAGTAATCAATTTAAAAATTAACTCCGCACGCTCCTGATCTCTAGAGATAGCAAAGCTTTTTATCCAATTCCGGTATTGTGTTTTACGCTGTTTTATGCAAACTTGAACACTCGAGCCTCCCTTCTTCAATAGCCGTAAGTCTTTGTGCAACTGATTCTTTTGTTGATTTATCGCCACACTAAAGGGATACATTTTCTTAGCTGCACATGGTTTCCCCTTTGTAGCTGTTGATTTGAATTTCGTTAAAAGAGAGGCACAGTCTATTTTATTTATTGCTGGTATAGTGTCTGAAACCATGTCTTCTCTTAACAAATTGATTTGGCATCTAGTTATGTTGAATCTATTTGCTCCTTGATTGATATCAACAAATAGAGGATACTTCACATCTGAAATTTTTCTAGGCATCTGCCATGTCAGAACCAATATATTGTAGTCACTACATGAGGATTCCTTCACCTTTTTAGATATTCTATTTTTGACCACAGTGAATTAGAAATCCAGATGTAGTCAATGATTCTTCTGCTTTGATTCCGATGCCATGTGTAATTAGGCGGAATGTCACATTTTATTCTACCATTTAGTATTTTGCAATTTCTTGCTCTTAATGCTTCTTTAAATAGTAATCCTCTGCAAGAATGCGAAGCGTAGGCAGTCGTTTTTGTAGTTGGCAACTTTTTGTCATTGGTGAACCATGAAAAATTGAGATCGCCACATAAGATTACTGACAACTCCTTAGATTTTAACGTACAGGAATCGATCATGTCAGCAATCGAATTTATATACTTCAATGACAAAATCATTGTGGGATTCCAGTATGTGTTTTTTATAGAAGATGTTTGGTGTTTGCAAAATCACTAACATCCATCTGGAACAGAGTACCCCGAACAAAGAGATTTGGATTCCATAAGTCTGCAATACTCCATCCGTTGTCATTGTTAGTAATCCAGAGTATAGCCTTCCATATTGGTTTTTCCCGACAGGATTTAACAGTATGGTATATCCATCTTTTAGAGGCACTTCCTGCAACCAAGTCTCTTGGAGGCATATTGCAAAGCTGTTATCTAATGACAATTCAGAATTTTGGAACAAGTGAATAAATCCTCCTGTGTTCCAGGATATCAAGACACTCTGATCCTCACTGGGTCAGTTATGCTGAATTCATTGTTCCACTGTTCCCTGGCATGATAGCTGACTTCCTTATGCCAAACTCTACACTATCTCCATTTTCTCTGTCTTTTATTCTGAACTGCTCTCTTAGGGCGTCCCGTCTAATTTCATTTGTAGATCTTATGACACAGTTTGACTTTTAACTTGCTTGTGGAGGATTGTCGCAATCTTTTTACACAGCTATGTCAAATCCATAGGTTAGCAGTTCGTCTTTTGCTGCCATCAAAGTATGTTCAACTGCTTGAGAGCTGATGTGTAAATAAACTTTGTCCAGGCAATCTTCTGATATGTATTCAACAATTGCAATAACGTCGGCTTTATTTGTTCTTAATGAAGGAAAGTTATGAAGAAGACACATTATATTTCTTCGATTTAGATTGACTTCCAACTCCTCAGAAAAGATATTGCCAACTCGAATTTTCCAAGTATTCAACCTACAGTCTGTTTTTCGATTTTCTTGAGTTCTTGGATTGGCGTTGTTTTGTTTCTGTCATTGAGCTGCAGTCATATTCGGATTTAACTTCATGGATTGTGCTTTGACCGGAAGCTTTGCATTTTCCGACATGTCCCGCAAATTAGATTTGGAGTTAATAGCTGAACTTTTCGCATCTCTATTTTGGATGTCAGAGTCCATGGTCACACACTGCTTAATGTGAATGGTTGGTTAGTTACTACTCTTTTGCGGAGGTACAACTGGTCCACAAGGTGCCTCATTGCCTTGTTTAGAGAGAGCATCTGTCTTCTTCCGACCCATTCGAATACGTTGAATTCTGTTTGTGACACTGAACATTCGTCGGAGTCGATTCTTCTTCGTTTGTTTGAAGTTTTTTGAGATGGCTATGAAATGTTTTCAGGCATTTTGGATTTGAGTCCACCTACAGGTTTTCTTTTTGAATCATCTTGTGTTTGTATACCTGGATTTATTGAGAATAAGCCTAATTTTTGTGGTGTTGAAAGGTTTCTTACAAATTGTTTTGTTTTCAATGTGTTATTTGTCACTTTTTTTGACTTCACTTTATTTTGCAGCTGAGATGTTTTTGTCACCTTTTTTGCACCAGGTAAAATCTAATTAGTCACCAAGTTTTTTGCTGAGCCTGAAAAAATTCCAAATGTTTGTAGATTGGGTTTTAATGAAGCCAGCTGGGGCAGGGACTCATGTATGGCTATGGTTATCTCCAAATGTTTGGTTTGGTGGACTATCCGATTGTTTTCCAAACGATCTTCCACGGAAGGCATTGACTGGTTGACCTGATGAGGTAGAATCCAAGGTTTTAACAGTGTCTTTAGACACCACTTTTTCTCTCTTCTTTAATAATGATTTTTTCAGCTGCAATTTTGTTGTGATTGCGTGCTATTATTTGCATCTCATTACTTTCATTTCTTGTCATTTAGCCAAGCCTGGTCACATCAGATCTGCTTCTATTAGAATGCCATAGCCATTTCATGCATTCCAGAATGGCATCCATTAGATCTGTTTTGTCGATATGTTCTTTCATGGCTAAATCTCCCAAACGATTTTGCCATTGGGAAGAGATGTCCGATTTACATTCTCGTTTTTGTTGCAGTAGAGTATTTGTCTGCTCAATTGTATCTAATTTTGATGTTAATTTTATGGCTGTGTATTATGCTCTTTCATAGACTCACTTAAGGTCTCAGATAGTTTCACAAAAGGAATTACAGCTAGAGAAGTCACGGCTAACACTTTATTATGTATCTGAATGCCTGCTGCGACAGATTTGCTTTCTCGTTATAGCTTTTTCGCTGAATCATGGTTATTCACATTTGTCGAAATTGATGACCACCTTATATCGACTGACTTCTCCTTTCTGTCATATACATCTGCATTTTCCAGGTCAATACTTGTGATTTCAACGGACTTCAGCTCTGAGTTTTGATTGCGCTGACTAGCAGATTTCTTTGCGTTGTTACTTGTGGAAGAACCTTTCCACTGCGGCGTACTTGTCCTTTCTGATTATAGCACGTTTTCAGTGAGCCATGCTGAGGCTACCCCTTGGTCTTGTTTCGAATTGCTGACTTCATCCAATATTGTTTTGTTACCTGATGTAAAGACAAAACTATTAATTTGTCTTTCGCCAGCTGAAAGTCTGCTGTTAACCTTTCTGTTAGTCGAGCTTCACGCCCTAAGAAGTCAACTTCTCTTTTCTCGTCCAACTTTAAATTTCTCATGCACAGTGAGTCATTTTCGACTCACTTAGATGTAACGGAGGCAGCACACTAGAAGTCTCCCGGGCTGTCTTTATGCTGGGGTCGTTCACAGGAGGAACAAATATAAGGTAATTCTGTTCTGCGATATTAGTTGCAATATGCAGGGTTAAAAGTCCAATGTCTGTGACATCAAATGGGGACTAAAAGGAAGCCGTGTCTACTTCCACTGCAGTCACTTTTTTAGCCCCCACTTGGATGTTAGAGTTGAGTGCTTCTATCTTCCGTTTACCTTCCAGCCTTTTCATTGTATTTGCCAAGACCTCTGTGTTGATCATGCTAACTCTCGCATGCAAATCAACATTTGAGTCAGCTGTATTACTTTTACTTTTATCCGCGTCTAGGAGATTCGCTTTTGCTAACGCAAACAAATGGGATACACGTCTGCATGCAGGCGTTAAGCTCAACAAGAGAGTCGGTGAGTGTGTCGGCAGTGTCAATACCGTTGTTGTCAAGGATGGGATTGTGATTACATTTCTTGCCGCAGGCGACGCCGGTATTGGTTGGGGGTCAGTGTCGATACTTCCCTCGGGTAAAAACAGGTAGAAGGACTGGGGCAGACTGGGACTCACGCTCGGAATCCGCCAGTAGTTAAAATAGCCGACTATGAGTCCGTATCTACAGCGCAGAAATAATTAAGTCTTAACTAAATCTGATTAATGAAAAGTCTTCCAATCTATTCTTTTTTATGATTTCAATGCACCATCCCTATTTAAATCACATTTGACAAGTGCCTTCCTAATTTCTTTCGGATGTTCCCTGATAATTTAAAGATTAATGATTTACACATTTAATTTGATTTGAAGGGCCTATAGCCAGTTGTAGCACCTGATGCATATATGGCAGAGTTTGTGAGCAGAGTCCAGTCTGCAGCAGTGAGAGAAGGAGTGAGGAGCTGCAGCTACGACCCACAAACTTTGTTTTTTGTTCAGTGTGCCTTTAAGGAAATAAGCACAATTTTCCTTAAAAACCCTTGGAAAGAGCGGAGCGCGCGCGGAATCCATGAGGAGAGTCCAGTCTGCTGCAGTCCGCTGCAGGTCGCGAAGAGGGAGGCGGAGGCCATCAGCCGACACCAGCGAGGAGGTAGGCAGTTTCACGCACCGCTTCCCCTTGACTCTTATCATGACTTTTTGAGCCTGCCCGCCTGCACGCCACTGCTCCTCGTCCTATTTGAACGGTCCTAGTGTTCTCTCTCCAGTGCAGGGGAAATAGTGTCCCCCTTGTCTGAGGCGGCCCGTGCTCATCTGCTTCCCCCCTTCCTTCCCCTCCCTTCCCCGTTCTCCCGCCTTCGTTCACCTTCATTCACCTCCGCTTCCTGCGGCACTCTTCCTTCCCCCGACCCTCTTCCCCCCCGACCCTCTTCCCCCCTTCCCCTTTCTCCCACCTCTGTTCACCTTCACTCATCGCCGCTTCCTGCGGCACTCTTCCTTCCCACGACCCTCTCCCCCCCCCCCTTCTCTCACCCATCCTTACCTCGCGTTTCTCTTTGGCGCCCTCCGGAGATGGAAGAAGACCCGGAAAAGCGCCTTCTCCGAAGTGATGCAAAAAAAAATCGAATCCTAACGCAGGCTGGTCCATCCACGTTTCCTACTACAGATATGCCGGTGGCCGTTTTGACTGCTTCACTGTCTAACCCAGGCCAAGGGATGAACAGCTCGATCACTAACCCGGTCATGGGGCAAATTGGCCTCAGTGGAACAAATGCGGCTAACTTGATGACGCTTTCCGGAGGAGTTTCCTCTACATTAAATTCTACAGCATCCAAATGTGTCTTCAATGGGCCTTTGTCACAGGCCACTGCTACAGGCCCCAGAGACCATTTTAATCTGCTCCGCTGTCAACCGTGGTCAACACATTTTGCCGTTAGCCAGCGCCACATGCCTCGACACTGCCTCGGCGAGTGGTCTAACCTCCGTGAAGGTCAGAGGACCCCTGGGGGAAGACCTGAGGGAAGTGGCCCCGGCAGGCGGCTCTGTTGGACCAATACCTCAGTCGGCTTCGACCTGTGCCAAGCCGGATGTGCTAAACCCTCCGGAATTGCATCCCCAGATGCAGCCGCAGTTACAGGATGGAACCTCCCCTGGGAGGTGCGCCCAACCAACAGCACGTTTAGAAGTTCCACCCACACAAACCATCACGGCCATGATCCACGTTCCTGTGGAGGCCTCGTCCATAGAAGCCAATGACTTAAGGAAAACTCTACCTCGGCTGTCCTCTGCAGTTCTGGCAACTTTGCCCTCACCTTTTGAGGAACTAACAAATCTGCCTACGGTGGATACACCCATGGTCCTGCCTTCTTCTAGGTTCAACGAGCAGGACAAGGTGGTCCACCCGTTCCCTCAAATGATGAGGCTCTGCAGAAGCCTCCTCTGATTCAGACTCTATCCCGGACCTCTCTGCTTCATCCAGGGGGAGTCCTAAGTTGCCCCTAGAGTCTAACATAAAGAGACCTCTTTACAAAAAAAAAAGGGAAGCCAATCCAGAGAAATGTCCCGTCTCAAGGCCTTATTAGCAAAAGCTTCCCGGCCAGCAAACCACAACAAAATCAGGCGGTTCCTAAAAGAAAGAACGCTAAACAGATGAAACAAATGGGTTCTCCTATAGCCCAGAAAAAAAATCCCTCGGGGGGGGGGGACGTTTCCTCTCTACCCCTATGTTGTCACGCCCTTTTGAACTTCTTCAAGACACAGGGGAAAAGAAAAGTATTCATCGACTCTGAACCATCGGATGCTGAGATTCTCGAAGCCTTGGAGCAAACCCCTCCAGCCCCTAAGTGCAGGAAAACAGCAGGGGCGACAGCACCGAGCTCATTGATAGCTGAGCCAGAGGCTGCCCAGGCGCCGGACACTCGGCTTCCTACAATAGCGGTCCAACTGACGGCCACACCACTGCCACAAACCTCAACGACCTCCACTTCAGTTCAACCCACATCTCTGCAACCGGGTTTAGTGGCTCCCAACTTTACCATCCTGCCGTCTATAGGGCCGCACTCCCCTTCACCGGAAGATAGACCTCTTCGGAAGGGAGTTTCAGAGATCTTGGATCTTCTACAGCCCAAAGTCTACCCATCTAAAATAGGGATGTCTGCACAAGCGTGGGCCTCAGCCCATTTGAACACACCAAAATCGGCCTTTTCGTCACAGAAACCTACTTTGAGACGCAGACACTCAATCGCCAACTCAACATCGACAGAACTGAAATCCACACCAGTCAGAAACGGAAGACCTTCTGAAGTCGAATCCACGAGCCATAAAGAATCACCCACCGTGAGGAAGGACATGACAACAATCATGTCTGCCATTACAATATCATTGTCACCGTTCTGCAAACTCTGAGGCCCTGGGGGACACATTAAAAGACAACACTGCCGCCCTAGCTATTATTCAATCCAAGCTGACCTTCCTGGAGGGCTTCATCACCGCCATTGATTTAAAATATGATATTCAATATCAAAAAAGGGAATCGCCACAGACACCCGGGCCTTGTTCCTCGTGGGACGCGGTGGGCCACAAATCCACACAGACCTCTGTATTTACAGACAGGAAGGACCTTGCACCTCTGTTCCGTAGCAAATCCTCAACTACAACCCTGTCAAACAGAGCCATGGCGAAAGAAGCAAAAGAGCTGAAAGAAGTATTGACGGGGGTGGGGGGTCAGGTTTGGGTCAGAGGCTCCCTCTGCCTGAGGGGAAAAAAACATTAGAAAAAAAAACACTAAAAATAAACAGGAAAGAAGAGACGATTCGGTCGAATGCTCAGCCCTTTCCAAACAACCAGAGACAAACGGGACAGCCTCCCAGGCTCTTCCAGAAGAAAGCACACCGTCTGCCAGGGGTAATTTAGCTCTCGCCATTACTGACCTAACTCAGTCGCCTAAATCAGCAGAAGACTTCTTGGACTCAAGCCTTTTAGTAAACATCGATGTTGATCCTGACGAATCTCCAGCAGCCCCAGACTTCAAGTCTATAGAAGCTCAGAAACGGCCTAGCGTCTTAACTACCCCGCCAAGGAAAGCTCACTCTAGAAGTATTTTAACATCCGAGAGAGCGTCCTCGCAGGAAATCGTGTCTCATTCACCGGCCCCAAGGGACACCTCAGCAAAGACAAATCGTCAAAACAGATCTCCGGAAGTTCATCAGAACATCCCACACAACCATGTGCAATCTCGAGAGGCAGACGTGAACAGGAAACTTCAGATCTGCATGTTCAAAATCGAACAAATTTCATGTAAAGACAATTACATGATCCTAAATAGAAGAACAATCTTGAAAATTACATCTTCGACAGACTGTTTAAAGAAATAGAAATCCGCTGACTTCAAATGGATTCAGCCTTACCATTCCGACAACAAGGCCAAGGCCTATCTGTTCATACACGCTGCACAATTACAGGACCTTTCCAAAAAGGCAGGAGACAAATTAAAATCCATGGGGTTTTTGCTAACAGAAATAATAGAGCTGGAAAACACCACTGCCAGGACAGAAGACAGGGTTGCTACTAGTAGTCACAAACCCCGAACTCTGGCCCATAACCTTTCGGCATGGAGAGAAGTTCTAAAAGCGCATTTCTTCGACTCAGCGGTCAAAACCAAACCATCTAGGGGCCAAAATCAACATACACGCCGTTCACCGGAAGTAACTCGCTGGACAGATAAGTATGCCTGCTCTCCGGAACCATCTCGACGAACAGATAATCATGCTCGAACATATGGGGCAGTAGCATCGGACTTCTCCAATAGAAGAGACCATTATGAGAAGAACAGGAATACCCTGCCCGAACGACGTATGGACAAACTGCGACCTTACGCCTCGAGACACTCCACCAGAGCCTATTCACCGGCTACAAGAAACAACACCCAAAGAAAACATCGGCAAGTCTCACCAACCAGGCACAGCAAAGATACATCTGAGATCCTGGAAAAACCATCGCTATCAGGGGGTCCTTGGAATTGGATCAAGGGCGCCCTGAGTGTTAAACGTCCAAGATAGCAACCATCTTCAGAGACCGGCGATTTGTGTGTCCAAAAGACTTTGACGCTGGCATCTTGGAATACGAGAGGACACTCCCATTTAGTGGACCCCAGTTCTGTAGTTCTATCATCATTTGACATTTTCTGTCTTCAAGAGACCTGGCTCCAAGAAAAACCATCGATGGACGGCTACGAAATCGAGATCTTGCCAGCTATTAAGGGCATGCTAGGCCGCCCGTCCGCTGGTCTTTTAATTGCAGTCCGTTCAGGGCAGAACCTGAGAATCATCAAGACCATGAAAAACTCGTATGGGGTTCTGGCAGTCCTTATAGAGTGGAACTATGAAGGTGATAATACACGTCAAAACAGTAAAAGCCGTACCAACCACCCTTTAGACTTAATAACTACCTACTGGAATCCGCAAAGAACAACAGTAACAGACTTCTGCCAAACCATGGCAGAAACCATGGATAAAATCATGCTGGAATGGAACTCCCCCTTTGCAATAATTTGTGGAGACCTTAATGCGAACTTCATCCACCCTAACCAACAAGCTCTTGCGGATGCTCGCACGACCCAAGCAGAACACAGAGGCAAAGCATGGATGAACCTTATGGCTGCCAGAGGGCTCCACAATGCGGCTTGGATTCTGGGCAAAGACATTCATATCCCAACTTGGGAAAGAGGCCAGTCGATGGCCACTCTAGACTACATCTTTGTCTCGCAGGCCTTAATCGCTGAAACTCGCCAATACCAGGTGGTGAAAACCGAGGCAAGTGATCATAATATGCTCACTCTGGAATGGTCAGCAGATGTCAAGATGTGTAACCAGTATTCCCCATCAACCGAGACAAATTTTCAACAGACCAGGCTTTGCCTCACTAATGTGCGGTCTTTTACGCAGCACTATGCGGAGACCGTAAATATTTCTAACACTTCCGCAAAGGTACAGAGGCCGAACTACCTTCCTCTTCTGATTGAACATAGAACCAAGTCGGGGCCAGGGAAGACGATCGCTCCAGCCTTCACTCGTAACTATGATAAATTCATAGCAGCGAAAAAGAAGGAGTTAAGAAAACAAAAACGCAAAGCAACTTCTGAAAATACACGGGCAGCGTGGGACGTCTGGGATCACCACAAGAAAGTCTATAAAGCTTGGATAAGAACAAGGAGAGCAGCCATTTATCAAAACGACGCAGAAAAAATGCTAAGAGTTATCATTTAAAAAAAAACTGCAGACTTTTGGAATTTGATAAATCACTCGCAGAGCAACACAGATAACAACATGATTAATGCAGTGGCGGAAACAGCCTGGGTTCAATTCTTTACAGTACTGGTTGCGTCCCCTCACTCTACAAGAAACCTGCGAGAGAGCCGACGCAGTCACCTTGGGCCGATCTATCTGACAAAGCAGACATATCCAGGGCCATTCAGAAGTTGAAATCCTCTAGAGCCCTGGGCCCCGATGGCCTTTCAAACTTGTATCTTAAAACTCATATCAAGGAATGGGTTCCCTTCGTTAGCCTTCTGTTCAAACACTGTGCTGACAGCAAGAAAATCCTGCTATCCTGGACCAAAGCCATAGTAATACCTATCTACAACAAAGGAAGCCGAGAAGAACCAGGCAACTATCGGCCCATTGCGTTGCTGGATATTCTGGGAAAACTCTTTGCCTCCCTACTGCTGGACCGTTTCCGCCGCTGGGCGCTTTCGGCTCCCTCTAGAGATCCCTTTCAAGTCGGTTTCGAGAAGAACGGAAGCACAACGGTTAACATCTTTATACTAAACATCCTGAAGGCAAAAATTAAACAAGGGGCTCCGACGGTATACGCAGCTTTCATCGACCTATCGCAGGCTTTCGATAAAGTAGATAGAAAGCTTCTGTGGAATAAGCTGAAACATTGGAATTGCCCTGAGGCCATCCTGAATCCAATAATGGCGCTGCATTCGAACACCACGCTTATGGTTCGTCTGAACAAACAAGGGTCGCTGTCAAAGGAAATCGCTGTCCCTTGGCCCCGGCCCTGTTATTAGCCTTTTTAGGCGATTTCAAAGACTCAGAACCTATGGTGCATTCCTTTCTCCTGAATTTTGGTGGCTCCAAGCTATCCCGCATTTTATATGCGGATGACATGATTCTGCTTGATCAGACGCCCATTGGCCTCCAACGCCAGCTGGAAAACTTAGCCCAATATATGGAATCCAACAACTTGTCCATAAACAAGCTAAAAACTAAAATCATGATCTTCTCAAAAAACCGCCTGTCGACGAAAATCATCAGACCCTGGTCGGTCCACCAAACAAAAATTGAAGTGGTTTCCCAATTCAAATATCTGGGAGTAATTCTTGATGGCAGCACTCATGACGCCAAAATGCAGGACCATCTGTGGGCAAAAGCAAAATCTTTAACTTCGCAATTAAGAATGGTGGACCGCAAGTATGGCAAATTCTCTTTGATTCCGGCCATTAATTTCTACAAAGGAAAAATGGTTCCGGCATTGACTTACGGTATGGATGCCACACTTTCCATACTTACTTCTTTTTGGCAGAAACTGGAAGAGAGCTGGGCCTTCTATCACTAAGTGCCACGGTGAATGCTTTGTCTTTAGCTCTATTTAGAAAGACTCTTATAACAGACGGTCTCCCCATCTTCAACATCATCGCCCAAGAGATGGCTACCTCAGAGTGCAAGACTCTTGTGAACTGGGCTGAACGCCAAAAAAAATAAACTGCAGGAGATTATGTGCTCCGTCGACGATCTGATCACCAACCCAGTTAGAGTCGCCAAAAAACTGAAGGATCTGGATTGGATAACAACCAACGACCAAGTACAAGCATGTAAGCTGCTGACCCATCTTCCTCCTACGTTCAATAGACTGCACACTCCGCTAGCCTATTGTTCGAAATTTCCAGACAGAAAACTAAGATCTACCTTTTTAAGAGCACGTTTGAATTTACTCCACACAAGAGAAACCTTGACAATAAGACAACAAACAGCCACAAAAAGCTGTAGGCTATGCAAAGTCTCAGACTCTATTGAGACAGTTCGTCACCTTCTTTTGCATTGTCCCTCCTTAACGAATGAACGCACCGCTTTCCTATCACCTTGCTGGTTCGACCCCCGTCTGATAGAAGAAAATACTTGGTGGTGTCATCTCATTTCAGGGGAGCAAACCCGCTGGGTGATAGCCTCAGCCAAACTGTTGGAAGCAGCGTTTATTAAAATTAAGGGATGTAGCGAAATTTAACAAGTTGCTTCACGCTACCTGATTCCGCACGATGTAAGGTGCCTCAAGGAAATTTTCTTTGTTACACACAGGTCAAGCGTAGTCTACCTGTTATCAGACTTGAATTATGTATTCTGCTAACTTGACTAGTTCGCTTGATATTGCTGTTTGATGTTCAGCCTTGTAAAAATCATATATTTTGATAATACACAAATAAATAAATAAATAAATATGTTATTGCAAGGTGAAAGCCATAACTTTGATTCTTAGAAAAGCATGCAATAAATATACTTGACACTAATCCAATGTTAACTTTCATGTTGATCATGCCCTACTGTCTTAAGATGGGCAAAGAAAACGGCGATTGTTTGTCTAATCCTTTTTTGAAATCTTTCTTGCTTGTCATCATGCAGAGGTGTTAGCGGCAGGGGCCACGATGCTACCTGAAAGGTGAAAAAGAGGGGAGAGGCTGGTGTGAAGAATCTTCCGTGAACATGAGTTTACTACCACCATTCCACTGGTGCGAGCTGTAGAATTTGCATACCACAAAGCCAAATAAGTGGCGAGTAACAGTACATGTGTTCTTGGGATTTACACAATCGATATTCATGAATGAGTCCAACACCTTTCACTTGAAACAATATAGGACAATTCGTTATGTAGATTCTAGTGTAGTTTTTTTTAATGTTATTTGTCCTCTTTTCACATACCCCTTACAATATTATTGACTCAAAGTGTCATACTTTCCACTCAAGCTTTGACTCCTAGACTATCTTTTGTGTTTGTTCTACCTTCTGTTAACCTTTTGGCTCAAAAGCCCACTAACCAATTTCCTCTGAATTTCAAGTATTGCCTAAACACGGCCAAAAATGGGTGGTAATTCCACCCAGGACACAGTGCAGCTATCCCTGGCCAAATGGTGGATGTAAATGCAAACAGGTGATGGAAAGTAAGCCATAGCGGCTCCCACTGGACTCTGAAAAGGAATGTAAGGCCCACACCTTCCCCAAACACACTTCCCAACACCATGCTGCCACTAGCCGTTGCAAACTTAGAGATCCAACACCCCCGCTCTACATTGAGCTGTAGAGGCATGCACAACAGCACACCACAGAGTCCCAAGTAGCAGAAAGGCAGAGGACACACCATGCAAATAGAGCCCCCATTGCCCAGGTCAGGCTATCACCCTAGGTACTAACTGATGTGCAGCTAATTACACTATACCGCCTGAACAGGAGACAATAGGAGAGCTTCTCACCCTGATACAGGAGGTTCTACTAAACAGCATCAACATAAGAACAGCAATACCACCAATGTTGAAGCTTGCTACAGCAGGTTCCTCCTGCAGGCACCTTCCAGCCTACTGTGGGCATGCTGACTGGCATGTCACATCCCATGTTTTCTATTGTGCTTAGCCAGGTGTTGGACGTGTTCATTCAGCATGCACCCCAGTACATATCCCTGCCCACCACCCTTGCGCAGGGAATTGCAACAAAGGCATGCTTCTATGCAGCCGCTGATTTCCCTAACTTCATTGCAGCTTGGGACTGCATGCATTTGACATTGGTGATTCCCCAGGCATCAGAAGAGGTATACAGGAATAGGAATTAAGTCCTGTAACATACAGGTGACCTGCGATGCAGACCTCACTGTAACATAATGCTGCGCTGTTTCTGAGTTTCCACCGATGATGCCATGCCCCTGAGAAGCAGTACACTGCCAGCATGCACCTAGATCCTGGTTAAGTAATTACCATCATACAATACACATATGCATCTCAAGTGAAAAAGGAACTGACAATGAGGGTGGGGTGGCAAACAACTATGTGATGTCAATGTAATGCATGCCATGTCACAGCCCTATACATGAAGGACCTGCCATCTGACACAACACATAAGACGCAGTAGCCCACTGGACAAGAAGGCCCTGTAGGACAATGCCAGAGCATAAAAGAAATTAATGATCCCTAATATGCTAAGAAATGTACTAAGCGGGGGCTACATGTACCAAAATGCATAGAGAAACCATACCTACACAGGAAAAGGCACAATTTTCCTGTGCACAATGACATTGAAACACTGACAGGCAGTGATGGCACGAGCGCTGCAAACCATGAACGACATCTCCCAAGAGTAGGAACACTATCACAAAGTGCACAAGAATACTAGTATACTTAGCAGAGCACGTGCATGACGAGTGTGTGAAGTATTGCACATCCAAATACAGCATATTCACTGCAAATCCATTTACTGTGCATGCCTCTGGTCGGTCAGTTATGTGTGAAATGGGGGACTTCTCAAGTGATATTGACCTTTCCCCCCTTTTTCTATGAGACATTGTATAATGTAGGGATGCACAACTAATTATTTCAAATGTGCCATATGTACAGAAGCAGACATGTTGATCATTATTTAATGATGAATTGTTTCACTTGATCATAGTTTTGTATCCAAAACCTCGCCCCATTGTCTTTGCAGGCGGCTTTGGCTATCCCCAGCTCCCTTGGCTGATTACACCTGTCCAGAATCCACGCACAGCACAAGGGGAGGCCCACACTGAGACATATCTGGACCTGGCTCTGCATAGAGTGTACATTTGACCTGCTGAATAGATGTTTCCGGTCTCTTCATCAGACAGGAGGGCCACTGATGTACAACCCACAGAAGTTGGGCAAGATCTTCATTGCATGAGCAATGCTGCACAACATGTGTGTTCGGAGAAATGTTTCCCTCCCCCCAGCTATTGACATGACACCCCCAAGGAGGAGGAGGAGGAAGAGGATGATGATGATGATGACGACACACATGCCGGTGACCCCTTGCTGCCATGCAGTGACCCTGAAGAAGGCAGGGACAGATGTCTTTTTAGACAAGAATTAATTGAGAACTTCTTCTAAGGAAATTTGATTTCACTTATACATAATTGTATATAGTCACATAGTAAACCTGTCACACCCACTCAAAGATGACTGCTCACTTTTGTTAAAGTGTATGTATGATATTATTTCTGTTACAATAAACACCTGTGCCCTCCCTGCTCCCTCATCCCCAGCACCTGTGTGCAACTACCTCCTTCATCCCCAACACTGGTGCCCTACCAACTCTGTGGTGCCTGGTATGAGTGTTACTTCTATTACAATCTCATTTGTGCGACCTCTTGGACATGGCAGCTGGCTGCGCCTGCACATGTCCCACATTTTTTTGTGACCACCAATGGAGGCTGCCAGGCAGTTAGCCCTCTCTGGGTGACAGAAATGGAAGGCCCTGGCCCTGCATGAGTTCAAAATGAGGAGCAGGGTACTCTGCTTGGCCGCAGCACCTGCAGAAATGTCCTCTGTTAGCTCACTGACCACTAAAGTATTTGATGCACTTGCCACTGATGCGTGATGGCACTGCTGATCCAGGGATCTTGCTAATATGGGGGATGACCCCTGTACGGCATCCCTAATTGCCTGCAGCTCGGAAATGTTCTCAAAACGCTCCTGGCTCTACTTGATGCCATTGAACCTCCTCCATATTCCTTCTAGGGCAGACTGTGGCGCACACACACAAGGGTTTGTACAGGACTGGCGCTCTTACTCATGTACCTGCCACCCCGACCACCTGCATCCACTGGTTCAATGCCATCATTATCAGTCCCTATTTCAGAGTTCGGATGATGGTGGCATTGGATCGATGACACAGGTGAGGGGGAGATTCAGGGACCAAGAGAGTAGTTGCCTGTGTCTCCTCATGGCTGGCCATGGTGGAATGTGAGTCATCACCGGTGTCGACAGGGGACTTCAGACTTGGTAGCCGGTGGGGATGAGGCATTGACAGGTCTGATGACTGTAGTGGCGGCTGGTGGTGGACCAGCATTGGCATCAGTGTCAATGTTGGTGGGGTCAGTTGCCACACTTGGTGGGATGGTGCCAGTGTGGCTGGTTTCGAAACACTAAAAATGACTGAGGTAGAAAAGACTGAATCTCAAAAGACCGAATTTGGTATGCCCAATTTGACCGCATATATATGTGGGGGGGGGGGGCTAAAGTTATATATGGAGGGGCAAGGAGGGGGTTGCGCGGGGTCTCCCCCGCATATATATGTGGTCAAAGGGGGAGAAAATAAATCAGTCTTTTGAGATTGTTTTTTTTCCCGCTCATATTGGAGTAAACCAGCTGGTTTGTGCAGCTGGCATGCTGCTGCTGCTGTGTTAGATGCTTTATTGCTGGGATCTTATTGTGGGTGCCATGGTGGTGTGGTGCAGGGTTGGAGGCATAGGTGCTTCGGCCTATTGTTGTGTCCTCAGTTGAACTGGGCCCGGCTTTGTCTCCCTAAGTGTACTGTTGTCCTGAACTGGCTAGCAATCCCATAGCCAGTTGGGATTTTCTACCTGCCAAGGGTCTGATGGCGTGGCAGCCCCCAGCAAACTCTAGAAAAACTCTTTGATGCGAACATAGGAGAAGCAGTTATTGAAGAGCCAAGAGCACAGAGCATCAATTCTCTGTATCCATGCCCAGACATAGCCTTGTGCTTTCATTACAGAATATAAAATGCAGGCATAAAGGTGTACTTTCTGGCATTGCATTTTGTTAATACCAACTATTATTCACTTGCTATACTTACGATGCAGTTGTGTGCCTGTGCGTTCCTAATACACAGAAGGAGAAGAGAGATACAGACAATATGCACCAAATAGATGCCATTTCACTGTGATAAGCAATACACACAAAGTGTACACAAAACGCCACCCCACACAGGGGAGGAAATAATTCGCCTAGGTGTACACAAAAATAGGATACTTTATTTACAAAACAACACAACAACAACCTTATTGGACTGTATTACACATATCACATTCCATGAGCTTTGATGAACATATTGCATTTCATGATCATGACAACAACCTAACTGGATCTCGCTGCACATTCTGCATTTCATGAACTTCAAGTTAGAACCACATCCTTGCTTCTATTGGGATCAAGCCCAACTCAATAACCACCCCACTTGGGGCATGAACCAATGAAACCAACTCCACACTTGGACCAATCTCTTTGCCAATAGTACCAAACACCATTGATCAGCATAAACTGTCTGTCAGTCACATGTGAAAGCCTGCTTCTAAGACAATTCAAAAGCATCTAGTATTCTATCTAATAAGAGGCAAAAACATGAACAAATACAAGAAAAATGAACAAGGCACATTGAATGGATTTACTGTTTAAAATCTTGCATTATCATAATAGCATTTTCTAGTCATAGATCAATTCAATTGTCTAAGAGCATTTAACTAAGCAAACCAAACCATGGGACCCAGGGACCCCACCATCCATCTCTGTTTATGAAGATGTCAACAACGGCTCTGAGCTGAAGGGTAAACCATCTGAAAGCCAATGCCCAAACAAAAGTTGTTTTCTCTTGTGAGGTGTCAAGAATGAAACTCGGACATAGGTGATCTATGTGTTTGTCATAACACTTTTATTAAACAGAAATGGGGTTGGAAAAGGCCTCTCTTTCCCTGATCTAAGAGGATTGTCCCTACCTAATACAAAACTGATGGGTCTCTCCTTTGTCAGGTTGTCCGAAGTAAATTATCCTGTGTCCAAACCACAATTCTGACCCTCACATTCTAAAAATCAACTAAAAGGTGAAAACACATAGGGTCCATGCACAGCAAGTTTACAAATCCTGGATTCTTATTCACTCAGGTGTATACAGGTTTCTTTAAGTAAATTTACAAAGTAGCGTGGCTGGCAGTTTGGTCCTTGACAAACTACCTGTTGTACTCTCCTGCCAGGGTCCTCCTTGCTCTGTTTCAATTAGACTCTTGATAAACTACCTGGTGTACTCTCCTGCCAGGTTTCTCCTTGCTGTTTCAATTAAAGTCTTTATGGTTCACTTGAATATTCCTGACAGGCATATTCCTTATACAGCATATTCTTATGAATTGTTCAACTGGGTCTCACGCGGTACACTCTCCTGCCGGGGTCCTTTTAAATGTACAAACACTGGTTCTCTTCTATACAACACTTGTGACTTGAAATGCCTGGTATTCTCTCCTGCCAGGGCTTCTCATATGTGCCTTGCACACACTTGTAAACTTTATAATCTCATAAGTCTTTCTATCCTGTTCCTTTAAACAATATGGTAAGTCTCTTTCTCTTCCATTTACTTCATTCATCTTCATTTGCATTCGACTCCATTGCTGAAATGCTCCATTGTTCCCTACTCCCTCAAGCAAATTCACTGCTCTGTGATATGTGAAAAACCTAGGGGTATCTTCACACCTACTCCCCTTGCACCCTCTTCTCAGGTGGCCATGGAAAGGCTATTGCTTTTGGATCCTGACCCTGGGGTGTAGAAGCGAGGGAGCATCACATGGCTGGTGGGTCCTTGGGGATTGGGGGAAAGGAAATCCACAGGTGAGACATGGCATCCCTCTTTCCCTTATGACAACCAACCCCCCTCCCCCTGCCTTTATGGGCTGTTGCAAACCATCTCGCCTCCTTTCCCCTCATTTAAACCATTATAGTACTGGGAAGAGGAAGAGGTGAGTAGTGAACACTAGTAAGTTATTTGAACACTCTTTTATTTTACTTTTTTTGTTTATTAAGTGTCTCTGGTTACATTTAAAACCATTTGACACTAATACATTGATAATACATTAATAACAAAATTGAATTACAATGATAATGTTTAAAAGCCACACCACAGTCCATTGTGTGTTCACATTAGATAAATGGCATAAAGAGAAACATAATTAATCAAAAATTAAAACAACCATACAGTACCTCAGTGCCTCCAATCAAAGTAATTTAAATCTAACTTAAAACAATCCTGTTAGCAGGGCATACACCACTATGGCCTATAGGGCTAGGTCAAGCTTCTTTATTGCCCTCTGCCATATATGAAAAGCTGATGCTACAGATATCAGGGCTTCAGCTCCAAAAATTGTAGCCCAGAATAGATCAGAAGTGTGCGAGCAAATTTCATTATATGCCTTACTGTATTCTAAGCTCAGGGACCCATACTGAGTCAGTATGTGGAGAATGGTCTCTATTTGTTTACCGCACAGTCTGCATTTTCTTTCAATTCTGCAGACACCAACCCATGCTCCTGTAATTTCGAGAACGGGCAGGGTCTGAAGGTGCATGGCCATAATAAATCTCACTCATTTTGGGGTGTGCAACTTTATCAAGTAGGATTTGGTCATTCCGATTTTGAAGGCCTGATGGGAGTAGGCCTCAAACTTCGGAGACCGGCTAAATTATCTATGGATAAGCCCATGTCCAGACGGCTGAGTTTTTCTTCGACCCTACAAAGATAGAGGTCCATCCACGTCTCAGGGACTCTAGCTAGGTCCAACTCACCCAAGCATTATTTACCCAGCAGGTCCAAATCTCTGAACCATATATTCTTAGAGAACCTCTCTACATGTGTTGCCACTTGTCCTAGCAGAGAGGGAGCCTCCAAGTTGTTATAGTACATCTTGGCCTAGAGCTTAATGGCTGCAGACTTCCAGAACATTAGCAGGGGAGAGAGGCCCAACTCCAGCCGTATAGACTCCACCGGGAGACACCCTGGGACTCTGAGTAGTGAGCATAGGATTTAAGCCTCTAACCTAGGGAGCCAACCTAATAATCTTAAGGGGAACACCTCAAGGTCGTAGAGAATGCTCGGGATGACCAAGATTCTACCACTCTAGTACTGAGATGAGGAAGAGGACTGCAGACTGTTGTAAAGATCAGGCTTGTCCTGAATGCTCAACCAATTATAACCTGGTAATTAAAGCTGGGGACTCACACCTGCAATCAGTCAAGTGGTTGTAGCTGTATAAAATGTGGGGCTGACAAGTGAGAGGGAGCATACCAATAGGAGAGAAGCCAGGCCGATCGTTGCAGGTCTGAAGGCAGAATCCTGCATTCGAGGAAACGGCCAAGGTGGGTCCTGCAGGAGAGCCATGATGTTGACAGATGTCCCCAAGAAGCTGCGGAGGCAAGGGCCGCAAGAAGGCCACAGAAAGGGAACCTCATTGGTCAGACCTTGGCAGCCAGAGCTGCGGACACAGAGGAAAGAAACAAAGTCACCAACAGCATCGACGGGGGGTGGGGAGGAGGAACTGACGGCAAAATACAGAGAGAAGGTGAAGTGTGAGCGGGGCTTGCAGTCATAGAAAAACATGTCAGCCTAGCAGAAACTGAGAGAACAGCCGCCTGGAGGGGACGCCAAGGACCGATGAGTGAGAAGAGAAAAGCACGTGTGTGGGCTAGACAGCCTAGGTTCCCTGGTTGCGTGACCTGTAATGGGTGGACCGCATGGTCCGACAACTGTGCCTAGACTGGGGATATCCTGTTTGTAAAAGCCAAAGAGGTTGCTGAAGTGAAACAGGAGAAAGAAATCGGAATTAACTATTAAGAAACCAGAAGAAGTATAAAGTTGATCTGGAACTGTTTCTGAATATTGAGAGACTGAGACAAAGTAAAAGTTGGTAAGCTGAAGTATTGGCAATGGAAACCTGAGACTTTATTAACTTTGGCGCTGTCTTGTGGATATGAAACTCAAGACCCTTTTTGGAACTGTGTTGTCTTGAACTTGGGCAAAGGAACCGCAAGACTTTGTGGAACTGTCTTGAACTTGGGTAAGGGAACCTCGAGACATTGTGGAACTGTCTTAAACTTGGGGAAGGGGAGTTGAAAAGTAAGCCAGGAGCTGGTAAAAGCTTAGAACTTTATTTGGAACACTATTTAGCTTTAGTTTGAGGGCAAGTTTAGGTGTTGGACACAGATAGTCTTTTAAGTTTAACTTCCTGACTTTGACTTTCCTTAGTTTCTTTAGGTAAGGCAATCCAACCTTAGTATAGGGCAAGTTATTCCCTCAACCATCCTGACATTTGAGTTAATAAATCCTTTCTGTTTGAACTTTGAATCTGTTGTCTGTGTCTTGCTTCATGATGCTTTCACAGATAGCGGGAAGGGCTTTCTCTGTGGTGAGCCCACAGCGGCTCCTTGGTATCCTGCTTCCCTCTTTCTGGTTCGCTACCTCTGCCATGTGGTTCCCATCTCTCGCGGCTTTCGTTTACCGTCTCAATGCATCGCTGGGCTGCAATGGTGCAGCAGGTCGTCTTCCCTCCTCTGGCAGTCTTGCTGCACACCGACCTAAGCACTTTCAAAGAAAAGAAAGATTACAACTATTATTGCCAAAGCAAAGAGTGCTGCCAAAACAAAGGGAGGGCAATATTGAGCCAAGATAGCAACCAGCTTTGCCAAAGTAAAGAGGGGGCAACACTTCAGAAAGACTGTAAACAACATTGGCAAAGTAAAGAGAGAATAATATTGTAGAAAGATTGTAATCATTATTCCCAAAGTAAAGAAGAGACAATAGTTAACCAAGACACCAACAAGCATTGCCTAAGCCAAATAATGACAAATATAACAAAGAGACATTGTAAGCAGTTACCTAAGGTGAAAGTAATTAATCAAAAGTGTCAGGAGAGAAAACCTCCTTGGGAAAGGTATCAAGGAGGTGAGGAGCATAACCTGCATTTCATGTGGCAAATAAATCTGTGTGCTAAACAGCACCAATGTTCACTAAACAGCACCAATGTGTATTGGATCCTCAAAAGAAGTTGTGAATCTCAATGTTGTTGAAAGTCAAATACTTTTTTAAAAGTTTGAAGCAACCCTCACTACAGAGTACCTGTAGTAGTGTTAGGAGTTTTTATCCTGGCAGGTGAGTATATCAGGGAAGGGATTATTAGTGGTAGTCCTGGCAGGTTAGTGGACCAGAAAGAAGACATTGAAGTACATCATTGTAGTTGAAGGTTGTGAAGGAGAGAAAGTGGCAAGGTCACTAATGTGTTTGATGAACTGTGGTAAAACCATCCCAACCAGACATTTTTGTCGATGAAGAATTATGAAAGTATTTGTTTTTCGAGGAGATTGTGGAAAATCAACCCGACAAAAACTTGTTGTTGATGAAGAATTGCAAAATTGTTTGTTTTTCAAGGAGGAGGTTGTGGAAAAATCATCATGACAAAAACGTTGTTGATCAAGAAGAATTGTAAAAGTGTTTGTTTTTCAAGGTGGAGAAGTTGTGTTGAAATATTGACTATAAGTCTGAAGACAAAGATGTTTTCTTTTTGTGGAAACTTTACCGAAAGCCAAGTGAAAGACTTTTGGTGTGAGAAGAGCTTTGTTATATTTAGAACAGAACTTGGCTACAAAAAGAAACTTTCTTATTTTTAATTTTGTTTTGGAAAATCCTGCTTTGAACCTGTGGAAGGGGATCTGATCCTGGTTACAAGGATAGCTGGTTATTAGGTTAATGTTTAAGAATAATTGTTATTTTATCCTGAATTGACATATTATACCCTTCTGAATTTGATGTATGTAGAAGTGTGAGGGACAGATTCCTTTTGTTAGTGTTTTCTTTTAGTCTTAGTTTGATAGGCAGGGAAATCCTCTTTAGGTTAGGGAGAGCAAGGAATTTTTTGAACCCTTGTAAATTAATAAAATGGCTACTTACTTGTGAAAAACCTTTATCAAGTTGTCCGCCTCGCATTTCTGACCCCTCACATATGGTGTCAGCAGTAGGATTTGGCTTAGTTACAACAAACTAGGAACCTAGTAAAACCCCTTTTGTTTTCTCATGAAATTGATAATTCAACCCTATGCCTCAGATCAGTTTATTCTGGGTGTTAATCCTCAAGACACGATTTTTAGAATCAAACAACGAATAGTAACTAACTGTACTTTTACCCTAAACCAGCGAAAACATTTTCGTCACCAAAAACCTTTATTAAACTTGAAAAGGGTATCGGATTATAATTTAAAACCATATAGTAAAATTACTGTGATACAACTAGGCCAGGGTTTTCTTTTTCCCTTTCAAATATTAAACCCAGTCTCCCTAAAATCATACGAGTTCCAACCAAATTGGCAGGAACGTATGAGGCAATAGAAGTTGACTCCATCCCTGAATCAGAAGAAAGTGAGGAATTTAAATCCCCTCCAGACAAACAAGACATGGGCCTCATCACGAGTTGGGCGGTATCCTGGCGGTAAATCCACTGGAATACCACCCAATGCAATTACCGTTACCCCCTCTTGGTCCAGCGGCAATACCGCTGGATCACAAGTGGCAGTGGTGGTGTAAGTCCCCATTTTTTGGAGTCCATTTGACTCAATGGGGCATTTTCGGTGCAATTACTGTGGCAGTAGTTCTACTGCGGTAATTGCACCGAAAATGGGTGGAAAGGCAGCAGATTTACATCCAGCTCAGAGCTGGAGGTGAATTCTCCAACTTTTCACCCAACTCATAGTTGGACAGTGCAGTAATGCAGCAGTAACTCTATTACAACAGCATTTTTACTGCACCGCCCAACTTGTGATGAGGCCCCTTGACCTTACGGGAGAGACTGAAACCTATTCAGAAGATACCACAATGGCTACTTTAGACGCCCTATTATTCAGATTGATGGAACACTAAATAAGGGTGGAAGAAATATTTCAGGAGGGAATAAATATAATAGCTGCTTCTTCCCAAAGACCCATAATACCACAGGGAATGTTGCAACCCTATAGAGAAGGGGAAGAATTGGGCATTTTTTTAACTCAATTTTGAATGGCTAGCCCATCAATTAAACTGGAGACCCAAACTGAAAACATGTTATTTGGCCTCTCCATTTCATCTAGCCTCTTTAGGATGGCTCGGTTTGGTGGTGTGTGGTGGATGGGAGGTGGGCTGTGCAGTGGCTCAGGGCTGTAGGTCGGTGAGCCGTAACTAGGTATGTCCACATTCGGCTCAGCTGTCTGGGCACGCTGTCAGCGGTGAGAGCTCTCTGGGGTTTGGTGCCCTTCTTCAGACTGTGTAACTGAGTCTTCACGATGGCACTCCCAAGTGGTGTGACCACTGTCTGACAATGCAGTTGTGGGAGTGGGTGCAGTGAGCTTCGAGGTGCTCCTGTTGGCTTGTGGTTTTGGCGTAGGGCCTACGGTGCCAGCTGCAGGCTTGACCTTGCTTTGTCCTGGTGTTTCATGGTGGTCCATGCGTATAGGCATTGCTCGGCTTTGTGGGGTGGTGGTGGTGGCTGAACTTGAGTGCCTGGAGGTGCCAATTCCCGATGAACCTGCCCCCTCCTACTCCTCCTGATGATTCTGGTGATGCATGCGTGCCTGTAGAGGACATAGGAAATGTTTTCAGGTATGGTTCTTTCATGTATGTACATGCAAGACACATTTGCTATGGTAGAGTGGCACCCCACACATTTGGGCAGATGGGCAGGGTTGGGCAGGGGACATTGCATGTGGGCACATCTTTGTGGGCATGGTTGCAGCCATGTGTGTTTCACACATGGCCAGGTGGCCTTTGGCCTGTGTGTGGTGAGGGCAAGGTGTCCATGCTGGGGCAGCTGATGTATAGCATGCATGCTTCTGGTCCTTTATGCCCAAATATCCACATCTCCGGGTGGCACACACCTTGTGGGAGTGGGTGTGGTGGCTTTGTCTATGGCACTGGCATGGCTCTATGAGGCGCTGCTGTGCAGCCAGCAGTTTTGTGCTGTGGTGTTCAGTGATTGGCTAGCTGCGCCCATGTCGGTGTAGGGGGGACATGTACTTCCATGGGGCTCGTCTGCCATACCGACATTGGGGAGGCCAACTGGGCCCGTAACATGTTGGTGTGACTGCTGCACGGTGTTGTGGTTACTAACACACCACATGCCTGCTTTCACAGGGTCACCGCAGGGGTGTGGTGCGCATGGAACGTGGATTGGTCACTTGCCACCCTGTCACACTGCTGTAACACTCAGGGGTGCACTTGGTGCCCTACCACCTGGCTGCTGTGGAGAGTGGTTGATGTGGCACCCAGTCACTCCACCCTGATTGGCACATCCAGCTGCTGGATCTGCTGACATGTGTCCCTGTCCACTACAGCGTCTTGTGCTAGGCTGCCATATGTGCATGGTCTTTTGCTGTGTGGTGGGGGATTGACTAACCTCCTGCACCTTAGCTGCTGGCACCCGCCTCTGCACCTCTGACTCCCTTGATGACCTCCATATTGATGACAGTGCTGCACTTTTTTCCCAGGTCGCCAGGATCAGTGGATCGACGGTTCCTCCTCCAATTGCCAGGGACTCCTGGCGGTGTTGGGACAGGAGTCCCCGCACCCTGAGGTCGTTTCACCGCTTTCTGCAGTCGTCGGCATCACAGGTGATGCTGGACACTGCCGTCACCTTCTGGATGATGGCATGCCAGATGGCAGTCCTGTGCTGGCCCGATCTCTTTCTCTAGATTCAGTATAAGGGCACCTGGCAGAACCCTGAACAACCCAGGTGGGCGTACTTTAGTGAACAAGAACGAAAATTCAGGGTGAGAGGCCACACCAATCCTACATATAAACACATATCACAGTCATGAGTATAGGATTGCTGAACTGAATGTATTTAATAACATTTATCAAAGAATGATAGGGATAGAGCACCCAGGGGTGTTTTAAAATACAATAAAAATCTGTATAATCCAGTAAACAAAAGAATACAATGTTTTGGTAAATCAAGTTCTTGTAAGATTTGTAGAACATTGGTGGAATCCTTGATGTAAGATAGCATAAGTCCCACAAAGGGTTTTAGGAAGAAATCCGTGTACAATGATAAAGGCTCAAGAAGGGAATCATAAGCAGAGACTATAGGTCTGCCAGGCGGTTTTGTTGGATTTTTGTGGATTTTAGGTAGGATGTAGAACGCTGGGGTGCGTGGATGTGTTTTATTTAAGAAAAGGTGTTCCCCCTCACAAATCCAGACTTCTTGTTCAGCATGTTTGGTTAAATTGGTGATGTCTTCCGGAGTCTGATGGTGGGGTCTCGGCCCATGATCCTGTAAGATGTTCCATCAGCCAAAAGGCGCAGACATTCTTTGTTGTAATCGGTTGTGTCCATAATGACAATACCACCACCTTTGTCAGCCGGTTTCAGAGTTATGGTGGAATCTTGATGGAGGTCAGCCAAGGATTTTCTTTCTTCTCGCATTAGATTGTCTTGATAGTAATTTTTATGGGCCAGACCCTCGGTCCGTGTTTTAATGACAAGTTTCTCAAAAGTTTCAAACTCCGCTGGTATGATATGAGGAGGTGGCATGAAAACTGATTTGGGCTTGAACCCAGTGATATTTTCAGGTACTTTATCGTTGCTGGATATCGATTCCTGGTGATCAGGTAGGTACACCTCAAAAAAAGTACTTGAATTTAATGTTACGAAAAAATCTCTTCATCTCCATCTCAGCATTGAAAGGGTTGGCTCGAGCTGAGGGAACAAAAGACAATCCTTTTTCCAAAAGGGTTTCTTCAGACCGGGTTAAAATTCTTGAGGAAAGGTTAAAAGTGGGGATCTGTTGTCTCAGAGCTGGTTCGAGTGCCATTGCCGTGTCCTCATGTATTGTCCTTGTTGTTGGGGCCGTTTATTCGGGCGTCCCCGTTGTCCTCCCCGGGGAAAAAAAGGATGTTGTGGAGGTTGCCCAAAGGAGTTTACACCCGATGTACTGGGGTCGCTCCCACTGGAAGAGGCTGAGCTACCAGAGAAATTCACCACTTTTTTGCGCTTGAAGAAGTTGTTCTGTTGCTGTTGTTGCAAATCTGTATAGTAGGTCTCACGCAGATAAGGGTAAGTCTTTTCCTCTCCGTAACCGCTGAGATCTTTCCTGAACTTTTGGATCTTCCTGTCTATGGTGATCTGTTTAAATTTTGCAATTTCTTCTTCTAGCTTTTCTAATTTTTTCTTAGCATCTTGTACAGTCGCATTCTCTGTACATTTTTTCTCCAGTTCTTGCAACTCCTCTCCTTGCCTTTTACATTCCTCCTCAGCGTTATCAATAATAAGAATGATCCAATCCCTACTACATTTGTTACCCACCCCACTGAAATTGTTCTTGAATTTGGGATTGTCGATAAATACACGAGGTATTTTTTTAACCTGCAATCCGTCTGGAATTATTCCCGCTTTCAAATATTCAAGCATGAAAGTACCGTGCATTTCTGTGCGCATTAACTTCTTTTTACGCTGATTAATGCAATCATATTCATCTTTGTTTGATCCTTGGGCTAGAACACCCTCTCGTGGTCCAAGGGCTGTTGAAATACCCAATAGTTTTTGAAAATATTCATCAGTGTATGAAACAATGTTGACTTTATCCATTGTTTTCTTGATTAAGGGAAATTTAATTCCTATTGTAGTCTGCAAAGAGTACTCGAGAGCCCTACAGCCACGGGCTGTGCTTGGACTAGATTCAGTATAAGGGCACCTGGCAGAACCTTGAACAACCCAGGTGGGCGTACTTTAGTGAACAAAAACGAAAATTCAGCGTGAGAGGTCACACCAATCCTACATATAAACACATATCACAGTCATGAGTATAGAATCGCTGAACTGAATGTATTTAATAACATTTATCAAAGAATGGTAGGGATAGAGCACCCAGGGGTGTTTTAAAATACAATACAAAGCTGTATAATCCAGTAAACAAAAGAGCTGGATTTAAATGTAACCAACATAAACAAAAGCACTGCCAACATTTCGTCAATTGTTTCAATTGTACATAAACATAGTTTCATGGACATTTTGAGAAAAACAAACAAACAATTATGCTTGAACTGTGCATTGTTCAGCTGGTATGATCGTCGACACAACAGTGTTTCGGCCTAGAGAAAAAGCTGTAAAATGCAGCTGTGTGGGCAGGCCTTCATCAGGACGTGTGATGTGGTAGTCCCGGGGTCTCTATCTACAAATAATAAATGGAGTGTGATGAGTAAAGGAGTGACCTTGAAATAAAATATTGATTCATTAAGCTCCCTGAGGATGCTACATTAAAACAAAGAAAAAAGCTTCACAGAAGTGTAGCCTGGTTCTTATTACTAGCTTATCCAGTGCTTGGATGAGCAGTAATATCCTTCATAGGTGTAGATATCTGGGTGGCACCAAAGTATGCCAATTCAAGGGACAATTGTGTGCCTAGAATAAAAATGATAGGATCTATAAGGGTATGTTACAGATCCAAATCATCTCTCTCTCATTTAATGAAAACATAGGACCAAAATCTTACCTCGGGCGGGAAGTAGTGTGTCTTCTTACGTGGCAGAAATGGAGACACCCACTATGTATAAATAGTGTCTTCTATAGTTGGAAGAACAGGAGGCTCTCACTGCGCTCCATGAGTGTTAGAACTGGCTGTCCATACGTTGCCCAACCTGTGTATCAAAGAAAACGCATAGCCGTGTGGTTATCGCGGTGCGTTTGACAATCAAAAATGCCCAAACTTGTTATGAATGAACAAAGCTTTAAAGAGGGTGCACATACTCGGGAAAAATAATGGAGTACCACATTTTGTCTAAGAGCACACGAAACGTGTGTACGAAGTCTTACTTGCATGAAGTTTTCATCCGCGTTCATGCGGAGCAGAACTGCACAGCGTTCCCGGCAGCGAGAGAGTGAAACCGTTTTTGTGGAAACCGTGGGTAAACATACCGGTGGTCCATCCATTTTTTGTGGGACTTATGCCATCTTACATCAAGGATTCCACCAATGTTATACAAATCTTACAAGAACTTGATTTACCACAACATTGTATTCTGGCCACAATGGATGTCGACGCTCTATACACATCCATACCGCAAACAGGAGGTTTGGAAGCTCTTGAAATCTGTCTCAATGAAAGGATTGATGTGACTTCACCACCCACTGAGTTTCTTTTGGAATGTGTGAGACTTGCTATGTCAAAGAATTTCTTTTTATTCAAGGACCAACTTTATCAGCAAATAAAAGGTGTCAGCATGGGGGCAGCCTTTGCTCCTGATGTCGCCAATTTATATATGGCGCAATATGAAACAGACCATATATATAAAGACAACAACCCCTACAAGTCAGACATACTTTTGTGGCGTTGATATATCTTACTAGGCTTGAGCAGCATTTGGTCCACAAATTAGACACCGTGAAAACAGGATTCAATGTCTCCGTAGAATAGAAACACTTCTACAACCAATGAATAACCATTGCCTTTGTCACTTGAGCTGATTTTGGACACTGAGCATTCGAGAGGGGAGCCCGCTGGTCCACAGGAGATTTTTTTCTGTGGTGGCACCACATCACTAACCCTTATAGATCCTTCTTTGATACATATATGTATGGGTCCCACTGGATCTATTTCAGAAGTTGATGGGTGTCTAGACAAGTACATTTGCGTTCTTTCTCAGCTAGTTCTGGAAAGAATACACACTGCTAATTACACAATTATGTCGTCTAGCTTGGATGTTATCACGCAATGTTGAATCCATAGTAAGGTTTCCCTACCAGGGCCTTATGTAACATTTATACTTTGCATATTAATTGTGCACTTAGATACATGCAGTTTCTAACATGTTCCAAAAACTTATTTTGGAATGTTTTTATTGGTTTTTGAACAGATAAACAGTTAACATCTCTGTTGTATCAAATGAAACCTCAGATAACCCCCCACTTCCCTCCCCCCCTCCCATCCCTACTTTCCAAGCCCACAAATGTTCTATAGCGATACTTCAAGTTCGGGTTGCCTTAAGGGCTGCCGCTATCTTCGGAGGTAGCAGCAGGTGCTGGTGGATGAAATAATGACACCGTGAGCGCCACCCATTGTTGAAAGTCCTCACGGATGTCGAGTCTCTGTTCCTTCTGCGCGTTTTCCCACGCTCCTGTTTCGGCAATTGTCCACTTGCGGAGATCTTCCTACCATGATGCTATGCTGGGGGTTTTGGGAGACTTCCACCCCATGGCTATGCATCGTTTTGCTAGGATATATCAAATCTTTGAGCCTACACAGGGGCCTGTTCTTCTTCTTGTTCCTTTTGTATCTACCCAGAATGCACGCACCGGGTGACGTTACGTCCACAATAATGTCTGAGTTAGCGACCTTCGCCGCTATCTGTGACCAGAATGTTCATTTGACTTGGCAGTCCCAGAACATGTGGGTCATTCCCGCATGGGGCTCGTTGCATTTGGGGTACTCCGAGGATCTAGCTCCTTTGAATTTGGCGATAACTTCAGGTGTGAGGTACCCCCTGTTGGTGATATAAAACTGTATTAGTTGGAGCCGAGCATTCCTGGACACTTTCTTATGGTAGTGGGCTATTGAATCCCATTCTTTGTCCTCAAATTGCTGGCCTAGCTCCAATTCCCATTTCAACCTGCATTTGAGATGTTGTCTGGTTACGCTGTCTACAAGTGTTTCATATAGTCTTGAGACCTCGTGTCCGCCCTCAGCTGTACTTAACATGTTTTCAATGGTATCAAGTCCATTTTAGGGGTCCTCCACATCAGGCCATCTGTTGGCGAGCTTCCTTGTTACTGCTCCGTGGAACAGGAACTGTCCTACCGGCAATCCAATGTTTTCATGCAACTCCGAGAACGCCAAAACGGTCTGGTCGTCCACGAGGTCTCGGAGGGTAGCGACCCCCCAGGGTTCCCAAGTGCTTCTGATCTCCTTCAGGCCTCCCGGTCTGCTTGCCATGATTGCTGTGATGGGTATTTGGGGTGAGTATGGGTCGCTTAGCCCTATGATCTTGCAGGCTCTTTTCCAGATCTGGATTCCCAGCTTCATTAAGTGAGGTGCGTGCTGGCTCACTCCATCTGGGGCCCAGAATAGGTGTCTGAGAAGCATGTGGGGGATGTCTGGTTGTAAAAGGCGAGTGTCGGTGGTGGCCTCGTCCGCCATCCACTGAATCACATGCCTTAGTTGGCCGGCTAAGTAGTATAGCTCAAAGTTGGGGATATTTAGACCGCCTTTGTTGTAGGGTCTTTGCATCACCTCCAGTGCCACTCTGTTTCGCCCCTCCTGCCACAGGAATCTCCTGCACAGTTTGTTCAAGTCCTTAAAGAACCTCTGGGGGATGTTGTAGGGAAGGTTGGTGAAAAAATGGAGTAGGCAGGGGGAAGCGCCACCATCTTTAACAGGCCCGCCCTTCCGGCGACAGAAAGCGGGAGTTTGCCCCAGAAAGTCATAGATTTTTCCAGGTTATCTCTGGCTCTCTCTGTGTTGAGGGTGTCCTCTGTTTTAGGGTCTCGATGTATGTCTATCCCTAGGTACTTGAAGGAGGTAGTCTCCCATCTAAAGGCCTTGGCTGGGAGTCCATCTGCGCTGGTTTTCGCTTAGCGATGCAAGGGGGAAGAGGCAAAATTTGTCGTGGTTAATTAGTATTCCTGTGTATCTGCTAAACCTGTCTAGTGTCTCCAATATGTAGGGCAATAAGTGTTCAGGGTTGTTTAAGTAGAGGAGTGTGTCGTCCGCGTACATGGAGACCAGGTGGGTCACTTCATCAATCGTGATGTCCCCGTCCCCATATTCCTGCCTTAGGTATGCTGCCACAGGTTCTATTGCAATAATGTATAGCATGGGGGAGAGTGGGCTCCATTCTGCCGAGTATGTGTTGTTTGTGCGCACCCTAGCCGTGGGGTCGGTGTAAATGAGTTTAGTTCAATTTAGGAAAGCCGGTCCCATCCCCATCTTGGTCATGGATGCAGCCATTTCCATCGGACTGAATCAAATGCTTTGGTGGCATCCAGGGACGCCACCGCACATTTCCCGGGTTTGCCATTGGTGCTGTACACCACATGATGTAATTTGCGTATATTCTCAGTGATGGTTCAGCCGGGTACATAGCCCGTCTGGTCCTGGTGTATCAACTGGGGGATCACTCTGCGCAGTCTCCTTGCCAATAGGGCCGTCAAGATCCTATTATCTACGTTGAGCATGGATAGGGGTCTATACGAGTCACACTCTGCGCTATCTTTGCCCGGTTTCAGTAGGGGGATAATCACCACTTCCCTCATGGTGTCGGGGAGGGTGCCAGTTTCGTATGCCTCATTGTACACCTGAGCCAGGAGCGGGGCCATCGTTTCCTGGAATGTTTTGTAAAATTCCCCAGGGAGCCCATCGGTTCCCAGAGTCTTGCCGGAGGGGAGGGATCTGATGGTATCCAGGACCTCCTCTGGGGTAATGGGTTCATCTAGGGCCTCGGCTAGTTGGGTGTCAAGTTTGGGCAGCCTTATGATGTCTAAGACATCCTCTATTTCGCTATCGGAAGCTGAATGGGGTTCAGTGTACAGTGCCTGGTAATAACCGGCAAAAGCTGAAATTATATCAGCCTGCGTATGCACCAGTTCGCCGTCGGGGGTGTGGACTTGGCAGATGGGCGTCCTGGGGGCTTCCCTTTTGTAGAGCCATGCTAGCAGTTTACCTGGCTTATCACCTAGGGCATGACTATGCTCGATATGCTTGGTGTAACTACGCTTCCCTAGTTTAGCCCAGAGCTCCAGGCAGACCTGTTTAAGCTCTATTATTCTCTGTACATGGGCGGGGTTGGCAGGAGCATTGTCCTCTAGTGCCTTGAGCTCGCTTTCGTTGCATGTTAGTGAGGTGTGTATGGACTTCTGGGCGCCTCCTATTGCTGCAATCATCTCCCCCCTTATGACTACTTTATACGCCTCCCAGGCCGTGCTGATGAGCCGTACGCTGTCCTTATTTAATTGCCAGTAGTCTAGAGTGCGTTCCCTAATCTGTCCGGTGAAAGCCTCATGCAGCAAGGCTTCAGACCTGAGCCTCCAAGTGTGCACCGGGGGTCTCGGCGCAAACACTGACCACGTTGTTATCAATGGGGAGTGGTCTGACAGCACCCTGGCTAGGTTTTGTGTGTCCCTAAACATGGCTAGGCGTTCTTCGCTTACGTGGATATAATCGATTCTAGTGTGGACAGCGTGTGGGGCCGAATAGTAGGTGTACTCCCTTTTCTCTGGGTGACCTTCTCTCCACAGGTCTCTAAGCACTAGTTGTTGTGTCAGTGTGTTCAAGATATTGGCGGGAGGGGCCGGGCTGGTGTGCTTGTCATCAGATCTGTCTACAATGGGATTCAGAGTGCAGTTGTGGTCCCCACCCCATATGAAGGTACAATCCCTGTATGGGCTAAGGCGCTTAAATAGGGAGCGAAAGAAGACAGTGGCGTCGTGGTTGGGTGCATAGGTGCTAACTAAGCAGAGGTCCTTGCCCTCGACGTTGGCATGCCCTAGAGCCATTCTGCCTTCATTGTTCGTTTTAGTGTTCAGCAGCCTCACAGGGATGTTGGGGGCTATCCAGATCAGGACACCTCTTGCGTACGTCGAGTATGAGGATCCAATCAGTGTCCCCCTCCAGATTTTGGACAAGGAGGCTAACTTTAGTGCGTTGAGATGCGTTTCCTGCAGAAGGGCGATTCCGACTTTGTTGCGCTTTAGGAATGCGTAGATCCGGCGCTGCTTAATGTAGCTGTTCATTCCTCGGACATTCCAAGTCAAAATTCTAATGGTGTCTGCCATGGGTCAGGTTTAGTCCGGTTTGCTTGGGTGGTACTCTTGGTGCGTCCTCTCGTGGTTTTGGCAGCCTTCCATGTCCTGAGTGGTCTTGGTATAATAAAACAACTAACCCAACTGTGGGTGCATAACCCCAGGTTCCCTCCCCCCTTTAACGTTAAACTTCCCTGTAATATAACAAGTCCAGCGGGGTTCCCCCCGTTCTGACTATCCCATTTTTGCTCCATTTGACCTCGGAGTGGTCTCTTGATGCCCTACGGGTGGGTTTAATATACCCTAATTCCTCCTGGGGGCAGAAGGCGTCGCTTTGACCGTCGAGGTGTAGGTGCGGTCATGGTTCAGTGTAGCTCAGGTAGGATCTAAGTTGCTGTTCCCAATTGTGAGCTGACTTGTGTTCAATGCATTTCCCGAGTGTGCAGGTACCTTAGCTCCGGGCGGTTGTTCCGTTTGCTGTACGCCGTGGTTTGCGGTCCTTTATGCCGAGGTCCGGGAGTTGCTGTTTGTCCATCCACTCAGTAACTTCGGCAGTGGCATCGAACAAGTGCGCCTTGTTGTCTTGCAGTACTTTCAGTCTGGCGGGGTACAGGAGCATGTAGCGCAGGCCCGCTTTCTTCAGTCTAGCTTTCGTTTGTATGAATTGGGTTCTTCTAACTTGCACTTGGAAGGTGCAGTCAGGGTATATAGCTATCTTTTCCGCGTCTCGCTTTATGCAGCCTCCCGATCTCGAGAAGGCCAAGAAAAGTCTCTCTCTCCCTGTAATTAAGCACCTTAGCGATCACAGGCCTGGGGGGCGTCCCCGGGGGTGGTCTTTTGGTGAGCGAGCGGTGCGCTCTTTTGATGGTGAAACCCTGCGTCAGGTTTCCTGGCCCAATTTCTTGCAGTAGGAGGTTCTCAATGTAGTTCATGGGGTCGTTCCCCTCAATGCCCTCGGGCAAGCCAATGACTCTTATGTTGTTGCGACGTGCCCTCCCTTCGGCTTCGTTGGCTCTGTCCTCCAAGTTTTTCATCTTTTGGGTTAATATGTCCACGTCCCTCAGGAGTTGGGTTTTGGTCTCAGTGTTCTCCCGGACCTGGGTCTCAAGTGCCTCTTTTCTGCCTGCTATGGAACAGACGTCCTGTCTGAGCAAGTTCAGGTCGATTGCCACAGCATCGATTTTGCTTTCCATGGTTTTTTGCAGGGTCAAGATGGCTTCCATCAACTGCAAGTTTGCTGGTTCTATTGGCTTCCCAGGTGGTACCCCTTGATTCGACGTGGAGTCCATGGGGCAGGCTGCTGCTCCGGACGCCCCGTACGCAGCATAAGTGTCCATTGTGGTCTGCTTCTGCCTGCCTTTAACGTTTTTAGCGGGCATAGTCTGATGGGCTGGGAGTCCTGGGGGGTTGCGGGATGGTTGGTCTGGGCCTCAGCCGCACTCCCAGCCCGTGCTCCACACTATTGTGCTGGTGTCTTCTGATTTTATGGGGGGTGGGAGCCTCCGGGCCGCTCCTGGGCAGTAAAGCAGGAAGGCTCAGGGTGAGTCGTGAAGCAGGCGCTGGGCCTGCCCCTCGATGTTATGGAGGGAGTCCAGGGCAACGCTCAAGCAAGGGTGTTCGTCCCATCAGCCAGTCCGGCGGGGCCCACCTACGTGTCGGTGGGGTCCAGCCTCTGGGCCCCAGGTGCAGGGCTCCACAGGGTCTGTGGAGCAAGGTTGGGCTCCGGTTGGGCCGGCTTAGTTCGTTGTGGCCAGGGGGGGCGCCTGTGACAGTGGTGTTGTACCCCTCAGTCCCCCTGCCTGCCTCCTCCTCACCTGGCTCTGCTCAGAGTCCCACGGCGACTCCGTGCCGCAGTGCGGGCCTGCCCGCCCTCCCGGGGTTGCCTCGGTTATGCGGGAGGCGGAACGTCAGGGCCGAGCATTTCAGCGGGCGGCGCAGTCCCCACTCACAGGGCCCACCCGTGCTCACAGGCCCAAGCGCAGTCCGCTCGCCGAGCTTCTCTAGTGCCCGCGCAGGCCACCCACTCGCCTATTGTGGATCACAGGCCTGGCGCCCGGCCTGCCGTGCCTCGGTCTCTCAGCTCTCGTGGGGGGGAGCGCGCATGGCTCTCCGGGGTTTCCAGGCTCCGCTCTGGCGGCAGCCGACTCCAAGCGCAGTCCGCTCGCCGAGCTCTCCAGTGCTCGCGCAGGCCGCCTACTCGCCTGCCGAGTCACGGGCTCGCGTAGTGTGGATCACAGACCCGCAGGCGCTATTTTTCACCTCAGGCCGAGGGCTCCACGATAGCTCCTCGGTGTCTCCCTGCAGGGAAGGGACTCAGCGATCCGATTTTCTCGCAGGATCACCCGACCTCGATCAGCCACGTTCGTGGATGTTATTGACTGCTTTTTCGCCCGGGAACTGGTGGGATTCAGCAGGATTATAGCCGCATCAGACAGAGCTCACTGAAAGGCGACCAGCTTACATGGTGGCTAGCCACGCCCCCAACATGCTCCAAAAACTTGTCTTTTCTAATGAAGCTGATGTGAAGTAGCTATTTTCACAATTGTTGTGTATTCACATTTGTTGCACCCTCTCACTCTCACCTGTTGTTACACAATGTATACATAGTACTAACCAAGGCCTAACCTATGAAGGGACTTACATAGGTAATTTTACTTTTGCCTGCACCATAAGTGGGCTTGTTGCCCTAGGCGCTTCTCCCATGCCCTCCCGAGTTTCTCACAACACACACAACACATGCGCCCTCGGCACGTCATTCATGTTTTACTGATCGCTATTGATCTACGACGCCCGCTTGTTTTCCCTTAGTCTGCAGCACCGCCCCGTCTCCCTCGTGGCAGCAGGCCATTGGCAGCTCGTCCGATTACGCACCAACAGGGGAACGCCAAGACACATCCAATCAGGATGGACCGCCAGTATGCTTACCCGCGGTTTCCACAGAAACGGTTTCACTCTCTCACTGCCGGGGACGCCGAGCAGTTCTGCTCCGCACGAACGCGGATGATCACTTTATGCAAGTAAGTCTTCGTACACACGTTTCGTGTGCTCTTAGACAAAATGGGGTACTCCATTACTTTTCCCGAGTATGTGCACCCTTTTTAAAGCTTTGTTCATTCATAACAAGTTTGGGCATTTTTGATTGTCAAACGCACTGCGATAACCACACGGCTATGCGTTTTCTTTGATACACAGTTTGGGCAACGTATGGACAGCCAGTTCTAACACTCATGGAGCACAGTGAGAGCCTCCTGTTCTTTCAACTATAGAAGACACTATTTATACATAGTGGCTGTCTCCATTTCTGCCATGTAACGTAAGAAGACACACTACTTCCCGCCGGAGGTAAGATTTTTGTCCTATGTTTTCATTAAATGAGACAGATGATTTGGATCTGTAACATACCCTTATAGATCCTATCATTTTTGTTCTAGGCACACAATTGTCCCTTGAATTGCCATACTTTGGTGCAACCCAGATATCTACACCTTTGATAGATATTATTGCTCATCCAAGCACTGAATAAGCTAGTGGTAAGAACCAGGCTACACTTCTGTGAAGCTTTTTTCTTTGTTTTAATGTAGCATGCTCAGGGAGCTTAATGAATCAATATTTTATTTCGAGGTCACTCTTTTACTCATCATACTCTATTTATTATTTGTAGATAGAGACCCCGGGACTACCACATCACACGTCCTGATGAAGGGCTGACCACACAGCTGCATCTTACAGCTTTTTCTCTAGGCCGAAACACTGTTGTGTCGACGATCATACCAGCTGAACAATGCACAGTTCAAGCATTGTTGTTTGTTTGTTTTTCTCAAAATGTCCATGAAACTATGTTTATGTTCATTCTATAACTGCACAATTGAAACAATTGACGAAATGTTGGCAGTGCTTCTGTTTATGTTGGTTACATTTAAATTCAGCTCTTTTGTTTACTGGATTATACAGATTTGTATTGTATTTTAAAACACCCCTGTGTGCTCTATCCCTACCATTCTTTGATAAATGTTATTAAATACATTCAGTTCAGCAATTCTATACTCATGGCTGTGATATGTGTTTATATGTAGGATTGGTGTGACCTCTCACCTTGAATTTTCGTTTTTGTTCACCAATCTCTTTCTCTGCCTTCTACCGTACAGTTTGTCGCAGTGGGCCACAACCTAATCAATGAGGACCACCAGTTCTCCCTCACTGAATTTAGGTTCGAGCAGATGGTTTTCAGGCACCTTGCCTCGGGTCCTCTGCTCTGACATGTTTGCTGTCTTTCAGGTCCGGATGACTGCAGGAAGTGGGTGATTCTGGATGGATTGAGTTTTTAAAGATGGCTACCACAATGCTTCTTGTTCCGGCGATGATGCAATTTCCGGCCGCGCTAATAGCGCCGGGCATGCCACCGGTACCGTTATTATTGTTGATATTTCAGCGGTGTGCCTTGTTTCAGTCCAGTTTCTGTCGGGCGGTATTAGCGTTACCGCCGGAGTGGGGTGCGCGCTCACTCCAGGTTGTGATGCGACACTAATACTGCTGTATGACCCGGCAGTAACGCTAATTCCGCTCGGCGTAAATTCCGCTCGGGTTCCACCAGACTTGTGATGAGGCACTTTATCTTTATGGTTAGGAAAAAAAATCATTAGAGAAAGTTCTAGAAATTCTAACCATAGAGCAATTTATACATCCAGTACGCCCTTATTTACAAAGGGCTAGATAACAACTAAACAAACTTAATTTGGCCATGGTCATAAAGACCGCCCAACATTTTATGGAGGCTAATCACCATGTAAGAAATCTCTGAAAAGGCAAACAGATGAAAAGAGAGCCTATAGACGCACATATCATCCTCCTCATGTAATAAATACAAATAAAAACCAAGGAAATCCCACCCAGCGATTCAGAAAAGAGTGAATCAAAGTTTGCTGAAACCAGAGGCCTCAAATCTACAACAGTGTTACGTTTCTCCTGGGGACAATCTGTTCATTTAGCCCAACATTGTCCTTCAAAAAAGAAGAGGAGCCTATGGAGATTCGGTAGATGATGGGAGATGAATGGGAACAAGAGTTTGATAGAGGTGAAGTGGGAAGTATTTTCAATTTATTTCTCAGTAATGAGAGCATTAAAACACATGACCTAGCTATAGTTAATGGAATTCCAGTTGAAGATTTGATTCCGGGAGTAAACAGACAGCTATACAATCTAATTTAATTACTGTTAAAAATCATAAAAAGATCCATCCATCAATTAAAGTAACATGTGTACATGGGGATGAGGAGGTTTATCACAGAACCCCAGTCACTATTGGAATTCAGGGAAAGCCAATACAATAAATGCTGATATCATTACAGGTTTACCTGAAAAAATAATAATTGGACTAGATTGTCCAGATTTTGAAACCTTACAAAAAATGCAAACAGACCCCTGTTTTCATCTTATTCTCCCCAACATTCTTGGGTACAAAAGGAGACGTTTTCAGAGAGTACAGTGTGGAACTGGGCAAAACAAGAACCATCTTTTGAATGTGGGGTGGGGGGGAGGCTGGTGAGTTAGTTATGTGATAAATCCTGCAGAGTTCTCACAGAAACCCTGCCTAAAGCCTCCTCCCAGGTGGCCAGGGGAAGGCAGCCGTACCTGATCCTAACCCTGCGGGTTGTATTAGCCGAGTGGATCACCTGGGAGGAAAAAGGCCCCAGGAGATTAGGATGACTATGTTAGGAAAGACACATTATTTCTCTTCTTTAGAGGAGAATATTTCAATGATGCCAGAATATCTAATGGATTGTTATCAGAGTGAGGCTTCCCTTCCTCAAACTACCCACCTTGTTAGTACTGAAAACGGTTGTGACCAACCTGGGAATATACTATATAAGAATCATGGCCTTTTACCTTAGCGTTTGATGCTTATGATTCTTCCTTATTTTAAGCTATGAAGTCAAGAACAAACCATTACCTCCTTTTAAATCCTTCCCTAAAGGTATATTCAATAAACAGAGTGACTTAAATAAGGTTGGACTTGAGGTCAGTGAATCAAAAAGAAATCAGAACATTAAGGACTTCTAGTCCCACAATACCCTAAATAATGGGACGAGTAAGAGGGACCCCGAAGTACAGAACTGCAGTATGCAGTCTAGCGGTTCTAATGACCCGCACCTGATCGGGACTTTTGAATATTTAAAGCTCCTTCTGGTGCAGGCCATTAGAACAAGAAGGTGGAGCAGTAGAAGATGTTTCCAGCTGCATTTGCAGCAGCAGAAGAAGAAGAGACACAAAGACGCTGGAGCCGCCGCTGTCTTTGAAATGGATATCGATCCTTAGAGGGTCGTCGAGATTGAAAACCTGCAGAGGTTGCACAGCGGGAAAGCAGTGTTTTTTGTTATTTCATTGAAACTTCTTTTTATTACCTTTTTATGACAAACAAACCAAGAAGCAATAAGGAGTCCAAACATCATATGTTTCATCTGCGGTTTTGGATGAAATGTCTGAATAACAATTACCGACCCCACCAAAAGACCTAAAACACACACCACAAAAAGTTCTAACTACCAAAAGTTCGAACTTTTGTGGTATGTCTTTAGGTGTTTCAGTGGGGTCGGTATGGGACTGGGGGGTGTCCCCCACAACACCCCACTCACTACAGTGAGCGGGGATTGCAGGGGACACCCTCCCAGCCCCCCCGCCAAAAGAAAAAAAAGGCCAGGGTCTGCAGGGGTGTACTATATTGTATAGTGAGCAGGGTGTTGTGGGGGACCGCTCACCCGAGCAAACAAAAAGAAAAGGACCCTGCAGCACTGGTTCCCGATCACAGAAGTGAAAGGGAACCGGCACTGCAGGGACACAGCGCGAAGGAAGGAAAGGTAAGTAGGGTGGTGGGGGTATGTTGGGGGTGTGGGTGGGGGTTTGTTGTGGGGGTGTATGTATGGATGTTTTCTATTGGATGTTCGCATGGGAAATGTACGAACATTTGTAGTGCATACATTTCCCATGCAGATATTTCCGTCGCAGACTTTTCCGCGATGGAAAAATCATGCAGATCTGCATCTGCAGTTAATCGATGATTACATTTATGGCGTAACTTGTTTACACCCTATTGCTCCTAGCCTTCCACCCCCTGTTCCCCTTCCCACCCTGTTCTCGCCACTCTAATGGTGGCTTCACCCCCCTACTCATCCCCTCCAACATGCATATGTATGTATATATGAGTGTGATTAAGTGCATGTCTGTGTGGGTCAGTCAATAGGTGTAGGACCATGTTGTGCCGCTGGTGGTGTGGAGAAACGTATAGTTCAAAGTTGGGTATCTATCAGTGTCCTCAATTGGTCTGCTTGTGTGGGTTTGTTGTGGCGCTTTAAGACAGAGATCTAGTCAGCATATTTTGGTTACTAGGGACAACCAGGCTTGTTTCGCTGGGGCCGTGTCTCCTTTACAATGTTGAATCCGAATTTGTTGAGCTGAGAAAAGGACTGTGTGGATTAGTTTCCTAGTCATCGGATCAATGTGCCAATCTTCATCACAGGTCCCGAATAGTATTGGGCCTGGGTCTAAGTCTATGGTTGTCCCGTGTATCCCAGTGGTGAAGTAATGTACTTTTAACCAGAGCGTCTTAATCCTTGGGCAGGTCCATATGATATGTCTTATTGTGCCCAATTCCTGCAGTGTCTCCAGCATGAAGGTGTGTGTGTGTGAGCCCCATTCTCTACATTTTGAGCGTTATATAGTATAATCTCAGAATCATCTTAAATTGAATCTCCCTTTTGCAAATATTATATGACATTGCAGGTATAGCATCAAAGAAACCGTAGATATCCCCCGGGCCAATTGGTGTTGCTAGATCGGTGGAGCAGTGTGTCACTAGTGTCTGGTTTTATTTAGAATTGTTCGGGGTGCATATAGTTTAAAAAGCACGTAGATGTGGATATGCGGTTCCATTTTGTTCCATTTCATGTTTACCCGATGATGGATTTGCTGTCAATGTCTGTTTGTTTGTATTTGTGTGTATTACAGCTATTATGTTGTGGTATCGTAGCTAGTCTGTTTCTTTTAGTTGTAATATTCGTCTGGCTTCCTGGAAATCAATAGGGGATTTTTCATCCTATAGTTCCATTATCTTGACCCCTGGCCAAATAGATTCTTGGTTAGGGTGTAGGGAGTGGTCCAGGCCAATTGACAGTATTTCCCTTACACTGATCCACGCAGGGGCGGCTCATACATCCACACCCAAGAGCGCTCTTATTTTATGCCACTGTTTCAGCGTTGGGCCCAGTAGATGCTGTGAGGTTATATTCTCGGGAACCTTTTTTAAAGGGATGGACAGAATTTCCTGTGGAACGTAGGGGGCCATTAGGGACAATTCTATGTGCTTCCTACTTGGCGTGTCTGTCGTATTGAGCCCTCTCTTGGCCCAGCATACTTGGGCCACTTGATAGCAGGTGTGCTAGTTTGGGACTGCTAAACCACTGTCCCCTTTGGTAGCCTGGAGGACTTCCAGATGGAGTCGCACTTTTTTGCCCCTCCAGAGGAATATGGATAGGCATGTGTCTAGGTCTTTGTACATCTGGCATGTTGGAGAGCATGGTAGCATTATGGCCAGATATGTCAATTTAGGGAGGGAGTTCATCTTGAATGCATTTATACGGCCTATGAGGGACAGCGGTATAGTGTTCCATCTGGCAAGGTCGGATTTTATTTGATGGAGGGTCGGGAGGTAATTCAGCTCCATGATTGTATCTAGTAAGGGGTCAATTAGAATTATGTGTAGTTGGAGATAGAATTGGGCGAATCTGCCTCAGTCCTATGGTATATCTGTTCTGAGCGGGAGGACTTCTGACTCTGACCAATAAACTTGGAATCCTGTCGTGGGGCCATATGTTTGAAGGAGGTATTGCATTCGAAGTAGAGATGTTTGCCTTTTACTGACATATAGCAGGGGGTCGTCTGCATATAAGGAGACTCGATGTTCCTCATCCCCTAGTATTATTCCTTCCCTCCTGGATCTTTGCTGAATTTTTCCACCAGTGGTTCTATCGAAAGCGCAAATAGGAGTGGGGATTGAGGGCATCCTTGTCTGGCGCCGGAGTGTAGCTCGAATGGGGTTGAGGGGATGATATTGGTGGTCACTGTGGCCGTGGGGTTCCTTTATAGTAATTTCGCCAAAGTTAACAACAATGGCGGGAAGCCGTACATCCGTAGTGTTTTGAACATGAAGTCCCATCTGACATTTTTATTTTTTAAATAACACATTTTATTGAATTTTCAATACTACAATTCAAAACATACATTACACAAACATGTAACTTTGCATACAGACGGTGAGTTAGCACGATCAGACATATTGTATATATATATATTGGACGCTTCCATGCTGGTCTTAATCAAAGAGTGTCAGATCAGGGTACTACTCCCTGAAGTGGTGGCCGGTTTGTGCACCAATGCCTGTTGGTTCAGTCTGTACGTACATTATGCGGTTTGTTCCCACTTTCCCCATATCTTATCTGCCTTGCCCGGGCAGCCTGTTGCTTGATAGACACGGTGCTCCATTAGGATGCAAGCGGCCACGTCCGATGTTCATTGGTCATATTGAGGAGTGGATTCTGAACTCCATAGCTGCGCAATGTTTCTTTTGGCAATGCCTGTGGACGTCGAGAGAAGAAGCTTTTCAAAGCGAGACATTTCCCCTTCCTCTACAATTCCCAGGAGAAGGAGTTTAGGATCAGTTGGGATTGTTCGACACATGACTCTCGGTTCTCACTGCATTTTCGCCAGAAGTATTGTATCTTTGTTCATTGCCATAGGATATGGTAGAAGGTTCCTTCCTTGCGCTTGCATCGTAGACATTTGGAGTCAGTTGTCTTACCCCAGTTGTATAGTGCTACTCGGGGATAGTATATTCTAGGAAGTATTTTCAGCTGTATAAGCCGGATTCTAGCAGAAATTGCAGTTTGTCTGTGATACATCAGGGTCGAGATCCAGTCCTCGGGTAGTATCGGGCCCACATCTCTTTCCCATTTCAGCTTTAGGCTCGACAATTCCTTCGCAGGAAAAGAGGAGATAACATTGTACATGGTGGATGTGACCTTGGTTTTCACACTATCTATGACTATATTTCTTTCCTAGGAGCGTGCATTCTGGCATATCTAACAGTTGGGCCCTTTGTTTGGTGAGTGCATGATATAGTTGACTATAGTGGTAATTCTCAGTCATAGGAAGATTGTATGTGGCCGACATATTCTGTATTCTGGCTGCCTCCCAGTTTGGCCATTTGGGGAGTCTATGAAGTACTACAAGGCAGGCATTATTCCAAATGGGCTGGACTGGGGTGACTTTATTGTCCCATCCGATATGTTTGTGTGCTTCTCTCCAGATTTGGGCTGTATGCGATTATCGTGCCTTCAGGGGAGTGATTCTTTGTGCTGTAAAGGCTTTCTATCGGGGACAGGTCGTGTCTTACTCCTATTTCAGCCCGTATGTGTGGGAATTCTGGGTTACCGTGTAGTATGTTGTTTACTGTCGTCATCTGGGTCGCCCAGTAATAGGTTTGGATATTCGGGAGTCCTATACCCCCTTCCCACACTCAGCGTTGAAGGGTCTTGAGAGCTAACCTAGGAGGTTTCCCAGCCCATAGTAGTTTGCGTGTGATCCTGTCTATTTTACGGAATTCTGCTGCTGGGATAGGGAGGGGGGCATTTTGTAGGATTTACAAGAATCGGGGTAGGGCAAGCATTTTGAAGAGCGCTGTTCTGCCCAGCAGTGTTAATGGAAGTGCTTCCCAGTGGGTCACTTCTTGTGCAAATCTTTTAACTAACTAAAGGTTTGGGTCATATAACTATCTAGCCTGTTTGTGATCTGGATGCCCAAGTATCGAAACTGATTGAGTTCGATTTTATATGGGGAACCCTGTGGTGGTATGCAGTCTATCCCTTTCACCAGAAAGAGCACTGATTTGGACCAGTTCACCTTGAGGCCACTGAAGGCCCCGTAATCTATCAGTGTTTGCGTGACTATGGGAGTGGAGATTGCAATGTCGCCTAGGTATACTAGCAGATCGTCCGCGTAGAGAGATACCTTATCTTCCCAATCTGAGTTCCAGCGTAATCCAGTCCATGTCATTGTGTATCTCAGGATGACTGCTAGCGGTTCAATAACCAATGCGAACAGCATTGCTGAGAGCGGGCAGCCTTGCCTGGTTCCCTTCCCCAATTGAATGTTACGAGAGGACCACCCGTTCACTCTCACTTCTGCCAACGGGGTGTTGTTTAGAAGCTGGACCCATTTTATGAATGGCTCGCCAAATTTCATTTTCCTCATGATTACCCACAGAGCCTCCCAATAGACAGAGTCGAAGGCTTTTTCGACAACAGCGCCAGTGACTGCTATATGGCGGGTGCTCTCTCCAGTGCTAGATGCAGCCTGCGGATGTTCATCCTCGTGGATCTCTGAGGCATAAAGCCGCATTGGTCTGGATAGATCAGTGTTGTGATGACCGTTTGTAGTCTATTAGCTAATATTTTGGCCAGTATTTTGGGTTCGCTGTTAATTAAGGACATGGGCCTGTAGGAGCTACGTTCGTCTGGGGGCTTGGCTTTTTTGGGAATCACTATGATTTTGGCCTTGTGTAGGTCTGGTGGGAGCATGCCCGTTTCTAGGGAGTGTTCAAACATGTTAAGCAGGTGGGTAGATAGATTTAGGTGTTTTAACTTTTTCCAAATGTCTAGTGGGAAACCGTTAGGTCCTAGGGTCTTGCCCGCTTGGAGTTGGGTGATGGCTGCTGATATTTCATCCTCTGTGATTTTGCTATCTAACGCATTGGCTTGATCTGTGGTAAGTGTGGGAAGGTCGACTCCATCTAGTATGGTGCTGTCCGCTGTGACATTGGGGGGTTTGTATAGCTCTTCGTAGAAGTCAGCAAAACACTTTGCTATCTCTGCATCGGAGGAGACCGTTTCTGCATTTATGTTCTTAATGCTTTTCACATGTTGGTGGCCTTCATCTCGTCTTTCCAACCATGCAAGCAGTTTGTGGGCTTTTTCACAAGTTTCATATAGTTGCGCCTTCATGGCACCATGTGCCTTTTTGGCACAGTCCAGAGATGGGTTGTGCAACTTTTTCTGCGCTAGTATTAGGGCTCTGTTTGTCACAGGAGTGTCACTAGCAATATGTTCTAATTCCCTGACCATAACTACTTTCTCGGCCTCTGTAAGAGGATTCAATCCAGCACTACAGCTAAGTCAATGCCTAGTCTGGGATACTGAATGGAAACCCTTATTGATATATCTTTATGTCCAGTTCATGAGTTCTGGATGACTACCCCTATATAACACCCCTCTCTTGGAGCCCCCCCTGACCCCACTGAGCCAAGAAGTAGTTCTGTTTTGCAAGTTTAAACGGTTTATTTGAGAATGTAAACAATATATATATATCACACTTTATAATAAATTAATAATTAATATCAGACTTCAGAACATGATCAGTTAACAACAATGGGTAATGTTCTACGAATAAACTGATTTGATTACCCAGGAGTAGTGTAAAGGATGAGGTAGCACGCTTGGGAATAGGAACAGAAGAATAAGGTGGTAGAGAATGCTTTATCTAGTTTCAGATGGATGCAATGTTGAATGAAAATGCAATACAGAAAATACTCAATATGATTTCAACAAAACAATGTAATCACTTTTCTCTGGCAATCCACCCCCCCCCCCTTATGCGAGGTAAGGAAATGAAGAGGAGAGCACACAGTTCTAGAAATGCAATCAAATATAATTCAGTTCAATTCCCCCTCAGCAGCTTATACAACAATAGGAGTTTTGAAACATAGGCAAAATGCTTTGAATATGGTGACAATGCAGTGAGAAATATGCTGAAAATGCTTTTAATTCCCTTCAGGAGGTTCAAGGCGAGTGGTATCTCGTTAATATTAGTCCAGGCTCACTCTAGCAATGATTCAGGGGTGGTTCTTAAGAGGCAAACGAAATTTAGCAGTTCAGGCAAAAACAGCTATCTTTTTACAAGTAAAGAAATCGGGCCAAATCGCAAATCACGGCAAAATTTGCAAATGCGTGAATCACGATCACGGCATAAGTATAAGGAGTAGCAAGTCGGTTCTAAGCTTTCAGAGGAAAGTTAAACCAAGTTCCTAGCCCAAACGGTTACAGAGTTCTGAACGATTTTGTGAAGGTTGTTTTTTGGACTTGAAATTTTAAAAGTTCAAAGCGACAGGTTACAGCTTGCAGCTAGAAAATGACAGGTGACAGGAGGCAGTTCTGGTTAGATTAAAATAGTTTGGATTAGATTATTTTAACTAAGAGATTGGTTCTGCACAGTTCTGCTAGGCACTCACAATATATTTCGAAATAGGCCTCGCCACGGATCTGGTCAGGTTTTGGACTGGACTCCGATTCTGGTCTCGGCACTTCACAGTGATCTGGGTCAGCTCTCTGGTTCTGCTCACAGCGGTCTGGGTCACTCTGGATCTCTGGCCTCTGGTTCTGGATACTGCTCTGCTTTCTCTGGGTACAGCGCTTCTGGATCTTTCTGGCACAGGGTTTTAGGCCAGAATCAACACCTGGGTCTGGCTGTGAATAGTCTGCAAATGATCTTTGGGCCTGCTGACAAATACTTTTGCTTGCAGTGGGCCTTCTTGGTTCAAAGTTCTGTAGTCTCTGTTTAGCTTGGAAGTCTAAGTGTAGGATCTCTGGATGTGAAGTCGTCAGTCAGCATGCTCCGCAGCAAATGGAATTGAATGTCTCTACCTGTCCCAGCAGTCTCTTTTTATGTGTTTTGAAAGTGGGTGGAGAGGCTAGCTTTCTAGGCCCAACCCCTTCAGAGTTCTGATAGGTTGGAGAATTCTTTGCGTTCTCACTGGAGAGCAGGATTGTGTGTCAGAATGATGTCATTTAATGGCTTGCAGAAAGGACACTCCCCTGTCAAATTGCACACAAATCTATATTTGATCAAAATACACATTTCTCAAATACATAGTGGTTTGTCATTGCATGTACATATTACCTATCACATGAGGTATACTCTGTTCAAACTCTGCTCTTCCTGAGGGCTTGCATTCAAAAATGGCAACTTATTTTCGATTTTAGTGGGTTATGCAACCTTGGTTTTTCATTAAAAATTATACACGTATACACGGCCTCTCCATACATACTCCAGTAAATTCCCATGTCTCTAGTTTAAACACAGAGTCTGTAGTATCAATAAATGGCGGGGTTTTGCCCCAGAACATCACACAAATTGGAGTTTGGGCTTGAATCGAAGGTACATTTTTTAAATTAAGGCTCTCAAAGTTATACATTCCTGTCATTTGATTACAAAGAGTTATCAGTATTTTTACAAACTATATATTTTGCTTTCAATTCAGTTCTCATAGTGTTGGAGTCCGCCTCCAAGACTTGGGTGGGTCAGTGACCATGCCTCTGCTGGCAGGCAGGCCTTTGTTGACAGTAAACAGTCAAAATCAACATATTCTATTCAAGTGCAAGAGCCTATTGTGTGGTCTCCAGGAGGCTGCCAGCCAGTCTGCCTTCTATCAATCAAGAGGTCATGTGAGATTCTGACTCCTGGTGTGAATCTCTGGAGGTGAGAGGTTTCCCAGCCTTTGGCCTGTTAATTAAATCAGATTGTCCTCTGGGAACAGCATGTGGTTAAGATTTTAATTGACTCCCAGCCTTTGATGTAAAGGCCTCTCCTGCAACTCCTGACATGCAGTTTCCCTGTCAGAGTTTAGACCGCTAGCGCCACCCTCAGTCAAAAGCGGGTATTGCATGCATTTTTGGGATCTTTCTTGGATTAATGCATTCCAAACAGGAATGGTTCTTACATGGTAGTAAGTAATCCTTGCATAACATTGTTTTGATGGGGCTCCTGACAGTAAAATGGTTATGTGGAACCCCACAAAAGGATTGAATCATTAAAGTGGCCCGATGAGCCACGATTTCAGCAACTTTTTGACATCAGTAAAGGTGGATTTTCTTAACAAAGATCTTTCTTTACACTGGTGGGTGGCAAGTTAGGTAACCATTTTGGTGTGCGCACAAACTGCGTGGTTCTCCTGGATTTTGGCGCACATGTGGGCTTTTTGGCCATCTTGGATTTTCTAAGCCCACAGCACCAAATGTTGCAGCATGATAGCTCAAACGTGGGTCAGGACACCCAACACCTCTATAATCTGTTCACGCTGGGCCCTTTTTTTTGCTGTTGTCAACGAGAGGATTTCGCCCCTTAGGACCGGCTTGTATGCCTCCCATAGTGTTCCAGAGTCCTTGACCGAGCCTGTGTTGAGTTCGAAGTAGTTGGAGGTGACTGTCTCCAGCTTCTCCTGCAGGTCCGGGAACCCCAGGTAGTTTGAGTTAAATCGCCATGTGGGAGGAGGACGCGGTCTTTCCGTTTCGAGTTCAAGTAGCAGTGGGGAGTGATCAGAGATCCCCCTCCGTGGAAGGAAGGATGCGCTGCATGCTTTGTGCATGTTCTGGCTTGTTAGGAAGAAATAGTCTATTCTGGACATCGAGACATGCATTCCTGAGTGGAAGGAATATTTGCACGTGTCACTGTGCAGATCCCGCCAAGTGTCCCACAACTCCAGTGCAGACGCAAAGGCGGTCAGTTTAGTGGTGGTGGCTGGGTTCCTTGCTTTCAAGTGCGTGCGATCTAGGGTGTTATCCATTACTTCATTGAAGTCGCCGCATATCACCCATGTGTTAGCTGTGTTTGCGGCCAGGATTGGGGTAATATCTGTTAGCAGGGTGTTTAGGAGGGATGGTGGGGAGTATATCGCCATAATCGCGAAGGTTTGGTTCCAGAGCGTTGCTTGTATTTGTACATATCATCTAGCTCTGTCCCGCGACGTGTGCGAAATCTTCAGTGAGAGTCTTTTGTGAACCAGTATTACCACCCCTCTTGCCCCCATGGAGAAACCTGCTTGTATCGCTGTGCGATAGTTGGATCTCTTGAAGAGATTACAGATCGTTCCTGCAAGATGCGTTTCGGTTAGTAGTACTATGTCCGGTGAGTGCCGGTTTATATATTGCAGTACCAGTCTTCTTTTAATGCTTGACCCTAGCCCATTCACATTCCATGTCATGATCTTTAGGCGTCTATTAGTTGAACCAGCGTCAGGAATCATCGATTGTCTGGATATTGGATTTACGGATGTGCTTTATAGGGCATGAGTGTTTCTTGGTTCTTAGGATGTGAGATAACTTATTTTCCATCTTGTCCGTCGTGCTTGAAACGCCATTGTATGCTGAATACTGAATAAGAACTTTGCCCCCAACTCCCCCCTCCCTATATTCCAACCCCAACTGAAGCATCTGTCGTCCCTTCGTGAACTTAAAAAGAAACAGTTAAACTTTAGTTTGCATATGCCCGCTCTGTGCTAACTGGATTTACAGTTTGCTTGTAGAGTCTGGAGCTAGACAGAGTAGCACCCTCGTTTGATGCTGTGAGTTTGTTTCCTTGTCGGGAGGGGCGGCTGCTAAGTTGGCCACCAGCCATAGTGCTATTTGTGATTTATATTTCAATTCGGAGCAAGGGCTCTTTGATTTTTGTGCTATGGTTCTATTGGTGTAAGTGTCGTCGAAACTTGCTTATTCATTTCTTTGTTGCAGTATTCTTTCTTGCTGCTGCTGTTGAGGCTCTGTCTGGTGGTCGCTCAGGATGTGGTCTGTTACGTTCTCCTCTCTTTCTGCCCCCGGTGCTCCAGTCGCCTTCAATATTTCTCTCGGCCCAGCTCCACGCTTCCTTAGGATCTGTGAAGTGCACCGTTGTGCCTTTATGGAATATTTTGAGTTGGGCAGGAAAGATCAGCCCATATTTGGCTCCCATGGATTGCAGGTGCTTTTTGAGAGGGTCAAAGGATTGGCGCGCTTTCAGAACTTCTCTGGTGAAGTCAGGGAAGAAGGTGATTTTAGATCCGTTGTACGTGACAGCCCCTTTTGATCTTGCCAGCTGTAGCACGGTGTCTCTGTCCCTATAATTTAGGAATCTTGCTATGACTGTACGCAGTGGTGCATCCGGTGTGACTTTACCAGTCGGGATGCGGTGAGCCCTCTCGATGGAGAAGAACCTGGAAAAGGATTCTGCATTGTATATGCCCACAAGCCATCTTCACAAGAAATAGTTCCATACCTGCCCCTTCTGCCATCTCGAGGAGGCCGAGTATGCGAATGTTATTACATCTGGATCTGCCTTCAATGTCGTCCACTCTTGCTTTCAGGATTTTAATACGTTCTAGCATGCCAGACATGTGGCGATTGACCCCTCGTAGGTTGTCTTCAGTCTCCGAGATGCGTGCTTCGGCCTCCCCAGTGCGGGAGGTTAGTTTTTGTAGGTCGTGTTGCAGTAAAGACACGTCGGCTCCGATACTGTCCATCTTCTTTTCCATTGATGTTCTGGAGCTGGCTATGGCACTCATCACATCTCTGAGGGAGATGTCATCCTCAGTGTAGTCGGTTACTGTTGGTGTCGACCACTCCGGAGAACGAGGCATTGGCGTAGTCGCATATTGCTCTATTCTGCTTTGCGTGGAGGTTTTCCTGGGCTTGTCTTTCTCCATTTTGCCACTCGTTTTGTTGTGTTGGAGATTTTGTTCTGCGTGCGGGAAGGGGGGGTGGTGACAGAGTAGGTAAGCAAGTGTTTCCTGGAGTCCTGAAGGTAGTATACACTGGGCCCTGAAGTGGCAAGGATTAGCCTTTGTGGTTCTGCCTCCACCTTGTTTTAGGAGTGTCCACCCACCTTATGGCTCTGCGTGGGATTAAACCTGCTGTGGATTCGTACTTTCGTACGCTTTGCTTGTTGTGGTCGCCTTGCTTGGTCCACGAGTACCATGCAGTTCCTCTTTTCCCCCTCTCCCTTTGACTGCTGACTGGCGCCAGTGGTGGTTGGTTGCTTGTGGCGGCGGGTTTATTGGGGCATAAGACTTGCTCATGGAGTCGTGGTAATGTGCACACGATGGACGTGGGGTTCGATCGTGCACCCCTCTGCAGAGGCGTGGCAGCTTCGGTTGCTGTGATATGTTCACATTCCCGGTAGCAACCGCTCCTTTTTGGGTAAAGTCATGTGCCTGTATGTGTGGTCTCTACATTTGGCGCACTGCAGTTGAATTGGGTGGCTAATGAGGCTTGTCTGGCAGCACTGTGGGCAGCATTAATTGGTCCTTTTATTGCTCCTGCATATCGTATTGCTGCATATTTATATAGTTGGGTTAACAGAGATGTTTTAGGTGGTTACGCTCGCCTCTCTTTGTCCTGTGCCACCAGTTCAGGGGAGTGGGGAGAGCCCAACCCCTGCCAGCCACCTCCAGTGGCTTACTTTGTTTGTTTTGTGCCCTGGGTTTCACAGTGTTCGCATATAGTCTTTAGTGTATACGGTGGCGGCACATGGGGTTTCAATGTTTCGTATGGGAGTAGGCAGAGGCTCGCCCTCACTGGTTCAACCACCACACTCCCCATTATGCCCTCTCCTTACCGCTGCTCTTTGGCCATCACGCGCCTTCAGGTAGGTGTGCAGGCACCGCTCTGTGGGTCTAGCAGGCGCTCTACGCCGAACGGAGCGCCCACGACTCCGTTGCGGGTCCTGGTGACTCAACTGTGTTGTAGCCCCATCTCCGAGGCGGGCTATGGCGGATCCCCCACCTCACGCACCGTCGCGGAAGCAATGCCAGCTGGGCTGTCTGTGTCCCCTTCGATTCAGGATTCTGATTTTTGGATTAGGAGCGCCTGCCACTTGGGCCCCTCTGCTCCTTATTGCCGTTGCACAACGGAGGGGGCGATCGCCCGCTCCCAGCTGTTTGCGTGGGTGGGAGGCACCCACAGAGCCTCACTGACACACGGAGAAGGAGCAGGTGGCGGGAGCGGTCCCTCAGCACCTCCGCCCACACCGGTCCAAAGTCCGCACACACGGCACTCCGCTCGCAGTCTCACTGATGATGTCCCCTGTCACCCTGTTGAATGCTTTTTCGGCATTAATTGTTAGAACAATGCCATCTGGGTCATGTTGTCCAGCTATTATGTGTAGCAGTCGCCTGACGACATCCATCGAATGCTGGCCCCAGATGAATCCGGTTTGGTCTCTGTGTATCAGTTGGGGGAGGATTTTTTCAATTGTTTGCACCAGACATTTGGCCAGAATTTTGGTGTCCACATTGATTAATGAGATCGGGCGGTATGACCCACAATCCTCAGGGTCGCAACCCTTTTTGTAGAAGACTATGATGTTGGCAGTAAGCATTGAGATAGGGAGTTGGCCTCTATGTTGGGCCTCTGTGAAGATCATCTCCAGAATGGGGGCCAGCTGATCAGCCATTGTTTTGTACATGTCTATTGGAAGGCCATCGGGTGCCGAGGCCTTCCCTGCCGATAGGGCATTGATGGCATGCGTTATTTCTGCCGTTGTGGTTGGGCCGTAAAGTTCAGTGATGGAAGTAGGGTCTATTTTGTGGAGATGTAGGCCAGACAGGAATGAGTCTATCCGGGTGGGGGATAGAGATTCAGGATTTCTGCATAGTTTGCTATAGTATTTGGCAAACCGGTTGTTAATATCTGTTTCCATTGTAAGAAGGGTCCCTCCCTGATCTCAGACATTATGTATACACTGGGAGGCTTGTATGGTACAAAGAGCAAGGGTCATCATGTGTATAGGGCGGTCTCCATCCTGGTAATTGGCCTGTGAACAGCTAGAGAATGCTGGTTCCCGTTGGGCTGAGATATGTTTGAGTTCCACCCTGAGCCCGACAAGGTGTGTGAGTATTTCAGGGCTTCTTGTGCATTTATGTATTGTTTCTTTTCGTATAATGTCATTATTTAGCTGTTTCCAGCTCCCGCCATTTTTCCAGCTTGTAGGACCATCTGGAAATACAGTGTCCCCGAAGGTAAGCCTTAAAAGCATCCCAGCAGTCATTGGCGGGGTATTCCTTTGTCAGGTTAGTCTGCCAGAATGTGTTGATGTCAGCATCAAGGTGTTCTATGAAGTCGGGGTAATTCAGTGCTCTAAGATTAAGTCACCATGCTGGTCTTTTTTGCAGGGCACCCAGGAATAGGACATGGATGATCACAGGTGCGTGGTCGGATACTGTTATGGGCAATATTTCACACTGTCATATTGATGAGAGAATGGATTTGGGGGCTAGCCAGTAGTCAAGTCTAGAGTAGGATCTGTGGCAATTTGTGTAAAATGTGAAGTCACAGCAGTTTGGGTGCATGGCACGCCATATATCCATGCGGCTTAGATACGCCATTAGGTTTTGTAGTGTGGTGCATTTACGCGGAGTCGATTGTTGCGACTGGGTTGCGCCTTGCCTTTCCATCATGGGGTCTAGCTTTGTATTCCAGTCTCCCCCTTGTATTTCAGTCTCCCCTTATAATGGTAAGGTTTCCTAGCAGATGCATGCATTTTGCAAACATATGCGTAAAAACGGATGGTATGTCCGTCGTGGGCATGTATATATTGCGGAAGGTCATTGCACAGTGTTGTATGAGCCCATGGAAGAGGACAAATCCGCCCTCAACGTCTGAGATCGCATGTAGAGTATGGAGCGGGATGAGTTTGTGTATCAGGATAGACACCCCTCTTTTCCCTCTGTGTGGGGAGTGAGTGTTTGTACTGACCCATCCCTGGCATAGTTTCCCAGATTCTCTAGCGTCAAGGTGTGTTTCCTGCACATAAGCAATGTCACATTGCAGGTCTCGTAGATAATTAAGTATCCTCCTTCTCTTGACAGGATGGCTGATGCCTTGGGCGTTAAGAGTCACTAGGCGTAGATTTATCGCCACATTCCTGTCTTTAGGAGGAGGGTAATTAAGTTGGGCTGACATTGGATATCTGTGTATTATGGTCTCCTATTGTATTGATCCTGCGTGAATACATATGCGTGTATTGAGTAACTTCCCAAACAGCAACCAAAACAAATAACTTTGAAACTTTAACGTAAACATTGGGGGAATTAACCTTATCCCAATACAAGGTCGAGCTAGCCTATGCAATGGGAGGAGTGGGGGGTGGTTCAGCCGAGCCCCCACAACCCTTGCATGTCTGTGGCCCTGTTAGGGGTCGCCGGTAGTTCGAACAAGAAACAGAAGGGGTAAAGATACGAAAGTAAGAGATTGTAAAAATATGAAAGGATATAGACAAGTGTAGTAGTATGGTGGGGACCTGGGATGGCCCTGGGTGACAAGCTGTTCATTGGTATATCATCTGCACTGATTGTGCCATGTTCAGTAGCCGGGAGAGTTATGCATGGTAGACAATACTGGTCTTGCATGCTTAGCGTTTAATCAGGAGTCTTTGCTATTCTTTGGTCATGGTGGTACTACGGTTGCGGTTGTAGGATCCGATGCCAAGATGTTGATCTTTTATTGAGGAGGAGTTGCGGGAGTTTAAATGTCAGGTTGGGAGTCTCGCATCCTTCCTGGTAGGGTACTGCGGTTGTCTGCCAGATCGCATTCTTCTTCCTATTTATCATCGCTGTTGGTGCCAGTGTTATCCTTCTGGTTGGTTGCCTTGCACCGCATTTTTCTGCCAATGTTTGTCTAGTTGGCGGCAAAACGTGGCTGGAAATTTTAGATAGGATTTATGGTTTAATATCTTTAATATGCTTCAAAGAGAGGGTTAAATCTTGTTCTCCTTCTGGAGACTTCTACTGAGTATGCATTAAAGATGCAGATGTTGGCCCCTTCTGCTTGTAAGCCCGTAGAATGGCTATTTTATGCTGGAAGTTGAGGAGGTGCATTGTAATGGGGCGCGGGTGTTCCCATGCCGCTGGTTTGGGGATAGGGGCACTGTGGACCCTCTCAATCACAAACATTCTCGGGTCTTGGATGAGCAATTTCTCTTTGAGAAATTGGTATGTGTAGGTTTCCAGATCTGGTTCCTCTACCTGTTCCGGAAGACCGACAATGCATAAATTGTTGCGCCGTGAGCGATTTTCTTGATCCCCGACCTTGGTGCCTAGGCACTTTACTTCTCTGATTAGTCTGTCTATTTCTGTTGTGGTTGTTTCAGTGATGTCCTCGAGTTCACTAATGCGCTGTTCATTGTCCGTGGTGCGGTCCACTTGAGCGTTTAAGCGTGTCTGAATGTCTTGTAGATCCCTCTCGATTTCTTGGACTGTTTTGTGTATCTCCTGCTGTAACGCTCACCTGGTATCCACGGGGACGTCACTCAGCCTGTTCTGACCTCTTACGACCTTGAACCCTTCCCTGGAGGCTATTCGACTGGAGTCTGGGCCTGAAACACAGGATTGGTAGAGTTTAACTCCCTATTGTCTCTGTGTGCTTGATCCCCTTCTTCCCTGGGGTCCAACCATTCCCTTTGATCCACAGCTCACCTTGTTTTCTTGGATAGTGTGCTCTCCGTCCTGCTTTCAGCGCAGGGCGCGTTGATTGATGCAGGCTTATTGCTGCCTAGTTACTTCACTGGCAAGAGTCCAACAGGTAAGTCTTTTGAACAGTTCTCTAACTTCGTTCCCTTCCTTCCTTAGATGATGGCTGGCGTCCGGGGATGGCGGCGTGCTGCTGAGATGAGTAGCGCTGAAGGTGAGTGAGAGCGCGATGTACCCCTTTTGTATTTGCATTGAACTGAGTTCTTTTTCTGTGTCTTTTAGGTGCCGCGACGTTTTCAGCGTGGATGCCGGTTATGAAGAACAAATGCGGTGGGTAAGCGCGGTATGCAGCGCCTCTAGATGTTTCCACGCTAACCTAGAGTCTCTTTTCCCTCTTGCAGATGGATGAGAAGTTCTGGAGCAGAGTTCCCCCAGAGCGGATGGGATTCAGGTAAGCGTTTGAAGCTCATACAGTATTTAAAAATAAGAAAAGATTTGCAGAAGGTTTACTAATGCCTTTTTTCTGTCCTTTTCCCTTTTCCTTAGGTAGCAGCATGCCGGGATGGGAATGACACCGCCGAAGATGCCCACGGAACAGAAGGAGCGATGAATGATGGGCAGAAGCACTGCAAGGTAAGGCTGTTCCTAACAGTGTTCTTGTTCTTGCAGGAGCTGAGCGCAGAAGAAAGATGCAGGCCTACTGGAGTCCGATCGGAACACGGTGAGTGTCACGCTGCAGCTGCAGAAAACGCAAAGCATGTTTCTCAGCCTGGGCATGGCTTAAATAGTCTCTGGGTATCCCAGGTGTCTCTGGGCTGAACCACACCCAAAAGACTAGACCGCACATGCAGTTCTGGGAACCAAAATATGTGGGGGTATCCATCGTGTCCCCATCAATGCACTACAAGTCCAATCCCCAATGTTATCCTATGTGAGTGAGTGAGTCTGGTGCCACAAGTGCCAAGTCTGACTCCAAGTGGGTCTTTGGAGGGATGAAGAGGCCCTTGAGGGCCATGTAGGTGATCATGGCCTGACTCCAGTCTGACCTCTTGGAGGGCTGGGGACATGAGGGGCAGGAATCATGATACCTGTGTTCTTTGGCCTATCAATCTTATCTCTGTTAAGATTGCCTGTAGCTGATTTTGGACGTCCATTTTAGGTTGTTGGCGTACAAAGCTGCGCAGTAATTTTTCCGACAAGTTTGCTTCAGCGTCTTTGTTGGTTGTACTGGTGTCCGTCAGCATAGTATTTGCCATGCCCTGATGGTGAAGTGTCGTGGATCCCCAGTTGGTTATGCCCTTCTTGCAGCCCTGTGTATCCCTAGGTCGAGGGGTCAAGAGGAGCGTCCAGCTTGTGTGTTCCACCGTAAATTTATCAGCCTTGGCAGAGTGTCTAATTGACAGGTGAGGCAAATTGCAAGCTAGGCAGTAGTCCAATTTGTGATCTGGGTGTGTCCCTCTCGTGGCCCTGGAGTGGGCTCTTATTTTCCTTATTTTCCTTTCCACTGATGTGCGGGGCCCATTTGAAGGTGTGGGTCTTGTCTTGCCCCTCAATTGCTGTCACTTGGTTTTGTGAGCAGTTTCTAGTGGGCACAGCAGTAGGGGATAGGCATATGTTGCCACTTGTAGATGCTTTGCCGCTTTCAAAATGGGGGTCCCCTGCTCCTTCCAGTGACTCTTATTCAGGCCCAGGTTAGGGGTTTGGGACGGGCGTCATTCAGAGGGAGTTAGCGCCATGATTGCCTTCTCCCAGTTCCCCTACCTTTTATTCAGTGCGTAGTTCGTTCCAGCTCCTTATTGTGTGCTGTCCCTCTTTTTGGATCCTTTTTCTGGCTACCGTGCTGGTCTGTGGTTGTTGGCACAGCGGATGCCAGCTGGAGATGGCAGTATTCAGCAGTACCTCCTATTGATTCTTCTCTACACGCCCACCTCCGGGTCGCATTTGCTGGCTGTTCGAGTCGGGCACCATAGCCCGGTGACTACAGGGTCTTGATTTACTGGTTGCCCAATGCGCGTTGAGCCATTGGGGTTAGGGTTTAGTAGTGGCAAGGGTGCATCAGGTGCAGGCTGTCAGTGCGGCTTGGGGGTCCCTTTCCTTATGCAATCTCTCACATGGTGTTCAGTCAAAATGTTGACAAAAAAAGTTGAATGACAAAAATGTTGAAAAAAAAATGTTGGAAAAAAAAAAGTCGAATTATTTTTTTATTTGTTTTTTTGAGTTTGGTAAATAAAAAAAGGGGTAAAATAAAAAAATAGAAAAAAGGGGGTTGGGGGGGAAACCCCCATTTCGGAAAAAAACGTATTGAAAAAGAAATTTGACTTTTTTCGATATTTTTTTTCGACATTTTGACTTTCGACATTTTTGTTTTCGACCAAATCACTATAAACCCTCTCACATAGACATGACGGTTATGCCAGGCACCATATCGCTGTCGCAGCGACGGCTGGCCCCTCGATACGGAGCATCCGTTCTCCCTCTGGTCCGGCCGGGTTCACCTTCATTTTCATGGGCACCTCATCATTGTCTTCCCATGTGTTATTGTTCCATGCAATGGGGGTTATGCGGTATACTGTCTGGTTTTCTGCTTGTGTTTGCCAGAGCTCACTCACCTGGCTGCCATCTTTCTCTGGCTCTCGAGCGCCTCCCCCCCCCCCCCCCGGGGAAGCAGTGTTTTGACCTGCTTTCTCCTTGGAGAGAGAGAGGCTCTCCTTCTTTTGTGCCGTGTCCCAGTGGCTGGCGAGCATCAGAGTGCACAAGGAGCAAGAAAGGCTCCTTTCCCAATTGGTGCAGGCCACGTGAATACGACCAAAGCTGTCAGACGTTCAGGAATCCTCCGAAGAAGCAGAAGTGGCAGCGGCAGCAGGTCGAGTGTACACGTATAGAGAGACCAGTGAGTTTGCCTTTATTAGGTAATCCATGAGCGCTCTGTAGTCGACCGCTGGCTGCTAATAATTATTTTGAATACTGAACTAATTCAAGAAAGTCATATGGGCGTTATAAGCACTTTGAAAGAAGATAGAAACCAGCATTGCCAAAGTGAAGAGGGGGCAATACTTCAGAACAAATATAACCATCTTTGGCAAAGTAAAGAGAGAATAATATTGCAGAAAGATTGTAACCATTATTCCCAAAGTGAAGAAGAGGCAACAGTTAAGCAAGTCACCAAAAAACATTGCTTAAGCCAATGAAGGGCAAATGTAACAGAGACATTGTCATCAGTTACTTAAAGTAAAGTAAGAAATCAAAAGTGGCAGGAGAGAAACCCTCCTTGTGAAAGCTATCAAGGAGGAGAGGAGCATAACCTGCATTGCATGTGGCAAATAAATCAGTGGAATAAACATCACCAATGTGTATTGTATCCTCACTGAAGAAATTGTGAATCTCAATGTTGTTGAAACTCAAAGACTTTTCTAAAGGTTTGAAGCAAGCCTCACCAGATCCGATCTTCCATGAACACAATTGTGTTTTTCACTATAGCCGCGGAACACACGGCATTTCAGTTGGCCCATTTCAATGTGGGCTTGAACTCTGAACGTTCTGTTCTGCACCATGTGCCACACCATTTAAGGTAAAACCCAGCTTTACATATCCTTTTTTTTGGTCCTATTTACTCGCATTTTAACCACTCATTGTGTTTTTTTGTTTCTTTCATTTACCAACTTTGAAACCACGTCCGATTGGTATGTTTTATCTTTATGTTTCAATAATGTGTATTTTGTTTAACCTATCACCATGATGTCAATGTATTATGTCACACACCTGTATAATTGTTTGAATCACTAGACTTGCCCTGAAGAAGGAAATCATTTCCGAAATGCATTGGTGCACTTAATCTGAATTCCGTATGGATTGTGGCAATTGCTCCCTCACTAAGAATTCATTAGTGATAGCTTTGTTTTGAATTCCTTTGGATAAACTATTTTTTTCGATGCAAACCACCAACAGACACTTTCTTTTTTGAATAAGCATTTCTAATGGCAAAGCCAATCGGAGTATATAAGACAATGAACATTATTATTAAGCTTGAACTTTTGAACTTGCTACAGAACTCTTACAGCGCCTTACCTGAATAGTCAAGCTTATTTGAACTCCCATCAAACCTCAATCCAGTGAAGTAACTGGGTTTCAACGCGCCCCTGCATCAGAAGCAGGATGGAGAACTCATCCTTCCAGACCCTAAGGGGAATATTCCTGCGAGCCAGTGAGTCCATCTTCAGAGTCCTGCGCTTCACCATAGAAGAAGCATCAGCACTCGAAGCCAGACCTGCGCCTCCGTGGGAATCAGGTGAGCGTGACAGAGGCTAAAGTCTTGGTCTTTCATAAGGTAGGAAAAGACTCAATGTTCCCGGGCTCTTACAGGCCTATAGCTTTAATCAACTTGGACTCCAAAATGTATGCGAAGGTCCTAGCGGCAAGGTTGACCCCAGTGCTTCCTAAATTGATCAATAAGGATCAATCAGGCTTTATCCAATGTCGGAAAACTCACGATAATATCTGGCGAGTCATACATCTGATAGAAAAGATTGGGATTAAGCAAGTTCCGGCTGTCCTCCTAGCACTGGATGCCGAAAAGGCATTTGACCTGGTAGAATGGTCAATGCTTTTTAGGACAATGGAGGGCATGGGCTTTGGCAGGAAACCTATGAAAATGGTCAAAGCCAATTACAACACCCCCTCAATAAGAATTGCACTGAATGGGGAGGCACTAAACAGGGATGTCTGCTCTCGCCACTACTGTATGCTGTATTTCTTGAGCCGTTATTAATCAAGATTAGAGAGCAGCATAAGATTGCTGGGATGGATATGGCGGGCATCCAGCATAAGGTGATGGCATATGCGGATGAAATGCTGGTGCTCCTCACGGGTCCGACTCGCTCCCTCCCGGACCCTTTTTCGGGAACTTGAGAAGTTTGGGGCTGTGTCTGGGTTGAAGATTAACAGGAATAAATCGGAGGTACTGGTGTTAGCAGGGGATGGGGTGGAGATAACGCAGGTGGCGTCCCTTAATTTGAAAGTTGCGAAAGCTGGGATCAAATATTTGGGGGTCACCCTTACTAGGGCGATAGAGACTCTGTATGGGGCAAATCATACGGGTATTCTTGACAAGGTCAAAGAGAGATTGAGCGCTGGAACCCCCTGATGATCTCCTGATGGAGACGTATGGTTTCGATTAAGATGTCAGTCCTGCAAAATTGTTATATTTCTTTCAGGCTCTCCCGGTCTCAGTCCCTAGGTCCTTCTTCTGAGCCCTTGCGAAACTAGTGCACTCCTACTGGAGGAGGAAGCTGCCTGGGGTTGCCAGGGAGGTGTTGACAGCCCAGCTTCAGGACCGGGGCCTTGCGTTCCCGCATTTTCTTAGATACTACCAAGCAGCACAATTATGGATCGTCAAGGAATGGATGGGGGGCAAAGGGCACACGATATGGGCGGATCAGGGTAGAGCAGTTGCGCACTCCCAGTTAAGGGACCTCTTATGGAAAGGAGTAAATGTCAGGCATCCTAATTTGTGCAAAGTAAAGTGATGGGGTCTACTCGTGAAGCTTGGGATGAACAATGGCTCAAGGGAGTGATGACGAGCGTCCCAGGTCCGTTCACCCCGATGTTTGGGAATCCTGATTTCCCCCCCTGGGATGGAAGAGGGGGCCTTTGGGAAGTGGGTTCAAGAAGGCTGGACTAAGGTGGGGCAAATGTATCAGGATGGGGAGGTCAAGTCATTAGAGACTTGTACTAGGCTCCTACATTTACAAGAGTCGGACAGATTTAAATACAACCAATTACGGCACTAGTTAGTGACACCTACAATAAAGCGGGTGGCTGGGAGGGATCTTACTCCCTTTGAACTGTATACAGTGACAAACTCGGGTGCAAAGAACTTTGTGTCCACTTTATATAGATTTATAAACGTACAAACGGAGGACGTCAAATGGAACTATATGAAAAAATGGGAACGATTGCTGGGGGGGACCCATCACCAAACAGCAGTGGAAAGATTTATGGGGGAATATCCCTAAGCTGACACGCTCCATTCAAGCTAGAGATATGTGGGCTAAGATTGTTTTACAGTGGCATTATACCCCGGAGCGACTACATGTGATGTACCCAAAGGTGTCCAAACTTTGTTGGAGGGGTTGTGGGCAGGAAGGAACATGGAGACATATTTGGTGGGATTGCGAGAGGATACAGGTCTTTTGGGAAGGGGTGAAATCCCAGATACAGAAGATGTTTCCTTATGTTGATCAGTTGGGAATACAGGTATGGCTGTGTGGTCTGAGAGATCGTACTGAGGAAAGGTACTCAAAGGCGCAATGGAGATGCTTCATGGGGATGGTTATCGTGGCTTGGGCAGTGATAGCTCAAAACTGGAAGCAATGTGACCCCCCGGGGATCGTTACTTGGTTGCAGACGGTATGGTCGCTGGTAGTGATGGAAAGACTGTCATATGACTTAAAAGGTCTCCCTGGGGCCTTCATAAAAGGATGGGGGGTGGTCCTGGACTACTTACAATCGGACTACATGTTGCAATGGTGCCCACATAGGATCAAGATTCCGGACCTCTTTCAAGCATAAACTCTCCAAAGGTTGCAGGAGCTAATCACCGGTGGGGGAGGGGTGAGGGGATGAGGGAGTTGAAAGTTTCTTTGGTTGTTGCTTTGATGAAATTAATCAAAATAAATAAAATTAAAAAAATAAAAAACTCTTGGCTTCTACTTAGCCTCCACGCTCACCTTTGGTAAACCAGTAAACGCTTTGGCATCTGCCACATCCTATACTTGCAAACTTATTAGAGGAGCCACGCCATATCTTTCACCAAACAACTGCATCACCCTAGCGAGAGCCCTAATCTTATCCAAATTGGATTATTGCAACGCGTTATACCTGGGCAGCAACAAATGTATCACTTCAAAATCCAAACCCTCCAAAATAACGCCCTGAGAGTTGCTCCAAGTCTCCCCAAAAATGCCCACATATCTGATCTTAGAAGATCTGTCAACTGGCTCTCTACAAAAGATAAAATCCTCCTTAAAACTGTGTCCCTGACACACAAATGCCTTAACCATGCGGCCCCACAATACCTCACGGAAAGATTCATCAGACAAACAGCCTCCCGCCTCCTAAGAAAAGCTAACTCTAACCTGCTACTAGTACCTAAATTTAGGCTTACTAAATCCGGTGGGAGCAGTTTCCCTGTTAAAGCAGCTCAATATTGGAACTCCCTCCTTCCTGCCTTAAGAGAAGATTTACCCTACCCTCAATTTAGATCCAGTCTCATTCACTGGATAAAGAAACATGACGCCTGACCCTACCTGACATGTAAACTGACCTACATCCTTCTCAGGATATCTTGTATATACGAGACTCCATTACCTGTGCTTTCTCTATGTGTCTCATACTTACTCCTGCTATTTATTGTATATACCTACCTGCTATGCCTATTGTTTTTGCACACAGCATTTTAACCTTAGCTGTACTATGCCTATATGTAACCATGTAACTCAAGCTTAAGAACCCTCTTTATGCTTTCGCGCGCGAATACCCCTGGGTCTGGTGCGCAATATAAATAATAAAACAAACAATGTAAAATATAGTGCAGATTGGTGAAACAGTGTGGAAGCGTATAAGGAACAACGCTTCATCAAGCCATGCACCCACATACAAATGTTGACTTTTTCTGAAGTCTGGGGAAATGGGTGGGGTGTCCAAATGTCATGTAGCTAGTAATGTCCGGAAGGTCCTAAAAGGCAACTATGCAAAGTTTGGTGCAGATTGGTGCAGATTGGTGAAATGGTGTGGAATTGTATAAGAAACAACGCTTCTCCATAAACCCACAAACACATTTTGACTTTTGCTGAAATCCGGGGAAAGGGGTGGGGTGTCCAAATGAAATGTAGCCAGTAATGTCCAGAGGGTCCTAACAGGCAACTATGCAAAATGTGGTGGAGATTGGTGAAACGGTGTGAAATTGTATAAGAAACAAAGCTTTGCCACAAATCCTGCCACAATCGAATGACCGTTCTCACCCTTATTGTCTGTATTACAGTGTGCATATTGTTGAATTAGACAAATAACACGTAATAGCTCTGGATGTAGGTGTGTGTCTCAAAGGTTGTTAATAAGAAATCATATGGCATGTGATACATTTAGAATTCTATTTGTTTATGGTCCGTAACTCACATACAACACATACACTATTTCACATCACCTCTCCAATTAGTGGTGGAAATGGAAAAAATCTGGTGGGGGATCCCGCAAGGCCCGAGGGTGGGGGCAGAGTTTTGAAGGCAGGCGGTGTCCGAGTAGGCAGAGTTTAGAGGGGGCGGAGCTGGCAGGTGACCTCCGATCAAAGGGCATGTCCAAAGTAATAGTTTCTTTCATGCTGTTTCTTTTTCAAACTATATATCAATTGCCATGAAAGGCAGTGGCACACATTATGAATTCCCTTTGAACTGTGCTGGTAAATGTGAAAGTGTTTTTCATATATAGGTTAGCACTAGCAGCTGTTTATATAATCCCTTGAATTATTCACAGAAGACGCTTACTCAAAGGTGGTAACTGCGCTTCAGTTTCTTTGCTCCAATACTGCTTGACCTTTCGTCTCCCTTTTGACCTTAACCCGACAGAGCACACTCTTGACCTGTGGAGAGGGCAAATTAAGTACGCCACAATACGGACAAGCATTAGAGCCCTAAGGCACTGTGGCGATGAACTTGATGGGCGCAGTACACAAGCTTTTAGGCTAAATAACCAAGTCTCTTTTTTTCTGAACATTAGGTTTATACCATTGTGTTTCGCTCGAGCAAGCCATTGTCTAACCAGGCCCAGGCGTGGGCAGAAACCGCCCCCCACTCCCCACTCACGATTTCGGCTGGGCCATGGGCCGAGAGGCCGTAGGGCCAATCTGACCCTTGCCCATCGCTAAGGACAGCCCTCTCGGCCCTGTGCGAGCACTGTGCACAAAGAGTTATCTGCTCTGTGTCCAGGGTGCTCGCACAGGGCAGTTTAGATCTGCCCCAAGCAGGCCAGTCCCCACCCCCCACCTTCGCATGCTCCGAGCAGCCCAGCCCCAACCTTTGCGTGCTCCTATCAGCCCAGACCCCACCTTTGCGGGCCCGGCAGCAAAGCAACTTAAACTAGTGACGGCGTCTGCAAGGTTTTTCTTTCTTCCTCGCTGCAAGTAACCCAGCTGCAGCGCATGGGTTTGGTGTTTGGGTGGCCCCTGTCATGCCCACTGTGAGGAGGCACAAGTTGTGCCACAAGCAGACTCCCACCAGAACCCCTAGGGCCTTAAAACCACTGCAAAAGGGCTCCTGGAAATCCAACATGGAAGCACCCACACAGTCTAGTTCTAAGAACCAAGTCATGCGGTCTAGTGTTTTGAGTGTGGCAGGCCTGGAACTACTTTCCCTGGGCTATATAAACCACACCCTGACTGCAGAACACGCTTCGTGTTATTCTGCAACCAGCAGTGTGACGCTCACCGTGTCCAGCTACTGGTCTTCAGCATCTTCCTGTAATCCTGCAAGAACAAGATTATTCTGTTTTACCTGAGAAAACACCATCCAGCACTCAGCATCTCAACTGGGCTGCAATCTGTGGAAACCAAGAGAAGAAGAAACATCACTCACCTGTGAGTACTAGCTTAAGGACTTCCGGTGAACCGCTACCACAGCTGATGTTCGAACATTGTGACCTGCAATAATGAGAAAGGGGAAAAACAATATTAAAATGAGCGCTTCCAAAACATCGAATTCCATCAGTCTTACCTGAATTCCATCGCGCTACACCACGCTTCCATCTGGAGCACCACAGCAACATCTGCAAGGAAAAGAGACATATTCAGGTTCGCTTTCAATACTAAACAACTGCACAACGCTGTACTTACCTCAACGGATTACAGGCGCTCTCATTCACTCGCAGCACCACGGCGGCCTGTGCGGAGGAGAAGAAGAAGAAAACACAGGTTAGCTTTAAAAGACAATAAAGGCGCTGCGCTTCGCTCTTTCTCTTACCTAGAACCGTGCCTCTCCATATGGCACGCCAGCATCAAGAGCTTCGCACCTGAAAAGGAGATAAAGACATTAACAAATTCCCACCATAAACAGAACAAAGACTTAAAATTAACAAACCTACCTGCCTACCAGCAGATTCGGGGTCACATCAGGCCTGGACCCAAGGAAGGCGTACTGCACCAGTGAAGCAACTCGGGCAGCTCGCCAACATACTTCAAGCGCCCCTGCACAAGAAACGCAGGACGGATAGCTCACCCTACAAATAACTAAGATTCATTATTCAGCACTGTGCAACTACGCATCCAGGGTTCCAGATCTCAGAGCCTTCCAGGTGCCCCTGGGGATATCAGGTGAGCTTAACAGAACACAAAGCCTTTAAACCTTATCCACCTGGGCATCATGGAGACATCTGAAAATGATCAGTTAGCCCAGCTTTTGGGACAATTACGTGTCGAGGTACACAAAGCCCGGCAGGAAACCAGTGCCTTAAGACGACAGTTAATAGTCACAAAAGACCGTACTGATGAACTAAGCAAACAGCTACTACAAACACATGCAGGGAAGGCTTCATTGCACGGATTCACCCCATCCGTCGCTACACCATCATCAGTCAATCCAGTACAGATAACGTTGCCGGGAGCAGTACACCTGGCACCACCAGAACGGTTTAATGGAGACCCCAGAAGGTACGCAACATTCATGAACCAGTGCTGCCTCCATTTTCTTTGAGGGCCTGGGGCTTTCCCAAACGACCAGGCGAGGGTGGCCTTCGTGTTATCATATTTGAGTGGAAGTGCCGCAGACTGGTCGGTACCTTTATTGAGCCGGGATGACCCATTACTGCAGAACTTCCGGGGTTTTCAACAGGAGATGGAAAAGTTATTTGCTCGACACTTGCATGGACAAGCTCTTGATAACAAACTCCTGCCCCTCCGCCAAGGCAATCAAGATTTGCTGACTTATATTGCCACCTTTTAATAGACTGGTTGTAGAAGCGGGGTGGCCAGAAGATAAAAGAACCACGTTGTTTCATCAGGGCCTACGAGGAGACCTAAAGGATGTCCTTGCTCAAGTGGTAGACCCACCTAAAGACTGTGCACAGTTTATCAACCTGGTAGTTCATTTAGACCACAGATTACAGGATCGAAGAACAGACCGAAGTAGACTCGAAAATCGTGCCATGTATGTATGTTCAAAAAGATAATGTTCAGCGTCCATCAGAAAATACCACAGAACCCATGCAGATTGGAGGAGTACAACCCCCTTTAACCAAGGTTCAAAGAGACAAGAGGAGACAGCTACAGGTATGCCTATACTGCGGTAAATCGGGTCACTACCTCAAAGAATGCCCAGTGAAACCTCCAAGGAAGGTGGTAGGCGCTACAGAGAAAGAAGATGATGGAAAGGAATCGGAAAACTACCAGGCCCGGCAAGCATAGAGGTCCGCTTGTCGAGCGAGAAGGATGAGTCACAGACTGGCGTGCAAAGAGGCTGACCTTTTCCAACGAATGCGCCCATGCTTGCTACCCAAAATCTATACCATAGCCAAACCTGAAATCTGTTCAAGGAATAGCATCGGGGACCGTGGAACCAATGGACACCTTACCAAAAGAATATCAGGATTATCAAGATATTTTTCAGAAGGAACAGGCTAACACATTACCGCCACACAGGCCCTATGACTGTCGGATCGACCTGATACCTGGTGCACAGGTTCCTTGTGGTTGAATTTATGCACTTACGGAAACCGAAAATCTCCACTTGAAGTCCTATCTGGATCAATACCTGGCTAATGGGTTTATTCGCCCGTCAAAGTCACTGGCAGCCTCTACCTTATTCCTCGTACCCAAGAAGGAGGGAGATTTGAGGACTTGCATCGATTATAGCGCACTTAATCAAATCACAGAAAAACCGCTATCCCTTTCCCCTTATCAGGGAACTGTTGGACCAAGTCAAGGATGCCTGAATCTACACCAAACGATCTTTCTCATTAAGTTTGTTAATTCAGACTTTCAAGACTGTATGACATTTTTATGGGACAGAATGATGTTGGGGCACCATAGGCCTTTAATATTTGCATTGGTGAGATTTTCGACATATATTGAAGATGAGCTTTTAAATCATTAGTGTAAAAAATGATTTTGTGCACTTTTAGTACTGTAATGTTGATTTTAAGAAATGGAAATTGAGTATTTTTCTCATTTCTAACCAAATTTTAGGTGAAAATGAATTTTTAATATGTATGAAATGTGGAGATATTTATTGTATTCTCTGCTTTATGTTTGTAAAATGATCAATTTTGTAAAGGTTTCTAGTGAACCAAAAAAAAAAAAATTATAAAAACACCAAACTAGACCTCGGAGGAGCATACCACCTTGTACGTGTTAAGAAAGGGGATGAATGGAAAACTGTGTTTCGCACCAAGTATGGCTTGTACGAATATCAGGTAATGCCTTTCGGGCTGTGCAACGCTCCCGCAGCGTTCCAATACTTCATGAATGATGTATTACGTGAATTACTCGATGTCTGTGCCCTGGTCTATATTTACGACATCCTGGTGTATTCCCCCTCTGAAAGAGATCATGTAGAACATGTCCGCTCAGTCCTTGCAAAACTTTGCCAGCACAAAATGTACGCAAAACTCGAGAAATGCTCCTTCTATGTCACCGAAGTGGAGTTCCTCGGTTTTGTGCTCTCGCCAAAGGGAGTCAAGATGGATTTGCACAAAGTAGATGCCATCCTTAATTGGCCGTCACCTTCTTCAATTAAAGGAACCCAAAGCATGCTTGGCTTTGTGAATTTTTATCGCCGATTTATCCCAGATTTCTCACGCATAGTCCACCCAATCACATCGTTACTGAGAAAAAACAACAAAAAATTCCAATGGACTGAAGAGGCGGAAAAGATCTTTCAAGAACTCAAGAAAACATTCACCTACTCGCCAATTTTACGACATCCTCGCCCTGATCTCCCCTATGTAGTGGAAACTGATGCTTTCAGCGTAGCTACAGAAGCAGTTCTCTCTCAAAGAGATCCACAGATAGGCCAATTACACCCCGTGGCCTTTTGGTCATGTAAATTCTCACCACCAGAACTTAACTATGCAATTACAGACAAAGAATTGTTGGCAATAAAATCAGCCTTCAAAGCCTGGCGGCAGTATCTATTAGGTGCCAGACATACCATCACAGTAATCGCAGATCACCGAAACCTTCAATACCTAAAGTCAGCAAAAGCCCAATCGTCACGGCAGTTGCAGTGGGCTCTATTCTTCGCAGAATACGATTACGTAATAACATACCGACCGGGAGCTCGGAATGGTAAGGCCAATGCCTTGTCTCGTATGGGTGATGAAGAGAAAACAAATAGTACCCTGGACCCTGTTGCCATCATCCCAAGTGATAAACTACTGGGACTCACCACCACATTGACTCTGAGTGAACGTCAAGATAAGATTCGAACCTTAATGAACCTTGAGATCTTGCAGAAACGGAATTCCCAAAATGAACATCACACGGTTCTGGATGGATTACCCTACTTCAGGGAACGACTATATCTGCCAAGTAAAGATCTGCAAGAATTGGTCATGTCTGGTTATCAGGATTTCCTGATCGAAGGCCATCCCGGAATTGCTAAGACTCTAGCCAAGGTTAAACGGAATTATTGGTGGCCAACCTGGTGTAAGGATATTACTCGATTCATTCTATCCGGTGGGATATGTGTACAGAATAAATCACAAAAACAGAAACCAGCTGGCCTCCTACAACCACTGGATATTCCACCGGCTCCCTGGCATACTCTTTCTCTTGATTTTATTACGGACCTACCTCCCTGTCAAGGTTTTAATACCATTCTGGTGGTTGTAGACCTGTTCTCTAAAATGGCACATTTAATTCCATTCAAAGGACTTCCTAACGCTACCGGTCTGGCAAAAGCATTTCTTGAACAGATCATAAAACTGCATGGTTTCCCCTCAGTCCTAATCTCAGATCATGGAAACCAATTTGTATCCAAGTTCTGGAGGAATTGTTGTACCATGGCACAAATCTATGTTCGGTTATCCACTAACCATCACCCCCAAACAGATGGACAAACAGAAAGAACAAACCAGACATTAGAACAATATGTACGTTGCATGCTGCATAAAGTTGAAGAGAATTGTAAAGACTTGTTATGGATAGCGGAATACGTATACAATAACTCCATACACACCAGCACGGGACAAGGCCTGTACTACACAATATACGGAAGACATCCACGTACCTCTGAACTAGACTCCCCCACAACCTTGGAAATACCAGCGGTAAAGACTCTACACACAAGCATAACCCAAGCCTTCAAAAGAGCAAATGAACATTTACTGCAAGCCAAAGAAGGACCAAACAATTCTCGGGCTGGCATCGAAAGAAAGCTCCCGATTACCAAGTTGGAGACAAAGTCTGGTTGGCATCAAAACATGTGCCCATAAAAGGTACCCGTACCTTTCGTCCAAGATATCTAGGACCCTATACCATCGAATCGGTGATAAATCTGGTGGCCGTCAAGTTAGCCTTACCACCAAGCATGCAAATTCATCTGGTGTTCCATGTGTCACTTGTAAAACCTGTACAACCAGGAGCCCGAGTCTTCACGCCACCAAAACCTGTGCTAGTTGATGGAGAGCCTGAATTTGAAGTTAAAAACATCCTGGATTTGAAATGTAGCAGATCTAAACTATACTAAACTATAATATTTAGTGGACTGAAAAGGGTACGGGCCTCAAGACAGAACTTGGGAACCAAGTGAACATATTCACGTACTACGTCTGATTAAGAGGTTTCACCTGGATAATCCCACCAAACCCAGACCGGACAGGAAGGATACCATGAGAGAGGGCTTGGGGGGGGAGTGCTGTCATGACCACTGTGAGGGGGCACAAATTGTTGCTTGGTATGACTAAAAGGAAAATCAAGATTCGCATTTCTGAACATAGGAGCTGTATTAAAAATAAGGTTATTATAGCCCCTATGGTCCATCATTTTTTGATGATGGACCATTGACCAAATGATTTCAAGTGGACAGTTCTACTCCATATTCCCTCGGGAAGTGAAGTAGACATTTCTAAGAAACTACAGACAAAGGAACAGTGGCTCATATTTTTGTGTAAGACAGCTGTCACCGGACTTAACGAAACGGTGGATTGGAATTGCGTGCCATAATATTCTAATTATTTTTAAGTAATGTAATAATGACTAACAACTCCAGTTTATTAAGGTATCTCCATTAGCCTTTATGGTACTGGACTGGAAAGTCTGTTATACTGGGTGCGGTTTGAGGCTTTGGGATGCCACTTTTAAGAAAACATTGGTTTAACAGCTCCAATGCACACTTGTAATTCACCTAGTGATTATGGTGCTCATTGCAGGCATATTAGCTGCTTTTAATGTTGAATAGCCTCTGCCGAATGCAAGATGTATTTAATATTCGCACTCAGGGAATGTTTTAAAGCTGACGACTGGAGTAGTTTAAGGCGTTAGCTTTTACAACACTTACTGCCGTGTTTGTTGGACGGAGCTCCGTCTGTTCGTGAAAGAGGTAATGGTAATTGCAGGCACGTTTGCTTTTTTAACGGCCCTTTAAAAAGAGGACGGTAAAATGCTCCTCCCAGCACCAGGCAATTGAAGAGAATGCGTACGTGAGCACGGGAGACACAACGCGAGACGTCAAGTCAATTGAAAGTGACCAGGCATCAGTTACCATTTCAACTCGCTGAATGTTATTACTCTCACGAGCTGAAGGTTATATAGCATCAGTTTGATGTTGGAATGTTGACAGTTAGTGGACGTGCAGCCCAGGTTTTTTGTTATGAGACACATGGAACGTAATGTTATATTGTTTTGTTTACAGCCGTTTACAGAAGGGCGGTCAAGCGGTTCCACGTAGCAGTGGCAATCCGACGTCTTATCAGAAGGGGCTATACAAACCACACCCTGACTGCAGAACACGCTTCGTGTTATTCTGCAACGAGCAGCGTGACGCTCACCATGTCCAGCTCCTGGTCTTCAGCATCTTCCTGTAATCCTGCAAGAACAAGAACAAGATTATTCTGTTTTACCTGAGAAAACACCGTCCAGCACTCAGCATCTCAACTGGACTGCAATCTGTGGAAATCGAGAGAAGAAGAAACATCACTCACCCGTGAGTACTAGCGTAAGGACTTCCCATGAACTGCTACCACAGCTGCTGTTTGAACATTGCGACCTGCAATAACAAGAAAGGGAAAAACAATATTAGAATGCACGCTTCCAAAACATTGATCAGTCTTACCTGAATTCCATCGCGCTACGCCACGCTTCCATCGGAGCACCACAGCAACATCTGCAAGGAAAAGAGACAATTCAGGTTCGCTTTCAATATTGAACAACCGCACAGTGCAGTACTTACCTCAATGGATTCTGTGGGCCTGTTTTTCATCGCGCTCTCATCCACTTGCAGCACCACAGCGGCCTGTGAGGAGAAGAAGAAGAAAACACAGGTTAGCTTTAAAAGACAATAAAGGCGCTGCGCTTCGCTCTTTCTCTTACCTAGAAACGTCCCTCTCCATCCGGCATGCCAGCATCAAGACCTTCGAACCTGAAAAGAAGGAGATAAAGACATTAACGAATTCCCACAATAAACAGAACAAAGACTTACAAGTAACAAACCTACCTGCCTACCAGCAGATTTGGGGTCACAGCAGGCCTGGGCCCAAGGAAGGCGTACTGCACCAGTGAAGCAACTCGGGCAGCTCGCCAACAAACGTCAAGCGCCCCCATGCACAAGAAACACAGGACGGATAGCTCACCCTACAAATAACCAAGGTGAGAAAAGAACCCAGTGAGAAGGGAATCGGTCAGAGGGAGGTGGGAGATTCACCCATTAGAGACAGTTATCACAGATCCTCCCTTCTGTAATTGCAGATTCATTATTCAGCACTGGGCAACTAGGCATCCAGGGTTCCAGATCTCAGAGCCTTGCAGATGCCCCCGGGGATATCAGGTGAGTGTAACAGCTCTGGCCGGATCCCGAGATCTGGCTTCACATCTGTTGCCGGATCCCGAGATCTGGCTTCACATCTGTTGCCGGATCTCGGATCCGGCGAGAGCCAGCCCAATGACCAGCACTGTCTCCCATAAGAATGAATGTACTTTTAACGACAAAATTCGAACTGTCCTTCATACATAACTCTCTATTTCCTCAAACACAATTCCACCCTTTAGTTCATAGTTTACCTACGCTGTGCCCATACACACTCCATTTAGACATGGGTGACTAGCAGGGTCTTGGCCACCCTTGCATAACTTTAATGGCTGAAATGCACACACACATAATAGCACCTCCCATATTCTCCTAAATATTTGGACTCTGGTCCCACGAGGACATTCAACCAAAAGCGCATTGGTATTGGTACTGACCCTGTAATGCACTTTCCCCTCTCCCTTTCCCCCTTGCACTTCTCCCTTTCCCCTCTACCCTTGCACTTGCCCGATCTGAATGACACCTGGCCTAGTAGGATCGTTGTCTGTCTCCCTTTGTTTCCCCCCCTTGCCTCGTCGCGCCTTGAAACACTTGTGTATAGGCACGTTACAAATGCCATATCATATCATATCATGGTAACGGGCAGCACAAATAAATAATCTAGGATAAATGTGGACTCATACACAGCTGAGCACCACAGCTGGCACTATTTTCCTAATAGCTGGGCACGTTTACTTCTCAATATCATATGCTCCACGCTATACCTTTGTCACTCCATGCCTAAAAAAGGATAAGGCTTGCCATATTTTGGCCTTTGTTGATCGGCAACTTAAACTCGTACAAAGCAAATAATACATGCCACTGTGCCTGGCATGCCTTCCAACACTTCAGAGTGTTTAGTACTAACACGGTCATATGATGAGTTTACACGATGACTTGCTTGGAGAAGCCTTATAAATAACTACACCCATTACAAAACGCAGCATTTATAGCCAGCAGTTCTTTTTATCTTCTGGCATAATTCTTCCATGCAGTAGACAGACACCGGGAGCAACTGGATTGGACAGTTACAGCCATAGCAACAGCCGAAACGTTGAGCTAAACTATAAAAGACAAGTTCAAATGAGGGTACTGTAAAATGAGGACTGAATTCGGTCTGACCGTCGGTCGTCCATTGAAAGGGAAATGAATTATTTTCAAGTGGTAGTGCTAAGGCCGGGGAGATAGGACTAGAGAAACCTTGCATGAAACACCCATTACAATGCCGAATCCCAAACAACTTTAAAAAGCCTTAGCATTCTGAGGTGCAGTGCGTTCTCAGATGAGGTGGATTTCCTTAGGATGCATTAAAGCACCTTCTTCTGATGAGAAATAGGATAAAAGATGGTGCACGAGACATGCACTTCTACAGCTCAGCAAACAGTAATGACTTAACCTTTTATACAGAGAGAATATGTTGCTTAATCGTCCATAAGTAAAGCATGATTTCATCTGAACTCACCCCAAAGAACTTGTTTATAACTTCTAAAGAAATGTAGGTTAGAAAGTGCTGGAGCACGCAAGCGAGTTGCTACAGCCTGGAGGGACTTACCAAGTATTGAGACAGTCCATACATTTACTGAAGAGTGATGTTCGTGTGCTGCTTAAGCAAAGAAGATCATAGATACCCCATGGATTAGGTGGTTTAGTGAATATGTTTTACTGATCATAAATATTGATAGGTAGTAAAAGCAGGGGCTAAGAGCTCGCCTTTTCCTGGATACAAAAAAGAGGGGGGAGTTGAAATGACACATATGAAGCCTTTTTTTGGAAGTTCTCATAGATACGTTCTTGTAACCCACTTTCCCCTTGTTTGTTAATCTGCATGAAAACATCCACAAGGAGTATGCACCCGGTGTAAAAGTACAATAGTATGTAATCTCTGTGTGAAGCATTCCCAAGCGAATCTATTTGGGTGAATTCAAAACCACTCGATTTTCCAAAGATACGGACAGACCGACCTGGGCGGCACCTCATAGTGTAGACCACTATTTGGTATCTAGTTGAGTCTGATATCAGATCTCTACCACTTGCTGCCTGGACTGACAGCCTCTGACTTTTCTTTTTGTATCAAAGTAATTTCAGGTTTACGAGAAAAAGTGAGTGAATTCCACAAAACTGCTGGTGACACTGGTACCAGAATCAGTTCTTTGGCAGAAAAACAGTGATGTGTATCATCCTCATAAATGGTGTCTGTCAAGGTTTTAGACCCCAAAAAAACAGGTTTCAGACCTTTGGTCACATTTCTGTACAAGTCTGTGCATGATCCAACAGCTCACTAGGTCAACGATCAGTCACAAACAGGTGCCCTGCTTCCCCAAAGAACAGACAGATCACTGCAGACAAACTCTTCTGCTTTTCCTCAGTAATCATGGACGGACTAAGAGCTGAAAACTGCACGCGCTTAAGTGATGGTTCACTTGCTTTTGCTTTTAATGATCTTTATTGGGACAAGCAAACCTAATTGTGTCCAATGGACATTTCTTGCCCTTTTCTTTATGAAATACGCCGGTTTACCTGTAGCACCAATTCCAATCACTCAGTATAAACCACAAGTCTGGTAGGGATTAGGCCTATGGTATCTTTGTTGAATTGTAGGCATGTAGCACATCTTAGAATCCCAAATAGATGAATAAACAGAAAGAGAGTGGATATTTTGTCTGGCCTCTCATACATGACCCAATCCTATGCTTTGGATGATTTGGAGTTTTCTTAGGTTCTACTTTTAAAGTACCGGGTAGCAGCTGCTGCGTTTGGCCAGGTGGCCTTTGACCAGAGCCCCTAACACTATAAACCTCCTCTCCTCAGGGAGTCAACAGACTAGTCTGGGCTTTCTCATGAGAAGGTGGCAACGCTTCATAGTTAGGGATATTGCCCAGGAACGTACTGGTAAGGGGGGCAAAGGGGTAATAGCCAATTCTAAGTGATCCGTCCGCAGCTGATTTTGTGGCGGCCGGAAAGTTCGCATGAGAAAGGTGTGAACTACCAAAAGTTGGCACTTTTCTCATGTGTACACACTTAAATACTACAGGGCTGCAGGGGTTTCCCCCGCAACCCCTGATCCCTATACTGCAATAGTATAGTGAACGTAGTGAATGGGGTGTTGCGGGGGTCACCCCTGCATCCCCTGTTTTTTTTTTTTTTCGCGAGTGTCCCCCGCAACAATCCGCTCACTATACCACACAGTATTTTTTACTTACCTGCATTGCTACCACCAAAGGTTCGAACTTTGGTGTTCGAAACTTTGGTGGTAGCATTTTTCGGTCGTATTGTACGGTCAGACCTTTCTTTTCGGTCTGATCGTACAATACCCAGTAGCCCACCACGCTGTTTAGGCTGTTGCTCCCAAGACTAGAGCTGCAAAATGTAAAACAATAATTGAAAAAGACAATATCCTAGCCTGCCGCAAAGGAACTGAATGGGCGAGCTACTCATTATTAGTATTATTATTATTATTATCATCTTGTCCTCAGTTTCGTTACGATGGAATTCTTCCCCCATGTTCTGGTGAATTTCTTGATCACTAGTGACAGCATTACAAATAGAGTTGAATAGCACGATGAATAGCTCCCCTGGAGGTTATTATATGGTGTTTATGGAAATGGCTATTGGATTGTCTGTGGTACTCATTTTCAGCCACAGTAGAAAAACATGCACAGGGAGATGTAACATTCAGATATTAGTTATAAGTAGACTACAAACAAAGGGTGTCATTCAGAGTTGTGTGGATATTTTTAATGAAATATCAGTGGGAAAAAACTACCACCTCCACTGGTGGTATTTCTGAAAATCCACCCAATTCAGAGTTTGTCACAGATGGAGTTGGTATTTCTGGAATACCTCTAGATGTTTGTCATAAATACCACATCCATAGGTGGTAACATAAAAAAGATGTCTTTTTCTAGAAATGTTCAGGTGTTTTCACCTACTATGTGACGGTGGTAATTAATTATGTACAGTTGTAGCTCATAGCACTACTGTACATGTTTGTATGTACAAAATGGTAATTTCGGAGTAAGGTGGCTAGAAGGGAGCATCAGAGATGCCTACACTTTCACCCCCTTAACATGGCCCTTTGTAAAACCCTTTTTCACTCTAGTGGAGGGAAGCACATGTTCTTTCCTTCTGTACAGCAAAAGACTTTTTAAAACAATTCAATGTGTTATTTTAACCTCTCACCTCTAGGGTGGAGGTAACAATGGGTGGATTTTCTGCAGCAAGTCTGCCTAAGATTCAGCAGAATATTACTGGTGTTATTTGATCGAATCCTAAATTGGCTGGGTGGTATAATTGGCAGCCTTTGCCAAGTACTGCTGATTTGACCTTTCCCACCCAAATCTGAAGGACCCCCTTAGGTCTGTGAATGTTTTTCATTGTCTTGTCAAAAACAATATTTGGCAACAAAAGACACATATACAAATCAACAACGGATTCAGATTTATAGATACAAGATCACATGGACACAGATACATTGTTCCACCCTTTACACAGTCACAAATACACTCAAACACATGACAGTCACAGAGACAGACACATACACAGACATAGTCGACCTTACTTGAAAACACAAATAAATAGAATAGGTCACTCATGCTCCCTCTCCAACACCAGATTGCAGGTGGGTTCGCCTCTACATTCCCTCTGCTTCATGAATTGAAATATGCAGCCAACTTTCCCGAGAAAGTTCCACATAATGGCAGCCAAGCACCCTTGTGTCTTTTGCTCTAAGCGGTCCAAGTGCAGCGCCCACCGCCACAATTACCAGCAAGACCTCAACCACAGCTTATTGCCGTGCCTCAGCAGAGGCTGAATGGCAAATCAAGGTGGTCTACATGTGAGCCAAGAACAATAGAAGAGTTCCTATTGGTAATAGGAACTCGCGTCCCCTGCACACCAAACAAATGGAGATAAGAATTCCAATCAAACTTGGATAGTTTTCTTTGGCTTAATGCTTTCAGTGTTCAAACTCAAAAGAAATTAAGAAAATATGTACCATCAGTACATTTGTCAATACACCAAAGCTTAATCAAGATAATAATAATAAATCTATTATTTTTATGGACTCTTCTTTATGTAACTAAATATACCACACAATGTTGTTGTGTCTAAGAATTCAATTTACTCAGAATTTCTGACATTTAGAAAATAGTGATTTTATATATATATGACACAAATTTAAAATAGATATATACAAAACGTGTTAAAAAAATGTTGAAAAAACATATCACATCATCAAATACAGAGCTCCACGCATTTCGAGAGTTAACTACTTTCTTCTTCAGGAACAAAAAATGTATTACAATGTGTTCAAAGGAAGTAATTTTCTTCAAGGGAAGTAATATTCTTCAAATGGCTTGACACAAATGAATTTCTGCTAATCACTTTCAATTCGAGGTGCAATATCGTTGTGAGTTCATGGGAACGTCATCTGTTGGTGTCCTAGTCCATACAATTTTGATCTGGAAATTATGTTATATTGATTAATACTAATAGTGTGAATGTAATGCTACATAATATAATAAAAGAATTGTAGTAATATCCTCTGACCATACGGTCTATACCTGAATGCTGAAAAGTGATCTTCCAATTCTCACTTGTGAGATGGATGAAAATGTCTCTGTTAGATTCGACATCTGTGTAACCTAGAATTGCAAAAATAGCTATTTTTAGTGTGTGCGATCAAAAATCACCTTATTGTGCTGTGTTTTCATCAAGAATGGCGAGAGTACTCACCATTCAGATGTATTTCATCCCTCTCAACCGTCGTCTTGATCGTAATTCTGGTTAGTGTATCAGTCCATCTGTAAAGATCGTAGTGATGTCAAAAAAGGCCCAGTATATTTCAAACCATGAAAAATGTCAACGCATTCCATAGTTCTTACCTAGGAAATTCACAAAGTTTGTGAAAAGTCTAGCCGCATTTCCAAGCGTCTATGCATGAAAAGCCTGTTACTTAGAAACAATGCTTAAATATAATCACGTGTCTCGGCAACCACGATCATGTGATTCAAGGTTCTTCTGGGAATTGTAGTTCCTAATCATAGAAATGCGTGATGTTAACTACAGTATTCTTCTTATATAATCGAGCTCCCATTTAAGGTGGGTAAAGTTCTTAAATGCCAAATAAGATGCTCGAGTGTATGAAATTTAGCTTTGAATCTACGTTACATCCAATTAAATTGTAACGTGGCTACGAAAAAGCTGCTGAGGGACGTAGTTTCCCAAATGAGTTACATCTAATCTGAAATGATAATCAGGCCGGGCTTCTTTTATCGGTGAGTCAGGCTTGTGCATTCAATTAATGGCTTAGATGCTAAATGCACTACTTTCTCTCTATAATCACGGTTATCTAAAGATGCTGGGATTTATAGTGCTAGAGCAACAAATGTAGATTCAAAATCACTTGTCTGGAGCACAGAGATTCAAAGGGATGATGTATAGGTTAATGAACCATACACAATTTATGATGTCTGATTGATACAGATGGTTATTCCATTAATTCACACCGTTATTTTCAGATTACAGCAGCATGATATTGTCTCAGCAAGCCTAGTTCATCTGGTTAACAATCAGTCATTTTTGAGGCAGATGAAACAATTCTTCTATCTTTTTACTACCAAAAACATAATATGAAAATATGATCACCCTTTAACATGGTTTTACCCAGTGTGTAATTGTTTTATGCCATAGACATTTACAAAAAACAAAATATTTGTGCATAATCATTCTTCAAAGTTCCAAAGTCTGTAAGCTCGTGTTTACTCCATCACCTATTCAGCTTCAAAAATTGGCTTATGACTGATGCATTTATAAAATATCATTCTATGAAAACTCCTCATTCATTCCTTTGGGTTGTAATGCTTCAAGTTTGTGTATCCAAAACATCTCCTACCAAGCCGGTCCTGGTGATTTATAATTCCAGAGTGTATATCTGTTGGGATGGAGCCATTGATGGTGGTGCAAGCACTACTCACATTCAATCACAAGGAACAGAAGCCCTGCTTTGGTCTCATGATCACTGCTAGCCAAGCAGGCTGCTCATCACTTAGGTGCATTTCTTGTAACATAATAATAGTAATGGAATGTTGTCATTTGCACAGCGCATTCACCTTTCTGACCGTCATTAGTTTTGGCTCATTGTTGACATTTTACCACCACATGATGAACGGAGAAAGCCAGATGGCAGACGCACAGGTCAACGCACAATGTGTTATTTTTGGTATGCATCCGCACCCTGCAACATGTCAGCCCCATGCCTGGCTCAACCACCATGTCATTGCTATCACTCCATAAATATCTACCAGTGGACACAGCGAGCAAGGCAGACAGGGGGTGGACAGAATGCTGCACAGATGCTGGGCTCGTGTTTGGCAGACTTTCTGTGTTGGTTTGGTTGATACAAGGATTTTTTGGGATGGTTTAAGCATGATAATGCTGTGCCTGGGTTATAGTACTGTTCCCTTGGTGAGTAGTCTGGTCGGTATGGTCTGATGGTTGGGAGTGGTGGTGTGAACTGCTTTTCTAGTGGCTTATCTTTGAGGTATCGAAATATCAGTGGTGTACAGGCAGTGTTTGGTTGAGTACTGTCCTCTGGGGGGAGGTGGTGGGAGGAGTGTTCCACTCAGGTTATTGGCAAGGCCAGTGCAATTTCATTGCTAATTTCTTTTTTTTAGCACTTTATTTAGCATAAAGGCAAACACGTTACAAAGCTCCGCCAGCCATTACATAGACATGATGCAACACAAGTGTTTGGCATTTGTTTTTCTCATACAATGTAGTGGCACATGTCAGATTGTTATTTACATCTACATATCTATGAGTCTGCTTCATCATCTTCCCTCACCCCCCTGATCAACAGTGCAAGAAAATCCCGGAAGGGCCCCCAAATGTCTTTTGTTTTGCACCTCGGTGCAAATATTGCGGTGTAACTCTCCTCCATTTCATTGTGGTAAGTCAATTCCTTAAGCCATTCTGCCCCGTAGGAGCTATTGTAGATTTCCAGAACTTTAATATACATTTTTAGCAATTAAACAGCTCAAATTAAAGAATCTACGTACCAGCATCAAAACCTTCCCAATATCACCCAGGAGGTACTTAGGGGAAGAAAGCACTGGGGCTATTTGTACCATGTCATGAAAAATGTCTGCCACTTCCTGCCAGAATCGTGCAAATTGTGGGCAGTCCCAATATGGAAAGAATCTGCTCGTGTACTACCACACTTCTTACAATCATAACTTGCATTTGGCGCAAATCTGGAGATACGTGCCAGAGTGTAAGGTAATTGGTTGAATACCTTAAATTGTATCAAGCGGAACTGCGCATTAAGCAAGACTTCCTTCGTCAATCGGCACCACTTTTGCCATTGGACGTCTTCTATGTCAATGTTGAGGTCAGTCATCCACTTCTGTTGTGCCCTGTGTATGGAGGTCTGACCTTCTTGGCACATACGGTGTAACCTGGAAGCCCGCTGTCTGGCATCATCGCCGGTCACCACTGTGTCCATACATTAATTTGTGCCTGGTTCCCGCGGGAACGATGGCCACCGGCAGCAAACCACTATCATCACCCTATAATACTGCAGTGTTTTGACGGGGCTGTCCCCAACTTTGCCGCAAACTACTCTAGAGTCACAAACCTTTCTTCCGGGAACAAGTCACGTAGGACCATATTCTCCCCAGTGTCTCACGATCTCTGGATATCCCGATCATATGGCAGGTGAGTCTGGGGCAATTCCACAGGGGAACCGCACCGCAATACGGGCACTCACTCCACTTTCAGCCTTCTAAACAGCCTCGACCATGTGTTCACTGTTGTGTGGAGTGGGTCCAAGGTACAGGAGTCCGAGTGGTGGTCCCCAATGATAATGGACCGTACAGCTGTCAGTGCCCCCCTATATGATTCGAGAACGCAGTGTACTAGTCCTGGGGCAGGGGAATACAATATCCCGGTGAACTGTGCTTGCGCTACAATATAATATAACTCAAAGTCTGGGGCCGACAGTCCCTCCTTGTGATATGGTTCTGTTAGGCCCTCCCAGCTTATTCAGGCTACCCCACTTCCACATACATAGTTCACAGCCATGGATCATAATTTTCTGAAAAAGAATCTACCGGGCCCAAATTGGAATATTACTAACATAATACAGCAATTTAGGGACCACCACCATATTGAGCAAAGACAACCTCCTATACAATGACATCAGTGAACAAGCCCATAATTGCAATTTAACCGCCAGTATGTCAAGGTATGCCTTGTGGTTGTCTCTATATAGCATGCAATGTGAACGTGACACCAGAACCCCCAAATATTTAATTGGGTTGGGGACCCAACAGAACCCAAACAGGTCAGCAGTTTCTAGTGTATTGTCTGGGAATAGTTCCGATTTTGCCTCATTTATTCTATACCCAGAATACTGTGTAAATCTACAGACTTCTTCAATTATCGGCCTCATATTCTGGACCATCTCGTATATATAACAAGGTGTCGTCGGCATACAAGGATATAATTTGCGACGGGCCAGGTATTCGGATCCTTCTGTGCCCATGTCTATCCTGCATCACCCGAGGAGGGGCTCAATCTTATGTTTAAACAGTAATGGGCATAAGGAACACCCTGTCATGTCCCACGCCCTAACTGAAAGGATGATGACAATCTGCCGTTGGTATGGACCCTACCTGCTGGTAGCATATAGGAGCTGCACGCACCATATAAAGTAGTCCCCAAATCCCATATGTCACAAGCCCCAACAGGAATTTCCACGACACAGAGTTGAAGGCCTTGTCCGCGTCCAGGAAGGAAACAACCGCCCTATCTATGACATGAGGCCGAAAAGCCTATGCAAATTAAGCGAGGAGGGCCAGTTTGGAATAAATCCCCACTGATCTGGGTGCACTAATGTAGACATATGTGATCAAAACCGAGAGGCCAGGATTTTTTAAAATATCTTTGCGTCCGTATTAATCAATGACAACGGTCTATGGGAGGCTGTGTGGTGCGATGGCTTATTCGGCATTAACAACACCGGAATGACTACCTCAGCAAGCATCTTCAGGAGCTTACCATATTCTAGAGTTTCCTCACTGAGCTTCAATAACTGCAATGCCAGTAGTGACCCAACTTCCTTATACAGTTCTATACCTAGACCATCAGAGCCTGGGGCTTTCACAGAGGCTAATGCAACAATTATATCAACTACTTCCTCCACAGTAACCAGCAATTCTAGAATCGCTTGATCCTCTTCAGACAATCCCGGGAGTGCAATGTCTCCATTATATCGGGAAAGATCATCCTCCGAGCATGTGTCTGAACAACAGTATAAAGTCTCATAATAGTCCTGGAATTCCCCATTAATTTCCTCATCTGTATTCAGCATGTTCCCACCCCGTCCCCTGATCCCAGTGATATGCTGAGCCCCTTTTTCATCCCGCACTACCCCAGCCAATTAACAACCTGGTCCCACCTCACCATATCGACGCACTTGGGAGGGTCTAGCAATGCAGTGGACTTCCTTATCCACCAGATCCCAAAGCTTCATTAAGTTCCCCTTGATTAGACCCAACACTGCATTGTCATTAGACGTGCCATACTCTTTCTCAAATCGTCTCGAACATACTTCAAGTTCAGGCATTTCATGCCGAATCACCCTTAATGCCCCAGTGATCATGGACATCATTTCCCCCTGCACCAATACATTAAAGGCTTCCCACACCGTAGCGTATTGTGGCACCAAACCCTCGTTTCTGCCAAAAAATCCTCAATTTTATCTTGCACTGATAACCGCAGATTGGTATCCATCATCATAGAGGGAGTAATTTTCCACAGCGGTCAGGGCGCAGCAGGACGCTCCCACGTCACCAACACTTCAACTGGAGAGTGGTCAGAAAGTGTCCTTGGGTGTATTACACACTCTCGCACCCGTGTCACCCATGCCGCTGATACCAATAAACTATCCTGGACTGCGCACCGCAGCCCATTGAATAATATGTATATTCCGCCACTCCCAGGTTACAGACTCTCCAGATCAACTAGGTCCATTTGGGTCATTAGCTGAGTTACTATGCGTGCTGCCCCGCACAGGCCACGCTGGGTGGATTGGGATCGGTCCAGCACGCAGTCCAGTACTGTGTTAAAGTCCCCACCCCAAATTATCGGAGTGGCTATCCCATTCATAATTATTCCGGCCAGGACCCAGTAGAATCCAGGGTCATCTCAATAATTTGGACCATAAATATTGACCAGTACTACTGGCATACCGGCGAGTTTCCCCCACACTATTACATAGCGGCACTGCGGGTCAATACTCTTTTTTTCTTCCTGGAAACGTAATGCCTGGTGTATCAAGGTAAGCACCCCCCTGGCTTGTTTTGAGTATTCTGTATAATATCTCTGATCGCCCCAACCCGGTGCAAATCCCTTATTCACCACCCACTGGACATGTATTTCCTGCAACATCATTACCCTTGGGCTGTGTCGGTCCAGATAAGCGAGGAACTTCCTCGCCTTAATGAGATTATTAGGACAATAGCCTCACATCTTCACCCGTGCCTTCTTGAAAGACGTATGCCTCACATCTGCCATTCCCAACAATATTCATGGATTATTTGCACTGCGCACACCCTGCAACATATTTGCCAACATTTCAAACATAACACCACCTCACCCCAAACCAATCACCATTGCCCAGATTACAACCTTCCCATACTCAATCCAACCCCACCTCCCAGCGCCATCCATCGCAACTTGATGATGACCCACCAGCCCCCGGCATCATCTCCCCAACCTGAAGATGTATTCACATGACAATAGTGGAATCCTCCTGCGGAACACTGAGAGCAGCAAAGACATGCATAGAATATCGGTGTGATTGTGCACCCGGCTTCATTTAAGCACTAGTTCTGTGTGTCATTACTTTTTTGGGTTATTTATAAAATGAAACTCAGTTTGTAGGATTTCCAGTTCAATCTCCTGCATCGCCCTGTGCACCCTCCTCTCCTGGATCAGGGCTGCAGTGGTTTCTGCGCTCTCGTGGTGGGAGTGGAATTGATGCTTCCACGTAGGTGATGGCATCAGACGGATTTTCAAAAAAGTGCCCTCGAACTCCATGTTGTATCCGTAGCTTTGCCTGAAACATAAGGGCATATGGGACATGTCTAGCCCTAAGGGTAATGACCAAAAATGTTGCCCTCACAATTACGATGACCGAAAAAGGTGACTTTTTTTTTAGACCCCCCCTTACACCACATATATATGTGGGGGGTATATGATATAATATTACTAGGGGGGAATGCGAGGGGGCTCCCCCCGCATATATATGTGGTGTAAAGTTTTTTTTTTTTTTTAAAACAACAACAAAAAAGTCTGCATTTTCAGCCGTCGCAATTGGGAGGGTCGCAGTAATCCCATAGATCCGCCCTAAGCAGTATTTTCACTGGTTCATACGATCTCTGCAGTACTTGGACCCGTCAGCAAAATCCAGGTATATATGAACATTGTTGGCCTCCTACCGGAGTGTGCCCTTTTCTCTGGATAGTTTTAGGGTGAGATCTCTGTCTCTATAATTAAGTAATTTCTCTAGGATGGTGCATGGGGAGCGCCCGGCCTGGGCACTGGAGCCAGGGTGTGATGTGCACGCTGCACCAGAAAATGCATAGAGAATGTTGCCCCTCCGAATAAGGTTTTACGGAGGCCTTCCATGAATGGTTTCCATGGGCCCCTTACATGATGCCTCTAGCACACCAACAATGCGGACATTGTTGCGTCATGAACACGACTCAAGGTCGACGCACTTGCCCCAGTTCCATCCGCAGCTTGGCTATGGGTCGGTCGTGTTGGCCCACCCGATCTTCCACTCCTCCGATTCAGGTTTCAGCTTCTCTGATATGGCCACTCTCTTTCTCCAGTTTGGATTTCAATGAGCTGATGGTCGCTACAATGTCATCCAGTTTGACATTAACCGACATGAAGCCACTCTGCATAGCTGACAACAATTGGTCGTCCCGGGAGCCCCCAGGATATTGCTGCTTTGAGCTGGGTCATCCGATCCAGTGTTCCTTGCTGAAGCATCTTTCTGGCCCTTTTCGTCATGCTGAGCATCCCAAGATGGGTTGGATGGGTTCAATGGGGGTCACAATGTCATGCGACCAGAGACTCCTCAAATCTGGTAGCTGTCCAAGACCAGGACCGATTTGTTCCACCCCACACCCTGTTGGGTGTGCAGTGCAATCTCGAGAAACAATGGATATTCTTCCACTTGAGTATACTGTGACTGCTACAGGGATCCTGCCATTCGAGGTTCTTGACTGCCAGTCTCTGCCACACAGGTCAAATCCTCACAATTATTTTGTCTCAGCTGGTCAGACCCTTATCTTTAAACATCGGGCATATGCCAGCAGCCCAAAAACAAACGGGAGGTTGCCGCCAGGATGTAGGAGCCAGAGCCTCATGGGTGCATCTAGGGCCGGATCTGATTCAATCTCACTGGTGTCGGCCCTTCTCCACAGTCCACCATCACTGGCCCAGGCCACCAACCAACACCACACCTGTGTGCTATGTATTCCAATGGGGCCACAGGTACACCTCAATATATACACCTACCTTCAATGTATGGGCACTTATTCTTAATGGAGACAGTGGCTGTATTTTGCCACTCCGGAAGAGCCCAGTTTCTTCAGCACTAGCTCTCCATGGGCTGCCACTGGAATCTCCCAACGTGGCCACGGGCCCCAATCCAGTGGTCAAAGTTTGTTGTAAATAAATGCAAGCTTTTTATCCCTCACCACTGCCAATCAACAAGTGCTGCGATGCCCACTCCAGCTCCAATAGATAAGGCAGGCCAATCATCTCACTTACTCGAGACACTGCGTGCCACCGCCAGCAGAACGATCAAGCCTGCGTCAACCTCGGGCCCTCCAGATTCGGCACCCCCGGGCCATCCAAACTCGGCACCAGAGCCAGCACCCCCCACAATGACAGCCACCGGAGAAAGGATATTAATATGTTTAGGAATATGCTGGGGCCGGAGCTACGCTCAGACCGCCATTCCTTCTTGCCGCTCAGCAGCGCCCCCTCCTTGGTCATTTCTGTTAACTACTAACTAGGGACTTGGGTTGGAGTAATTTTATGTTTATGTGAGTTTGAAAAAAATTATGTACTCTTAAGATTGAGAAGGTAGCAGCTGAGGGGTGTGGTGGGGAGGTGTCATATTGAGATCCGGGCCACCTGCCTCGCAGTGGTAGTTAGGTTGCTCTTCTCAGTGCTCACCCACCTCTCACTACCACCGAGGTGTGTGCCCTACGGGGCATTGTTGTGCTCTCTGGATTATATCCATCCACTCTGCTTGTGGCTTGCCGTCCACTTGCACCTCTATCCCACACTCCCCACTATACATCTCTGCAGAGGAAGCTCACGTCTAGACCACCCACAGCTGTCACAATCACAGAAAAACGATGACGTCTTAAAATTACTATAATTACCCCAGAAAACAAGACTGCTCTCAACTGGTTTTGATAAGTGTTTACCCGTTTGCTGATTACCGCTCAAATATGCCTATTTTATGGACTTTTACATTCTCCCTACACATTACCTTGATTTTAGAGATGTTAAATTGTACACATTTGGGGCTTTATTACAGAATCTTTGCAAGTGTTATCAATACTAGAGTAAGAACTGCCCAAGTGCAATAAACACATTTTTTAAATGCATTTTTAGCACATGAGTAATGCGTGCCCTAGTCGCAGTCCTTTCCCCTGGTGAACCAATAACGTTTTTTTTTTTCTCTCTAGGATAGTTTTGCCCGACTGCTAATTGCACTTGCACCGGTACAACGTTTATGTAATGCTTCCCATGCGTTGCATGCATTTTGTTCACCAGAGCAACGTTTGTCCTACTGCTGACACCATGCACAACTGCACTCCCACCATTGCAAAGTTTCTGCGACACAGATGTGTACTGTGGGTGCTATCCTTTCATCACATGGAAATCAATGGCTCGCGCTTGCGTGCTGCGGACCCTCTGCCCATGCATCGAGGCTTTACGTGAGGATGTCACGTCTCCCTCACACGTAGCTTCTGCGGGGCACATTGCTTGAGCCCAAGCAGGCTCTCTTGAAGCCTTAATTGCTGGCCTGGTTATTGTTCAGGAGGCTCAGGACCTGGGACTGCTGGCATTAGCAGCCTTTTGTTTGGTTGTTAGAAAATGATGTCCCCATAGCAACTTCAGCTTTACCGAAGTAAAAAGGTCCTTTGAGGGAGGCAGAGCTGCCAGCCAGAGGCTGCGAGAAACCCGTGGACGCCTGGGACGAGCAGGCGGGCTTGGCAGGCTGTGGCTGTCCCAGGGAGCGAGCAGCACCCGGTCAGTAAGATTTCTTGCTGTTCACTCTTTCATTTTGAGTAAATGGGTTTGTTTTCTGATTTTTTTTGTCCTTACATTGGTGAGAAACGCAATCACTGGGACGGGTGGTGACATTTGAGCTTCCACTACATTGATGTTAGGAAGACTCCTGGGTGACTGCGCCAGGTAGCGAGTGGGCTGCGCGTGATGATTCCACGCCATGGAGCCAGGAAATGCGTAAGGCAAACCGATTTTTAAAAAATCTACTCTTATAGTATTTTCATTTCACTCAGTTTAACATGCGTCTGTGGTGGGAGTGTTGGCAGATTATAGCGAGCCTCGAACCATAAAATGACCCCAACGTCAAGTACTGATTTACTTGTTTTCAAAATGCCCTCATTGTACTTTTAAAGTGGCTATTTTATCGTGTAGCGCTCGCAGCACTGGTTGTTATCTTCTTCGTAAGCAATCAGAATAATAATTCATTCGGAAATGCGGAATTTACTGGCAGAGAGAGCAGGAGATTTGCCTGGAATCACACTATGTGGTGGCGTGGAGAATAAAATACGCACTATATCTCAGGACCTCTGGCTCCACAACCGATACATTAGGGTTCTACGTGATTTCGCCGAATTAAAAGGCATTGTGGGACATTTCATCGCCGAAATCTCATCGCCAGAAACCCTGTATTTTTATTTATGGGGCGTTCCCCACAGACCTCCCGCCCTACTTTAATAATCATACCCCAACCCGCACAAAACACCCCCCAAAAAATATTTTTTTTAAAAAAGGGTTTCTGGCGAAGATAATTCCGGCGATTAAATGTCCCACGATGACATTTCATTCAGCGAAATGCGTGTATACCTACATTAGGTGCTACTTGAGGGGGAATTGGACAGCAGTGTTCGCCAACGCATCTGAAGGGACCGAGAGCGCATTCAATTCCCTAAGCTTCGTTGAATTGTCCTTGCTTGAAGCCCTAATTGCTGGCCTGGTTATTGTTCAGGAGGCTCAGGCGTAAAACCAGTGGATTCCTTTGGAATACACCTCGCATTTGCAACTAGTAAATAGCTGGCAGATTCCATAGGCATCCATTAATAAACGCCACCTGCAAAGCGTAATTTGCAGGCAGCGTTTTATTGTTTATAAAACGGAGCCTGAAAGTGATGAGTAAAGGTGATTTTCCTTGATTTGCTCTTCACAATTAGACTGCTTTCTAAGAGATGGAAAATGCATGCAGGAGGCCCAGCAGCACGTTGGTGTTAACGTTGGAGGTCCCCTGTCCTGCAAGCAATTTGCATTTCTTTTAAAATGACCCGCTAATTGTCTGAAGACAAGTAGCCAACTTTCTATCTTTCTTTACAAACCTTTATTTCAATCCATACATTGTTCCTTCTTTTGGAGGTGCTGTCCTGGTGTTCTGCTGTCGAGGAGCCCACTTTTGTTTGAACTCCCGTAAAAACAGTGGTCCATCTAAAGCTCAATGAAGTTCACTTGAGAGCTAAACCCTCTAATGTAATTCTTTGACTTGAACAAATTTGCTGCCTACCTGGAGCGGGTGATGTTTTCTTTTCTGGCCTGGATTGTTGGGTCTGCTGCTGCAGTTTGTTGGACAACATGGACTAGGGTTTTTACAAGGTCAGGTAAAGCACTTCTCCCCCATCCAAAATGCTCTTCTCTTCAAATGTCTAATACTGGATCATTAGCCGTGAATGCAGAAAAGTCAATACACATCACACATCTATGCCGTCGTTTTTGGAAGCCGTGCCAGAACATTGATGGTCAACAGAAACAAGTATCAAATTTCTCGGAATTGTGTCTTCTTTTTTGACCTTACTCAGGAGTCCTTTTCCATTTTCTTTTGTTCAAGGTGATTTTAGTCTTAACACTGTCCTATCTCTATCTAATCTATGCCAAATGCATCACTGACCCCTCTAGGGCCATTTCAAGGTCAGTGTGAGCATCCTACAATCAGGGAAAATAATATGCCAAAGCATACAAGAAAAGCCAGGACACTCGCCTTTATCCATTCAACTGTCTTTTATTCTCATCTGGAATAAGAGCTGCCCTTCTAGAAGGATAAAGGCGCAGTGTCCTGGCTTTTCTTGTATGTTTTGGCATATTATTTTCCCTAGTTTTTGATGGATTTATTGAGGCTTACCGTCCGACAAAACCCTCAATTTAGCAAATCACACTTTATAATCTCCCCACCAACCATCCTATTTCCCCCACCACCTCTGTGTCGACTGGCCCCTTTACGAACGTCTACTACCGTTTTTCAAATCTATTCAAAGGGAATCCTCCACCCCAACTTGGATGCTTCTATCTCTTGTTGCTCCCCTCCTCACACCTTCTCCTCGGCATGCTTCTCAATCTCTCTGCCCCTCTCCCACCATGTGCGCTTTCTTGTTTCAGCTCCCTCTTTTTTCTTGGCCCCCATCACTGTAATTCCATACCCACCGAAATTAAAAGCAACTCCAACATTCATATATTCAAGTCAGCCCACAAGCTACACCTCCTAATTGTTGAACTGCCCCCAACCCTACCCGCCCCCACCCAGACCTGCTTTGCACTTCCACCAATTCATATATTTTGACAACTCCCTAAATATACTCCTCCCTCACCCTCTTTGCTTCTTTGCTCATACTGCCCCCCTTTAATGTCCTCTCTTGACCCTAACATCATCATGGTTCATTGTCATTGCATATTTACTACTGTAAGCACCCACCTGTGGGACTGCTCGAACTGCTCTAATTAGTGTGTGTAACTTGTCGAAACACCATGTCCTAAACAACACAACCAAATTGCCAAATCTGCAGGTTCATGAGCAGAGCGAGGGAGATAGGTCGATTTTACAAGAATTGCTTGGGGCATAATGCTACATAAAAAGACACAATTGTCCCTACTCACATATACAATATTTCTCAAATACAACTCTCACACTAGTTTTCTTCATATTTGAGTGCTTATTCCTTCGTACAGCGATGTGATTGTTGTGCATTTCTGTACAATGACATACCCAGATTGTGGGGGACAATGAAGCAGAATCATGATCAAGGCACAATTGCATCCTCTAACCCATTTTCTGGAATTTGTAGTAGAGCCCCAAACTTCTTGTAGCAATTCCATTGAGAGAAAATCAGTTTTGAAGAAAGATAGCAAATTGATTTGCCAGTTCTTGCAATACAATTTGGCAAATAAATTATATATGGTCGCGAGCCAGCAGGTACTCAAGAGTCTTGGCAATCACCTAAAATTTGTTCAGTGCCCCCCAAAAAAAAGATACACTAAAAATGGAGGGCCTCACATGAGCCCATTTCACTTATTTATGTAGATGGCAAGTTATTTGCCAACACCCAAGCCAGTAGACTCTCTAATCTTAATTGCAAATTGGTATAACAGGACCAGCAGGGATTTGCTCCAGGGAGGGGGATATACGAACCTGGCAATGGTTACCATGGACACGGCTGTTCATTTGGCCTTGATGTTTCTTGACATGAAAAAAGCATTTGAGAGACTCAGTTGGGAGTTTATTTGCTAAGTGTTGACATGTGCAAAATTTCACGCCAGCTTTATAAACTTGGTGCAATCCGCATACACTTTGCTCAAAGCAAAACTATTTATGGGTAAAGTGAGGTCTCACTACTTTACATTTTAAAGATGTATTAGGTGGGAGTGCCCACTTTCACGCCTTTTATTTTCTTTAAATGTTGTGTCATTCGCAACGCACTGCAGTTAACAGTGTCTCCAGAGAATCAGCTGTAAAGGATTACCTCCAATGACCATGTTTTCCTGTTTACGCCTGACCCATACGCTGCTCTGGGGTATAAACTCAGTGCTGATAGATCACAATTTGTGACCTGAAATGTGCCTAATGATCGGGGTCCCATAACCTCTTCGTTTATATGCCTTATGCATGGGAGCTACTTTGCTGCTTTTTTCTTAAGGGTAAATGTACATGAGATTAATTTTGAGGCTAAAAATATTGTGATCATTTACCTGCACTTTCGTTTTCATCATTAGGGTAGATCAATATGATCGCGGCTCTTTGGATTACCGAAATACTAACATATTTTGAGAGCTTGACCAGGTTTATTTTGTAAAGATAGAAGCCTTCAAAAAGGATGGTGCAGTTAGAGAGGGGGGTCCTATCTGTGCTGGATATCAAATTGTATATTTGGGTAGCTGCTCCCAAACTTATCACTGAGCTGCTTGTGCCCATAGGCGACTCCCAGTAATGTTAAGCATCCTTAGATCCTTCCTGAATGTACATTTAGGCGGGGGTGGAGAGGGCTCACAGCCTGTTTTCCTAAAATCCAGGGAACAGAGAATTAAGCCACGATCACTGATGACAGATCATGCGTCTCAATTTCCTGACATTTGAATCTTGCTAATATCCACATATAAGCACCACTGTGGTGTTTGCGATTGCCTCTTACGGCCATCGGATACTGCCTGCGAACTGCACGCCAGGTAATGGTCAGGTTGTTAGTGGTCAGCAGCTACAACTCCTGTGTGTATTCCTACTGTTCCGCTGCCATTAACAAAGTTACCATTTGGCAAAGGTATCGTTTTATTGGCGCATTTGTTCCTCCTTTTCATTGACATGCGTTTCATGCTTTACGTAGACCTTTTTCAATAAATTATGCATATATAGTACATGACAAAGTTTTATGTACTGTACCAGCGTAATAACTATCTAGTGAGGAGGGTAAAGGGGAAAGGGGTAAATATGGGAATGAAGAGGGGAGGAAACATGGAGGAAGGAAAAATGTGACTTTCTGTGATATTGCGTGCAAAGCGCACATCCTACGTGGACAAAGTTGGGATATTGTCCCAGATGGTGTTGTCTTAGTTATGGTATGGTACTTAGTCCTGCCCGCACAGTAGTTACATAACAGTACTATTACTAACCTCATATGAAGTATGAAAGCACAGTACTAATTTAACCCCAAATTACTGGTTGGGTGCTATTTGCAAGTGCATATCTTACATGGCCAAAGTTGGGATATTGCCGAATTGACCCTGGCATTGAATTTCCAAAAGTCAGGTATGGTCCCGGGCCCTCACCACATTCCCACTGTTCGTTTTAAGTCCGAAGCGAGGCATTGTACCCCAGTTCCCTGCTGCTCATCCTAGCTGTTTTTGATTTCGGGACAAATCCTGTTACATGGAAATTGCCAGAAGTGGTACAGGGACTTAAGTATGTATGCACCAAGAAAAGCCACTTGTATTCGCTTTTTATCCCACAGGAGTCCTCGAAGAATGTCACGAAGATGCACAGTCGAACCTCAGGAATCTATTACATAGATTTGCCATTCTTTCCTCCACCCTTCACTTCACCTTTCATTCCCTGATTCTCCCCTCCCCCTTCCGATTTATCCTTCTCACCATTTAGTTATCACACTGATAGTGACTGTGAATGCTATATCAGGGGTCTGCAACATGCAGCTTTCCAGATGTTTGGGACTACGTGTCCCATGATCCCCCCCCATGACTTTGCTGGCCAGGGCTGATGGGAGTTGTAGTTATGGAGTACCAAAGGTTGCAGACCCCTCGAAATACACCTAATGTCTTGTAAAAGCGATATGTAAAGCGCAAAAAAGGGTGTCAAGAAAAAGCAGTGCAGATACACGCATACAGCTATATAAAACGCAAAGCATTACGTTGTGGATATGTTCTTCTGTTTCATTACCCTACACACCACCGTTTGGGAATTGGACGTTCCCTCTTTTGGGTGTTATTTAAAAACAAAGCGAAAAACAAATCTAGTGTTCAGTTTGTAGGTCAAATGATAATAGGCAATGTAATGATGACCCTTGCTCAGATCCAACAGGAATGGTGTCTACTGGCCAAACACTGTTTTAAGCAAGTGCAGCATGATCTGTCTCTGGTTCTGTTTAAAGTGTGACAGGGTAGCTTTGGGAATGCCTTTTTTGGGTAATAACATTCCTGCACATGGCGCAATCTCTCAGTATTACGGGTTATGTGATACTCAGAGTGCACTTCAAGATGAGAATGAGACTCGGCTCTGATGGCAAGCATTGCTCGCTGCACTGGTGGCAAGATGGTTAGGTGGGAAATTCACATGCAGGAAATAAAACAGCTGGGGTAAAAACCCAAACCATTGTACTCCCTGCAGCTATGTGATGCTATGTCAACGTACTATTTAGTCTTATGTTATAGCCTGTTGTACATGTCACCCTATCTTGATAAAACCCATAAGACGTGAATGAGATCTGAGCTCAGCTTAGAACGGGTTTGCCCGTAGAGTAAGCATTTGTATTTTAGAACCTTACCCACTTGGCAGAACGATTCATGTCTCTTGGGCCAGTTATTGCTCTAACAGGAAACCTATTTCTCCGTGGTTTGGGGGAACAGGTGCAGTATGTGTCAACTCATGGATTATACTTTCATTATCACTGCATAGAAGATCTGCGAGCTAGAGGGATGCCTACAAACATCCCAAGACTATGTTCCATCTAGTCACAACCAGTGCCAGACCTATGTCTCATCTAAGATGCCATGTCCCATCAGGTAACAAACCCAGCATACATACATCTATCATAGAGGGCCTTCCGAACCATTATAAGACATAGGCGCTCTATGACACCATAGGGCATATTATGCGGATACTGACAGACACCTATGACGCACCGGGGCCATATGTAAAAAGATGGACATCTTCTCCCAGGAGATATCTTGACAGATGTGATATAGAGATGTGAATGGGGAGTGGATATGTTAAGACTGCATAAGCAAATGCACTTGTGGGGAACACACTGTTCCCAATTACATGTTTGTGAAAGGAGTTCTTAAATCTTAACCCTGTCAACACCCTCACAGAAATAATGGGAGCATTAGTAAAGAGAAAGCTTCAAACTATGATGCAATAACGTATTGCATATTTAGGACATAAGATATTGCTACAGGGTATTATATGGCATTTACATTTGCCATGTTTTATATTTCACTAATGCTCTACAGACTATTGCAAAACATTTACGACATCCAATCCAGCTCATGGGCAAGAGTAGTGTTGGGTCAGAATTCCACTTTTTGGGGTTCCTTTGGATAACTTCCTTTAATGCTTTGTTGGCTATCTTGTTTTTGGGACTTTATTGTTGTGTCAGAGAGACTTCTCTCTCTGCAGTTGCAATTCTTTCTTGGTATGCTGCCTTTACTGGCCAATATGGCTAATAAGGCTGGGGTGATCCTTTACCACCCCATTTTGACCCTGGCTGAGTCCATCACCCAGAAAGTGTTTTGGGGAGTAGGCTGGTGGCAGCCGTATATTTGGTTATTGGCTACACCATGCTGCAGCCTTTTTACCATGTTAGCATCCTAATGCCCATACATGGTGGCCGTTTAGGTACTAAGGTATTCGGAGGTCGTACACCCAGACCAGTTTATTTTGTGCTTTATCTTTGTTTGCATGGACCACCAGAAATGATCAAAAATGTTCTTCTCTCTACGTAGGCTCTGAACAGAGCTTCCCAGTCTCTCTTTCTGTGACTGTTGTCTGGTTTTAGCGAAAGGAGGACAATAAAGTAGTAGATCCCCTTTTGTCGCCATCAAAATTTTGACAGGTTTACACGCACCTTGGTGCCAGTCTTAGTCCCGCCCGCTTTTGATGTGCTTTGATATAAAATTAATATAAAGTTGATATAAAAAAGATATCAACAGTTTTTGATATCAGTGTTATATCAAATGTATATTTTATATGAAAATGGAAGTGAACATTTTTTTTATATAAAGCTATATAAAGATCAGAGCAGCAGGCAAAAGTGTTGCTTGGTCAAGCACTGAGAGCGAAGGGAGCTATGAAGACAGGGTCTGTGAATCTTCTAGGGTTTTGCAGAGTGACGCAGTGATTACGTCACAGAGGGGTTCCGCCCGATGTGATTGGAAGCAGAAAATATCAAACCATTTTGACATCTTTTTAATATGAAAATGTACATATAAATGAATATAAAAATGTATATAGAAATGAATATGAAAACTATATTTTTTGACATTGCAATTAATTTAAACATTGATCTTTTTTATATACAATTAATATAACATTTGTATTTAAAGTTGCCCCCCAAAAAATGTGATATCAAGCATTTTGTATATCAATTTAGAAATAAAAATGTATATCAATGTTGTATGTTGGGTATAGTTGGGCTTTGATACAGAGTGTGAATAGAGACTGGCACGGTCGCCCTATCTGAATTCGCTTTATAAGTAAAGTGTGCTTCCCAGAGCCTGTAAAAAAGCTCAAACTATTGCCTTTGACAAGGCGTGTTTCTTTTAAATAATTAAAAACCATTCATGTTATAAGTAAACTGTGCTTCCCAGAGCCCATACAAAAGTCAAACTATTGTCTTATTGAGTCTACAGCACCTCTTGCGCAGCTTGCATGTGTCCCTCTGCTGCTCTGTCACCCAGCAAACAGCATGTGACAGGGGAATGACAGAGCTGAGCAGCTGTGAAACAGCACTGCTGTGGGAGGGTGTTTTGTACTGCTCCCCCACAGATTATTAATACACAATGGAATACCAAGAATCCCAGCAATTCTGCTGACTCACACCAAGGCTCATGCAGGCAGCAGAAAACACAGACTGGACCTTTATATTTAGCTTGCCAGAATACAGCATGTTCTGATACAGCTGTGTAAAACACCTCAGGAAAAAACACCCAGACATTTGTTTAACAACTAAACCCAACTGTAGACAGCACGGCTATTTTTAACTTATGAAGGAACGAGGGCACAGGATCGCTAGAGGCTAAAAGAAAAGCTGTCTCACAGGCTGGCGGATTCATATGATTTTTGAAAGGCATAGCCCTACCGCTAATCACAAGCTTGCTTGGGGGGCAGTGATGGAGCACACCCATAAAATGTATTTGGTGGACAAGCAGCAGTTAGAAAGTCTGATGACCCCATCCCCCCACCGGATTGGGATATGCATAAGGTTGCCACTATGCGTCGAACCTGATTCACTGGTGCATGATAAACCAGAGAAAAACAAACTAACTTTATGCATGTCACCCAAATAATCTAGCAGTGTGAAGGCTCCACCAGGACCAGATCCGGTAATTGCAGACATGGTGAATACTCTTAACCAACGCAATAAACCTAACGCGTAACTATTGCTACAGAAGATGGAACTTGCAAAGGATGTGCTCGGCTGGACAGATAGAGGCACGTTTAACCATTACCGTCGCCACTTGTGATATTCCGGTAGCGCTGGCGGGTTACAACCAACCTCGCAATGAGGCCCCATATCTTGAGCCTACACATTGACCTGGGATGGTTGCTCCAAAACCACGTCATTGAGGTCCCCAAAACTCTTCAGGTTCATAGTCGGCCAATAAATTCGGAGCATCTTCCATCCCATCATACACCATAAAACAATCGGAAATATGACTATCATCATAAGGTTTATATACAAATTATTGGGGTTCATTAAAATTGCTATAAAAAACTTTGAGGGTCTTATCAATAAATATAAACTGTATATCTCCTTCCTATCACCTCGGGCAGAGACCCTCTGTGACATAATCACTGTGTCACTGCAAAACCCTACATTCACAGTCCCAGGGCCTCATTCACAGAAGTGTTTTATAATGGCAACACCCCATTGGAAAACGCTCTGTGAATAAGGGCCCCTGTCTTCAGAGCTCACTTCATTCTCAGCGCTCGACCAAGTAACACTGTCACCCGCTGCTCCCATATTTACATAGATTTTATATAAAAAAGATATCAAAAACATTTTAACATCCCATTTCATGTAACATATACATTTGCTATAAAAATATTAAGTTTATATCAAAAGCTTATCAAAAGGGGGTGGGACAAAGACCGGAAACAGGGGGCGTGGCCACCTGTCCACCTGTCAGAATTTTGATGGAATCAATAACATGTTCCTCTTGGTGTCCTGTAGTTTTCAGAGCATCCCTGGGATTTTCTAAAGCAAGCCTGCTGGTGTAAAGGGCACTGCTGTTTTTGGCTGTGCGCCTGCTGAGCCCTCCACTTACCTGCTTGAGACTTGTTGCCGATTCCGCTCCA